>NC_090927.1:1175552462-1176177462 GCF_040938575.1 Ambystoma mexicanum | reverse complement strand
TTCAGTTATATGCACGTTCCATTCTTAATCCTAGAATCTGGCACAGAATCTATTCTGAATTGGGAGACCGTGGACAGCAGCAGTGAGGAGAAACGAAAACACATCTTTATCAATGTTTGCAACAGAGTTCTTCAGGAAGGAGCTGCCGTAGGGTGCCCTGAAGACGCAGCAATATGCTTGGTGGGTAAGTACAACATTTTATTGTTTTACACAGCAAGATTTCCTGGTTATTAATACAATGGTTTTTCCATTATAAACTTAGTTGTTGGGTTTCTCCTCCCAGCTGTCCCCATCCTGCAGAAAGTTACAATACCCATAACTTACCTCCTCATATCATTGGATATGTTTCTTGATTCTGCAAAACTGGATTGTCCACAATAAACCTCTGTGTTGCCTAAAAAAGCAGAGCACTCTTGTGATACCGGAAACTGAAATCATACAGAGTTGCACGTTCTTAGAATTTGAGCAATTAAATTATGTCGCGATGCATTTTTCTGCCTGCTTTTAATTCCTGATCCCATCTTTATGACCTCGGGTCTGAGAAAGACATTTTGATTAAATATCATTTTTGAAAGAGGTCTGGAAAAATGAAGCTGATCAGTGATCAAGTTGGAATGGGGCCAATGATAAAGTTGACCGAGGAGGTGCAGTTCCTATCCAAACATTATTGTATATTAATATACTTTAGTTAACATTTATCGTGAGGTTCGGAGGCTACATTTCTTTCTAATTACCTGTAGTTCATGTCAAGTGCTTTTAGTATGCTATTTTACATTTCTATCGACAACAAAAATGTTAACAGTTGAGTCTTCAGAAAGCATGCGATCCCGTTTGAAACAAAGAATTTGCAAGTTTTTCTTTAAGCATAAACCTTCTTAAATTAAGGAGGGGTATATTTCCACATGCTCACTCATGTGTCTTTTCTTGCACATTAAAGCTAAATCATCCTAACAAACATTGTTTAACCTATGCAGTTTTGTAAAGCAGAATTAGTGCACGGCCGTCTGTTTCCATTTATTATCTATTGACATGACATTCCTTAGTGACCTTCATAAATGTCTTTTCTGCGCTAGAAAAAAGTTAAATGAATGAAAGACTCGGCCCTGTCACCTCTTAAATTACGAGTAAGTACTTTCAAAACAATTCGTTGTCTGTTGCTTTCAATGACAACACACACGTTGGAGGTTTCTGTAATGACTGCCTGTGTTTTCCCATACTTGCACGAATAACAAAGCTGCTATGTTTACAGGTGTGTTGCAACATTTGAATGGTAGGTTGCCAGTGATCATACAGCCAAAATTACATACTTTTACTCAAGATAAGGCCCTGATTATCTTGTTGTAGCCACTTTTCTGGGATCCGTTCTCGAAAGTGACCATTACTTTAATTTCAGTTTTCAAGTGGCACAAAAGTGCCAACAAATGTGATACCTATTGTTAACGCAGAATTCTGTTTTGTAGATTTTATGGCCCCTCAACTTGTTTACCCTGACCCCGCTGTGCATGTTTGTTTTTTTGATCTCGTTTTGTTGGCCCGAGTGACTTCTGTTACAGTCCACCTCCCATTGTGTCCCATTTTTACCTTATATAGAGTAAATGGAGTTGAGCGTACCTAAGGCGTCCATTCCCAGGGGGGCCTTTCAGCCTCCCCATTTTTGCATTTGTGTGATGTTTATCACCATAAACAGTTTAGGGAGTGGTTGGTTTGGTGGCATCTTTAGTTTAGTTGTAGCTTCACCAAGGGTACATGCCATTTTATTGCAGTGGTACTCCAATGTACCATTTTGATTTTTGTAGCCATTGGGGTACCAATGGGTTTATTTTCAAACCTGCTCTCAGACTTTGTATTTCAGGGCTTTCCCCTTTTCTAGGTGAACGCGAGGTGGCCTTAAAATGGCTGTTCTGACCACATGGCTCTCTGTGAGCCCACAACAGCAGTCTCCATATTGGTCCTAACTGGTTTAGGCCAGTATAGATCCTTGGTCTACCCCTCTCACTTCTCGTAGAGGTGGATATGGCTGAATGAATCCTACTGACCAATCAATATGGTGTGTTGTTTGTCCCCAAGTCTCCAACCCCTTGTAGTGATTGGTCTTTGTCCAGCTGCTTTGTGCAAGGGAACTTAGGCTTTGTCCTGCCTCTGTTGCACTCTCTTAAATTACTGCCTTGCAAGGAGGAAGTGATTATTGACCTGCTGAAGGAGACTTCTTGCTGCAATTCCTGCATTTATTGCCGGTTTGAACACTTACCTGGCCATACTGGCCAGGCACAGTGGTTTGGTCCTAGGTTTGGTTTCACTGTCAGCCCATATGTGATTGGGCCTGTGGATCCATCAATTATTTGACCTTTTAAGAATTTGTACTGATAAGGGCTGGGAGACCGGTCTGTGGAGAAGAATGTGAAGACAAATGTGAGGTGTCTAGGAGGGGAGGGGGCACTGAGTTGCCAGGTGGTTGTGGGTGGACGTTTGGAATAACATTGGCTGGCAAGAAAGACCTGTCCCCACAGAGTGAAGAGCCTGTCGGAGACCAGTAGATCTGGAGTTGAGATGGGAGGAGGAGGCGAAAATGAGGAAGAATCCCTATGTCAAGCTGCAGCATGTCATATTGCTGACAGTTCACATAATTCAGTGTGGTGCTTGAACTTGTAAAGGACCAGAGCGTATCACACAGCCTGAAGGCTGTGCCTGCATACAACACCAGAGAGTCTATTGACAGGGCATGAGTTGGTAAAGAAGTACTAAAGTGGAGTCTAGCCACGTGTGCCGGGACCTGCCTCTGTGAAGGAACACAAAGCGGTTTGGGAGCAACTTGAGGAGGATTGTGCAGACCAGAGAGGGGTGTACCAAGCAAACAACTGAATTAAACAAAGTTAAAAAGCAGGGTCTGTTGGAATTTTGATGAAATTAAAGAAGACCTGTTTGCAATGGTATTGCACATTTATGAAGTAGATGCGATTAAGGAATTTGAAATAATTTAGCTAATGGAGCCCTACACTCACCTCTAAAGATTGGGGGATATCCAACCAAAATAAATTTCAATAAGAGCACATATGAATGGAAAATATCAATTTGTGAGTATGCCCTTCTGCACGTTTAGGTGCTGGATATTGGATAGTTTCACTTATTTAATATAATCTTATCCCATGTCCGGGTATTGAATTACAATTGAATAACTAATGGTATGGGTATCGATAAAAAGTATTTAAACTTGAAAACAGCACTGGGACATGGTTATAAAATGTTGTAATGCTTTTCACTAAAACATGGCGTCTGTGCACAGTGCGTTTTGTGTGCCCCCAGAGCCATAATGGAGATTTTCTTCAGGCCTCAGTGAAAGCTGCTTTTGATGTGAACTCGTAACGTGGTTTGTATCATTCCACTGGCAAACATGTTTTCTTGCTTCTGCATTGCTTGAAGGACTGTTTTCAAGAAGGTGCTAGCTGGTATTTGAGAAGGTTGCAAGGGAATCTTGCAAAGCTGTTTTCGTGCTTTCATGAGAAAGGTAAGTGTTTTGCCTCTTGGAATTTGTCATGGATCACTCCGGCCGGAGGCCCATGGGAACTGTCAACAGGTAGAGACTTTGATAGTCATAGAGTTTTGGAAAATGCCATCAGGCCTTTGCAGATGGTTTAAAATGAGGGGCACTGGAACAGTCAGGCAGAAAGCTTCTCTGGAAGAGTGTGGACGCACTGCTTCTGTGTCCGTTGACACAGGGACCTCTCTACCTGCCGGTTTCAGGGCTTTTCAATGCATTTGTGGCGAGATGAGGATTTCCTTTGCGGTTGCTTCAACAGTGAAGTATTTTTACACTTTGTACATTACTAATGTGTAGTGATTAAACATTAATTTATAATTTTGACTGCATTTATTCATTCATGTAAGCTTTTTGTGCAAAAAGGCCATAAATATCCTATCTACAGTTTAGCTGAATGTTTGTGCATAACATTGCCCTCCAGTGCTTAAAGTTTCTTCATTTTGTGTGCTGGGGCTGCAAACTATTTTCCTTGCACTTTTGAAACAAAGCAAATGTGTAAATAGATGCAATTGAAATCAAGATTAATGATCCAGTTGCTAAAATAATAAGTAAGGCAATACTAATGTTATTGCTTTCTTGTTTTACTGTTTATTTTTTAATTTGTTCAACATTTTTTTTATTTATTCATCATAAGGGGGAGAGCTGCTGGTTTGGCAGGAGTGGTATTGGAGAGTCTGGTGGCGCTAAAGTCATAGCAAGCCATGCAATGGTTTCTGAGCAGCTTTGCCAATGTCAATGTGTTAGGAATGGCGCTATGAGTTATAGAGTGTGTGTGTGTGTGTGTGTGTGTAGATGTTCTAGGCAGAAAGGTCTATATATTAGTTGCAAAAGGGAAAGTTGTACAAGGACTATTAAGGAATCCTGTTATCACGTGTTGTGCCATTCTGTGGTCTTGTTGTGTTGATAGTAATTAGGATGAAGTGGTCACACTGTTTTGAGTTCCATTATGATAGTGGTTTGGGTTTGGTGTTGAGTCTGATGGGAAGAACAGTTTAGTGAGACTAATGCAAATTCATCTGATTGCCATGCATTCCTGGTTACACTTTGTGGGCATGTATTGTACATGGGTGTATTGTACATTGGAGGACTTGGTGTGACTCCAGCCCAAATCCTGGATAACCTCAAGAACACAGGAGGGAGTCCATGCCGCAAATACAAATCCAAGAAGCCAGCAACAGCAGATGGGTACGTGTCTCACTTTAAACTTATGCAAGATAGCCAAAGGAAAGGCTACTCGCGCATCTGCAACCAAACTCCATTCCCAGTGACATACTGCACAACACCTCTGCCATTAGAATGCAGCTATCCCCACTACAAAACTGTCCACCGGAACACAATTCACTCTACCACTCTCGCACTCTAATCTTCAAAGCACCCATTCACTTGCCAGGTCGACATGGGTAGCTAGTAGGGACCTGGCTAACCCTACCAAATTTTGCTTTGGCTAAAATGCACACACGCATTATAAACTCCTCTGACTTTTCACATACCTGGACTCTGGTCCCCCGAGGGTGTTCAACCAACAGCGCGTTGGTACCATACTACTGGTGAAAGGCGCTATGCAAATGATAATTACTTCTGATATTAGTAATTTGTAATTGTGGGTTGTGTATTGGATTATATATTGTATTTCTTGTACAATCTTATTTTGAATGGCTGATTTCAACATTGGCTCCAAACGTGTTGGCAGGCTGAGATATTGTCAATAATAAAACATTGACAACAATGTCTAATCAAATTTACAAAATGGCTATTAGCACATGAATTTCATTATTGACCACCTCTCAGCCAATCAGAATGCAGTCAATAACTACTGGTATTGTATTCTGACTTCAAAAGCATATTAGGACACAAGAATGCAACTTACAAGTATGATTTAGTTTAACAGAACACTCCCTCTCTGCAACTAAAATGCTTAACTTATGAAGCTATGAAGACATGCTTGTTTTTTAAATATTACAAAATAAAATGCGTTTAAAACAAGCACAAGTATTTATTTTACTTTCTATTAAACAGTTTCTACTTTCCAACCACAACTCCACAACCTATATTTCTATTACCAGTTAGTACTACTAGCCTTATAGACCTCGGCAGGCGACATTATTGCTTGGGATAATGACCCTTCCCCAACTAAATGGCCCTTAGCTTTGCCCCGGGCCGTAACTTGTTGGCGGATCATTATCCCACGATAATGACTCCTGGCTTGGTCTATAAGGCTATAAAGTTTTGTTTCATGGTTCAATACATTTCCAGTGGGCGAAAAGACATTAAAACAAGCCATCACAGCCCTTATGAATTAACACCACAGTAGTGCACCGGAACTACATTTTTGTGCAGTCCCAACATTGGAACATATGTAAGTTAAGACATCAAGTTTTGGCTTCTTTCAAGATGTGTTAAGAAGAGTACTCCCATAGGTAGCGAAGGGCTCAATGCAGTAGTTACTGTAGTGTCAGTGACAACATTTGTATTATTTTTATTATTTTAAGTTGGTTTCCTGTTAAAAAAAAAAAAAAAAAAAGGGAGGCTGCAACCAGTTTTAGTTTTATAGGATGATCCCAGATAGGATTCCTTTGCCACAATTTTCTACACCAACGGCAAGGCATGGGCACCTGAGGGAAGGACTTTACACCCAGGGGGACGGGGGTCTTCAAAACAGGTATGTAATCCCATCCCATGTAGCCCGATCAGAATGGATAATGACCCCAGATAGTCCAGTGCCGTTGGGTACAAATGCTCTCACAGTAGACTGTGTGTAGTGTTCTTCTTCTGATCAGTATGACAGCTGGGTCTGGTAGTTGGGCAGTTTGTTTTCGTCAGCAACCTTACTATTCTGAAGGGCACTAGGTAGGACTCGGGCAGAAGTTGGCAACATACTCTGCTTCCCATACCATGATGGTGCAGGACACACTGACACTACACATCAGATGAAGTAACCACACAGTTCTGTTTTTCATCCCCATTTTATTTTTGCTGACACTGTATAACTGAAATAAACTCATAGAAAATTGTTTTAAATATTTGGGGACCTCCCCTTATATCCCCCTATATTTTTCACTGCGTTTTTCATTAGTTTCACCGCCAAAGCGATCCTCGCAATACTATTGCTGATGCTTGCGGTTACAGGGAGGTGTGTATGTTGAGCCAGTGGCTGCACGGTGGTTTTCGGCACAACCGGGACCTTAAGCGGTGTCGGCGCTTTCTTTAGATGCATCTCGACAGCTGCGTGTGTTTTAATGCTAGCGCCCTTACTCGGGGATTGCCCGGACGCTTGCTGCTGTTGCAGGGAGGGCTGCCGATCATCAAGATCAGCGGACACCTCTGAAATATTCAACGTGCCTGTTGGCCCTTTGGAGCGATTTGACTGGACTGCTGAAGCAGAACCGTGGGTTGTGTGCTTTGTGTGGGGAGCGGGTACGTCCCGGTCGCCAGGATGTACATTCCCCATAGCAGGACACTCGTTGTGCCTATCAGGGCCGGGCACGGACACTGCAGAGCGAGAACTCTCCGCCGTTCGGTCAATGGCTTCCGAAGTGGAACCTTGGTCATCACTAACCTCTTCATCAAACTCAGCGGCTGTGGCGGCGGGGAATTACTCTTGGCCTGCGACATACTGTAGGCCGCCCACCGCTTCAGACGGTGGCCCTTAACAGTTTTGGGACGGAGGAGTTTACAGGCCACACAGGACACCTTGTTGTGATCGAATGGAAGACACCTATTGCACCGATGGTGCTCGTCTTTCCACAGAAATGGTGCCTTACAGGAAGGACAAAATCTAAATGGAGTCCTGTCCATAGCGCAGGATTGTGATAGCGACAACAAACCCACGAGCACGAAGAGAGGGGAAAAGGAAAGTCATTCTTGAAAAGAATTACCACCCGGACCCACTCTCTCCCTACTGTACAGAAGGCTCGGCCACGTGGTCGGCAGCACCGACCGGATTAACAGCCGTCGGAAGTTCCGTAGTCAGCAGTGGCACAGGAATCGACCATCGAGGGGAGTGACAATGAGAACAAACGACCGACGGTCGAGAAATATAACAATAACACAATGTTTTATGAAGAGCTCTGCATTAAGGCGACCAGTTAGCTGGGTGGAAAAAAACAATCTGAGGGACCTCGACACAAGAGGGATTTTGGGTACACTACCCATCACGTTAGGGATAATGTTAGAGAGACACTTTCGATCCTCGAAAGACAAGATGCAATACTCTGCGGTTACCACTGGATGTCGGACTATATTCACAGCATGTGAATCTAAGCAGATACAATCATCAGAAAATGCTATTACGGTAAGTAATGCATGTCATACCAACCCCACATACTGCCTGCAGGCACAAGGACTTGGGACCCCAGAACTCATGCTCCAGTAGAACTTTTTCTTGATAGAAAATGAGCAATAATGTCCAGGGCCCATGAGTGGGATGCACCGTGGGTTTCACAGCAACAGGTTGTACAACATTCAAGCAATAGACCCCCCCCCTCCCCCCAATCCTTTGGATGGTGGATACCAGCTACAAGCCTTCAGCTTTTCAGAGCTCCAGCAGGATAACCTTGGCTATGCAGGTTTGGGGACTGGCTAGACCCACCAATTCGAGGGAGAGAATGTGGTCACATGGAATCTATCAGCATCGCATTGCAGGTTTCACCCCGCAACCAGCTAGACAGAGTATGCACTGGCCCCATCAGCCTCCCGCTACCCCGTCAATATCTGCGGCCCGACCGGCCTGCAAGGACAGGTTCTTTGAAATGTTCCTCGCTCTCATGAGGCAGAATCCATAGGTTGACATGAGACCACCAGAAATTAAGCCAACTGCAGGGGAGAGCCAAAGGGGTTACCAAAACTACATTCAACACTACAAAACCTAATAAAACAATGGGTTGGAGGTATGCATATGAAGGCTGTCCAAAGTGTGTGGAAGGAGCTAGCAATTCGCCCTAGCAAAGGAATACGCTTGATAACTTTTTAAAATAGATTTTTTTTTTGATTTTCAAAACATCAAACAAGAAAGTAAAACGATAACATATCAACAATAAACCATCTCTCTATACAACGAAGGGAGAAAGAAGAGGGGGGGGAAAGAAAAGGGTGAGGGGGGCACCAGGGAAATTGGCATTAAACATACAGTTCATTACAAGCCTCCCAAATGTCGGCGTACTTGTCAAGCTTTTTCTTTACTTGAAAGGACACCCTCTCTCTGCTTGAAATAATTTAAAAATTATGCAACCATCAACAGAAGGCCTGATATCGCCTTTCCAAAATTTTAAAATTTGTTTCTTGGCCACCAAGAGTGCCCTATATGTCCAAAAGATAAAACCAACTGTCGGCTAAAGTCCAATCGGGAACAAACAAATGCGCATATTGAGGGATTAGGAGAAGAGAAAGGCGCCAACACAAGATCCATATTGTTTTAGATAAGCTGACATTGCTTTATCCTCCAAGGGGACCAATAAATACAATGAGAAATCCGCTGTTGGGTATATCTCAAATCCAAGTCAAGATTGAGTCTAGAAGGACCTGCACATGCATGACCCCAATCACCATCAGATAACACACATCCGAAAGGGGGAGAAGACAGAGCTACTATTGGTGGGTCCTTCTGATGCTACTGCTTTTTGGTCCCCCACTTTTGTCCCAATTTACTGTGCTCTCGCTCCGCTCCTGTGCCTATCTGAGGGTGAAAATCACTTCTTCTCTTTCCATGGCCCCTCTGTCCTATCTCTCAGGATGGGCATTTTAAGGTTAAGGTACTGTGGAAAATCCTGCCTTTTCTGACCACCCCACACCACCCACTACCAGGCTCCGGTGGTCCCTTCACAAGTGTTTCCTTTGTTGGTTACTGCAATGCTTTGCTTCTGGGTCAGCCTGCCTATTAGATCGCCGCCTTCTGGTCCTACAAAACATGGCGGTTGGGTCACTACTTCCACCCACTGCAGGGCCCACATTTCCCCCGTACTGCGCCTTCTCCACTGGCTTCCAGTGGCGAAAAGAGTACAGTTTAAGTCTCTGCATTGTTTTCCGTGATTTACACAGGACTGGGACAGCCTATTTGCAGGTTAAGTTCCAGTTTAATGTACGTCGCCATTCTCTTAGCTTGGCCAAAGCTTTTTGTTGGTGGATGTTCCCTGCTTCAGACTGTCCCGGGTCAGCGGTCGTGCCTTCTCTGTGGCGAGACCCATCCTGTGGAACTCTCTCCCTCTGATCATGCAGAGGATGGATGATTATTTGGCCTTTAAGAGATCTTTGCACACTTATGTGTTCTAGTTTCTTTTCTACTTGCCGGGTAGCACCATGATGCCTCTGGGCGACTGCGCTTTATAAGTGTGGCATAAATAAATAAATAGGACACCATGTGGCCCTATCCTGTTCGGGCGCAGTACTAAACTCTGTCGGCGTGAGCACTTGTCTGCCTTTCTCCCTCCTTTTCAACTGGCTAACCAACAGTTCACCAGACCGCTCACCCATCCCTAGAAAGCCTGCCGAGTGTAGATCAGATCCCTCTCTACTTTAGAGTGCAACACGCCATCAAACGAACGCTTAGCACTCCGCATCGCAGACATATTGGGAGCAAACTCGCAACAGTTGTACTGTTCCTTAGAATGTTTACAAACAGATTCCAACTGCACAATCTTGCCCTCAACCCTCTTCTCTTTGTAGGACAGAAAACTAATAATTTGAGCTCTCAAAGCTTTCCAAGCATCCCAGATAACGGACAGTCTGCCAACAGAATCCATGTTCTCGGTGAGAAACGAGATCTCGCTCTGTGTTTCCCAAAGACAGGGACCGACAACAGACAGGTGTTGAACCTCCACTGTCCAACATTCCTCTGTCTCCCCCAATGACCTATCTACAGCCAAATCCACCCAAGCATGATCCGAAATCGCAACGCTATCAAATACTAGCAGTACTCGCATCACCACAAAGTCGCCTACTTATCAAGAAAAAATCAATGCAAGCATAAGTCCCATGAGGCACCGAATGAAAACTATACTGCCTCTTCTTTGGATTTAGATCTTGTTAGGGAGAATTCTCTGTTAAGGCTAATTTCCCAAACCTAGTGAGTCGCCTAGCAGCTTTGCTGGATTTTTGGGGTTTATTTTTTTCTCCTGCAAAGAGTGAGACTCTTTTTCTCCCACTCTTAGACATGATTTGAGATATCCTTTGACTTTGTAATGTGTTTTATGGGCTATGGGGTCTTTTACTCCATAGGGTTTCATGTGGTTTTTGGTAAGTGTTACATAGCACCCTCAGTGCAGTAACACAGGGGTGTCATAGTGACCCCCAAACATAGACTCCATACCCTGGGACTGACTACTGTCTCCAAGGGCATGTAACGTCTCCATTGACTTTACTAGTCTTAAATTGTGAACAGAACCAGTACCAACCATCATGTTGTGGAAGTACTGGTGGGGGTAATTAGATTGCCCCTGGGTCTGTTTTTCGAGGGGGCACTGTGCAGTCCCCCCTCGTCGAGTTTCTGGCTGGTGACAGTGGTTACCACGCGAAATATTCCACCAGAATATTTCCTATGGGATTTTCCCATTCATTTTAAACGCACCACTTTTTGGTGCAACGTTAAAGATAACGCTGGGTTATTTATTTAATATTTATTCCCCGGTTGTGTCTTTTTGCCAGGTCTCGGTTTTAAAATGGCGTTTGTGTTCGCCTCTGTAACTCCAACCCAAGTCGAGCCCTTTGTTCCACTTTTTGCCGGGCTTCTCCACAGAAGCCTCCAAAAGTGGTGCCACTCTGTCTGGGTCTACAGGATGTGTGGGAGGGGGGGGGGGTTTAGGCACCCTGGACTAAGTTGCCTCGGCAACTCAAGTCGCACTCTTGTGTGATTGGCCAACCACTTAGCATGTTTGAGTGACAGCTAGGACTGATGAATGGGGGTTTTCTGCATAAAAGCAGGGCTTTGGGGACTGGAACTTCAGAAGTCGCCACAGGACCAAAGAATCCGAAGAGAGAGAAGCTGAGCCGACCTGCAACGACGACACCACCGGTGGAGCCCTGCTGAACCGCCTCACCACTTCCCGACGACAGAGAGGATCTTCATCCCGGAGAGTCTTTTTCCTCTGAACTGGTGGGGATAACCAGTTCGCCCTCTTTTTTGCCTTCCTGGATCGTCTCATGGTCGAATCGCCTGTGCCAAGCACCCCGGCGGCCAGATAGCCACGCTTCACCACTACCGCGAATAAAAGGGTAGTACCTTTTAACCGGGAAACTCCGCGGCTGGTTTCTTCCCTGGCAGTGCAGCAACCTCCAGCTTTCCTCCACGTCGAGACCGTCTCTTCCTCTGGACGAAACACCGACTTGCACCCGCTGCCAGGAACAACTGCCCCCGCTGGAGCTTTCTCACCATTTCAGGTACTGTGTCCCGCCTGGTCTCCCTTGCAACAGACTGTTCAAGGTGTCCCGTAAATCCTTGACTTTCTATCCTGGGGTGACTTGGGACCTGCTAACTAACATTTCCTGACTTGATCCAACCCTTTTTGAACTATCTGCAAAGACTCTTTAAAAGTACTATTCAACTGTGTGATCTTGGACACATTCCGCCTTGCTCTCTCCAAGAGTGGGCTTGGCCTATGACTTTCTTGCTCCTCAGTAGACTCTGCCTTTTCTGACTTGCTCTGGTTCTCTTAAAGTGTTGGTATTGTGTATGTTCCTAATTCTGCCTTTTTCCCTCCCTTTTTAATTAACTTATTGGAGTGCCATCTTAGGTTAAGTGCTCACGTCTGTCTGAAAATAAGTGGTGTTTTAACTAAGACTTGTTCAATAAGTGATCAGGGATGTATACATATTAATGGTGACTGTTTTTGAACTTGCTTGCCACCGAATGAAAACTATATACTGCCTCTTCTTTGGATTTAGATCTCGCTAAATATCCTGAAGGTCCAACACACGCATACATCTCGGAAGACTTTTCCTGGCCCTGGCCTCCGCATAACAACGGGACATCATCCAATAGAGTATTAGAATCAGCGCCAATTATGACCTCCCCATCACCCATATCCTTCAGGACACCCTCTAGCTTTTAAAATAAATCAGCCTGCACCACACTAGGGGCATGAACATTCAAGAGAATCAGACCGCTACTCTCAACCTGTAACTTGACTGCCACATACCTGCCTTCAGGATCAAGCTCAACTCTATCCACGGCATATATCGCGATATCGCTCAAATAGAATGGTTGCCATGCTGGAATTGCTGGCAAACGTACTGGAGAATTCTTTTACATATAATTTATTCAAAATATAGGGGTTCACAGAGTGTGGCAGTCCAGAAACAAGGGTGCTGCTAAGCTTACCGGTACCCTTGTTTCTGGACTGCTACACTACGAGTCTGCCTGCCGGGGCTGTTGCCAGGGTCAGACAACTAATGTCCCAGTGGCATCAGGAAGTCTGTGGATTCTGTGTTTCCGGGTCGGCGGTAACCTGCCGGTGGCACCGGCGAGTTACTGCTGACCTTAGAATGAGGGCCAAAGTCTGCCCTTTCCAATTGCAGATGCGTTTTGACGTAAAACGATGTCTGGCTTCTTATTTAGAAAGTTAAGCACATTCCTCCTTTTAAACAGACTATTTACGCCCTTCACATTCCAATTTAAGAAGTGCAAGCAGTTAGACATCCTATCAAACACACATCCCTTATTTCTCTTCCAAACACTTGCAAACCAATCAACACGCAGCTCACAATGACATACATACTTCTACCATTTTACCAACCCACCCCAAAATGTGTACACATGTCATTTAGGATAAACCTAGAGAAGTCAATACCCAACCCAACAGAAGAAGGAAAAGAAGGCATGGAGGGACAAATGAAAAGTCAGAGCAAAAATGAGAAGAAATCCACAAATAAAATTAACCTGAACATGGCAGAAGACTGGCCAGCAAGTATCTCGCAACTGCCCTACATCGGTCTGACAGAGGAGAAAAAGAAAACCCATTATCACCCTGGTAGGGGGAGCCAGCCAATCATGTGGCTAGGAGTGTGGGCTTGAACCGCTGGTGAAAAGCCGTGTTCCATCCCACCCGACGGCCGGCTGCCCCGCCACCATCCCCACCCAAACCCCCTCCTTCCATCCCCTTATTTTTCTTTTTTTATTCTCCTCCACCCCACCTACCTTATTTCGGCTGCGACGGCGAGTACCGCTGCAGCCGCACCTTCCCCTCTGCTCCTGACAGCTGCCATGGAAAGGGAAGAGGGGCTCTGTATGGAGCCCCACCTTCCCGTTTCATGGCCATCTTAAAACTGTAATTTCATTCATTGAATGGGACACGCGAGGCGTTCCGTTCAATAACTGAAAATATATATTTTTTTTCTAGCACCCGGGTTACCGCTTTGGTAACATGATGTGCTAATGGCCTTAAAACCCGATCTGGCATGCAGGATCAGGTGTTATCGACCCTGGGACTCTCTGGCCTTTAACTCGGGCCCCATGTCGATAAAACCCTATCTGGCACGCCGGATCAGGTGTTAACGCCACAGTAAAGCAATAAAGAAAGCGGCCATACTTCACTGAGCACAAGGTACTGGTGTATCGCAACATTCACAGTTACCCAATCCACATCACTCGCTTCCCAGAGTTGCAGTAGTGTGAAAGTAGTAGTTATCCATATATGATAGTGAACTGCCACTTAAAGCGTGTATGTTCCCAATAAACGCACAATAAGATCAAACAACCCAAACAATCCCTCACCCACCCCCTCCCAAACAGTATCCACATACAGCATAAATAACTAGAACAGTCTCGAATATCTACAAGGCCATAGCTAGAAACAGAGAAAGCGCTGCTCAGCCTCAGGAAATCCTAGACATGGCAAAGCCCTGCAAGGTGCACAATCCATTAAAGTTTTGCCGTCAACATCCCCAATGCCCTCCCCACTACATTAAACGAACAACCCTCTCGGGGGCATCCATAGAGTGGGCAATGAGACCAATCTCAACCCACATATTTATATTTCTGGAGCTTGTGGATCTGCTTAGATCACATGCTCTGCATAGTCCGCCATCTAGTGGAATTTGTGGAGTATTGCAAGATTTGTTTTTGAAACTCAAACGGACATCGACGGGGCGTGTTAGTAATACTATCTCTAGTGTGAAGTGTACTGTACCCATGGTCCTTCACACGTCTAGGTCCCTCAGATTGCTTTTTTCTGCCATCAAAGTTGAACGCAAATGCGAAGTTCTCTTCCAGGCTGATGCCTTTAATTAGTTGTAAGCTTAATTGTAGACTTTATTTTCTTCCTTCTTATTGTCTGCTTTGCCACACGGTCAACAGACTGCTCTACGGCTTTCAACGAACAACCTTATTGTCGATGACTGACTAATTGATCAGACGCAGCCCTCTTCAGGCTTCTGCCCATTGCATTTGGGAGGGAGGGGCGAGATTCTTCATACTGACCTCTTCAGATAATGCACATTCTGTCACCCCCTTCCCCTTTTTCTCGCCAAACTGGCCTTGTAAAGAATAATGGACAAAACTCCCTTTAAATTTTCCCCTACCTGCCACCGAAAATTCCTGTGAAGAAAATAAAAAAAAAAAACAATTTTAAAAAAAGAAGAAAAAAAAAAAAAAGCAGCGCACCAAGTGTGCAATTACTGTCTCCTGAGGGATCATCCTGAAAAAGTTTGTAAATCCTTTTAAACTTTTTCGACTGAAAACCTTAAAGGATCGACGGACCAAATGCTGACCCGATCACACCATGCAGGCCAAGTCCTCAGTCGATGTGACCGAAGACTCCAGCAAGGGCAGTATCAGGGTCATGAGTGACGCCGAAGGTGAGCAGGGTTCGCTGGAACCCCATGTGCGGGCCCTCGACTCCAAGAAGCAGGCCAGCGGCTCTGTGATGGAAAAGACACCTGCCGGCCAAGGCACACACAAGCACAAAGACACTGAAAACCCACCCCACTGTCGAATCTCGATTGTACTGTCGAGCGTCGAAGCCCATGCACCGTCTGTCCACGGAGACAGCCTCAGGTTCTTCACTCTCTTCTGGGCCATCGCATAGGTTTTCGCCTCATGACAGGCCTCTGAAGCCGAAGGTCGGTTCGGGCACCCCTCACAAAGGCCCCCCTTTTGTGTGCCAAAGAACAGGCGGCGAAAGGCGTTTCGGAGTCCCCCAGAGAACACCGAAAAATGCAGGTGCTAATTAAGAAATACGTCTGTGTTTCCCTGCTTAAATTAAGGTCATCAAAAAAATTGCACATTTCGATGCCTTTAGCCTTGAAAAGCACACAGGCTGCATTCCCCCACCCTGTAGACTCTCTCACAGGGGCTATGCACCACAAAGATCAAACTCCCTCCCATGCCCCCCCCCCGCCCCCCCCACACCCCCTATCATGTCAGGCTTCCCACCTTCATGCAACTGTATACCCAAACAGTTCAATAAAATCTTAAGGCAGTTGTCAAGTTTTGTGGACTTTGTGGACTTTATGGACCGACATCCAGACAAACTGTCAACCCTTAAGATGTCTCACAGCCAGGGGCCTCAGCCCACAAGCCTTCTGCTAAAAAGTCTCGTTTTGAGCCACAGCCTAGCACATATGCTCTAGGCACCCCGTCCTCGACCTAACAAGACCCCTCTCAGGACCTACTATGACAACCCCTCAGTACACACAACCCAGGGTCTCAAGGGAACCTTTATAGTCGAGACCAAGACTAATTTTATGACGAAAATGACATTTATGTGATCCAGTCGCCAGACCAACAGATTCGGCTGTTGACAACCAACTACAGTACAATGAACTGGTACTTAGGGCGGCGCAACAAATTTAATATCGACACTTAGGAATCACAGGTCGACAAAGACTTTCTGGGGGACAAACGGTCCGCCACCCAGTTTATTCCACTCCTGCAGTCTGTACAAAGACACATCCAGTCATCCCTACTGGCGCCTAGTCCTCTCGAGGGCGGTCGACCCCAGAATAGAAAAACTACTCAGATCTGCGCCCACTGACCCCCTGTATATTAGGGGTCAGTTTAAACCAGATTCCATAGTGGTCACCACCACCAGAAAGAGGACAGACACTCCCCTGGCATCAGCAGAGGCCCTGCCAGACAAGGAAAGCAAAAAGATATATACTTTCGGAAAAAAGGCTGCCTCCTCTGCGGCATACCAGACCAGAATTGCCAACCCTATGCTTTAAGCTAGTTATGGCTGCCACAAATGGGATAACCTGGAACGCCAATAAAAGCCATCCCAGAACCCCTAAAGGCTCAATTGTTAAAAACAACTTCAAACTGCATCCTGAAAAATAACTGCGACTCGGCAGATAAAGCAGGACGCATCATAGCAGAGGTTACGCTCATCAAGTGCCACGCCTGGCTCAGATAATCAGGCTTTAAGTTAGAAACTCAGGCAACCCTCTTAAACATGCCCGTGGAGCCTAATGTGTTATACGGGAAGGCCGTTGAAGACGCCCTTAAGATTGCTAGGGAGGAATATGACACTTTTAAATCCCTTGGCCAGTTGACGAACAAGCCCCATGTTCAGTGGGGCTCCTCAAACTCTAGGTGGTTTCGGGGTCAGGGTGCTCAACTTTCCTCAGGCTACACTCAAGGCTGACAGTCCTCATCTTGGGGCCAATCACAAGGTCAAGGCTCCTCCGCCAATTTCCATAGAGGAAATAAAAGGGGCAGAGGAAGGGGCAGAACACCATCTGGGAGAGGCTCCACCCCTCCCAAACAAGGACGCACCGCTTCAGGTCCCCTCCCAGGATACTCGAATAGGAGGAGGAATTTCACACTTCACCCACGCATGGGAGGGGAGAACGTCGGACAAGTGGGTGTTGTCCACTGTGGCAGGTGGGTATTGTATCAAGTTGTTACAAAGACCACCATACCGCCCACCAAGGAACAGGAAAATGTCAACAGAAGAAAAACGCATACTGTTGGAAGAAGTAAAGGCACTGCTGGAGAAGGACGCTATAGAGATCGTCCCAGTAAACCAGGATATTTATTCAACATACTTCCTTGTGCCAAAGAAAGACCTTTCCATGCGCCCAGTATTAGATCTGCAACCTGCCAACAAATATGTCAAACCCCAAATGTTTTGCATGACCACGCTCCAAGAGGTAATCTGACTCCTAAAACGTGGGGACTACATGGCAACATTGTATTTGAAAGATGCATACTTTTATATTTCAATGCTCTATGTGCACAGAAAATATCTGCGCTTCAGAATAGCGGAAGTTCATTACCAGTTCAAAGTACTCCCCTTCGGCGTCCCCTCAGCACCAAGAGTGTTCACAAAGGTACTCGCAGTAGTGGCAGCACACCTCCACAGAAGGTCTGTCCCAGTATGCCCTTATCTGGACGACTGCCTAATCACAGGGGAATCTCCTCAAAATTGCAAACAAAATGCGCAAACAATTGTGTATGAGTGCGATACAAATAAAATATCATATCATATCAAAGAAAAATAAACCTTCTCTTCAATCAGGTTTTCTCCATCAACAACAAAAAGAAATCAAGTCTAGTCCCCAGCCAAACAATTTCTAGGGGCTATTCTAAAGACAGAGGAGCTTGTTTCCCCCCCCTAAAGGAGAGAGTACAAAACAGGATGTTACAAGTACCTCACTACAAGGTCGGTCGACAGGTAACTGTACGCGAAGCAATGCGCTTGCTCGGGATGACATCATGCAGTCACGTGGTTCCACACGCGTGCCTGTGCATGCGTCCAATGCAGGAATGGTTAGCAAAACAATGGTCTCAGGCAAGTGGTCAGTGGGATGATCTAGTGGTTGTTTCTCTAACCTTGGTGCAGGCTCTTCGCTGGTAATCCAGGGACAACTTACTAAAAGGAAAACCCTTTCACGTTCCACCAACACAAGCGAGCCTGACTACAGACGCCCCACTTGCCGGTTGGGGAGCTCATTTTTTCCACCATACAGCCCACGGCCAGTGGCCATGCGCCACAACACAATATACCAACTTCCTGCAACTATTGACAGACCTCGAGGCTCGTCAGGCCTTTCAGCAATACCTCACAGGTCAAACAGTGCAAGTCATCACAGACAGCACCACTGCCATGTTCTACTTGAACAAGCAAGGAGGCAAACACTCCTGTCCAAGGTATCACAAAAAATATGGAAGTGAGCAGTCAAGCGGAACATGGTCCTAACATCTCAACATGTTCCAGGGGAACTCGATTCTCTGGCAGGCACTTTAAGCAGATACCCTCTACCAGAAGAACGCGAGTGGCAACTCAACAGATATCCTAGACAGAATATTCTCGCAATACTCCTCCTCCCCCCCCCCCATTAGACTTATTCACCACAAGCCTAAATGCACAATGCCCAAACTTTGCGTCCAGTTTTCCCCCAACCAGGATCCAAGTGGAACGCCCTGTGGATGAATTGGTCAGGGAAATTTGCGTATGCTTTTCCACCAACACCACTACTGAGCAAAATAGTGCACAAGATGCACCAGGAACAAGTAACTCTCCTGGTTGCTCCTATATGGGCGAGACAACCTTGGTTTCCACATCTGCTCAAACTGGGGATGTGTGACCCAATCAAGCTCCCATGCTCATACAGCATGCTAACACAACACAAGGGAGCATACCACCACCCGTGCCCTCAATCTGTGAACTTGGCAGCCTGGCTCCTGAAGTCATAGAATGTGGCCACTTGAATCTTCCACAAAGGTTATGGATATCCTAATGGAGGCATGAAAACCCAACACCAGACATTGCTATTTCAATAAATGGAAGAGATTTGTGATATGGTGCAGCTCGCAAACACTGAACCCAACAGAATGTTCCCCAGATAACATTCTACATTACATGCTTTACCTGCTAGGCTCAGTCCTAGTATTCAAATCCACTAAAGTATATCTGGCGGCCCGATCAGCTTACACCACTTCACAAAACACGATGTCCTGGTGGAAAGTTCCTGTCATTAAAGCGTTCATGGAAGGGGTAAAGAGGCTATGCTCCCCAATTTCCAACCCTCATCTTGGTTGGGAACTTAATGTTGTGCTCTCAAAGCCCATGGGTTACGTTTTGAGCCTATGCACAAGGCCAGCCTAAAACATCTGACTTACAAGACTGCATTCCTAGTAGCAATCGCATCTATGAGACAAGTCCGTGAGCTGCAGGCTTTGTCCGTACAAGACCCTTTCTTCATAATCCACATCCACAAGGACAACGTTGTCCTCAGAACACACACTAGGTTTTCACCCAAGTTCATCTCAAAGTTCCATGTTAATTCATAGAACTTCCTACCTTCTTTCAAAATCCATCCAATTAACCTGAAAGAAGCCTTCATACACTTGATGTACGAAGTGCAGTATTGTACTATGTGAACAAAAGTAAATCTCTAAGCAAAACAAACCAACTTTCTTTCCATAGCACCTGGGAGAGGGAGCGATCACATATAAAAAAACGCCATCTCCAAATGCATAGTCAAGTGCATGTCTCGGGAGGATAGCTCGGGGGCAACGTGCTGGCCTTGAAAGTAAGATGACGCAAGGCACCACAGGTTCGATCCCCGGGTCCGTGCTTAGAAACCTCTTGGTATTAAGCATGTTTATAAATAAGCTATCGTATCATACAGCTGTGCTATACCCTATCCAAGAGAGTTTTACTCTTCACTCCAAGCGCTCACTCTACCAGAGGTACAGGAGCTACCTTAGCCATTATTGTACACGTCACTCCAAACTTAATTTGCAAAGCTGCTGCATGGAGTTCCATCCATACTTTCACACAGCATGATTGCATTGACAGACGCAC
The DNA here is from genome assembly GCF_040938575.1 of Ambystoma mexicanum. Taxonomy (NCBI): domain Eukaryota; kingdom Metazoa; phylum Chordata; class Amphibia; order Caudata; family Ambystomatidae; genus Ambystoma; species Ambystoma mexicanum. The sequence continues at coordinate 1,176,157,191 of NC_090927.1, read as the reverse complement.
TAAAGCAGATTCACAGGTGGGACAAGCGGTTCCAAAATCTCTTTGCCGCTGTACATTCTCACTTCCCACCTCCTCCTAACACTGCTCGCTAATCTATGCACAGCATGTGATCTAAGCAGATTCACAAGCTCCAGAAGGGATACATTACTCACTGTAATTGTATTTCTGGTGCTTGTATCTGCTTAGATTCACATGCACCCACCCTTCCTACCCTACTGGAGTAGAAGGTACATAGATGTTTTCTTGGTTATCACTGTTTCTGTTTTATCACATCTGTACGCATACTACACATCATGCAACCTCATGTCAGAAACAATCCATCTGAAGGACCTCAACTCATGAAGGACCATGGGTACAGTATTACTGACACGCACCGTCGACATCTATTTTCGAGTTTCGAAAACAAATCTTGTAACACTCTGCGGCTACCACTAGATATCGGAACTATGCAGAGCATGTGAATCTAAGCAGATGCAAGCACCATATATATATTTCTGAGGCTTGTGGAATCTCTGGAATCTGCTTAGATCACATGCTGTGCATAGGCAGACATCTACTGGAAGCTGCGGAGTATTAGTTTGTTTTTCAAAACTCGAAAATGGGCGTTGACACAGGGCGTGCCAGTAATACTATCCCTAGTGTGACGTCCACTGTACCCATGATCCCTTGCGCGTCTAGGACCCTCAGATTGTTTTTTTCCGCCATGCTGGTCGGAAGCACTGAGCGGAGTTCCCTGACTTAGTCAGATTTTGCAAATATTGTTATATATTTCCCCTTTTATTCCACCTATACGTCGAGTCTCTGAACATCGACACGCAACGCCGGATCGGAGAAAATTCAACCGTCGGACTACAGCGACGGATTTGGGCCTCGGAAGGCCTCTGGCCTCGGCCCGGGCCTCGGAAGTCCTCTGAACTCGGCCCCGCAAGTACGGAGAGTGGGGGGTGGCACATATCCTACACTCTAATATAGGTACATTACTTATATTCCTACACTCCCAGCCCGCTGCCACAGGGTGCGTATGGAGGGTACCCCCTTTCAATTTTGCCCCAAGTGCAACCGCAAGTATCCTTGGGTTGACACACGCCACGTGTAACCTCTGCTTGCCGAGGGACCACCCCGAAGCGAATTGCAGAGCGTGCAGCCGGTTTAAACCGAAGACCCTTAAGGACCGTTCGACAAAGCGTTGGGCCCACCACGCCAGGCGACAAGAGGCCATGGCCGCGGAGGGTGCCTTCAGCGATGGCAGCGACGCCGTACTTTCGGACAGCGAGGGCAATGTGGCGTTGATGGACAACCAAGCGCAAGTCCACGACCTCGGAAGGTTGTCCGGCAGGGCAGCTATGGGGCAGACCCCCGTCGACACGAGCGCTACCCACACCACTTCCAGCAAACAAAGGTCCAACCGAGACTCGACACGCATGTCGAGTTCTCGGAAAGAGGCACGAAGAGAACGGTCCACCGAGTCGGTGTCCTCTGGGCGTTAGCGTTCGAGATTGCCGCATGACACCAGGCAACCCTCCACTTTTGCTAAGAGTGCCTTGCTCCCCTTAGTGACTGATGTTCGGTCGTCGGAGGACGACGCCGACCTCTACCCCCAGGCCGCACTCAAGGAGTCGGCGTCTGCAGGCAGCGCGGAGGCTGCTACCGAATCCCTTACACTCTCTAGAGACAGGGACTCTACCCCTGAATTTCGGCACCAGGCACCGAAAAGCTCGGATAGGGCCCAAAAATCGGGGAAACATACTTCCACCTGCAGGGAGGGGGAAAACAAAGTAAGCAGTCCCAGCCTACTTCCACTCCTAAACTAAACTACACTAAACTACATTCTTCTCCACCTAAACAGATGGACAAGTCTCTTGTCCCTAAGGCCCCTGTTCAAACCAGTAGGTCTAGTCAGGATAAAACGGGTAAAGCACTCCAGGAAAGAGTTATTCCCAGTTCAATGTCAAGGATGTCATCATTGGCAGATTTCTACGCCAAAAACCCGGAACACTTTCTCTCTTTTACCCCAGAAGGGTCAACTCCCTCAGGCTCTAAGGATCCAATACCCCCAAGTAAGAAGTCCCGGGGTGAAGCACCAACTCAGTCTTCAGACTCCTTCTATATACAGCTCTATTCTCAATATCAGGAAGATCCATCCTTTGGTGAGGATCCAGACGTGGGCATGTTCGAAGAACAAACTGGGACAGGCTATTATGGGGATGATGAGGACCAAGAGGAGGAGGAGGAGGAGGAGGACGACCCAGATACATACAGGGTAGATTCCCTGGTAGAGAAAGAGCCTGTGGTTACCTACTCCCCTGTCGACAACCAGCCTCTCCTGAATGAGGTCCTGTCCAGAGCGGCACACCACTTCCACATTGGCACCCAAAGTGCTCAGGAAGAGAGGGACTTTGCAGAGGAATTGGTGGGAGAAAAGAGACCTGTTGCTCAGGCCATCCCTATCCTTAAGTCAATACAAAGGAGGATAGACCCTTCCTTTGTTAACCCCAATCTCACTAGGGCAGTAAACCCCAGAATTGAAAAGCTTTTCAGGGCAGCCCATTCTGACCCACTGTACATAAGGGGAAATCTCAAACCGGACTCCCTGGTTGTTACAAACACCCGTAAGAGGGCGGGAACACCCTGGTCATCGTCCAAAGCTCCCCCCGACAAGGAGAGCAAGAGGATTTATGGCTTGGGCAGGAAAGTAGCCTCCACTTCCGCCTACCAGGCAAGAATTGCCAACTCCACCGCCCTGCTGGCTATTTACAACTGCCACCAGTGGGAAGAAGTCGCGGCTCTCATAGACTCCGCCCCAGAACCCTTAAAAAGCCAATTGGCGCGAGTTTCGGCAGAGGGGAGAGCCGTTTCAGGTTGCATTTTAAAATCAACCTTTGATGCCGCGGATAACGCCAGCAGATTAATTGCTGAAAGCACGGTCATCAAGAGGCATGATTGGCTACGGCAGTCTGGTTTCATGGCCGAGACCCAAGCATCATTGTTAAGCCGGTGGAGCCGGATCTATTGTTTGGAAAGGCGGTCGAGGATGCGCTAAAGAATGCCAAGGATGAGTACGAGACACTCAAGTCCCTAGGGCAACTAACCAACAAACCCCCTAACCAGAGAGGGAATGGCAATTTTCGTCGGCCTCGCGGACAAAACTCCCAAAGAGGCTCAAACTATTCCCAAGGCCAGGGTACTACATGGAACACTAACCAGCAGTCTACCCAGAGTTATGGCAGGGGTAACAAAAGAGGTCGTGGTAGGGGTAGAGGCAGTCCCAATAAAGGAGGGGGCAAGCCTCCACCAAAACAGTGACGCTCAGTTCATGGTCCCTTCTCACGCATCCCCAGTAGGGGTACGCATTTCCATCTTCACCCAAGCTTGGGAAGGGATCACATCAGACAGATGGGTGCCGTCCACAGTGTCCGCAGGATACTGAATAGAACTCCTAGAGCGTCCCCGAAACCACCCTCCACGACAAAGAATACACTCCTTAGACCACCAGAAGATCCTACTCGAAGAGATAGAAATTCTTCTCGCAAAGGACGCGATAGAACTGGTCCCGGGACACCAGGTAAACAAGGTTATTTATTCAACTTACTTCCTTGTGCCAAAAAAAGATTTGACAATGCGCCCAGTATTGGATTTACGGCCTGCAAACAAGTATGTCAAGCCCCAAAAATTTCGCATGACTACTCTCCAAGAGGTAATTTCCCTCCTAAAAAAGGGGGATTACATGGCAACATTGGATATGAAAGATGCCTATTTTCATATTTCCATGTTCCCAGCGCACAGAAAATATCTGCGCTTCAAGGTGGACAGTCAGCACTACCAGTTCAAGGTACTGCCCTTTGGGATAGCCTCGGTTCCAATGGTATTCACCAAGATACTGGCGGTGGCGGCGGCACATCTACGCAGGGAGGCAATCCCAGTGTACCCTTATCTGGACAACTGGCTTCTCACGGGGGAGACCCCAGTAATTTGCAGGACAAACATTCAAAGAACTATCGACCTCCTCTTTGGATTGGGCTTCTCCATAAACAAGAAAAAATCAAGTCTGGTGCCCAGCACATCCAAGCAGTTCCTAGGAGCTGTTCTAAATACTCAAGAGGGGTTGGTTTTTCCTTCAGAGGAAAGAATTCGGAATATACTACTGCAAATTCCGCAATATCAAACCGGTCGCCAGATAGCAGTACGGAAAGCAATGCGTTTGCTGGGCATGATGGCGTTATGTATTTACCTGGTCCCCCACGCGCGCCTGCGTTCCATGCAAGAATGGTTGGCGAAACTGTGGCCTGTGGACTCCCTGGGGAACGCCCTGTGGATGAACTGGTCAGGGATGTTTGCGTACGCTTTTCCACCAACTCCTCTCATCAGGAAGGTGGTAAACAAGATGAACAGAGAGTCGATGACGCTCGTCCTAGTTGCTCCCATGTGGGCGAGACAACCGTGGTTTCCACACCTACGCAGACTCTTAGTGTGCGATCCCATCAAACTCCCGGGCTGGTACAATCTTTTGTCCCAGCACCAAGTTCCGAAGGTGCATCCTCTACCAAACTCCATGAACCTAGCAGCATGGCTCCTGAGGTCATAGAGTTTGGACATCTCAATTTACCACAGAGGTGTATGGACATCTTAAAAGAGTCTAGGAAACCAAACATGAGGCATTGCTACTTCGACAAATGGAAGAGATTCGTTATCTGGTGCCAGAATAAACAAATCAACCCAGTTGATTGCACTCCTTCCACAATCGTGACATACATGCTCCACCTGCTGGACGCAGGGTTGGTTTTCAACTCACTAAAGGTACACCTGGCAGCACTGTCAGCGTACACCACCTCACATACCAAGGTGTCGTGGTGGAAGGTACCCGTGGTTAAAGCCTTCATGGAGGGAGTAAAGAGACTTCATCCCCCTATATATAACCCACCACCAGGATGGGACCTGAACGTGGTGCTATCTAAACTCATGGGCCCCCCATTCGAGCCCATGCATAAGACAAGTCTCAAAACACCTGACCTATAAGACTGCCTTCTTAGTAGCCATTACATCCATAAGAAGGGTCAGTGAAATTCAGGCTCTGACAGTGCAGGATCCTTTCTTTACTATTCATAAGGATAAGCTGGTTTTACGGACACACCCTAGGTTCTCACTGTCATGATCCCTGCTTCCAAGGGGTCAGGACTTGCCCCACGACCTTGGAAGCAGGCCCATGACTCTGATCCCAGGAACCAGCCAGTCCCTATTGGGACCTTCTGGACCTTGTCCTGGCGCCAGTGGCGCCAGGCTCATGATGGTGACTGGTCCCGGCACTGGAAGCGCCGGGCTCATATTAGATAAGAGTGCTTGGTGGACCTACCTGTAGCAGACCATGCTGCTTACTTACCAGCTAGCTGGTCTCCTGATCCTTCTCTGCCTGGGACTACTTTTTCTGTCTGGGTGGAGCAGGAGCCACTCCCTGGAAGCAGAACACAGGAACTCTTCTAGAAATCTGGAACTCTTTTCTTACCTGGGTGGGGCCGTGGAAGAAGACGCCTAAGCACTACAGAAGGCTATTTAAACCACACCTGATTGGTTTCACGTGCTTCGCGTTATTCTGCATCTGCAGCAGGACGCTCACCGTGTCAGCTCCAGGTGTCAGCTCCAGGAAACCTCCAGCTCCAGATCCTGTGAATACGAAATAACCTGCTGGGATCCAACCTTCAGTCTTCTTCAGTCTTCAGCAGCTCCTGCAAGACAAAGGCACAGGTTAGGCTAAAGTAAAGGCAGCGAATCTACTTACCTAATCCAACGGCAGCATCCAAAGCGCCTTTTTCTGCCTTTCTCTTCCGGCATCCGACATCTGCAAAGAGAAAGAACATCGGTCAGTAATATTTAACTACAAAGTCTGCTTACCTGTGTTTCGCCCGCTCCAACTCAGCTCGCGCTGCATTCCGGCACCTGCAAGCCAAGATACTTCGGTTAGTAACGCTCAGTTACAAGACTGCTTACCTGTGTTACGTTCGCTTCCAATCTGTTCGCGCTGCACCTCGGCACCTGCAAAGACAAAAGAAACATTACGGTGCATTCTACAGCGCTAGCACAGTCTTTATACTTACGTGCCTTTAGAAGGATAATCTTCATCGCCACAGCATCTGAAAAGGAAAAGACATAGACATAAATACTTAAGACTTTTGAAAGAGAAGAGAACAATCAAAAAGGAACTTTATTATTTACAAGGTACGCTCGTGCATTAACGGCATCTTCGCTCTCAGCAAATCCTCTGCTATCAAGAGGCAGAGCTCGCATCCAGTGAAGCAACTGGACCCAGCGCCCCTGCACAAGACGCAGGATGGAGAGCCCGGCATTTACCTATATAAGGTAAGCGCAATATCAACCCAGTTCCACGGGGAAAGAAAGGGCGAGAGGGGCAAGGAACTTTCCGAACCTTCCAAACACTAATACCTTGGTTTACCCTTGCAGACATCTCACTCTCCAGCTTAAACTGTCGGTGGGAAGGGGGCCCAGTCCGGGAGCAAAACGAACCCTGCGCCTAACACTGAAGACAGTATCCTCGCCAGATCAAGACCTGTGCCTCCGGGGGAACAAGGTGAGCGTTACAGAACGCGAAGCAATACCACAACAGACCAGTTGGCCCAATTACTCGGGGAGTTGAGGGCGGAAGTACACGCTGCACGTCAGGAAACAAATGCCCTAAGGAGGGAGTTAGTGGTCTCCAAAGAGCGAACAGACGATTTGGCTAGACAATTGCTGCAAGCCCAAGCTGGACAAACTCCTCTACCTACCCCAAGTGGGGGCCACGCTCCTCCAGCTTCCTCGAATCCGGTGCAAATCAATCTACAGGAAATATACCTTTGGCTCCGCCCGAACGCTTTTCAGGTGATCCAAAAAGGTTTGCTGTGTTCTTCATTCAATGTCGCTTGCACTTTTTGTGCAGACCCGCCGCTTTTCCAACGGACCAGGCTAAAGTGGCCTTCGTGCTCTCTTATCTCAGTGGCAGTGCCGCAGATTGGTCTGTTCCTTTAGTGTCTCAAGATGACCCCATTCTCCATAACTTCCAGGACTTCCAAGCCAGTATGGAGAAACTGTTCGCAAGGCACTATCAGGGACAGGCCTTGGACAATGAACTTCTTTCACTACGACAGGGCAATCAAGATCTCCTGACTTATACTGCATCATTTAACAGACTAGTGGTGGAAACCGGATGGCCGGAGGATAAGAGGATCACACTGTTTTACAGAGGTCTGCGTGGGGAATTAAAAGACGTTCTGGCTCAAGTGGTAAATCCTCCACAAGACTGTTCCGAATATATCGATCTGGTAGTGCAATTGGATCATCGACTACAGAATCGGAAAGCCGATCGATCCAGATTTGAAACCCGACTTTTTTCAAGGCCACAAAGTTCTACGAAAGGAACTGATTCTGTGGAACCCATGCAAATAGGGGGTGTAAAAGGACCTTTAACCCAAAAGGAGAGAGAAAGGAGGAGACCACTGCAATTATGCCTCTATTGCGGAAACTCAGGGCACTTTCTTCGAGATTGTCCAGTGAAGCCCAAGAAGAAGATAGTAGGGGCGTCTGATAAAGGTACCGAGAATTCTGAGCCGGGAAACGACCTCGCCCGGCAAGTGTAGAGGTCCGCATGCCGAGCGTTAAAACCAGTTCTTTGACCTCGCATTTCATCATGCCCATGGTCCTCGTGAGTCCTGAACAACCTAATCGTATGCATGCCATTAAAGCATACATTGATAGTGGCGCAATCGGGAATTACTTGGACTGTGAACTGGCCACCAGGATGAATCTATCTCTTTGTCCAAAGGCGGTGAAAGACGTCATTACCACCGTGGATGGGACGGAAATAGCTTCCGGACCCTTAACTCACACCACCATGGAAGTAACGTTAGTAAGCCAAGATGGGCATCAAGAGAAGATCGTGTTTGATGTGATCAAGGCCCCGCAGTTTCAAGTCATCTTGGGAGTTCCTTGGTTGGAGAAACACAATCCTCAAATTGATTGGCGAGCAAAGACAATCCGGTTTCCAGAATGCGCTTCCACCTGCTACCCTCAGCCCTCCACCAAACTAGCTGCAACTGTTTCTGAGAGTCCACAACTGCCTCCTGAATACCAGGAATTTCAAGATGTCTTTCGGAAAGACCAAGCTAATTCTTTGCCTCCCCACAGATCATACGACTGTCAGATAGACCTGATTCCCGGATCCACTCCTCCGTGCAGTCGGATTTATGCCCTTACTGAACCTGAAAATCTCCACCTAAGGCAATATTTGGACCAGTACCTGGCTAACGGATTCATCCGTCCTTCGAAGTCCCCGGCCTCCTCAGCTCTGTTCTTCGTGCCAAAAAAGGAGGGAGACTTAAGAACGTGTATAGACTACCGTGCCCTGAACCAGATTACAATTAAGAACAGGTATCCATTGCCATTGATCCCAGAACTACTTGACCAGGTCAAAAACGCCTGCATATATACTAAGTTAGACCTCAGAGGAGCCTACCATTTGGTGCGAATAAAGGAGGGCGATGAATGGAAGACGGCCTTTCGTACCAAGTATGGACTGTTCGAGTATCAAGTGATGCCCTTCGGGTTGTGTAACGCACCGGCCGCTTTCCAGTTCTTTATGAATGACGTGCTCCGTGAACTCATTGATGTGTGTGTAGTTGTATATATTGACGACATTCTGGTTTATTCGTCCTCCGAGGCAGAACACCAAAAACACGTCACCGCAGTACTGGAGAGGCTCCGCAAACACAAACTTTTTGCAAAATTAGAGAAGTGCGTCTTTCATGTTACGGAGGTCGAATTTCTGGGATTTATTTTGTCACCTAACGGAGTTCACATGGACTCGAGGAAAGTAGATGCAATCATCAAGTGGCCCTCACCAACATCTGTAAAAGGGGTTCAAAGTATGTTGGGCTTCGCCAACTTCTATCGCAGGTTTATTCCAGACTTTTCTCGGGTAGTCCAACCCATTACAGCTCTCCTCAGAAAAAACAAACGTTTTGAATGGTCTACCGAGGCAGAACAAGCCTTTCAGGAGCTAAAGACTAAATTTACCTCCGCCCCGATTTTAAAACATCCCCGCCCGGAACTACCTTACATCGTCGAGACCGATGCCTCCAGCCTTGCTATGGGAGCAGTGCTTTCACAAAGAGATCCAGAAACCAACCAGTTGCACCCCGTGGCGTTTTGGTCTCGCAAATTATCAGCCCCAGAAATCAATTACACCATTACCGATAAGGAACTGTTGGCTATTAAGTCCGCCTTTAAGGCCTGGCGGCATTATCTCTTAGGAGCCCGACACAGTCACTGTCATTACTGACCATCGTAATCTACAGTATCTTAAATCAGCCAAAGCTCAATCCTCCAGACAACTTCGCTGGGCATTATTTTTTGCCGAATTTGATTTTATAATCACCTACCGACCAGGCAATAAGAATGGTAAAGCGGATGCCCTCTCTTGAATTGGAGTAGATGAACACATGGTTAACCCTGAGCTCGTACCTATTATTCCTGAACAAAGAATCCTGGGTTTGATCGGCATGCAATCCATTGAAGAAATTGAAGCCCAGGTTAAACAACTTGTAACTCCAACGGACATACAAAAATGGCAACTTCAGGGGGAAGACTTCACAGTAAAGAACGACTTATTGTACTTCAAGGAACGACTGTATCTACCCTGTACCAGTTTACAAAATCAAGTCATCTCTTGTTATCACGACTCCTTAATGGAAGGACACCCGGGTATGGCCAAGACCTCGGAAAAGGTCAAGCGTCACTTTTGGTGGCCATCTTGGAGAAAAGACATCAGAAACTTTGTCATGTCCTGTGGAGTGTGCGCCCAGAACAAGAGTCCTAAGGAAAAACCAGCAGGCCTCTTACAACCAATTGAAATCCCACCTCATCCCTGGCATACCCTTTCCATGGACTTTATCACCGACTTACCTCCCTGTTCCGGATACAATACAATCCTGGTAATCGTAGACTTATTTTCAAAAATGGCACATTTCATCCCACTAAAGGGGTTACCGTCAGCAGCAATCCTGGCTCGAGAATTTCTTGAAAACATTGTTCGGTTGCACGGCTTTCCTTCAGTTTTAATCTCAGACAGAGGAAGTCAATTCATCTCCCACTTCTGGCGGAGTTGCTGTCGGTTAGCTCAAATTGATGTGAGGCTTTCCACCAGTCACCACCCACAAACCGATGGTCAGACCGAAAGGACCAATCAGACTTTGGAACAGTACCTACGCTGCATGCTGCAACAGACAGGAGGAACTTGGAAGGACATCCTTTGGATAGCCGAGTACGCTTACAATAACTCAGTCCACTCTGGAACCGGAAAGACCCCGTTTTTTCTTTTGTATGGTAATCATCCTCGAACCTCTAACCTGGATCCACCTCAGGATCTTGGAACACCAGCAGTTGACCACCTACATTCAACCATCACCCAAGCCTTCAAGGAAGCTACTACCCACCTTCAAAGGGCCAAGGAACAATACAAGAAAGGAGCAGATCAACATCGAAAGGAAGCCCCTCAATACCAAATAGGAGATCAAGTCTGGTTATCCACCAAATATTTACCCCTAAAGGGACCACGCACCTTTAACCCAAGATACCTGGGACCCTACTCTGTTGCTGCCATAATAAACCCAGTAGCGGTCAAGTTGGATTTACCCCCTCGCATGAAAATGCACCCAGTCTTCCATGTTTCACTACTAAAACCTGTTCAACCAGAAACCCGATTGACTAAATCTCCTGAACCTATCCTAGTTGACGGAGAACTTGAGTTTGAAATCAAAAATATCCTGGATTCCAAGATCTCCAAATCAAAACTACACTACCTGATTGACTGGAAAGGCTACGGCCCTCAAGAAAGATCTTGGGAACCTGCAGAACATGTACACGCACCCCGACTAATCAAAACATTTCATCGGTCATTTCCTAACAAACCAAGACCTCCGGAGAAATCAACCTTGGGAGGGGCCTTGAGGGGGGGTGCTGTCATGATCCCTGCTTCCAAGGGGTCAGGACTTGCCCCACGACCTTGGAAGCAGGCCCATGACTCTGATCCCAGGAACCAGCCAGTCCCTATTGGGACCTTCTGGACCTTGTCCTGGCGCCAGTGGCGCCAGGCTCATGATGGTGACTGGTCCCGGCACTGGAAGCGCCGGGCTCATATTAGATAAGAGTGCTTGGTGGACCTACCTGTAGCAGACCATGCTGCTTACTTACCAGCTAGCTGGTCTCCTGATCCTTCTCTGCCTGGGACTACTTTTTCTGTCTGGGTGGAGCAGGAGCCACTCCCTGGAAGCAGAACACAGGAACTCTTCTAGAAATCTGGAACTCTTTTCTTACCTGGGTGGGGCCGTGGAAGAAGACGCCTAAGCACTACAGAAGGCTATTTAAACCACACCTGATTGGTTTCACGTGCTTCGCGTTATTCTGCATCTGCAGCAGGACGCTCACCGTGTCAGCTCCAGGTGTCGGCTCCAGGAAACCTCCAGCTCCAGATCCTGTGAATACGAAATAACCTGCTGGGATCCAACCTTCAGTCTTCTTCAGTCTTCAGCAGCTCCTGCAAGACAAAGGCACAGGTTAGGCTAAAGTAAAGGCAGCGAATCTACTTACCTAATCCAACGGCAGCATCCAATGCGCCTTTTTCTGCCTTTCTCTTCCGGCATCCGACATCTGCAAAGAGAAAGAACATCGGTCAGTAATATTTAACTACAAAGTCTGCTTACCTGTGTTTCGCCCGCTCCAACTCAGCTCGCGCTGCATTCCGGCACCTGCAAGGCAAGATACTTCGGTTAGTAACGCTCAGTTACAAGACTGCTTACCTGTGTTACGTTCGCTTCCAATCTGTTCGCGCTGCACCTTGGCACCTGCAAAGACAAAAAACATTACGGTGCATTCTACAGCGCTAGCACAGTCTTTATACTTACGTGCCTTTAGAAGGATAATCTTCATCGCCACAGCATCTGAAAAGGAAAAGACATAGACATAAATACTTAAGACTTTTGAAAGAGAAGAGAACAATCAAAAAGGAACTTTATTATTTACAAGGTACGCTCGTGCATTAACGGCATCTTCGCTCTCAGCAAATCCTCTGCTATCAAGAGGCAGAGCTCGCATCCAGTGAAGCAACTGGACCCAGCGCCCCTGCACAAGACGCAGGATGGAGAGCCCGGCATTTACCTATATAAGGTAAGCGCAATATCAACCCAGTTCCACGGGGAAAGAAAGGGCGAGAGGGGCAAGGAACTTTCCGAACCTTCCAAACACTAATACCTTGGTTTACCCTTGCAGACATCTCACTCTCCAGCTTAAACTGTCGGTGGGAAGGGGGCCCAGTCCGGGAGCAAAACGAACCCTGCGCCTAACACTGAAGACAGTATCCTCGCCAGATCAAGACCTGCGCCTCCGGGGGAACCAGGTGAGCGTTACACTCACCTAAGTTTATTTCTAAATTCCATGTAAACCAGTCCATCGAGCTTCTGGCTTTCTTCCAAAACCCACAAAGCTCGGCTGAGGTTAAACTACACACCCTAGAAGTGCATAGGGCGGTCCTTTACCACGTAAACAAGACCAGACCGCTTAGGAAAACTGTTTGTCTCCGTAGCCACAGGCAAAGAGGGAGATCGCGTATCTAGGGGTGCCATCTCCAAGTGGATTGTCAACTGTATCCAGTTGTGATACTCTTTCTGACAAAACTTTGCCTTTTACGCCCAAAGCCCACTCGACAAGAGGCATTGGGGCCACTCTGGCTTTCATTGCAAATGTTCCCCTTGACACCATTTGCAAAGCAGCTACTTGGAGCTCTATTCACACTTTTACTCTGCACTACTGCATTGACACCCATTCCAAGACAGATACTCAAGTGGGACAAGCGGTTCTAAGATATTTATTTTCTCATGACCCTTCTCAAATCCCACCTCCTTCTAACACTGCTCGCTAATCTATGCACAGCATGTGATCTAAGCAGATTGTAGGCTTCTCAAGAGCCTTTTTCAAAACCAACAAGGCCACAGCAAATAAGTCATCATCCGTCTCATTGCAATAGTCCCGGGTAAATCCCTTGAGTGCTTCGATTGCAACATGCAGAAGCCGAAACACGTGTAAACTATGAATAAAGGGCATTGTGATTCAAAGCCAAGAATATAGAGTCTTGCAACTTGAACATTGTTTTGTGGCGCAATCCTCGAGTGGCAGACCACCTTATCTGTTTTCTAACCAAGGAGGTAGGGGATTGGCTCGTCCAACTTCAGCCACACGGATGCGACACGGCTGAAAAGCCTCAGTAACTAATCTTAGGTCGCAAACAGAAGAGGTTGTACCATCATTTATCCCCAAAAATACCGTAAGTCAGTATTTATCGGTACTACATTTTGTTTCTTTTCTTTAGAGTTGTAGGGTCAGTTACGTAGTTTAGGTTTAGACAGAAAACTGTATACGTTTATGTAAGACCTCCTGACAAGCACATTTGGTATATAGTTAGGTAGGGAAACCCCATTGTAGCAATACGGCTAGTTAAGGGACTTTCTTTCCCTTGTTAATAAAACGTGTATGTTAAACATATCCCGTTCTCAGAGTCCTACCTTTGGCTCACCACAGCTTGTAGACCTGTAACAGTCTATTGAAGCCTGCAGGTGGTGTACATTTTTTGCTTGGTGCTGGGAGAGGGTTCTGGACCCTTTATCCTGTCTGATATCCCATGTTTTGGATATGTTGCTCTTTGGTGCAGGCTGTCCTGCAGATCTGCTCTGTTAAGGGTACCTCGCTGCTATTTCGGTTTTTAACAGAAACAAGTGAGGCTGACCAGCTTTACATTGGTTATGCTGGCGCACGTGCTTGCAGGGCTGGGACCAAACGGACGCTGTCAATTTCGATCTTTCTCTGCATCTCGGAATACTGGGATCTGGCTTGGAAAGCATTGCCATCTCTGCCCTGCAGAAGTGTCCCTATCCTGGACACCTGCCAGGCTGCTATGTGGGCGTCTCTGCACACATTTGCTAAGCTAAGCATTACTACTTTGATTTCCTTTCAGGTTACGACGCCTGTTTTGGTAGAGCAGTTTTCTGGTCTAGGTGGAGTCCTTGCTCACTCCTCCCTTCTCAGGGTGGTTTTATGGTTTGGTAGTCTGATAGATGAGTAATCTGTGGGAGAAAGGAATCCATTAGAAGAAAATATTTCTCATCTCTCTGTAATACTCTTTCTGATGAATGTTCCTTCGGCAGATATCACATTGCCGTCCGTACCTGCCCCTCTTGGTCGATAGCTAGTACACCATTGGTTCCGCTGTCTCTCAGCGCCTGAGTGCTAGGGAACAAGTGTGGAACTGAGGTCATGGGGCTCAGGTTCTCGATATTTACTGGCCCAACGTCATGTTAGGCGCGGGGAGCATAGATGCGTCTGACTGAGGTGACACAGAGACGCACTACCACCCCTTGTAGAGACAAATTTCACAAGCAGCTGTGCTGTGGATAGGCTTAGCATAGATTAAGAATCCGTGGGAGGAACATCCATCAGAAATAACATTACTGAGAGATCATTTGTTCATTACCAACACCATAAGTATAGGCAAGTTCGGATAAGCGGCCAGACAAAAATATACTAAAGAAAAACTTGGACGGTGAAAACAAAATCCAATATTATCAGATTTCTTAACTTTGTCTTGGCTGCTCTTGAAGGTAACTTTCTTATCTGGGGCCTCAAAGGCCCACCAGTGGAAATTGGAGCCAGAAGGCAGCATGCCTTTCTCTGGCCTAGTACATCAAACTATAGCTACTCTTGTACCTTGTGGCCAGGGCACAGCTACGGGGACTGGAGGCAATAGCCACCCATTGCATCTGGAGAGGCAACTAGGAGAACAGGGTTGGGACGCAGGCGATCAAGAGATTGTGGGTGCCCGGGAAGTAGCCCAAAATCCTAATGAACTTTGAAGAAGATCCTTTTTTTGTTGTTGTTCAAACTAATAACCCTGGTAGGGAAAGATTAATGGTCTTTATGTTTGTGAAGCTATGGATGAGCTATCCTTTTTTCTTTGTATGCTTGAACTGGCGTAACTGAAGATAGACTTGGATCAAACTACTTTTGAGCTATATTTCCTTTTTGCAACCAGAGGGATTGAGAAAGGATACCTTCAGACTGATAGGAAAAGTCCTACTTAGGCCAGTAATGCCTTTCCTCAAAGAAAAAACAAAATGGGTCGAGGGGAACACACAACCTATATCGGTAACTTGTGAAAAAGTTAGGAAGGCGAGGCGCGCACTCCGGTTCCCAGTCAAAATATACCTGATGCAAAAAGTAACTGGGCTAAATCCCCAAAATGTTCAAGAATTAACCGGGTTGAATCCCAAGTGCTGCAGTTCAGTTGCAAGTATTAACTAGGTTAAATCCCAAGTGCTGCAATTCAGTTGCTCTTTAGTTCTTCTCCTCCAAGCGCTTTCTTGTCACAATCAGTCATCAGGGAGGCTGTGTTTTTTTTCAGGTGTTACCAATTTAGTTGCTCTTTCAGTCTCTAAGGATTATGGTAGCTGTAGTGAGAACATTTTTCCATTCAGGTGAACAGGAACCAACACCTCTCCTGGAGCACACATCTTTCCCAAAATTGGGCGGGGGGGGGCGGTGGTGGGGTGGGGATGGGAACCATCATTATGGCTCTCCAAAGTGGGGCATAATATATCGGTAACTTGCCCAAGGTTTCTTTTGGTTTCTTATATGAAGATTTAAGAAAGCTGGAACCCAAGAATAAAGGAAATGCTTTGGACACTTCAACCACAGCATGGCCTACCCTGTTGATTCATGTTCTTGGTATGACCGGATATAAGACCCTTTGGGGCTCACATTAATAGAACTATGGAAAGGGGGCCTCTGCCATATTCGGGTAGGTGGGATAGTTCAGGGGCAACGCATTTGTCTTAGAAGCAAAACAACGCAACACATGTTCGAATCCCGATTCCGCACTTAGAAACCGTTACAGGTATTAAGCGCATTAAAAGAACAATTATAATAATTATAATAATTCTCTCTCTTACAAACTGTCACTGGCTCAACACAACTGCCCCAGCCACACCACCTCTGCTTGAAGCCAGTCTTAACATCTTTTTTTTATAATATACTTTATTGATTTTCACAACAATCGCAGTTAACGAGCGACCAAAGAAACAAAATCATAGTCAAAACCTGCGCATTCAAAGAGTAAGTCGACAATGGGATATAATTGAAGTTCGATGCAACCCCTCATTAGCCACCTCCTTGTGTTCACAGGGCGTGCTCTTGTAAGATGTCAAAGGCTACAGGGAGTCGCGTTCTTCCCATTTCCCCCAGATTTTAGAGGCTTTGGTGTGGCAACCCCGTGCCTTGTAGATTCTGTGTTCCAACATTGCACAAGTGTCCATATCGTCTGCCCATTGATCCAGTGTCGGGGAGTCCGGAGCACTCCATTTCTGTGCGATATTTCGTTTCATCAATCCCGCAGCCGTTGCCAGGAGCAATCCCTCCCATTTATTTGCCACGTTTTCATCGGGTTTACCCAGCAACAGTGTTTTGGGGTCTAGTACTATGTTACGACCCAGTGTTCTAGACAGTTCCCCACACCATTCACCACAGAAAGTCTGGATTCAGGGGCATTCCCAAAGGATATGTATAAATGTTCCAGTTTCTCTCCCACATCAGAGGCAGTTCGGGTTTGGGGCTTGCCCCCATTTGTATATCATGGTTCTAGGATAATAAATTCTATGTAAGACTTTTAGTTGCACCAGACGGAGCCTGGAGGAGATTGCAATTTCCCTAGGATGCATTAGGATTTGGATCCAGTCCTTTGGGTCTATGTTACCCACATCTTCCTCCCATTTGGATTTAAGATGAGGGAGTTCCAGAGTGGCGAAGGAGGACATGGCGTTATACAATATAGAGGTGCATTTGACAGGGATGTACGCTGGAAGTATGTTTCGTTCAATGGGTGTGTTTTCGGGAACGGCAGGGTCTGTCTAAATATGTATACGTAGAGCGTGAGCCAGCTGTGTATAATGATATTGTTCAGTTGTTGGGAGCTGGAACTTCAGTCGCAATGCATCGAATGAGGCAATTTCCCCATCCTCCAGGACATCCCCAATCTTAGTGATACTGGCCTCCTCCCATTTGGGCCATGGTTTGAGTTTCCCAAGCTCCCTCAGGTTACTATTATGCCACAAGGGTTGCGCGGTAGTGATCTTGTCTTTCCAACCTATAAAGGCATGTGCCCGTTTCCAAACCGTAGTAACATGTGCTGCCATTGTTTGTGGAGGGGTTTTTCGGAGGGGTTGATAGAGCAAGTGTAGTGGTTCTGTATCATGCAGGGCTGCTATTTCAGCCCTTATGTGTGGTAACTCCCGGTCCCCGTGTAGTAGGTCGTTGACCACTGCTAGTTGCAAATCCCAGCAGTATGCCCGAGGGCGGGGCATGCTCATCCATCCCTCCCAGATCGATCTCTGGAGTGTGGCCAGGGCAATGCGGGATTGACCCCCCCCCCCATATGAGTTCCCTTAGGAGATTATCGAGGCAGTTGAATTCAGAGTCTTGGATTTCAAGTAGGGCATTCTGTAACACATAAAGACATCTGGGCAGGGTAATCAATTTAAAGAGGGCTGCTCTGCCCATGAGTGTCGCGGGAAGAAGCTTCCAATGGCGGACATAGTCTCTGAAACGGTCCATGATCGGTTGGAGATTGTGGGACGCGTACCGGGGATTTGGGTATCGAAATCCATCGACTTCTATTTTGTACGGACAATCCTGGGGGATGGTTTGTGTACCGCCCTTCACTGGGAAGAGGACAGATTTGCTCCAATTGATTCTCAGCCCACTGAATTCACCAAAGCGGACAAGCATCTGCGTCACTATTGGGCAGGTTCATACCGGGTTATCTAGATAGATCAAGAGGTCGTCAGCATAAAGAGACGCCCTGTCCTCGTGCCCCTCCGGCCATCTAAATCCGGTCCACTCCTCACTCTGGCGGAGCCATAAAGCGAGTGTCTCTATTGCCAGAGCGAAGAGAAGGGGGGGACAGGGAGCAACCTTGTCTTGTACCTTTACAGAGGGGGAAGGACTCAGAGGGCCATCTGTTTACCCTTACCTCTGCATGTGGATCAGTGTAGAGGAGTTGTACCCAGCCCAGGAAGTTATCTCCAAAGCCCATTCCGTCTTGGTTTCCCAGAGGCTGTCCCAGCGAACCGAGTCGAACGCCTTTTCAAAATCTATGGCTAGTATTGCCAGTGGTCTGTCTATGACTGGGGCCCTTTCTAATAGGTGGAGGCGTTGTATGTTCATCCGTGTGGATTTATGTGGCATAAACCCACATTGATGAACCAGGGAGGTGATAACCGATTGTAGGCAGTTAGCTAGGAGTTTGACAAGGACTTTGGTTTCGGCATTGAGTAATGAGATGGGCCTGTAGGAGGCGCATTGTTCAGGTGGTTTGCCCGGTTTGGAATGACGACGATCGTGGCTGTACAGTGCTAGTTTTTCCCCACCCAGCTTTTTCCAGGTTTCAAACGGGAATCCGTTGGGGCCCGGTGTTTTCCCGGACTGTAATTGGGCTATAGCCTCAGCTATTTGTGCTTCAGTGAGGTCTGAATCCAATTGCATCTTTTGCTGTTCCGAGAGCTGGGGCAGTACAATGCCATCTTGGAGAGAAGGGTTCAATGGAGATATCGTGGCGCCGTACAGAGCGGCGTAGAAGTTGGCAAAAGCCTT
This sequence comes from Ambystoma mexicanum, assembly GCF_040938575.1. Lineage (NCBI taxonomy): Eukaryota > Metazoa > Chordata > Amphibia > Caudata > Ambystomatidae > Ambystoma > Ambystoma mexicanum. The sequence goes on along the minus strand of NC_090927.1, from coordinate 1,176,138,462 downwards.
TGCTATTTCGCGGTCTGAGTGGCATCTTTCGCCTTGTGGAGTCATCATTTCTCTGATATGGCGTTGACCCTCGTCTCTCCTCTCAAGCCAGGCCAGCATTTTCCCAGCTTTGTCACCATGTTCATAGACCCTCACTCTGGACTCTCGATGGCCGTGTTTAGCGTTATCCAGTTCAACGTTCCAGAGCCTCTCTCTGGTGCCTTTAAAGGATATGAGGGTCTCAGAGCATGGGTCGAGAAAGTATTTGGCCACCTAGTCACTCATTTCGGCTTCTGCCTTTGCTAACTCCCGAAGCCATTCCCTCTTTTTATTCGCCTCCAGGAGATTATCTTCCCCCTTTAGCACTGTTTTATACGCTTCCCAGATGATAACGGGGTTGTCCACCGCTGTAGTTTTATTCTCAAAATATTTGTTCGTCGTTTCCGTGAGCCGGTCAACAAATTCAGGGAAACCCAGATAGTAACTATTCAATCTCCATGACTTGGGGGGCAAGGGGGGACGGGGGGGGCAACTCCCGTCATCCGCAACACCAGTATCAAGAGTGAATGGCCCGAGATGCCACGGGGTAGCATATCTGCAGTTGTCACTCTGTGCGTATCAGTGTTTGGAAGGAAGAAATAATCAAATCTAGACATGGAGCCGTGTGCTCCCGAGTGGAACGAATAAGCCTGGGTGTCTGGGTGAAGATGTCGCCACACATCTCTGAGGCCTAGGGCTGATACAAATTTAGCTAAGGTGGTGGAGGTGTTTGGGTTGCGGTCTTTGATATGAGTGCGGTACCTACTATTGCACATGACGTGATTGAAGCCGCCCCCCAACACCCACATGTCGGGTTGGTGTTTTGCCATAAGGATAACCAAGTCTTTAAGTAACTCCTCCCCCAGCCCCGGTGGAGAGTACACTGATGCTATAGCTAATGTTTTTCCCCCTAGTATTCCAATCGCCACTATATAGCGACCTCTGGGATTCCGTTCTACTGTCAATTTCTCAAATGGAAGGCGTTTGTGTATCAGTATGAGTGTCCCTCTGGATCCCATGGTATATCCCCCATGTAGCGCAGTTCGGTAATTAGTTCTCCGAAAGAAGGTGCAATTGGTTCTAGCTAAATGTGTTTCATTATTTAGGGCGATGCCTGGGGAGTGTCTGTTCAAGAATTGCATCACAAGACGTCTTTTTAATTCCGGAGCCCAACCCGTTCACATTCCATGTGATGAATTTGAGGGATTTGGGTCGCTCAGGAGGTAGTGAATGGTTCATTGCGGGTGCCATTTAAAATTTCTGGGGTCGGATGCACAGGATTTTGAGGGTTGTTTCCTAGGGGCCTTGTGCGGGGGTTGGTCACGGAGGAGGTGTGTTGCCATCTGGGGGTAGCACATGATGGCCTGTGCTGGTTGGTATGAATCAGCAAGCCCATGAATGCACCTTAACTTTAGATCAATACGAAAACAACATGAAATATCCCTTTCCCCCACCCCATACTCCACCCCAACACAAAGTACCTGTCGCCCAAACATAGCTACCACCTAACTTATAAACGTTGCCAATACAATTGGCTAGTGAACTACCAGTCTCAGCGGGTTAGGGGGGATGGGGGGGGGAGGAACGGAAGCTCCCCCCCCTACGTCCCGACCTACCGCACCATCTTGCTCATCTCTGCTGCTTCTTGTTTCATTGAGCTCTCATGTGAGGATATTACGGCGCCTCCATGGCACCAGGGATGCGGGTAATGCCGAGTAGTGCCCCCCGCTATGTCAGTCGTCTTCCATCAGTGCTGGTGCGTCTTTTTCTCGTCTGTGGGTCTCCGTCGGGTGGGTCCTGCGCCGGTCGGGCTCTTTGGTTCCCCTTTCTGTTTCGGCTTCTACTCCAGTCTCCCTCAATGTGTCGTTCCGCCCAGGCCCAAGCTTCTTTCGGGTCCGTGAAGTGGACAGAAGTGCCTTTATGATAAATTTTCAATTGTGCCGGGAACACAAGACCGTATTTAGCATTTAGAGCGTGTAGCTGTTTCTTAAGATGGTCAAACGACTGTCTTGCCTTCTGCACCTCTTGTATAGTCCTGGAAGAATGCTATTCTAGAACAGTTTTAGGTTATGTTGCCCTTAGTACGTGCCATCTGGAGCAGTGCATCACGATCTCTATAGTTCAGGAATTTTGCTATCACAGTACGTGGCGGGGCGCCTGGCGCCACTCGACCCGTTGGGACACGATGCACTCTCTCAATCGAGAAGAATTTAGAGAACCCTTTCCTATCAAAAATGTCTACCAGCCACTGTTCAAGAAACAATTCCGCACTTGGCCCTTCCATTTTTTCTGGCAATCCCAGTATCCGGACGTTGTTCCGTATTGATCTGCCTAATCCCTCATCCACTCTCCCTTCCATTACTTTCAGCCGTGTTATAACTCTATTAAGCTGCTGTTCCAGGTTTCTCAGTCCATCTTCTGCACCTGAAATCCGTTGTTCCACCTCCCCTGTGCGGGACGTCAGTTTTTGGAGGTCGTGTCGCAACAGTGAGACGTTCATGCTGATACCATCTATCTTATGTTCCATGGACGCCCGTGAGTCAGCTATTCCTGCCACAACGTCCTTCAAGGATATTCCGTTCCCTACCTCTGCCATATCCACTGGATGATGCTGCTCGGGAGTCGTGGATGTCGTGGGTGTGGTAAATTGATATATTTTGCTCTGGGTACCTGGTTTCTTTCCTGTCTTTGCCCATGCTAGTATTTCGTGGCACTGGATTATATTTTGACGTTCGCACCGTAGTCCAGGCACACCAGTAAGTGGTCTGCCTGCATGTTGTCACGTTCCAGTAGCAGTGGTTCTACAATGGTTACAGTCTTAACATCTTAATGGGGACAAGGAACACTTTGGTAAAGAGAAAGGCCCATCTGCAGTGAGGGACAGGTGGATACATGTTAGCTTTTAGCCTCATCTTGCCAAATATCCTAAAATACCTTCAGTACTGTACGATCACTAATTTGAAGCAACCAGTCCTGCTTCAGAAAAGAGAGCCTTTCTCCCACTGTGGCAAAGGCCAATGCACAATTAAAAAGAAAAGCCTGTTAGTTATTACTCGCAATTAAACAAAATTAAAATGTTAATAATTTACAAAGTTAAAATCATTTACATCAATTCAGTTCCTAACTCACAAGGATTTAAATTAATCCAATTTAAGTGTAATATATGAGAGCTATTATATCTGGCCAACTGTCTCACTGCACACTCCTTCTTGCAATGTTTGTGATCCTTGAAAGCCAATAGTCTAAATGTCAGCATTTACAGGTTGTAGAGGTACAGGAAAAGGTGTTTAGTACCTTGCAATCATCTCTTTGGTCATGCATGAAGAACCCAGTCATGTGAGATTAAAGAAAGCTCTGAAAACCTCTCTTCAGGAAGAACTTCTCAGACTAGTGTATTACTTCATATGTGCTTTCCTAGCACTGATCTTTAATCCCTTAGGATTTAGCTATGTTAAATATTTTGGTGGACAGACTGGAATATGTTAAGGTCTCTTGTCACTTTTAAGGTCAGGACAAGGTAGTCTTCAACAGACCGCGCAATAGCTATGTTTATCCCTTCCCTTTCTGTTCTATTCTCCTTTTCGGCAGGCTCACTGAAGTATTTGATATGCCTGTGGCACTTAATACAACAAATAAATACTTTATAAATGTATAGAACAATCTAAATTCATCTTCTAAAAAGAAGAAATTACAAATAGAAACACCATTGCCTTACTATAATGTATAAAAAATTTGTTTATTCAAAACGTGAGTGCAAATCTAACTAGTCGAGGACAGCCTCAAATTTAAGGCTCATTAATTTTTCAGGTAACTTGACAGCCTCAAAGTTACTTTGCAGGATACTAATCCTACAAACAACTAATGCAGACTGTACTGTCATTAATCCCAATGATCTAAATATAGGATATAGACCTTTTTTTCCCTTGGTTTCAAAGTGGGCAATAGATCATCAAGAAGCCAACTTCCTCACCGACTCCTGGAAAGAACACACACACACACATTGAATGCTCGCTTCTAATGGGGAGGTAAAGGTGGCAAATGGCAGTGTGGCTAGGCGCAGCCTTGAGAGTAATTTTCACATAAAACACCAGATGGAATTTGGAAAGGGAATGCTCCATGCACAAATCGGTTGCTGTGTCCTGCATTTTATGTTTGTTCCATACTTGTGGGACATCTGTCCATCAGGACGGCACCGGAGCACTTTTTAAGCATCAAAAAATTTACTTTTTGGTCCTTCTTTTATTTTTACGCGGGGCCGACGCACTTGCAGCTTAGGGAACTTTTTCTTTTTATTCTGAGGTTTTCAAATCTGGAACTAAGTAGACAGAGACTTGTCTCGCTGTTTCCAATAAAGCGACTAAAAGCACTGGGGTTACCCCAGAGGATCCCCGACTAGGGGCTATGTCTAAGACCGGCAGGATCGAGGGGCCCCCTACGAGTGCTCTGGCTAAGGTGGGTGACCTGAGGCCTTCCCACCCACAAACCAGTAGTCGAACCGATCCTTCTGAGGGGGCAAAGAAGACAGGCAAATACCTTAAGTCTTCAAGTACTGGCTCTGCTGAGGCTCCCTCACTGAGGGCTAATTCTTCAGCAGACTCCAGAGGGCTGCAAAAGCGCTCTAGACCTGCTAGCAGTGGCTCTGCTGAGGTTCCCTGTCACAAGGCTAAAATGGAACATAAGTCCCCTGATATCCCTGTGGTGACAACAGCTCACTGACACCTGTGACGCAGTTCAACTTGGGCATTAATAAAATGGTGGTCCAACCCCCACGGTCTGCCGTGGCCATTTTGACTACCAAGGTTCTCAACGGCTGGTACCGAGGGGCCTATATTTGGGACTGAGCAGCCTTTTCCACGTAATGTGGATAATGGGGAAAAACCTAATTCTGGGCAGCACGTGAACAGAAAAATTGACGCTTGCTACAAGCTACACACGTCAGAAGACCTCCCTTGGCTGCATGTCCGCTCCCCTCATCGACGGTGGTGGCAGCAACAACTCTCCAGTCGAAGCCATCCTCCACATCTTCCACTGCAACGTCTCGTGCCCTTTCCAAGGAAGACCAGCTTATTGATGACATTGGAAATAAAGTTTTTTTCTAATTCGCCTCTTTAGCTGCGACAGGCTAATACCGAGATCATCCTGGCGGCTGCTTATCATAAACTGTGGAAGGAGCTTGTTGAGTTTCAGGAATGTATTCCTGACTGGCTCGAAGATTTTAAGGGCGGCTTATCAGATGCCAAAGTTCTGGCCCAGGACCTGCTGGAGGCTGCGGCCCATCATGTTGCCACTTCCCCTCAGGCCTTATGGTTGGATTAGATCTCTGCCAGCAAGCGTGGCTGCATGCTACAAAGTTCTCGAAGGAGGTTCCGGACAAGGTAAGGAACTGTTCTCCTCCACTGATGAGGAACTCACCAAAACAATGGCAAGCACGCAAACAGCTAAATCTTAGTCGGTCCTTGCCAAAACCCCAGCTAAAACAGCTTATGAGATCGGGTCTCAAAGGAGTGCCTTCTCTGGTTTCAGAGGGTTCCAGGAGCGCCGTGCGCGCCGCGCCAAGCAGAAGCTCCTGCTGGTGGGCATCGCTGCAAGCAGCAAAGGCAAGGTGGCTGTTTTTTCTCTCGGCCAACAGCCTCTGCATCAGCAACTGGTGGTTTCCCCACCATTAAACCATCTAAATGAGGTTTTCTACTAGTCTCGCGAGACTCTGGTGGGAGGATGAATATAGTCTCATCTGGAGGCGTGGCAGACGATCACAATAGACTGATGGCTTTTTGTCCGTGCCTGGGCGGGCTTCCGCTTGCCCTTCCCTCCTACCCCACCCTCTCACCACCCTCTTCAGCAGACTCGGTTGCCCTCCCTCAGAGCCGAGGTACAGACATTTCTGGACTTCAGAGCAGTGAAGCCTGTTCCCTTGCGGGTGCAAGGGGAGGGTTTTACTCCTGTTTGTTTACAGTGCCCAAACCCAACAAGGCTGGCCTGTGCACTATCCTCAACCTATCCAATTTCAATCTCTTTCTACCCCAAGAGAAATGCAAGATGATTACGCCCAGCCAGATAAAATCCTCTCTCTGGATGGCCAATTGGCTCAGTGTGGTAGATCTTCAGGACGCCTACTTGCATATACTGATCTGGAACCCACATTGAAAATATCAGCGGATCTGCGTGGGAACGGAACACTTCAAATATCGCATGCTACTGTTTGGTCGCTGCTGGCGCTGCATGTCTTTACGAAGATGATGGCGGTCCTCGCAGCATTCGTCAGACTGCAGGGAGTTCATGTATATCCATATTTGGACGATTGGCTCCTGCACAATCCTTGCCCACAAGCTGCACCGAGCAATCTTCAATCACTCCTCCAGATCCTGTTTCATCTCAGGCTGTACATGAACTGTCAGAAATCGTCTCCGACGGTGGCTCAAGGCCTGCTCTTTCTATGTTTCCATTGGGATACTGTCAGTACCAGAGTGCTCCTATCAGAGGACAGGATTGTATGTCGACCACCTGCCAGCTTTTCCTGCAGTCCTCCCACATGACGTTCTGGTGGTTCCAGAGACTCCTGGGCCTTATGGCCTTCTGCATGTTGGCTCTACCTCTTGTACGACTGAATAGGACACGCACTCCGCTTGCTCTTAGGAGCCGCTGGTCTCAGGCTATGGATCCGGACTTCAAAATGATTCCATTTCCATCCTCCATGACAGCGGATCTTCAATGGTGGCCTTCCGCCAGCAACCTTTCGGTGGGATCCTCCTTCCAGGAGCCCTACCCACAAGCAACAGTTACTACAGATTCCTCCTTCTAGGGTGAGGGGCGACACTACGTCACCTCGAGATGTACGTTTTGTGGACGCCCCAGGACAGATGCTCCCATATCAATTACCTAGAGCTTCTGGCAGTTTTTCTTGCGCTCAAGGCTTTTCAGCCCTCTATCATCAACAGTGTGGTTCGAATTTGCATGGACAATTCCGTAGCAATGTTCTACATCAACAAACAGGAGTGAACCAGGTCTCCTCCTTTGGTGGATCTAGCTATCCAAATTTGGAATTGGGCTATCCTGCACAATGTCAGGTTTCAGGCAGTGCACATTCTGGGTCACATCAATGTCGCAGCAGACTCCCTCAGCCGCCAATCTGCGGTGAGTTACGAGTGGAAGATAAACACTGATGGTCTCACCAAGATCTTCCAGCAATGGGGTGCTCCAGCGGTGAACCTCTTTGCAAGCTCAACAAACAGGAAACTTCCTCTTTATGCTTCCAGGGACCGTCTTGGAGTGTCTTCCTTGGGGGTCGCTCTCGAAATCCCTTGGGATAACATGAAAGCTTACACCTTACCTCCTTTGCTGCTGTTTCATTGGTCGCTCTGCAAACTCAGGAGTGCTTCCAACTGCCCTCTCCTTCTTGGTGGGCAGCAAGGTTCTGTTTTTTTGTAATTGCAGGACCTGTCGGTTCCAACCCTATCAGGTTGCTTCAGATTCCCGACGACCTTCACCAGAGCAATCACCAGTTGTGGCACTACTCCCCACAATCCTTCAGCTTGGTGGCCTGGTACCGGAGTTCTGGTCCGTAGCGCAGTACAACCTGTCAGAGGATAATATGCGCATAATTCAGGCGGCACACAAGCCTACTAAAAGAGATCAGTACAAAAGTAAATGGCTTCGATTTTGTCATCGGTGTCTAGCTAAACAGCTTGATCCCTGATAGGCTTCTATTGACTGTGTATTGTCTTTTATATCTGACCTTGCAGCCTCTGACATTCATGTCTTATCATGCAGGACATAACTATCCACCATTGCGGCTTATCGGTCTACAGACAGTTGCTCTTTTGCACAGGCAAACCCAGTCATCAAGAGGCATTTTGCAGGTCTTCATCTTTTTCCTCTGGTTAGGCCTCCTCATCCAAAATGGGATCTGAATGTGGTCCTCATAAGCCTTTTGAACTTATGGCCACTACCGAGCTCAAGTACCTTTCTTGGAAAGTGGCCTTCTTGATTGCAGTAACGGTTCCTAACTTTCGACAAGGATAAGGTTGTGCTTCGCTTTCATCCTTCTTTCCTTCCCAAAGTTGTTTCTGAATTCCACTTAAACAAGTCAATATCCTTACCAGTGTTCTTTTAGCACCCGGTCTCCGATGCCGAGAGGGTTTTACCCAACCTAGACGTCAGACAAGCTCTGAAGTTTTACCTCAACAGAACAAGCGAACTTAGAAGTTCTTCACAACTTTGTTACGTCCATAGCCAAGGCTGCTACGTGGGCTTCCCCTTCGGCTTTTTGCAGACATTTTCTTGACCTGAGCTCCTGGGCTGATGCCCAATTCAGCCAGGCAATTCTTAAGAATTTATTCCAATAAGGGAAATTTCCATCTTCCCATTTTCCTTTGGTCAGTGCTTGGGAATCTCCCACAAGTATGGAAGAAAGGGGACGGGACGTCTGAGTATGACAAGTTACTCACTGTGGTGACTACCTTACTCCTAGTCCATAGTCCCCTTTCCTCCATACGCCTGCATGCCTTCCTCTCTGTTTAGCTAAATGTTCCTGGTCCTGGCGATAGAAAAGGAATGAAGGGCGATGCGTGGGGCGGCGCTCAGGAAGGTGGGGCTGGGGTCACGTGCCGTAGCCCCGCGTAAAATTAAAAGGCCAAAAAGTACATTTTGTTATGCTTAAAAAGTGCTCCAGTCCTGTTCCGATGGACGGAATGTCCCACAAGAATGGAGGAAACGGGACTATGGACTAGGAGTAACTTTGTCAATTTTGCTTTTGATTTTACACATCTGACTTTGTGATCTTTATTTAAAAGCCTGCTTGTGGAAATAAATGAAAAAGAGACAAACAGTAAAACACATGCGCTTCAGACAGCATGAAAATGAATTGTGATCATTGGGTACTTCTATTGTCTGAAGGAATCGGGCAGTTTGAATAGCAATAATTCCTCTAGATGAATGACCAACACTGTCTCTTTAGGCTAAGAAGCAAGAGGAGAATGCACACTGAGTATTACAGGCGGGATCGCTGTATCTACATCTGTGCTCTTTCGGCCCTTCATTGAAACGATGAGCAACTGTACATTGAAAGGGGGCTTGCATTTCAAGGTGTTTCTTTTTATTGCTATGCTTCCTTAACTTTCTCTAAAATGTAGTGTTGCACAGCACCAGATTCAATTACAAGTATCATTAGGAATTCTACTAATGTATATATTTGTTTTTCTTTCAGATAACATGAAAAAAATCAATTTGGGGAAGTTTATGTCTGCCCCCAAGATATTTGGAGGGAATATTCAACTCATTTACACAGATGGAGATGTCTGCAAGAAGGACAAGAGGTTTCAAACTGTAATCACTCTAGTTTGCAAGCCAGGTATGGGGCCAAGCTTTACTTTTTTGTGTGTTTAATCCAAAGATGAGCAGGTGGATTGGCAAGAGAATTAATGTTTAAACTGTGTATTGGAGGTTAAAGCTTCCTGATGATGCTGCAAAAGGTCGGTATCCAGTTAAAATGTCAAACTTGTTTTCGAATGCCATTTCGTGGAAAGAAATTATGCCCATTTTTTTTTTTCTCGAATGTGTTTTTTTTAAAATGTGTATGTTTTTTGGGTTTAGCTAGTAAAATAAAGTGTACATAAAAAACAGGGCTTTGGGGGCCCCCCCCATTAAAAAAATAAAAATTTGAAATCATTTTTTTCAGCATAGTTAAGCATCGTTCAGCAAAAAATGTCATTCGACATATTCACTATAAACCCAAAAGGTCTATCTCAAGATGTTTGAATTCTAGATAGAATATTGTTAAGCTCCAACATAGCTCTTTTAGCAGTGAGGAACCCCTGAGTATTTTGATATCTGGAACACCGTGGAGCATGGTTTTAATACATGTATCGCAAGTTTGGAAACCAGGGCTGTGGAGTGGCCCTTTCTTTGAGAGCAGACTCTTTATTTATGCACTGAGACTGAAGACCACCTATTGATGTCTGGTCAAAGAATATCAGACAAGCAGAAGGGGGAAGATCTTTTTGTTATCCTATTTTTTTAAACCATTTGTTTAGTATAAATATCTATATTGTAAATGGCAAATGCAACATTAAAAATCTATGCAAACTTGCTTGAGATTTTATTTGTGAACTACACAGGAGTGAGTGTGGTTTAAGAAACAACCAACCCATTGGCATGAAGCAGGTTATTGCATTATGTGAGGCACCGTCAACTGTGAGCCTGCTTTGCTTTATCTCCCTTTCTACTCAAGATCTGCTGATGGAGGGACTTCAACTAGATGAGACCTCTAATCCTCTTTATAGTTTGAATTGCATCGCAAAAACTTGCAGGTGATGCATTTATTTTTTGTGTCTGAAAACTCGGGGTGCAAGGCATTTTATCACACAGTTTTCAGGGGACTGATTTGGGAAACAATCCAAGTCTTCTGGTCGCTTCTGAATTTGGAGACATTATTTGCCATTCTGAGGTTTTTGGAAATATTTGTTCATGTCTCAATATTAATACATGGAAATAAGACATAGGCAGGGTTTCTGCCTCCAAAGCACTCTTTTTTTTTGTACTTGGCCGGTGTGAGTCTTTGTTAACCCAATGAGCTAAAGATTCTTTTAGGCCCTCAAGGAAGGAAATTGGGTATTTTGGGACTAAAAATAGGTTGCCAGTATTTCCATCAAACATTTTTCAATCAAATTAAAATCCAACGAAATGTATTAATTGAAATGCATTTCCATCAAAATGCACTTTCATTAAATGTATTTCGATGGATTTCCAACTCAAACATAACTTTAAAATAGATGTATGTTTGGGTTGGAAATTCAATGAGTTGAGGAAAGGGTTCATTTTTGAAAATGTAGGTGGGGGTGGGGTTAGGGGTGGAGGACCCCTGGGAGTTAAAAGGGGTTTGGGGGGGAGAGATTCCCCCCCCCAAATAAAAAATACCCCAACTAACAGGGAGCTGTCCAGTACTGAAATACTTTAAAGATTTCAGCACTGGACAAAGGTTACATTTTGTAAATGGGGGGGGTTAGGGGGAAGGAGGCCCTCTGGGGGTTGAGGTGGGTTTGTGGGGGGACCCCCAATAAACAATACCCCAAATTACAGGGAGCTGTCCAGTATTAAAAAATATAAATGTCAGCACCGGACAGCTCCCTGTAACGTTATGTTTCATCGAATTTCCATACAAAAAAATGTTAAGTGTTTATATAACAAAACCCTATTTGATGCAAGGGTTTCGATGCATAACACTTTGCACTTTATGTATGGGAATTCAATGTAGTATTTTTTGTTGGAAAAAATTCGATGTTACTTACCTTCGATGGTAAATCTTCGATGGAAAGACTAGTAACTGTCATGACCCTTGCCATCACTGGGAAGTCAGCCTTCCAGTTAGGGCCAGGTCAAAGGCCTTAAAACCTCACCCCAGACTCTCTTGGAGTCAGTCCTGGCGCCTTTGGCACCAGGCTCATAACCATCATGAAGACCAACATTAGAATTGGACTATTTACTTGGGACTATTTAACTCTTGGCGGGCTGGGTAGTTCAGCCAACATGGAGGCACATACATAGCGCAGTTACAAGGAACTGAGCTATGTGGTCTAGTCTTTTGGGTGTGGCAGGCCTGGGACTTTTTGACCTTGACTACCCGCACCCAAACAGCAGAACATGCTTTGCGTTATTTTGCTGTGGGCAGCGTAACGCTCACCGTGTCCAGTTCTTTGATGCCAGTTTACCTGAAACCAAGGACCTGCAGAGAGAGAAAGAACACTATGAAACTTACCTGGAACAGTATCCTGTCTTCAATCCATCGCTGACTTCAGTTCCACTCACCTGAAGGTACGAACTCCATCATCCGACACTGCATGCATCCTGGAATAGCATAACCTGGAAAGAGGAGAAAGAAAGACGGCATTAGTAAGCATTTACTCACGTTTCCTCCGGAATGAAGAAAGCCACACAATTCTTACTTGGGTAGTCATCTCCTGGTCAGTATCATTGCTGGAACATTACGACACTCGGCGAAGAACATCGCAACCTGCAAGGAGAGAAAAGACACAGGTTAGCAATATAAAAGGCGAAACAGCGCAGCGCATTGCGCATTACTCACCGGACAGCATTGCGCACACCGCGCTTTCGCCTACCGGCCCATGCTCATCTTCAAACTGCATGACAACACCAAAATACCTTTCCATACCTAAAGGATAGAAGCAAGACATTATTATTTGAACTAAGGAACATAAGAACTGCATATAAATACTATAAAGCAGCAGGCCTGGATTCCCACAGGGGGGGCTTGCACCAGTGTAGTAACTTGGTCGCTGCTCGCCCCCCAAATCTACGCGTCCCAGCCACGAGGAGCAGGATGGAGAATCCACCTTTCACAATATTAAGGTGAGGAGCGGGCCCAAGGGGGAGGAAGGAGTTGAGGCCAAGGGAGGTGGGAAAACCAAGACAATCTGGTATTGACTCCAGCTCTCCTATATTGCATACCCACCTTACCATGGGACCGGGAGAGGGTTCGAGAGTGCAAATCATCCAACCAGGGCTGGGTGGCGTCCCGTGGATACTAGGTGAGCGTAACAGTAACCTAAAAATAGTGCAATGGATGATACATAGGTTTTTAAATGTGGTCATTGATTGTCAGTAACGTATTGAGGGCTTTTAGTTCTGGGGATTGTAAGGGTGACACCTTTCTCCTGGACTGGGTGGAACCGTTCTGGTTGCATGTTCTTAACCAGGGGGAATGACTCCCTTCCTTTTGTCCCAATACTCCACAAACAAAGGACTGTCACTTCTCTAACAGAATGTTCACTGTTTCCCCACTTAAGGGAATGACTCCCTTCCCCTGCATCAAGTGTTCGTAACACAGTGCTTGTCTTGCCATGTGGAATAACTCCCTTTGCTTGTCCTCTTGGTTTGATCCTGCTTTGTAGTCCATTATCAGGAGAATGACTCCCTTCTCCCGGTATCTTGGTTTCACAGTCCGTTCACGCTCAACATAACCAGGGGCAATGCCTCCCTTACCCTGGTTTACTTACTTTATCTCCAGCTGCTTCACAAGACAATTTAAACAGTGTGGGTTCTCTAAACCCAGTTTCCCCAGGTACTGTTCACTTGTTTCTTTCTCCTGTCAAGTGTTGCTATGAGGATGTTTCAGGTTTTATTTTCTTTCTTGTGGGTCCCAGACCTGTGTTCTCCAGTGTTGATGCATGTTCAGACTTGGCTCACTAGCCTGCCAAATACTGCCATGAAGAAGATAGCTTTGTTCTCTTTCTTTTATTTGTTGTGGCTCCTCAACCTTTGTTTCTTTATTTCGCTTGTCAGGCAGACTTGGTTTACTTGCCTGTCAAGTACTGCCATAAGGAATACAAAGTTCCAAAGGTTTCCTCCGTTTTGGTTGCGGGTCCCAGACCCGGGTTTCTCTGCTTCTTTGCTGTTGCAGACTTGGTTCCCTTGCCTGCCAAGTATTGCCATAAGGAAGATGATTTGTGTCTTTTCCTTGACTATTTGTGTTAAGGTTATGTGTGCCCCTGTTGAAGAATCACTTCCCTTTATTGCTCTCCCTACTTCGCTTTGGGCCAGGGGTTACATCCAAGCCCCTGAAGGGTGGACCCTCTCGTACCCCCACTGGCCACCCTGTTCCCTCCGTACCTCCTGGGACTTCTCTGGTGTGCTCAGGGTCTCCTGTGGCTTCCGCAGGCTTCTCCTGCAGTGTGGCAGCTCCACAGCCTCTGTCTCCTTGCAATAAGCGTACCAGTTACAGACTGCCTGGTCTGTTACTGCTTCATCAAGGGTCCTGCAGCGTCAGACCTGGTAAGGATGACTTCTGCTTTTAACAGGCATGCTGGTCTGTAGCCACTTGTATCTCACATGCTAAGCCGCTTTCTGGTCCGCTGTTCCTCCTGGGATCCTTTCTTGCTCTTTATTGTGCTTCGCTTTGGGTCTCTTGTGGCTTCCGCAGGGTTCTCCTGCAGTGTGGTGGCTCCACAGCCTCCGTCTCCTTGCGGCACCACCCTGGCCTCATGAGAAGGGGCTCTCCCTCGGGAAGAAGAGTCAACATCTTGGGATTCGTCACAGGATGTTAAATGAGGCTCGGGATCAATTTGGCCATCCTGTTCCAATTTAGCTGGAGTTGTTGGATCATCTCCTTATTCATTCATAGGTGTAGGCAAACTAAATACATTTCCTTGGATAAGTCTCTGGTAAGTTCTGTCTGTAGTATTTCTAGGTAGGGTGTGATTTTAAAGGCGAAGTTGGAAGTGGAATTTTCTGGTTACTTTATTTGCAGATATAAAAAATCATGTTATGCCAGTATATTACCCCTAGTTACATTTTTGCTGTCCATGTGCGGGGCCCATTTAAAAGGTAATGGAAAGGAAGCCCAAAGAAAATAATAACTTCTGCATCAATAAACACTGGGATGGCTTGGAGGCAGTTGGTATCATCTCAATTGTATAATGGATTAATGCCCAGCTTCAAAGCTACTACGCATCATCAGCATATTGTTTGAATGTACAGGAATAGGACTTGATAAACATGGCTAGAGGCTAATGTTTACATTTAAAAAGCCGCACAGAATTGAACCCTACAGTACAGAAGAGCCATTTTATGTGTTTTCCCATCTAAACTTTGTTTTAAGGAAGCAGGAGTATTTTGTTGCAGCAGGTCTTTTAAAACTGAGCCTTTCTCCTAAGGGAAGAGTTGCCTGCTGAACAGTACAGGATAAAAATGTTAAAAAAACTTTGTTCCCTTCCAATTGTCACAGATGGCACTGACATTTCTCTGAGGCTTAGAAGGGTTTTTCTTTGTGGGGCCTAAGGCCTTCCCTCTTGTCTCGTCCTGAGTCTGCTTACTAACACAGGCATCCGTAACTCCTGGTTAGTGTTACTAAATGTTGACCTCCCCCCAGCCTTGCAATGTTGTACTATGGGTGGTTCCCCAGCTGCCAGTTATCTAAATTCCCTCAGGGATTTAATGTCATTATTCTATCCAAGCGTTGGTATCCTAATGGGAGAACTGAGGTTGTGCCTTGTATTTACTTTGGTGATTTTGTGTCGGTTCACTCACGGCCACACTCACGTCTTCCCTTCTACTCTTAACATGGGACCCTTCACCTTACCCCTCCCACACTAGTATTCTGGCCTTTGTTTGGTTCCTGCTTAGTGGCACTTCCATGTGATGCTAATTCTCCTCCGCGCGCTGTGTCTCCTCTCCTCCGTGCGCTGTGTCTCCCCTCTCCTCCGTGCGCTGTGTCTCCCCTCTCCTCCGTGCGCTGTGTCTCCCCTCTCCTCCGTGCGCTGTGTCTCCCCTCTCCTCCGTGCGCTGTCTCCCCTCTCCTCCGTGCGCTGTCTCCCCTCTCCTCCGTGCGCTGTCTCCCCTCTCCTCCGTGCGCTGTGTCTCCCCTCTCCTCCGTGCGCTGTGTCTCCCCTCTCCTCCGTGCGCTGTGTCTCCCCTCTCCTCCGTGCGCTGTGTCTCCCCTCTCCTCCGTGCGCTGTGTCTCCCCTCTCCTCCGCGCGCTGTCTCCCTCTCCTCCGCGCGCTGTGTCTCCCCTCTCCTCCGCGCGCTGTGTCTCCCCTCTCCTCCGCGCGCTGTGTCTCCCCTCTCCTCCGCGCGCTGTGTCTCCCCTCTCCTCCGCGCGCTGTCTCCCCTCTCCTCCGCGCGCTGTGTCTCCCCTCTCCTCCGCGCGCTGTGTCTCCCCTCTCCTCCGCGCGCTGTCTCTCTCCTCTCCTCCATACAACTCCAATAACCTTCTTTCACTGTTACATTCATTTCACATTCACTCCTTACACTAACCTTTCTTTTCACTTGCTACACAAGCATGCTCACTCACACTGTAGAAGTACTCGCACACCTAAGCTTCTCACCTGATCCACCAGTCTCCTCCACAAGCCAATGCACTCTCCTTCCTGCTGCAGGTTTCTTGGGCGTCCTCCATCTCTGATCTCACCTGAAACGCCCACACTTTTTTCTGTCCTCTGCTTAAAAATCCACCTGCAAGGGTTGGACACCTTTCCCTGGCCAATGTGGCCTCCACTTCCTGATCTGGCACTTGTATGTGTGAGGGGAAAATCTTGAAAAGGGGGATAAGCCCCACCTACTCTCTTCTGGCAGGCTTGCCGCGTCCCGGCAATGATAGCCCAGAGCGGTCGCTGTCCATGTTAGTTTTCCGGGACCCTGGTTCCAGTAAGTCTTAGTTGCCATTCGCTTTCAACTGCGGTCTAAGGGGGTGGCCTGTGTGTTTCGCAGGCTTTCCAGTTCTTTCTTGCAGCTCGGTAAGGTCCTCTGCATGGCAGAGTAGGACCATAGCCTCTTTCCCTTATGCTTGCGGATCACAAGCGTCTCTGCTGTATGCTTGTGGTGATGCTTCTGTTCCTGTTCCCAGGGCGTCTCTCTCTTCGCCGCGGTTAAGCCATTGCCTAGGTCCCTGGGTTATTGCTGCTTAAACTGGAATGGACAGAAATAAACTGTGCAAATGTCTGACTTTAGAGACAAGGCAGGAAATGAGGGTCTGTAAAGAAACCTACTGGTGCCGGGTTGGGGAATGGGGTAGGCGGGAACTAACGCTTTGGGCCTTTTTTATAGTGCCACCAAAGTTAGGACTGGTTTTGGGCATTCCTGTACATATTCAACACTTACCTAAGTGCCCTCTCACTCCCTCTTGATAAATCCATGGTTCTGACCTTGTCATACAATGATATAAGGTGTTCTGTATTCACAGTGATCATGTAACAACCCTGGCTAGGTTCACAGACATTTGCAATGCGCAAACATTCTAATTGTTTCTTTCCGCCCGCAGATTGCTCATCTTTGCTATTTACCTACCAGAAACTTTAATGCTGCCAGAGGGCACCGCACCGCTCCATGTCTACTGCACCTGATTGCTCCATCTGCCACGTGGCTGACATGGTTCCGGGGCCAGATTATATAGAGCACCTGTGACCTTTAATTCTCCAGCATGGGGTATGGCATGGATTCACATGCTCATGAATATTCCGTCGTCAGGCTGGGAATCCTCGGTAAAGAAAAAAATCAGTTTGTTTCGTTTCTGAACTGTCTTTCTACTAGTAACCAATCACTGATCTCTGGGTCATACTGCCCCCAGCCAATGACTGCCTCTACCTAAGTATTGAAGAATGGGAGAGGGTGCACAGCTTGTTTCTTTTGATTTTGAATAGATTAGTAGCTGTTGAGTATGCTTTTAGATTTTACTTCAAAGGGTGCAGCCCATTATACCGTGTCACCGTGTGGGACACTCGTTATGTGCTGAAAGAGAAAGGACCTAGGCTTATTAGCCTTCGGTGTGGGCTGCACACCTAAATTCCCCCAATAGGGTTAGAACATTTGTTTTTAGAATATAAATGACAGTAAAGCCATCTTTGATAAAGTTGCTTCAAAGTGCTTTTATTCTGCAAATTGCAATTCAATTCGATTTCTCATTTAGTTAACGAATGGTTAAACTTCACCAATTCGTTTTGTGCTGATACAATGGCAAAGAAAAATAACCTAGGGCTAATGCATTTCGGAATGGTAACATTCCTTCCTCAGAGCCAGGTTAAATGTACACGAGCATACAAAAAAATCTTTCTGTTAGAATATTTTGAAAAACATCAAATATATATGCATTCAGGAGAACAGGGTACCCACAATTGACAAACACGTACATGTAGACAGAGAGAAGAGAGACGAGAAGAGAACATTGTCAGTGATTTGTAAACATTACATTGCATTAATGCGTTCTTTAAAAGACTATTATCATCCGACATTCAAATTGCACTTCCGTCAAGGTTTACATCAGATCTATTACTAAGTGTCTTCTGGTCAAGTATTCTGGGGGATAAGGCAGGACATTTTCATGTTATCACTGACCTGAAACGGGTGGCTTTAGTACATGCCGTTCAAACGTTCCTTCTCAGAACGCTGCAAAATGAAATAGTATGCTGCATTTAGTCACGATCACTCGTGGTTGCTTCTAATACGTGCCTGTCTGTGTGAAAGCAGAGCGCTTAACTTGTGAGTGTGTAGCTCGCTCGAGCGAAGTAACCTCCGACTGCGGGTAGCAAGAAGGCTCTGCTTGCGTCTGCGTGTATATGTGTAATGTTGTAATGGTGATGTAAATCTCAAAATGGCGGATGGCGGGTGCATGAAGTAGCCATACTAGAGTGGGCAATTAAAAGCAGTGTTAATGCTGGTGTATGGTAACTCGATTGCATAAACACGCTGGATTGCACAAATGATCCTAAAAGAACCGCGATGCCCTCTGTTCTGATTGGTGAAGTAAATAAAATATAGTGCTGTGCGTTACATGAGGTAGTCAGGGGTCAAATTATGTTTTTGTGTGTGGTTTATAATAATGGGTGGATACTGTGTTCCCAGGTGTTTACATTCTCAAGAGTGACATGTCTAAAACACAGGTAAGTTCAATGTGTTGTAAAAACAGATACAATTATAGAAAACAGTTAAGATCGAACTCATCGTTCATTCCTCGAGGTGACAATGATTCCAGTCTATCAATCCAAAAGGATTCTCTTTGTTGTCTCTTCTTCTTAGCATCCGTGCCAGTATTTACAATGACTTCTAATACCTGAAATTTGATCTGGGAGATATTGTGCTTCTTTTCATTGAAGTGTTTAGCTACTGCTGAGTTGATGTTCTTATTGCGAATGCATGACTTGTGTTCATTCAGGCGGATGCGTACTTTTCGTCCTGTTTCTCTTACATAGTACTGTCCACAGGGACAACGTATGCAGTATATACAGTTCTCCGTGTTACATGTGGCGTGGCATTTTATTGCAATTTTTTCCCCTGTGTGCGGATGCAACACAAAAGCTCCTTTTATGATATTGTTGCAATTACTGCAATTCAGGCATGGGTACGTGCCGAAACTTTTGGTTGGACTTCTTCTTGGTTTATCGTCGCGTGTGTTGACGAGTAGGTCCCTTAGATTATTGGATCTTTGATAAGCAAATGTAGGTGGATCGGCGAACAATTCTTTGGTTCTTTCATCTTTAGTCAGGATTTGCCAATGCTTATTAATACACCTTTTGATTTGCATGCTCTGGCTGGAAAATTTGGACACGTATACCAAAGATGGTGATGTCTTGGTAACTTTAGGAGTCAGGGTGATTTCTCTTGTTTTAGTTGCTACCTTCTCTGCTGCCATCTTAATATCCTCCTCCGGATATCCACGGTCTTCCAACCTCTTACTTAGTTTAACTAGTTCTTGCTCAAACTCTCTCTGGTCGCTGATAATTCTCTTGAGGTGAAGCATTTGTCCATAGGGTAAATTTCGTAAGGTTTTTTGAGGGTGAAAGCTCATCCTGTGCAATAAATTGTTTCTGTCTGTAGGTTTAGAAAATAGAGTGGTGGTGATCTGCTGGTTGTGTACTTTGACTTGAATGTCCAGATAATGTATCCCAGGGTTCCCTATCTCGGAGGTAAATTGTATCCGGTGGTCAATACTATTAATGTATTGTAGAAATTCGTTTAATGTTTAATGTACGCATCCGCCTGAATGAACACAAGTCATGCATTCGCAATAAGAACATCAACTCAGCAGTAGCTAAACACTTCAATGAAAAGAAGCACAATATCTCCCAGATCAAATTTCAGGTATTAGAAGTCATTGTAAATACCGGCACGGACGCTAAGAAGAAGAGACAACAAAGAGAATCCTTTTGGATTGATAGACTGGAATCATTGTCACCTCGAGGAATGAACGATGAGTTTGATCTTAACTGTTTTCTATAATTGTATCTGTTTTTACAACACATTGAACTTAACTGTGTTTTAGACATGTCACTCTTGAGAATGTAAACACCTGGGAACACAGTATCCACCCATTATTATAAACCACACACAAAAACATAATTTGACCCCTGACTACCTCATGTAACGCACAGCACTATATTTTATTTACTTCACCAATCAGAACAGAGGGCATCGCGGTTCTATTAGGATCATTTGTGCAATCCAGCGTGTTTATGCAATCGAGTTACCATACACCAGCATTAACACTGCTTTTAATTGCCCACTCTAGTATGGCTACTTCATGCACCCGCCATCCGCCATTTTGAGATTTACATCACCATGACAACATTACACATATACACGCAGAGGCAAGCAGAGCCTTCTTGCTACCCGCAGTCGGAGGTTGCTTCGCTCGAGCGAGCTACACACTCACAAGGTAAGCGCTCTGCTTTCACACAGACAGGCACGTATTAGAAGCAACCACGAGTGATTGTGACTAAATGCAGCATACTATTTCATTTTGCAGCGTTCTGAGAAGGAACGTTTGAACGGCATGTACTGAAGCCACCCGTTTCAGGTCAGTGATAACATGAAAATGTCCTGCCTTATCCCCTAGAATACTTGACCAGAAGACACTTAGTAATAGATCTGATGTAAACCTTGACGGAAGTGCAATTTGAATGTCGGATGATAATAGTCTTTTAAAGAACGCATTAATGCAATGTAATGTTTACAAATCACTGACAATGTTCTCTTCTCTTCTCTCTTCTCACTGTCTACATGTACGTGTTTGTCAATTGTGGGTACCCTGTTCTCCTGAATGCATATACATTTGATGTTTTTCAAAATATTCTAACAGAAAGATTTTTTTTGTATGCTCGTGTACATTTAACCTGGCTCTGAGGAAGGAATGTTACCATTCCGAAATGCATTAGCCCTAGGTTACTTTTTCTTTGCCATTGTATCAGCACAAAACGAATTGGTGAAGTTTAACCATTCGTTAACTAAATGAGAAATCGAATTGAATTGCAATTTGCAGAATAAAAGCACTTTGAAGCAACTTTATCAAAGAAGGCTTTACTGTCATTTATATTCTAAAAACAAATGTTCTAACCCTATTGGGGGAATTTAGGTGTGCAGCCCACACCGAAGGCTAATAAGCCTAGGTCCTGCCTCTACCTAAGTCCCTCTCTGGCAGCCAGATTTTTTATCGCACGTTCAGGTTTTGAGTCCTCGTGCTCTCGAGCTTTTACTGCGTTTTGCGTTTTTTGTAAGAGTTTACTCTTATATTTTTGGTCAATCGAGCCTCAAGCTCCACCGACTTGACTTCCAATTAACAGGGAGTCGTTTTCGGAATTTTCTATGGCCCTCAAGGGCATCTTTTCATCGTGTTTTCCACTTCTCGGAGGATACCAGAAGATCTTTGAAGCCTACCCCACGTGGTCATGGCCCAGGACAAGGGAAGCATGACGCCTGTTGGATCCAATGTTCTGGCTCGGTGAAGAAGTTGTCTAAGAACCCGGGTAAGCTTCGGGAGAAGCCCCAGTCGAGCCCGACAGAGACAGCCGAGGGGGAGCGAGGCGGTGAGCCTCTCCCCAAGGTGAAGGCCTCAGGCATGCCCAAGGTCGTGAAGGGCCCTGATTCACCCGGTAAGGCCTCGATTGGGGGAGTTGTGGCGGCCCTGGCGAAAACTACGGAGGCTTCCCGAGTGGAGGTGACTTCAGGGGCTAGAGTTTCCCTGCCACCCAGGAGGGAATCATCTTTTCTGCCTATCGAGAAGACCCCCCATGAAACCCCAGCAGGAGAAAAGGGGGGGGGGGGCACAGTAGCCATAACGGACACGGATACCACTGCTGAGGATGAGTTGGCGAGTGTCCAAAGGAGAGCAACGGGGGGCCGATGAGGAAGATAGGGCCATGGAGGACCCCACGCCCCAGAACGAGACTTTCCGCCAAGCGTTCCAGTGGTGGGGCACCCGCGCGCATCTGGCGGCGGGTATGGGCTTCCACACCCCGGCACATCAGGAAAAGGTGACGACGGACGCCTCCCTGGAGGGGATGGGGAGCGCACACCAGAGATCTCCACGCAAGAGACATTTGGCTCCCGGAGGAGAGGTCACTACACATCAATGTCCTGGAGCTCCGAGCCATGTTCTGGGCCCTCAGGTCGTTCTTTCCATCCCTCAAGGGCAAGGTGGTAAGGGTCTTCACTGACAACACCACCACAATGTTTTACATCGGGAAGCAGGGGGCACCAGATCCCCCAGCCCTATCCAGGGAAGCGCATGATCTGTGGCACTGGGCCATCGCTCAAGGGATGTTTCTGGTACCCTTCCATCTGGCAGGAATAAAGAACACCATCGCCGACTCACTCAGCAGGGAGCTGCACCCGTGCCACGAGTGGGAGCTGTGGCAGGACCAAGTGGATCTCCTATTCCGACGATGGGGCAATCCCCAGATCGACCTATTCGGGACGGCGACGAACGCCAAGTGCCGGAGGTTCGCCAGCCGGTTTCCCCAGCCGGGGAGCATGGGCGATGCCTTCTCATTCCCCTGGGACGGCCTGTTCTGTATGCATTCCCTCCGTTGCCGTTGCCGTTGCTGCTGCGACTCATCAATCAACTCAGACGGTCCCGGTGCAGGATGATCCTCGTCGCACCGGCATGGCCGAGGCAGATTCGGTTCTTGGACCTTCCGGACATGTCGGCGCCCCTCCTACCCCCCCAGTGAAACTGCAGATGGACGCGGATCTTCTCGCCAGAGAAGGAAGTGCCATCCTCCACCACAACCCGGGGTTGCTGAACCTGCAGGCCTGGCTCCTACACCACTAGAGTTCGGAGGGTACGATATCCCCGCGGACTGCAAGGAGGTGCTTGCAAAGGCCAGGGCATCCTTGACTCTGAAATGCTATGGACACAAATGCAAGAGGTTCTCTATCTGGTGCCGTGCACAGAATATTAACCCTCTGCGGATTACGGCCCCTCAAGTGCTGCCGTACTTGCTATCACTGGCCAAGGCGGGGCTGGCACATGCCTTTATCAAGATCCATCTAGCGGCTATCTCCCGCTACACCAGAGCTCCGGGGCGGTCATCTCTATGGTCTCATCGCCTGGTGAAGGAGTTCATGAAAGCACTGTTCCAGTCGTTTCCGCCGGTCAAGGCCCCGGCGTGGGAACTCAACGTGGTGCTGTCCAAGCTCATGGGGCCGCCATTCGAGCCGCTGCATTCGGCACTGTTGAAGTTCCTGTCATGGAAGACAGCGTTTCTTGTGGCCATCACCTCCGCATGACGAGTGGGAGAGATCCAGGCCCCCTCCTGTAAACCTCCATACCTGACATTCCATGAGACGAGGGTAGTGCTGAGGATGCACCCCTCCTTCATGCCCAAGGTGCCATCGGAATTCCATCTTAACGAGCCCTTGGTGTTACCTGTTTTCTTCCCGTCGCCTTCGTCGCCGGCTGTGAGGTCTTTGCACTCGCTGGATGTGGCTAGAGCGCTGAAGTTCTACATGGACCGCACAAAGGGTTTTCGGAAGACATCATAGCTGTTGGTGAAAGTTGGACCTGTGAACCAAGGGAAGGCCCCCTCGAAGGCTTCTATTTCCAGATGGCTCTCCGGCTGCATCATGCACTGTCACCGGTTGGCAAACCGAGTGTTGCCCGGCCGTCCGAGAGCCCATTCAACCAGAGCGATCGCTGCTACCACAGCGTTCCTGTCTGGTGTGCCCCTGCTGGAGATCTGCAGGGCTGCTATGTGGAGGTTGACGCACACCTTCACGAGATTCTACTGCGTCGACCGGGATTCCAGGGAGGAGTCCAGAGTCGGCCAGGCAGTGCTGTGCAACCTGTTCGCCTGAAGGTGAGCCTGGTGAGGAGGTAAGAGATGTTTAGTGTTGAGTTGTTGAAATGCTTAATGTTGAGCCTTGCCACCTCCCGTGGTTGTGCATGTGTGTACTGCTATGTATTCTTATATTCATGAACATGTGAATCCATGCCAGACCCCATGCTGGAGAAGGAACAAGTTACTTACCTGTAACTGTTGTTCTCCAGCATGGGTCTGGCATGGATTCACATGCGAACCCTCCCGCCTAACCCTCTGCGGCTCTTCTCTTGGTCCTACTGCCACTTTACGTGCTACTAAATCTGAAGATGGCTGCCAGAGGAGGGGCTTAGGTAGAGGGCAGTCATTGGCTGGGGCAGTATGACTGAGAAATCAGTGATTGGTTACTTGTAGAAAGACAGTTCAGAAACTAAACTGATTTTTTTCTTTACCGAGGATTCACAGCCTGACGACGGGGAATATTCATGAGCATGTGAATCCATGCCAGACCCATGCTGGAGAACAACAGTTACAGGTAAGTAACTTGTTCCTTCCTTTTGTTTTGTGCACTTTCTTCAGGAACATATCTTTTGAGGTCTCTCATTTTCTTGTTTCTTCGATATGCTGAATCCCACAAAATCTTAGGGGTTAAAGCCCCACCACCAAATCTATTGTTCAGATGGATTTCCAAAATCAGCCCTGATGGAGGATTTTGGGGGTTCACCCTAAACTGGGAAGACACTGAGAGATTAGCAAAAACCTGCAAGGTAGCTGAGCAATCAAGGCTTAGTTTCTGGTAAAGTATGAGAGTTGGCTAGGGCTAGAATGAGTCCACACAGAGCAACACCAGTCATTCATGGTAGTAAGTAATTATATACAAATACAATTAGTAGGCTTTCAATTACACACTAAGCATATAAAAATCACAGGCAACTATCGTCACACAAAACCTTGTAAAACATATATACACATTTGCCATTAGTAAAATAGAAGTGCATATGAATCTGTTCCCAGTGCAATACAGGTGCGTAGTCAGATGCATGGAAAAATAGGCAGAATTCTTCAGAATCACACAAGAACAGCTTCCCTTAATTTTAGTAAGTCCAATCCTTAAATGGTTTGGTGCAGTGTGCCCAAAAGCCACCAGTCCATAGGTAGGTAAGTTTATATAGAAAAGAGTGAAGTGGGCTCTGGCAGTGATTATAGAAAGTTTCCAAAGTTAGTTGAAAGTCAGTGAAGTTCAGGTAAGTACTCGGCTCAATCCTATACACTAGGATAGGCCTAGG
Source organism: Ambystoma mexicanum (assembly GCF_040938575.1). Classification (NCBI taxonomy): domain Eukaryota; kingdom Metazoa; phylum Chordata; class Amphibia; order Caudata; family Ambystomatidae; genus Ambystoma; species Ambystoma mexicanum. Next base: position 1,176,113,624 of record NC_090927.1, on the reverse strand, counting down.
GAAGGATCTTGAACATGTTACACCACCAAAGGTTGGGTCAGGGTGCGAGTCGGGACTCTACTCCCAAAATACTGTAAGGAACAAAGGGGGAGAAAGCAACGAGTATGTGCACTTAGGTTCCGGATTCCACTTGTGTAGGTTCCAGACTTCGTTCTGGGATTGTTCTTCTGTTCTTGTTGCCACTGAGAGGGTTGTCTGGACATCTAGAAAGCAGAGATACTTTGTTTCAAGGTATTTTAGTTTGGTCAGTCGTGGTGCGAAGGAAACTATTCTCAACAGCTTCCAGTTGAAGACCGAAACGAAGACAAAGGGAGGGCAGCGGGAGAGGCAGTTGCAGGACACCTCATGAGCACAACGAAGACAAAAATACAACAAAGATTACCACAGTCAGCCATCGACAGGCGATCATACAGTGGTGAACATAGAAGCAACCCCAGCACAGCTTCCCTTGTAGTGAGAGAGCTGGAAATGCAGGAGCAAGTACCTTGTGGCACAAGCTGGAGATCTGCACATTTCCATGGCTCTGTTCGGAGAAGCAACGGCTGCAGCGAGGTAGCCCAGGAGAGTGCTGGTCAGTCCATGGGTTGGTCCATGGGCACTTCTGAAGGCTCAGTAGGCACGACCCTCAAGCAGGGATTGAGGGTGGTTATTTTCACTGGTCCAAGCAGCAACAAAGGCCTTCTTGATATCAGGACAAAGGAGCAGAGCTTCTCCAGGACACCACTGGAGTCGATACTGGTCAGCTTCAGGTGTCGTCTTCAGGTTCTCAGCAGGCTGCTCTTTGTAGAAATCTATGGAACAGTGCAGGACCTTTAATCCAAGATTCTGGCTTGGAGCAACCACTGGTCACCACATCTGCCCAGCAACAGACTTTCAGGCACCAGAGGATGTGGTTTGGGACTTGGACAGTCCCAGTGCCTTCCTCTCGCTCACACACAGAAAGCCCCTTTGCCTGTGAAAGTCCCAGGTTTTCCTAGGAAAGAGATTACAAAGAAGTGAAATATTTTGTGGCATGGACATCTTAGGGTGCAAACCACCTTTAGTAGCTGTTAAGATTGATTTTTAGAATATTGCCTGTTGGACAGATTTTAGGAGGCCACCTTAGAGTGAATAGGTGTAACTCCGAGAGGTTTCCTAAACACAATCAAGGCATATTCTCAGGCGAGTGTAAGAGTTGGGTCCGGGGACCTCAATGATTCCACACAGTATGTGTCACAATAATTCAATTTAGACAGTTCTACATATACAAATATTGATCATAGACCTTATGAACACACTGCAAAATGAATGTAATGGATAGTAGTTCCAGTTCCCAATCTTTTGGGTGTAAAGGTAGGTTTTGCCTCTACGGTAAAGAACATGGGTTGAATCTGGCAAGACAATTTGGGCAGTGAAGGTCAAGTAGGAGCCAAGGTACAGGCAATGTATTACTCAGACTAATACGGCAGGTTTTGCCCCCTATTCCGGATGAAGAACATGCAACTATAGTGGGGGTTCTAGCCAATGCCCCTCTGGACTATTGTAATATCCTGTTGATGGGCATTTAGGCTGAACAATTCAGAGACTCCAAAAGGCTCAGAATGTGGCTGTTTGATTGGTTTAAAGGCTGATCAAATCAGCCCACGTGTCTGTCTCCCCAAGTGCTTCATTGGCTGGCAGTGGAAGAGCATATTAAGTTCAAAGTGGCATGTCTTATCTTCAAATGTGTCAACGGATCGGCACCAGTCTACCTGAGGGATAAGATTAATCTTTACCAACCTTCAAGGTGTTTACGATAAAAAGACCAGTTGCTACTGAGTATCCCCTCCTCTGCCTTTGTGTTAAGGCGGATAGAATATTTGCTTTCTTTGGTCCGAAATTGTGGAATAATATTCCTAGAGAGATCAGGGCCTTGAAGACTCTTCGGGCACTGTAAACATTTTTGTTTAGATAACTAAATTTCATCATGGTTGATGAGTCCATTTGCTTTGTGTTTTTGAGCCTAGCTACAGTCTGCTTGGTTTACTTCTAAATGTTCAGCTGCACCGCTATACGGTTTAGTCTGTCTCGAAAGTGATATAAATACTCAAATACATACAGTATCGCACAACAATTTGATACAAAAATATAAACTCAACATAGTTTAAAATATACATCAAATCACTTAGTTGGCAGGTTAGCTTTTTAGATGCAGTCAATGATGGAACTAGTTCACAAGACAATAACCCAACTTAAAAAGTCCAATCCCTAAGAGGAATGGGGCCTTGTGCCCTAAGATCACAGAAGCCACAAGGTTTCTCACCAGAATGAAGTCTATGTTGGTAGGTTTCTATAGTCTTTTGGTGGTAATATTGTAAATGTTCAACAACTATTTTACCCGAGGTAAGTATGTGTTTTCCTTTCTTCCAGACCCAATGCTAATGCAGGGGCAGGATGCTCGACCCACTTTCGATGGCCAAAATGTGAGTGTAGGGAAATGGAAGGAGGAGAAAAAGGAACTTATTACCAATGTTTTCCTATGGATGGCAGGGGGAACAGATGCACTGCATTTAGTTACCCCCCTCCGATTTTCATAGATTACTTTGTGGATTGTCTGGGGGTTGGTGGGGGCTCAATCTTGGGTGCCCAGGAGTGACAGGTTCGAGGATTCTTCCGGATGGGTGCAGCTGCAGCCTCTGTCGATGAAGAAATGCAAGAATCACCAATGTAGGCTTCTTCAGGACACTTACCTGGTTGGAGTAAGGGGAATTTCGGCACCGGTCTCCACACATATGCGACAAAAGGTGTCCTTCCAGTTGCGGTCACAGCAGCTGCTCCAGGACAGATCCTCTGATGTTTAAATCTGAAATTCAGAGTACGGATTGTAACAACTTGCTACTATGTGTCACCACCTTTTCTAAATATACCCCCAAAATCAAAAAGCTTATTAAAAAGCACAGACATATGGTCACCAGTACAGGTTGTGTCTAAGGTTCCAATATTTGCACTCAAAAGAAACAAAAAAGCTTTGAGACAGACTGGTCCATTTCTGGTTCACACGAAGTGGGTTGAACACGGTACAAAATACCTTACGAGCTTCCTGGGGGTCATAGTTTGGCCCCAGTTGTGGGACACCACCCATGCGGGAACTGCAGTTTTTGCACCCTTAATATTAAAAGCAGTCTTCATGCATAAAACTTTCAAGGGTATTCTTAGTAATTTCACTAATTGCAATAACACAAATGTAATGCATATGATCAAGTGGCCATGTGCACTTGTCTACATTGGCTTGACCACCCGGAAGGTGTCCATTAGAATTAATGAGCATTGCTCTTGGATCTGTAATGGCACTGTTTCAGCACCTCTATTGCAAAATTTTTTGGCCAGAGAACCAATGAGAGGATGACATTCTATGGATGGTCATTGAACAACTTAAACCAGACCAGTATCATTTCAGGATGACCAATAGACTGTTCAAACTAGATCAAACTTGGAGACAACATTTTTGCACACATGAACGGTCTCAATGAGGATTTAAATTGGACTGTCATCTTGTCCTAGGCTGATCATGTGCTATTTGCGAGACATTTTATGACCATATGGCTAGCTGTAAGAAAACGAGATTTTTTTCAGGGCTTTTGTATACAGATTACATGATCTGGCTACCATTCCAAGATGCCAGATCGAAATGTATCTTATTTCTCATATTCAGAGTAGCTATGGTGTTCAGGTAGCGTTGAATTCAGAATGGTTGCCTAAAAGGTCCACTGATTCACTGTTTACATTCTAGTGCTTGGGTCAGACTTGTGCTTAATTGCAGAGAATTAAATATGCCTGTGGTTATTCGTTACCAGGACTTGGGAAAGTCAGCATGCTGTGTGCCGTCTCGCGTTACGGCATTATGTGGTTTTGGGACTCGTGTCAAAAAAGACAGCACTAGTTGGTGAGTGCGTTTGACTTTCAAGTCGAGATTTTGGACATGGTACTACAGCATCGGCCTTTAGCGACACAGGATTAATGTATCCCTGCATTCATCCCTGCAGGTGCTGCATAATGGTGTTGGCTGTGCCAACCTTTAGCACAAAGCAAATTCCAATTTACATTGCTCTAGAATGTCATGTTGGCAAAGCAAGTCTCATACTGGGTGAGCTTTTTTGACCACAAGGCTGAGTCTTACTCCTACGTCCCGTCCCCTCCATACTGTATTGGCGTCCCTCGCTGAGGATGGGAGATGAAACCTTTTTCGCCAGAAAAAACCTTTGTCCCATTTAAATTTAGAGGCGCGTGGGGGTGTGGCCCTGGGAGCATGCGCTCCTCCGACTCCGCCCACTGGCGCCACTCCTTAGTCATCTTTTCTGTGTCGATGGGAACAGACAGCTTTCACCAGTGCTCCTTGGTTAGGCTTCGGCCTACTACTTCCATGCGCTCTTCCCCGAGAAGTATCTTTGTCTTTTGTCTTTTTGTCTTTTATACCGATACCTCTGTCCTCTGGCGCCATGCTCCTCCACAGTGCATATTGATCTCATCAGGCTTCAGTAGTTGTCCAGCCTGCGAGGGACTCTTACCTACGTCCAACCCCCATGCTCTTTACCTCTGCTGCCTTGGCACTGATCACGGCTGGGAGGGTTGCTCTGCATGTGACACGCTTACACCGTGCGCTCTGATGAACAGATTAGCTTGGTGGAGTGAGCTCTTCAGAAGGTCGGCTCCAGAGGACTTGAAAGACTTCATCAGACACAAGTCAAGGCCCAAGGTAGGGCCACTGTTTTCATACGGACCCTGCAAGGGCGATTCCTTCCTCAGGAAACATCCTAGCAGAGGGTGTGGGAGGGCGGTCCAGTCCTAGCACCAGCCCAGGTACCGAGGCTGCTTCAGCTACTGGCTGCCAGGCCGAGGGATCTCAAGATCCTTCCGGTGACGTCGCTGAGGGACCGCAAAGTTCTATAACTGGTTCTTCACCCGAGTTGCTACGCCCCACTTCCGGACAAATGTCTGAGGGGGCGCTTGTGCACCAATCGTCAAGGCACAGGCATGTGGCATGCAGCCCGACAAAATGGCTGCTGCGCCAGACAAAATGGCAGCTCGTCCGCCACCATCCCCTTTCGGGGAGCAGGTAGGAGAACAAGTTTCTAGGTGGGACTGGTCTTCTCCAGGCACATGGCCTACAGCGTATACTTCAGCATCGCAGGGCAGATATACCCCTCAAGCAGCGATTCAAAGTGTGTCCAGGCCTCAGCAACCTCAGGGCCCTGCGCCTACACCCATACCAAGCACCCCACCAGCCTGTGAGCACAGGTTTTTTGAAAAGTTCCTCACGCTTATGAGGTCTCCACAGATGGGCATCATCCTCATGGATGTGATCAGGGACATCCGCCCTCCAGTCCTGCCGCTAGCACCCAGGGCCGCTCCACCCGTGGCTCCAGCACCTCAGGCACATGTTCTGCCTCTGCTGCCCGTGCCTGTTCCCACGGTACTGTCCCCCCTGCCTCCTGCAGTCCTGGTGGATCAGTATCAGCCTCCACAGCTGCCTCCGGCTCCGGTCAATACACCTCAGGCCTCGGTGCCCAATACTCCTCCAGCTGCACCAGACCAACAGGACACTTTGGACATTGATGAGGACGACCCCGACACGCCTCCCTCAGCCAAAGCATTTCATGAACGGCTTGCAGGTCTAGCCGAATACCTGGGGCTCCCACAACCGAGGCTGAACAACCAGAGGAGGCGGGGGGTCCTGGCGGAGGTCCTCACTGTACGCCCTGCGGCTAGAACGGGGATTCCAATGCAGAAGTATGTTGTGGCTCTGGCCAAAAAGGGATGGCTTAAACCAGCGGGAGCCGGACCAGTCTCCCAAGTCAGCACTGCCACAAACAGCACAAGGCGGGGAATAAGGGCTTTTTTCAGTCCCCCTCCCCAGCCCCAGCCTCTGTGGGGAAAAAAGGCATGACACTCGCATCCGGCTCCACGTATCTCTGGTGGGAGGTGAGGGGGGGTAGGCTTGCCCTTCACTCCCAATGCTGGCGTACGAGGTTTGCGGACCCCTGCATTCTCTCAGTAGTGTCCTCTGTCTACCATCTACCAATCCCTCCCTCCCCTCTCTCCTCCAATCCCACAGGTTGGGACAGCAACTCTGTTGGCAGAATTTCGATCGCTCGTAGAGAATCGGGCAGTGGACGAAGTCCCAGCCTCCGAGCTGGGTCTGGGCTTTTCACCATACACAAGAACCAGGCTGGCATGAGAACTCTGTTGGACCTTTCCACCTTGAACCTTTTCCTCCCTCTTCAAATGTTGAAGTTGGTTACACCAGCACTTATCGCAGAGACATTGTGCATGGGAGACTGGATGTGCTCCCTGGATCTAAAGGGTGCATACCTACATGTCCTGATCTGGCAGACCCATCGGTCCTTTCTGCGGTTCAGGATCATGGGCTTTAATTTCCAATACAAGGTTCTAGCCGTCGGCCTCAATTCAGCCCCCCGGGTCATTATCAGACTTGCGGTGGCAGCCCTTCTCAATGCCCAGGGTCAACATGTTCATCCATACCTAGACGACTGGCTCGTCGGGGCATAATCTCCGGAGGCAGTCTAACACACCGACTCCACCCTCATGAATACGCTAGTTGAGTTGGGATTTTCCATCAGTCTCAAGAAGTCACAGCTGGTGCCTACGCAGAATCTTACCTTCCTGAGCCTCATCTGGAATATGAGCTCCGATAGTTTTTCCCTCGGAGGACAAGATCACAGCCATCAAGAGAGCCACGGGGCATTTCTTCAGCAGGGCAGTGACCTCAGCATTGTGGTACCAACACCCCCTGGGCATCATGGCAGCATGTCTCCTAGTAGTGCCACACACGAGGCTCAAGATGAGACGCTTGCAGATGCACTTCAGCCGCATGGAGTCAGGAGAAGGGTTTCCAGGTGGAGCTTGTCAGCATTCCACTTCAGCTCCAGCAATACCTAATCTGGTGGAACACGGACTACAACTTGTGGATAGCCAGGCCCTTCTGACAACCAGCACCGCAGGTTGCCATCATCACAGACTCATCCCTAGGGGGCTGGAGAGCCACCCTGGACAGCCAGTGTCCATGGGGTCTGGTCCCATCAGGAGCAGGAAGCTCACATTAACTGGCTCGAGTTGATGGCCATCTAGCTCGCTCTCAAAGCCTTCCTCCCGATGGTCAGTGGCAAGTCCTAATTCAAATGGACAGCTCCACCAGCATGTATTACATCAACAAGCAGGGTGGCACCAACTCTCCTCCCCTCTTGCAGTCAGCATTTGGAAGTGGGCTCTGGTAAACCACGTACACTTGGCAGCAATCCACCTCCCGGGTGGAGTCCAACCTGGAGGTGGACAGGCTCAGCTGGCTGGGTGCGAACAACTACCAATGGCAGTTGAACGAACAGGTCATTCAGGAGATCTTAAACAGATGGGGTCATCCTCAAGTGGATTTGTTTGCCACCTGGTCCAACACAACAGTGGGTGCCCTCAGTTTGCGTCCTGGCAGGGACAGGGCTGGAGCTCTCTGGGTAATGTTTCAGATACAGTGGAATACCATGTACGCACATGCCTTCCTTTCCACTCCCCTGGTGCACAGGGTAATCTGCAAGATAAGGGAATCCTGGCACCTACGTATCATTCTGATAGCTCCTTGGTGGCCGGTGAGGCCATGGTTCTCCGAACTGCTCAGCCTGTCAGATCAGCCACCGTTGCACCTTACTGCTGGCCCCAGCTCATCTACTATCGCAGCAGGGAGGCACAGTGATCCACCCTGCCCCCCAGGGGTTAGCCCTCGCAGTGTGGTTCCTGAGCAGGTCACATTAAAGCATCTGCGTCTGTCACAGGCTAATCTAGACATCATACAGGACACTAGGAGCAATGCTACTGGGAGCCAGTATAAGAGCAAGTGGAATAGGTTTCGTCTCTGGGCAGAATCAAAGGAAGTCGATCTTTGACTTGCACGTTGGACGACGTGCTATCCTTCTCAGCACACCTTGCACACTCAGAGGTGCAAGTAGATACATGCTGCACCGAGCTGGCGGCCATCGGAGGATGGTCTCTTCATCCTCCAACCCGATAGTTAAGAGATATTTGGCGGGCCTCACCAGATTCTACCCACCTATCTAGAAGCCACACCCAGTTTGGGACCTCAGTGTAGTTTTGGGCGCCTTGGCGCGTAAACCATTTGAGCAAATAGCATCTGCGGACATCAGGCTGGTCACCATTAAGACCACCCTCTTGGTGGGTTGTAAGTCTGCACGCAGGGTCAGTGAAATCCAGACACTGGTGGCTTCAGAGCCCTATATACTATCTTTCATAAGGACATGGTGGTCCTTCGAACTCATCCTGCATTCTTACCTAAGGTAGTCTCCTTGTTTTACATGAATGAGGAGATAGTGCTACCTACTTTCTTTGCGGACCCCAAGGACGAGACTCAGAGGGTTCTGCACTGTCTAAATGTCAGGCGTGCTCTAAAATTCTACCTGGACAGAACCAAGAGCTTCCGCAAATCGGATGCTCTTTTTGTCATCTTCGGTGGGTCAAGGCCAGACTATCAAGCTTCCAAGGCCTCCATAGCAAGATGGATGGTTAGGGTCATCAAGGAGGCTTATGAAGGGCAGCACAAACCACTCCCGGAAAATATGCTTCCAGCGCTATCAGAGCCAAGGCCACGTATGTGGCTTTCCAGAGGCACGTTCCATGGCAGGTCATCATTAAGGCGTCTACATGGGCTACGCCTTCTCTGCTTGGATGCCAGCTCCAGGTCAGACGTGGCATTTGGTCAGGCAGCATTAAGGAACTTGTTTTCGTAGGAGGGTCACCTCTCCATCCTGGGGCTACATTCAGTTGGAATCGCCCATACAGTATGGAGGAAAGGGGACGGGACATAGGAGTAATTATAAATTACTCGCCGTAGTGACTAACGTACTCCTAGTCCATAGTCCCCTTAACTCCAAACGTCCCACCAATCTCCTCCTTAATGAAACAGGTGTCATTAGGCAATGATAATATTGTTGATGCGTCAAAGGGGACTGAAGAGTGTCGTTGGTGGGCAGAGTCAGGGGAGCGCATTCTTCTGGGACCGTGCCTCGAAATTTAAGGGGGAAGATTTTTTTTCTGGTGAAAGTTTGTCTCCCGTCCCTAGCGAAGGAGGCCCATACAACATGGAGGAAAGGGGACTATGGACTAGGAGTATGTTAGTCACTACGGCGAATAACTTATAATTTATCGATTTATTTTGCACACCGGCCTGTATTTACGCAGGCTTAATTGTAAATCTTGTTTATATTCTTCTAGGTGCTTTTTGAATTGGTGTATACATTTGGCCCTCACAAATAAGGTAGGGTACCACTGCCTTGCTAATTAGTCGGTCTACAATCCACTAGACAAAGAACAGTCATTTCAGGTTGCGTTCTTGACCCAATGTTTGTTTTTTGACAGTGATTTGAATCCGTGGGTCCATGGACTGTGATGCATTTGATCAGGAACTACAACAGTAGGAATATATTTCAACATTTTGCATTAGGGTTATAATTTGTATTGACTTGTTACAAAGTTCACATTCTACTGTTTACAATATAGCCAGGCAAATGGAGATTTTTTTGGGTTGATGTTAGTTACCGCTGTGTGATGGAAAGAACATTGCCCCGAGGAAGGCTGTGTCAATAAACATAATGACCCCATAGCCAAAACTTGAGTTGGCCACTGCTACGCAATGTTTGGGGTACATAATGGAACAAAATTATGATTCTTTAATTGATGGCCTTAACATCAGAAAAGCACTACTTGCCAGGCTTCACAAGATTGTGTGGCGCATGTGGCAAAGCTAAATCTGGCGCTCAGGCTACGTTTGTAGTCCTTGCTTTTATGGAGAATTGGTAGATATAACGGTTTCTGTTTGTAATGGTTTGTCTACGTTGGTTGTCTACTATCTTGTCAAGCGTATACTTGTTGCCATCACAAGGGGAAAAGCATTTGCACCTTATGATAATTGACATATTTGTGGTTCTGTCATTTTAATAGGTAATTCAGAATTTTTCATTGTATTAAATTCTTTTATTTTAAAATGTGCTTTATAATAACCATTTCATTGCTATATGCTCATTGAATTTGGTTCTCTAATACTTTATTACTTAGTGCAGAAAACTATGGTTGGATCCAGTTTTTGAGTTGATGTGGATTCCCATTGATCCTACCTGCCTAACTAACAATGTGGGTTGTGCATGTGCCTGAGCGTAATTTGGGGAGCAGGCTGTTAGTGGCACAAGCTGGCTTCCACCGAAGTTCCGTACTTGAATGAGGAATGGCAATGCTTCTGGCAAGGTAGTACACAAGAGACCTGGTCAGTCCAGGGAGACTTCCAAAGGCTTAGAAGGGCAGGATCTTTGAGAAGGCGTCAAGACTAGTTTGTTCCACTAGTACAATGGCTGAGGCACCACTCTGGGTTTTCGGAGATCGGGCAGAAGGGCAGGGCTTCAACGGGCTGGCTACTGGAAAGTGATGCTGAGTCACTTCAGGAGTAGTCTTTGGATTTTCAGTAAGCTGCTCTTCTTTGAGGGATTCGTGGTTCTAGTGATGATCAAAAGAAATGGCTGCAGATGGTCTCATCTTATCCAAAATCCGATTTCGAAGCAAGTCCATGCCCACCAAATGTAAGGATCTGAGCTGGTCAAACAGACAGTAGTGGTCCAATAACAGGCAACTACTGGTTTCACATTTTCAGCACCCCTAGACTTTCTGGCACCACAGATGTGCACTGGGACTTGGACAGTCCTGCACACGCATCACTAGCCCGCGAAAGCAGCCGGTTTCCCAGAAAAGTTCATGACCTTTTATAAGAGATTTCCTGACCTCGGAAGGAAGGAGGAAGGCCAAACAACAATATGGCCCAAGAAGCACGTGTAAATCTTCTGAAACAGCCATTTTAGGGCACTGGTCACATTTGGAAGCCACGTGCGGTAAACGCGAATGTGCAGACCAAACATAATGCAAAAATGGTAAAGATTTACCTGCTGCCACCAGCTTGCACTTAGGCACCTATAGAAACACCCAAAAATCCCATGTGTAAAAAGCTAGTGTGATACAAAAGTATCCCCAATGAACTGCAACGTGCTGTTTGCAACAACGTTAAAAAGTACAAGAATTATAAAGGGAACCATAGTTTCCTATTACCGATGGTCTGAAGGACTGATCGGTTTCCCCATAACAATGTTGAAAAGGCAAACAAAGTGAATCTGAAGGCTTTACTTTCCTGCAAAAAAGTAAGGACGGGATAAAAACAAAGCAAAAAGAACGGGTTCCTTAGGAAACTATAGAGGAAAAGTTGCACAGAGAGGTCTTTCGTAACACACATGAAGGGTTAGCTCTGAAGAGAAGGCCAGTTACTTAGTGGGGGCAAAGGAATACATTGTCGCAGGAGATGGAGGGTTTAGGAGGTGAGAATTTTGGCTGCGCCTAGGTATCCAAGGACGTGGAGGGGAGGGTTTAGGAGTAAATATAGTAGGAGGGGAAGGGAGTATTAAGAGCAGCTTTAAAGTTAATGAAGGCTTTATCAGTGGATGGAATAGGAAATTTTTCATTGGACGGGAGAGAAGGTGGTGTTGGTCAGCGAGATAGATGGGGAATTTGGAGTAAAGAAATGTGTTCCTGGTAATGGAAGTGGTAGATGGAGAAGTGAAAGTAGGACTGGAGATTGAGACAATGGAATGAGCAGAGGGAGAAGGAGCAGTGGAGAGATTGGAGGTGGAGAGATGAGATGAGAATAAGGTCAAGTGAGTTCCCATTTGAATGGTTGCTCGGAGAGGACAGAAGAGCCAAGTGGTTAAGGAAGAGAGCTAAAGTCAGTGGATGAAGGAGTGGAGAAAGTGGGGGTCATTAAAGTCAGCAGTGACAATGAGGTGATGATGGGGAGGAAGAGTCATTCAGTTGCGAGAAGTGGTCAATAAATGAACCAGTGGACCAGGAGGCCGATAGAATTTTTCGTTTTCGTTTTTTTATCATAGATGTACAGTTTATCACAAACCTGTATCGAATAGTAAAAATACATCACGTTTCATTCATTAAATATATTTTTTTAAACATCCTACAGTCATCCGACCCATTCCACTATCACCACGAACTAACGTTTTCTTAGGCCTACTCAATTATTCTGAACACCTTAAGCCATAAATCAAATCCCTGCTGTCACAACTTCCACTCAAAAGCTGCCTTCAACAGCTGGATCACTCCATAAATTATCGAATTAGTTTCCCCGGCTAAAAGCGACACCCATATTGCTTCTACTTTAAGGGAATCTCTGCCCTGAATAAGATTGCCAATGAGGTGAGTTCTGAGTGTGGTCAAGCCAGTATAAGACAGGATGATGTGTTTTAGCATTTCATGCTTCTCTTTAGAAGCACAAAATCTACAAAAGGCATCGGGGACTAGCCTGTACCGCTTCAAAATGTGCCTAGTGGGCAGTATATTAAATCCTAGCCTCTTGAATTGTTATCTATACCATGCTCTAGGAAATTGAGCCAGATATTTGGTTACCTTGTCGTAAGCCTTCATTTCATTTCTCAGCTGTGTTTAAGACCCATATCTATTTCTCTTTCGGAGTCGCAATCCAGTCATATTCGCAGTGCTTTTCTTTAGTTTTCTTCTGGTTTACCACCAGGGTTTCTCTAGTGGTTCCAAGAAGTTCAAGTAATCCTTCACACGCTGGAAACCATTGATCTATCAACTCTTCCTCTTTTTTGCCCGGTATGATTTAAGATCTGATATGGAATGACGTTGGACGCCATCGATCATTTTCTGAATAATAAAAGTGACTTCCATATCGTCATAGCATGCATAGAGATCAGGCCCAGCTCATACCTAATCAGCGCCACCGGGACATGCGTCAGAAGGCTCAGGGCCTTCCTCCAGAAAAAAGCCTTCATAAGAACCTTATATTTTACCTGAATTGGACATAAAGGTCTCCACACCATAGGTCATAATGGCCAAAACCTTTGCTTTATAAAACATCAGAAGAGGCAGTATGTGCCATTTGAAGGCCAGTTTCTGTCTAGCCCACCTCTATGTTAAGACCACAATGGTTGTTTTTTCCGCATTTATCTCCAGGCCATTTCTTGTCATATAGTTCTCCAGCTCGACCAGAGATCTCTGAAGTCCTATCAGGTTTTGGTCCAGATCATCCACGTAGAAAACTCTAGATACCTTCTGGCCATTCATATCCGGGGGGGGGGGGGTGGGGGGGGAACGTGCATGTGATCCCAATTATCCTTCAGATCTGCTAAAGAGATTAAACAAAGTAGGGGCCAATGGACATCCCTGTTTTAAGCCCCTATAAGTGAATATCTCTTTAGTTGGCAATTCCTGTGCATTAAGCCTAATCTGAACCTTTGTTGTGGTGTAACATGCCTGTATTGCAGCCAATAGATCACTAGCACATTTCCAGGACTCCATTTCTGCCCATAGCAACTTTCTATGTACACTGTTGAAGGCTTTTATCATGTCTAGAAATGGCAAATAGATAGAAATATATATTTTTAATTAGTTTATTTATAAAACAGCACATCGGAGAACATATACATTAACATTTGTTTTAACCCCTCGAAATGCATATGAGTTGACATTACCCCAGTCCATCCCCCATTATCCCTAGGTGGGTCTTCTCTCCCAGTTTCATTGGGTCAGGCCAGGCACAGAGTGTTCGCTGGTTAAGTGGAGGACTCTCACAATCGAGCGTGGCTTATAGGTCAGGGCTGGGTAGTTCTGGTCATAGTCTAGCACCAGTGCCCAAATGTTCATGAAGCGATGGAATAGGCCCGCTTTGGTGGCCGTGACCTTTTCGGCTATTAGGATGTCCAGGTGGGTGCCACCGTAATTTTGGCCGCCAGCAGAAGTTGGGTTATCAGCGCTGCCTTCCGTCCTGTCCTTGAGTAGGAGTCTGGGATCGGGATCCCCAGGAGAACCTGCTCGGGGCCAGCGGAATTGTCACTTGGGTTTTGTCCTTTATTGCTTCGAGGCATTGGGACCAGAACACCCTTACCGTAGGGCACGTCCACCACATGTGAAGATAGGAACCTGGTAGGCCGCAGCGGCGCCAATAGTGTGGGTCCAAAGCCTGCTGGTAGTGATTAAGGCGGAAGGGGGGGGAATACCAGCGCAGGAGCAGTTTGTGGGCGCATTCCCGGTTGGTGATGTAGGGGGAGGCTGTGCGCGTTCTCGACCAGATGTCCATCCAGGTATGGTCCTCTATGCTGTGACCTAGGTACGCCTCCCATTGGGTCATATAGGAGGGCTTAGTGCGGAAAGGGTCCTCCTGCAGTAGTTTATAGAGGGCCAAGATCTTCCCCCGGGCTGGCAGGTCGTTTACTGTGAGCTCTAGTGGGACGGGGGTTCGGGTTGCCGTCGCTCGGGTCTGGGTTTTGGAGCCACCAGTGCCTCAATTGGGCAAAGGTGAAGGTGTCTGTTTCTGCAAGTTGGAAGGTTCTTTTGCATTGTTCGAAGGTGCGAGGGGCGCCCCCCCTCGAAGAGCTGCCCCAGTGATTCGAGAACGCCTGCCACCCAGTTTCTAAAGATCATTGGACAGGTGCCCGGGGAGAAAGCTGGGTTAAGGAAAATTGAGCAGAATGTGCTTGTGTCCCTTGGGATCCCTGTGTGCCTGCGGGCCCAATCCCAGGCTTTCGTTGGTTGTTCTGTGGAGGACAGCACACCTGGCCAAGCTCGGCGCAGAACGGAGGGAATAAACGGAAGAAAGTGAAGGGGGAGAGAAAGGCGGGATTGTTCGATCTCCACCCATTTCGGGCATCCCAAGGTGATTCCCCATGCATGAAAGTGGGCCAGCTGTGCTGCCACTTGATATTTGCGGAGGTCTGTAACCCCCAGCCCTCCTAGCTTCGTGCTGCCCATTATGGTTCTTCGGGGGATATGTGCTTTTTTGCCCTTCCAGATAGTCGATCACTTTCCATTGAAGCTGCTGCAGAGGGGGGAGCGGGATTGAAGCGGGAAGAGAGGAGCAGGCATAGAGGAACCGCGGGAGGAGGTTCATTTTGCATGCCGTGATGCGGTCTAAGAGGGAAATCTCTTGCAACTGCCAGAAGTTGAGGTTCCTTTCCATTTCTTCAAATAGAGGGGGAAAGTTCGTCTGGTACACTTTTGCTGGGTGGGCGGGGATCTGAACCCCTAAATATGGGATAGATTTGATGCTCTATTGGAATGGGCTTTGTTTCTCTACGGCTTGGCTCTCGCCTGGGCCCAGTCCCACCCCTAAGGCCACCGATTTTCCAAAATTGATAGCAAACCCTGCTACTCTCCCAAAGCCATGGATTTCGGCTAAGGCCGCCTTCATGGATGCCTTAATGTCAGTGATGGTCAGTAACACGTTGTCTGCGTAGAGAGCAATCTTGTGTTGGGTGGGGGGCCATCTGAGGGCCTCTGATCCGAAGGTTTCGGCGGATCCGCTGGGCCAGGGGTTCCATGGCCAAGGCAAAGAGCAGGGGGGCCTGGGTGCATCCCTGTCTCATTCCACATGTGAGTGGGATCGGGTCCGATAAAAGGCCGTTGACTCTCAGCCGAGATTTGGCCGCTTGATAATTTGCTAGTTCCATTTTTTGAAAAGTTGGGCCAAAGCTGAAGGCCTCGAGGGTGAGGCATAGATAAGTCCAATCCACTTTGTTGAAAGCTTTGGTTGCAACCAGAGCCAGCAGGGTGAGTTGTTGAGTTTCCTGATTAGCAATCTCTATTAGGTCTAGTGCCCTACAGATGTTGTGTTTTGTCGACGTGTGGGTTATGAACCCGGTCTGGTCCGGGTCTATAATGCTAGGGAGGATGGGCGCCAGGCGGTTGGCCAGAATTTTGGACTATATGTTGGCGTCCAGGTTTAATAGTGAGATGGGCCTGTATGAACTATTGTCCTTGGGGTCTTTTCCGGGTTTGAGAATGAGGAATGTGGTGGACTCCTGCATAGTTGTGGTGCCATCCCCAGTGACGGCAAATTAATTGAAGAGGCGGGTTTACGGGGCCACCAGTTGAGGCCGGGATAGTTTGTAGAATCAAGTGGGGAACCCGTCTAGGCCTGGGGCTCTGGATTTCAGGCGCCTTATGACTTCCTCGCTTGTGATGGGCACTTCGAGTCCTTCCCTCGCCGCGGGTGTAAGGAGAAGGAGCGCTGCCTCTCGGATGTAGGCCTGCTGTTTGTTTGGATTCCTCGGGACTGCCGTCATTATTTCCGATTGGTGGGCTACTGCCAGACATAACTTCTCGTGCTCCGTGTATTGAATCACTCCCTGTCGGTCGCGGAGGCCTAGGATGGTATTTCTTTTCTTCACTTTGGCCAGCTTGTTTACCAGCAGCTTGTTAGCTTTATTATTGACCTAGTACCATTGTTTTGTTCTGGTTTGTAGATTCGCCGTAGCATCGGCTTATTGCGCCTCCAGTCTCTTTCTTGCCACCTGTAGGGTCCTATACGTTTTCGGGGACCAGCCACATGTGAGTGGGTAGCTTCCGTATCTCGGATCTCAGCTTCCAGGGCGGCGTGTGCCACCTGTTTTAGTTTATGGAAGGCTGCGGCTTGGGCGATCAGTTCCCCTCTAAGCACTGCTTTCATCACGTCCCAGGTGTTAGCTGGCGAGGTGTCCTCATCACGGTTTTCCTTGAAGTTTTTTATTGTTCTGGCAATGGTGTCTCTCACTGCCATGTCACCCAGGATAGGATCATATAGGTTCCATCGGCGGCGAGGAGGGGTGGGGGTATCCGGGTTGTGAGCTTGCAAGGTTAGTGATAATGGGGCGTGGTCTGAGAGGATCCGGGGACCAATGGAGACGACGTCCGTGAAGGCCAGGATCTGGGGGAGGGGTAGAGGGGAGTCCAGCAGCAAGTCAATTCTAGAGAAGGTTCAGTGCACATATGAGTAGAAGGTGAAGTTTTTCTCTTCCGGAAATAACACTCTCCAGGTGTCAAGGACATTCAGCCTCCGAAAAAGGTGGAGCAGGTCTTTTGCCAGTTTTAGGTCCCTGGAGGATGGGGGGGGGGGGTAACGATCCGTCTTTGAGAGGATCTTGGGCTCCATTAAAGTCTCCCCCAATGACGACTTGTCCTTCGATGAATGGGAGGAGGGACTCCTCTAAGTCTCGATAGAACTCTTCCTGATGTTCATTCAGGGCGTAAACTGAGATAAGGGTGTAGAGTTGGCCAAAGGTGATGCATTTGAGTGCGATGAAGCGACCCTCCTGGCATCGCAGCGTGTCTAGAACCTGCCGATTCAGGTCCTCCGCAAAAATAATGGCGGTGCCTCCCTTTTTGGTGCCATTGGAAGCCTGGAAATGGAGAGGAAAAAGTCTGCTGTGCAGGCGGGAGAAGTCTTCTGGGATCAGGTGAGTCTCTTGCAGGAAAGCTACAGAGGATCCCTCATCCTGTAGCATTTGTAGGATGGACTTCCTCTTTGGAGGGGAATTTAGGCCTCTGACATTTAGGGTGGTGAACTTCAGTTTCAGGTGTGGAGGCGGGCCCTCCGTGCTCTCTTGCCGTAAGAGAGGTTTTGACTCCCCCTAACCCCCCTCCAAGTCAGCCATAGTCGTTAGAGGTAGGCTGCTTCGGGTTCTCCTGAGGCTGAGGATTTTCAAGTAGCCTCCAACGGGAGGTATAAACTTCTGACATAGACCTCCAACAGGGGGCCAGAACTGTGGCCAGGGGGACCGGTTTTAATATATCGGTCCATCCCCTCGCCACCCAGGCTGTAATCAGCTGTCATGGTTGAATTTCACTCCAAGGGTAACATGGTGACATCCACCTTGGAGGAGGGTATGGACTGCATGGGGTCCGCAGCAGGCTTAAGTAAGCAGGGTTGGTTCCAACGCTATGTGTTCTTTAGGAGCTTTGTTGATCTTTATTTGGGTTTGCGGCTTCTCTGCACTCTTGTCCAGGGGGCGCTTCTCGGCTTAGGGGAAGCTGTGCCCGGATCAGGACTCTTTCGGCTGGGGGAGGAGTACCCCGTGCCCCCTGGGGAGCCGGGGCGCAGGATTGACGCTGCGTCGTCGAGGTGGCTGATGGTTCGTGGGGTGCCATTGTATGAGAATTGTAGAGCTGTGGGAAACGGCCACCGGTAGCGGATCTGCTGGTCTCAGAGGAAGAGTGTGAGTGGACGCAGCATTCTGCACTTCTGCAGGGTTAGAGGGGAGAGGTCTTGGAATATCTGGAGAGGGGAGCCTTGGAAAGATAATTCATCGCTTGTGCGACCTATCGCTGAGATGGCCTCTTTGGTGGTGTAAAAGTGGACTCTCGTGATTACGTCCGGGTGGGGGGGGATTCTGAGTCGGTTCCTCGACGTGGGCGCAATCTGTGGGTGCGATCGAGTAGGAGTTTCAGTCTCCTCCAGGTTCGGCAGCAGTGACTGGAAGAAGTTGCCCACATACTCTGGTAGCTCCTTGTCGGGGATTGAGGAAAGCAATCCTCGGATACGCAGGTTATTGCGGCGGGAGCGGTTTTCCAAATCTTCCTGCTTGAATTGGAGGATCTCGGTTCTCTCCATTAGGCTCTGGATAGTGCCGTTGCACTTCCGCTAGTTAGTTGGAATGTTCCAGGGCTAGTTCTTCAGATTCCCCCATCCTGTGTTCGATGTTACTGACCTTTTGCTCTGTGTGCTGTAGTTTTGCAGTAAGTTCCGACATGCAGGATCTAAACTCTGTTTTGATGTTGGACATGAAGGCTTGGAGGTCTTCTTTGGTTGCAAGGGTCCCTTTATATTCAGTTGCCTTCTGGGGTGTGAGTTTAGGAGGGTCTGCTTTCTTCCCTTTTCAGTTGCCAGCAGCATGGTAAAAATGTCTGCGGATTTAGGAGGTTTCAGAGCTTTGCCCATGGCTCCAAGGTGGGGGACTCCCCCCAGCGAGCGTCGACTGGAGTTAAAGTGTTAACTAGCGGGTGGGGTGCCAGTTGACCCGTAGGAAGTCCCGGGATACCAGCTCAAGAACCACACTATTTAGGAATGGTGGCAGCGGGGGGGGGGGGTAGAGTGGACCGGGGCGCCCCAGGAAATGAGCAGCAGTATAGGCTTGTCGAGTCCTTCGCTGCCGTGGAGTAGTGACTAACACCTGAGTAGGGGGGGCGCAACAGGGTTCCCAAACGTAAGACGGCTGTTGGCCCTCTACTCACCAGCTGCTACAGGCTCCCGGTGTGAAGGTGGAGGGGTCAGGCCTCTCTGAGCTGTTGAAGGTAGGAGGTCGGCAGGGGCGTCCCAGGAAGCTGAGGGAGGCGTTGATGTTAATTTGGGCTGCAGTGGAGGATCTGGAGGCCCTGTGATCCAGGGGAGGATATATAAGGCTCAGACGGGTGCGGGGGGCAGATCTTGTGGGCCCGATGGACCCGTCTCACCACCACTGTGGTGAGGATCCCCAGAGGGAGGATGATTGTGGTTGGGCGGTTCTTGGAGGAGTCTGGAGGGGTTCTGGGGCAGAGGCGGATGAGGAGCCCCTGTGTTTGGTTGGGTAGAGGGGGATAAGCCTCCAGGAGGCACCTTTGTGGGCTGAGGAAGGGCTCCGTGGAGGTAATGTCTGCTTCTGCTGAGGTGGTTGGAGCTCTCCGCGGGAGCCGACGGGTGCCCTCGGCTGTGACCGTATCAGAGGCCGCCGTTCATTGGGGCTTCTTCTTGGGCCCACCTCCAGGAGCGCGCCAAGAGCCTGTGAGTCCACCACCTCTGCCTCCAGAGGGGAGGACTCTAACGTCCCGCTGGTGGAACACGCTGGAGCACAGGCGAAGTAAGGAGAGGTCCAGGGCCCAACAGTGGATGGGCGGGAGGATGCTGCCGGTGCTCCCTGCGGCCCGAGGACGGGGGGTCCGCTGCATGATGGCAGGTTGGCGGCACTGGGGTGGGAGCGCTACCCCAGGGGGACCCAATCCTTGTGGGCCCGGTCCAGGCCAAACCCCCTGGTCAGCCCCCAACTGTGCAGCCGGGGAGCTGGTGCCGTTAGGCTCTGCGGGCGAGCCCAGCTGGGATCCAACTATCCGGGGCCGCCCCAGAGTCAGCGAAGGTTGCCGTCAGGCTGCTGGAATCGGGCCAAAGTGGCGCGCCCGCCATTTTGGATCCGCTTGAAGGTTGCAGACAGTGAGCCCCCCGCCGCGTTTTTGGGGATCTCGTCTGCTTTATCCGCTCAGGTTGCTGCTGTCAGTGCTCCCCACCCTACGCCACCTAGATCCATCGATTACGAGCACTGGCCATAGCAGGAACTTAGGATATTTGCATGTTGCTGCGGACCCATGCAGAGGTCATTAAAGGAGCTGCCACATCGCTGGTGCTCCAGGCCACGGCCCCCAAATAGATTTTTAAAATATTTTTTTTAGAGCCTTCCATTTCAAGATGTTCAGCAGGAACAAATTCAATTCTGTTCCAACAGCCTGGACAAAGCTGGATTTGCACATGTCGATCTTATTCAATTCTTCTGTCCCTTTCCTCAGATTTTAAACGTAAAGCAGCAAAAAGCTTTCCCAGCACCCCCAGATGGGCAGTCGGGTGATAGTTTGATAGGTCCATCCTACTGCCCTTCTTAAAAATAGGGACAATAGTGTCTGATCTCCAGGATTCAGGGATCTCCCCACTTTCATTACCTCAGAGAACAGCCTATATATAAAGGGAAGCCATGCTTCCATCTCCTTCTTAATCATAGAATTAGTAAGCCCGTAGGGCCAGGGGTGTTAGATCGTTTACCATTTTTGTATCCAAATCTCTAGGTGTCCATAGGAAACCACCAGGGGCCTTTTCACTTGATATTTTGATTGGGATAACGAGAAGTTTTTAGCCCAAATAAATCCTCATATAACTTACACCAACATTCCTCTGTCATTTCGTTGTTTGTAGAGGATCAATCTGATGGAATTGCTTTATTTAGCCATTGCCACATCTGTCTAGAGTCCTTGTTAAGCAAAGCCTCTAGCATTACTTTGGCATCTCTTTTTGTAAAAGCAATACCTTGCTTTTTTTTTTTTGTTTCCCGCAAAGCTACATCCGATCTTCCTATCGCCTTGAGAACTTTATGCAGTTGTTTTTTGTTGCATGTTAATTAACTCATCCTGCCTGTGTATATGGGGGGAAATCAGCCGCTGTTTACCTACCCTTTCCGGTCTCGCATATTCCATCAATAAAGGTACATAATGTGTGTCGGCTTGCTGATCCCACTGCATGTTAAAATTGGTTACTACGGAGGCAATATCGTAAGGTTTCAATCAGTCTTTCTCCCATGTGAAACCTTAAGATTGACTTCCCACTTTTTAGCTGTAGTCAATTGTTTGTCACCCCAAGACAGTTTTATAAGCGCATGATCACTTTTATTTTTTTGGACTAATATAAATTCCATCGTCTCCTCAAAATTATTAAAGACAAATAGGTCAAAAACATTGATTGAGTCCCATTCTCCCATATTATATTAGGTGGAGTATCACTTCTAGATTGACCATTGAGCATATGTAAATTCATCGACCTCATTGTTCTCAACCATGTGGCAGCACGTTGTAATCGCCTAATTGGATACTTTCTTGTCCATAATTTCTCATTTCTCATTCATGCAATTTATGTTTAGCTCTCCTCCCACTATTAGAATATAAACCTTACCTTGAACATAGGAATTATCAATTGCATCTACTACAGCTCTCGGAAACAGCTCATCTCTTAAAGCTATCGGATTCCAGTATAAATTGAGAATCGCACCACATTTGTAATCGGTTGACAATGCACAATCAAGTTTCATATATAGAACCTGGATGAACGGTTTCGGGTTGAAGGCTTCTACTACATCAAACCAGTCCTGTTTTTTACACAAACCAAAAGACCAGAACAAGGTTGACCCATCCCCCCCACTATAAGTTTAGATAGGCACTTTATCCATCAAAAATCAGGGCTTCTTTCATCCATGGTTCCTGGAGTCAAATATTGTCTAATTTCCTGGCGCAAATGTCCTTCTCCAATGCTAAATGTACAAAGCCCAGAGTATTCCAGGAGCACATGAACCAAGCTTTCTCTCATGGTTAGTTATTCATGATGTCAAATTGGGACTCGAACAACATGTGGTTCCACAACCTTTCATGGCTTGAACTCCACAATGTCCATACAATAGGGCTGAACAACTTCCAACCCTGGATGAGCTCGCTCTCACTCCCCTCAACGGGTTTCAATTCATTCTCATTAGTAATTTGTATTTCTTCATTAAGTAATCCACCATTTTTGTTATAATATTTCCAATATTTCAATTGTTTATTTATTCCTAACCAATCAGTGTTTCAAAATTATTGCCAATGCATTTCGGACATCCGTCCATCATCAGGGCTATCAACACTGTTTGGCTTTTCGTCCCCAGAGTATATATTCACCTCTGTTACCGGTATCCTTATCTAGCGCGTATCCTCTCTACTCTCCTACTCTCCGTACGCGACAGCTATTCAAAAAAAGCTGCCGCCACTCGTACTAGCATTTATCAACACTACTCATTCCCGCGCAGGAGAGTAGGAGAGTAGAGAGGATACGTGCTAGATAAGGATACCGGTAACAGAGGTGAATATATACTCTGGGGACGAAAAGCCAAACAGTGTTGATAGCCCTGATGATGGACGGATGTCCGAAATGCATTGGCAATAATTTTGAAACACTGATTGGTTAGGAATAAATAAACAATTGAAATATTGGAAATATTATAACAAAAATGGTGGATTACTTAATGAAGAAATACAAATTACTAATGAGAATGAATTGAAACCCGTTGAGGGGAGTGAGAGCGAGCTCACCCAGGGTTGGAAGTTGTTCAGCCCTATTGTATGGATATTGTTTCAGAACCTAGTGCCTAGGCTCAAGGGTGAGTCCCCACAATTGACTGTAGAAAAGTGAATAAGTAGAAACAAGCAGTGCCTACCCCATTTCCTAATTGAACTCCACAATGCCCACCTTGCATGCTGTTAAAGGATACTTTCAGTACCTCTTTTTGAGGGATCCTGAGGGAGATTTGGCCTCTAATGGGCCTTTCAAGATAACCTTCTCCTCTCTCATTACCCTTACTATCCCCGTTACAAGACTGCTTCTGCTACTGTTCTGTTTCTGCATCTTGTGATGGGGTATTTCTGCCCTTGGAATCAGACGGGTCATGCATTGACCCAAATAGTTCTGCTATCAGGAGCTTCCAAGCCATCAGGGTCTCAGTCTCTTCCTCCCCCCAGCGCTGCTACTCTCTTGCCATAGCAGTTTCCCCCTACGCCCATTTCTGCAAGTTCATCCACCATACTTCCAATCGTGGTTTGTGGCATGTCTTCCACCCCATAGCAATTCTCCTCTTCGCAAGCGCATATGCCAGGTCCTGCAGTTTGCTGACATGCCTAAGTTTCCGTGGCCTAGGGAACCCCCTAACAGGCAGGCCCACACGGTATCCCCTGTTCATCGCACTTGTTTTTCCCCTCTCCCCTTGTCAGTGGCTCCCCTTAGCACTTGCTCCGCTCCCCCTGGGCTTCCCACTCCTGCACTTCTACCCCTTAACCCCACTTTCTGTCCCCCTCCCAGCCCTTCCACTCCTACATATCCTCCTTATTGCCCTGCACTTTATGTCTCTACACTTGCACTGTAGGAATGTCACAAGACCTAGTACAACCGTTAATGTTGTTTTTCTCCTGTGTCCCGTTTGCCCCCCCTCCCCCGTTCATTTGTCTTGTGGCACCTGGAAATACTTGTGTATAGGTGCAATACAAATGTCCAATAAATAAATAAAATAAATCCTGGATCTGCGGCCTCTGATCTTGTACTTGAGCAAGGACAAGTTCAAGTTAGTCACTCTGTGAGATCCCACACGCCCTGGACTTGAACTGGCTATTATCCCTGGATCTCTAGGAAGCCTACTTCTGTGCTGCTTGTGGATAGTCACATGGAAGTACCTGAGGTTCAAAGTAGGGAACTGTCGGTTCCAGCGAAGTCCACCCTTTCAACCTCTCTTCTACACCCAGGGCTTTCACCAAGCTGCTAGCAGTAGAGGAGTGTCTCCCCTCTGGTGGGAAGGCATTCATTTTTTCCCTACGTGAGTGACAGGCTCGTCCGAGGACGCTCACCTGACTTGGCATCCGCACATCTGTACTGGACGTACAGCCTATTTTGCTGCTTGGGCTTCTCCCTGAACTCTAAGGTTTCGCGTCCCAGTCCCTCCTATTTACCGGTGCAGTCTTACACACTGGCCTGGGTCGTGGGTTTCCCACCTGAGGACAGAGTGACAAACATTTTCCAGGTGGTGCAGGTTTTCCAGCATGGGACGGCAGTTGCAGGGTTGGCGTTTCTGCGCTTGCTGGGTCTCATAGCTTCATGTATCTTGATAGTGCCAGATGCTTGGCTGCTCATGAGGTCGCTACATTGGCTTCTGAGATCAGTGGTCTTGGTTTCAGGGACATCTTGATACCTTTTTCGCGTCTCGCAGGGTGTGTCCGCAGACTTGCAATGGTGGTCCGTGAAGAACAACGGCTTGAAAGGGTTGTTTTATTGTCACCTTGGCCACAAGTGGCTCTAGTCATGGATGCGTTCCTGTAGTGCTGGGGTGCTAACTGTTATGACACAGTGAACCAATTGGTATATCCTTTGTCCCCAGACTCTATATAGAAGGAAGCCACCTACCTGTATCAGAAGCTACCGTTGGAGATGCGAATAGAGCTTTGCCGGTCACCCTCAGCCCACCCGCAGTGGATACTGGCAGGTTGGAAGTGATATTCCAGGGAAACCCTCTGGGGAAGAAAACTCTGTAGCTGGTGGAAAACTGGATGTCACCCTCCTTATGGTTCTTCGACTGGCAGCTTGTAGTGCGTGAAGGGCTGGAGGCTTCTTATCCGTGTGCAGAAGTAATATGTTGTCTTTCTGATTCTGCCGATACAAAGAAATGGAATTAGACCCAGTGTCTAAGATTGCGGCTGAGAGTGATTAGCGTGGGGCTTACCCATAGTGAGGCTAACACGGGCCATATATCTACAGAACGCGCTCATCTGGAATGGCACCGGAGCCCCTGAGTGGTTGAATTCAGCCTGTGCAGATACAGAAGAAATAAGTTAAAACAAACGTTTCTGCAAGAAATAGATGTAGTGCGTGTGCCGATCGCAAGATTATTAGCCTACCAGTGTTCCTGATGGCAGAGACGTGTATGGAGACAGTGCAGACCGCCGTGCGTTTGCACACTTCCAGGTCTGCAGCAGGGGGGAGTGGTTGTCATGGAAACTGAATGGCGTTGGCTACTTGTGACGAAGTACAAAGAACGAAATATTACACGAAATTCAAGTGTGTAATTAATGAAATATTCTTTTCTCTGCTGTTTCAAGAGAGGCACACATACATGAGGGAGAGCTAGATGATCGGCGACGGACTGCACGTCGTCACGGGAGGCTTGACAGCTGACACCGAGTGCAGGGGCTGATGGATAGCAAAAGACAGGGTTAGAGTAGAACAAGGACAGGTAGGAAAGGATAAGGGAAGTAGCTGTATCCTGGGACCAAAAACTCACAAAGTAGTGACCCAGGAAGCATAGCAACGCAACAAGGCTCGGTGACAGCAGCTAGAAAATGGCTCCATGTTAACGGGGGCAGAGTCCAACGATGTGAATCACACCCAGAGGCTGGAGTGCAGATCCGCTTTCCCAGCGCCAAGTTGGAAGAAGGAAAAATGATCAGGCCAATCCTCCATCTGTGCCACAATGACCATCTGCGACCACGGGTCATAACACTAACCTCCAAGATGTTACGGTGAGCGTACTTTGTTCCCCACCGGAGTGCCGAGAACACATCAATCTGCTGGAGCTGATGGCGATCAAAATGGCCCTGGTACTTTTCCTTCACTCTTATATGGGCAAGATGGTACTGGTCCTGACTGACAATACGGTAGCCATGCATTAACTAAACAAGAGGGTTGGCATGGGCTCTTTGGCTCTGGGCAAAGACGCAATGCGATTGCGGTTCTGATCTTTGGAGAGCAGCGTGTCTCTGACTGTGACCTAGCTGACTTGCGAGGTGAACGTTCTAGAAGATGCACTAAACTGACAGTCATCGGCCTTCCAAGCTTCGGAGCTCTGCCAGGAACTTCTGGAGGAGATTTTCTCCCACTGGGGTACACCCCAGGTGGACCTCTTTGCTTCCAGTGCCAACAGGAGTTGCAGATGGTTCTGTTCCATGGAATTTCCTCCGCAGGTGTTTCTGGAGGATGCCTTGTCAATCAAAAGGGACTTCGGCCTGTTCTATGCATTCACACCTATCCCTGCCATTCTGCTGGTTCTCAGGAGACTGCATCTGTTCAAGTCCATGTTTATCTTGATTGCTCTGGACTTGACCCTGAGAACGCGGTACCCAGAGTTGTTGGACATGGCCATCCACCCTCTATGGCGTCTTCCGCAGAGGACGGACCTCCTCTCCCACTCGGAGAGGAGGGTCATGCACCTGAACCTCCACAGCTTGTACCTTAATGCCGGACTGATGAAAGGCTGAGGTGTAGGGAGTGGGATTTGTCGGACGACGTTCTGGATGTGCTCCTCTCTGCTTGAACACCCGCCAACAAATCCATTTATGCCTGTTGGTGGTGAAGGTTTTTGGCATGGTGCCGGCATAGGGGTCTGGCCCCTTTTACTTGCCCCTCTTCCTCTGTGTTGGGATTTCTTCTGTCTTTGTCCAGGATGGGTTTACAAATTGATACACTGATGTAGTATCTTGCCTCCATTTTGGTCTTCAAGAGGACCTGGAGCAGGGCTCCTTTTTCACGATACCCACGGTCATCCAATTCCAGTGTGTTTCTCCCACACCAGTTTGTTGTTCGGCATGGGATTAAACTTTAGTCTTGGCATTTTTAATGGGTGCTCTATTTGAACCACTTCATGCTTGTTCTTGATGACTGTTCGCCCTTAGGATTTTTCTGGTTGCTATCACTCCCACTAGACTGGTGAGTGAGCAACAGGTTCTGTCACTTTATCCTCCCTACTTGGTTTTCTCCAAGGAGAAGGTAACCTTGAGAGTTAGGCCTCCCAATGTGGTCTCGGATTTCCGTCTCTCTCAAAAGATCGACCTACACAACTGTTTCTTTCCTCAGCCTCATCCTTCAATGACAGAAAAGCGCTTCCATCAGCTTGATCTGGTGCAGCCTCAAGTTCTACGTCTTTCGGACATGGGAGAACAGGGCTCCTGATCAACTTTCCATTGGTTACATGGAGCTGACAGGACTGTTGACAAACAGACCCTGTCTTGTGGATCATTCTCCTCATCTCAGAATGCTATGATCTGGCCGGCAAGGAGGTCCCTGAGTGTCTCAAGGCTGACTCCACCAGAGGTTTGGCCGCCACCTCGGCTCTGCAACACAGAGTGCCTGTTCTGGAAATTTGCCACTCTGCGACCTGGGCTTCCTTGCCACACGTTTACTAAGCATTACTGCTTGGGTTCTATGTCTGGTTGGGATGCTTGTTTGGCCAGTGCTGTACTTCAGAGTGGTCTGGTTTGTGGTGTCCTTGCTATCCTCCCTCGTCTAAGTCGTACTTATTTGGTAATCTATCATAGATGAAGTATCCATGGGAGGTAGTAGTCCATTAAAAGAACAAAATACCTTGGTAATGATCGTTCTGATGGATGTTGCTCCCACGTATTCCTCATTGCCCTCCCTACCTGCCCCTCTTGGGTTAGCTCGTACATGTTACTTCTGACGTCCCTCAGACTAAGAATGCTAGGAAAAAAGATAGGAACTGTAGTCACAGGGTGCAACAGCTCTATATATAATGGCCCAACTGTCATGATGCCCGCTCCCGGGGAGCCGGTTCAAGCCCGGCGTCCCCGAAAGCGGACATCCAGTCCCCAAGGAAGGACCCAGCAACCCCATATAGGGGCCCTTTGGACAGTGTCCTGGCGCCTATGGTGCCAGGCTCATAAAAGACATCAGTCCTGGCGCCATAGGCGCCAGACTCATTATGGGAATGCTTGGGTGCACTTACCTGATGCAGACCATGCTGCAGGATCACGGCCTCCTTGAGGCCTGAAAGGAACTACTTTACCTGTGGGACTAATTTACCATCCGGGCGTGGTCGGGGAAGGATACATACCTGGAACTTCTTCCAAGGCTATTTAAACCCCACCCGAACAGCCACACGTGCTTCGCGTTCTGCATCTAGCAGCTGGACGCTCACCGTGTCTGCTCCTGCATCCTGACTTCTGCCACGCCTGCCAGCATCCTGGATCACCTGCAAAGGAAGAGAAGAAGAGAACAGAAGAAGGAAAGGTGCTTATCTGCTAAAACCGCATCCCGGAGACATCTCGCCGACAATCCTGAAAAGGAAGACTTTACAGGGCGCCTCCATGTTCAGCAGCGATCATCCGGATTCGCAGTCACGCCCCAGCGCCTAGGGAGAAAAACACCAGAACAAAAGGTGAGAGAGAGAAGGGAATAAGGAAAGCTAAATCTCCATGTTAAGACTTACCTGTTGATTCATTCCCTCTTCATTTCGGGTCCGCGCCGCATCCTGGCATTTCCGGACCCTGGCCCCTAAGGGGAAAAAGAGACATCAGCGTTAATGAGCGAATGAAAAGACATTACCAAAAAACGCTCATTAGAGACTTACCTGATTTCTACAAGGATTTCACCTCTCATCTCGGGTCGGTGCCTGTTCCCCGGCATTCCGTACCCCGGCCCCTATGGGGAAAAAGACACTAGCATTAGGACATTAATGCATGGACACAAGGGGAACCTCTTATCAAAAAACTTACCTGGAAGCCAAGCAAATTTGGTTCTCACCAATCTGAAAATCCAATGAAGTAACTGGATACCAACGCGCCCCTCCATCAGAAGCAGGATGGAGAGCTTGTCCTTCCAGACCCTAAGAAGGATACTTCTGCGAGCCAGACAAGCCAGATTTGGGGGCCCGGTCCAGTCAGTCTTCCGAACCCTGCGCATCACCTTAGAAGAGGTCACAGCCGCGCGAATCAGGCCAGCGCCTCCGTGGGAGTCTGAGCGTAACACCAACGTCCTGTCCAGAGTGTAGATGTGTCGGGGGAACATGCTTTGACACCTGGCAGCGAAAAACCTTCCAACGAGTAGCTGCCGCTGGGGCTTGTATGTCGTAGATGAATGATCCATGTGAGAAACATCAATCGGAAGATTACGAAGGTAAGTAGATTGTTCAGCTGATCACCTGAAGACCAAATACATTCACAGGATAAGCATTATCCAACTCTGATCGGCCAACCATCGCCCCTGGTTGGCCGATGCAGCTGCAGGTCCCTCCCTCTTAATTGCTACCCCGGATAACTATATGATTCTCAGATCTGACAGAGAATCTTCTAGAGGCGGCCGGATCACCCTGATCGCCAAATCTACTTTGGGACTTAGAATTTCCATGCACTCTCCTGTCACATCATGCAAACTGCTGACAGTAAAACTTCCACTCACCAACTCACGCACTATAACAGTGCTTTTGATATATAGACCTCCTGGACCTATCAGTGCTTATGAGGAAGAAATCAGTGGCCTACTACCTACTAATACTAAGCCATCTTCATAAATCCTAATTTTAGGAGATTTCAATCTTGGCATCAACGACTCAAATGATTTACATGCCTTAGCCCTGTCGAACTCCCTGGCTGAACTAGGCCTAACGCAAAAGAGTTCCTGACCCCACGCATGAAAAAGTACCCTAGACTGGGTACCCGATCTCAATTGTGAGACTAGAACTGCCATTGAACCATGCCCTTGGACTGACCATGTTCTACTGACCTTTACTATCCAAGATTGTGAATTGCCTAACAAAAACAACTTTATAGCTCCATCTTTTCCTACCAGAAACAAACAGAACATCGCAGTGGACAAACTCTGGCCTCTTCTCCGACCTATACTAAATCCCATGCCTGCCTACTCAGACCAGTCTTTGTTAGTTGAGCCATACAACACTACTACCACCCAAGGCTTAGACAAAAACGCACCTTTAGAATTGCGCAAAGGTAAACCTAGAGCCCACTTGAACACCTGGTTTACACCCAAACTTAAAGCCCTGCGGAATGAAACAAGGAAATGGGAAGCCACTTAGAAAAATAACCCTAAATCAGACAACAAAGTTAACTTACTTAAAATCACAGCAAATTACAAATTAGAAATACTTCAAACTAAAAGCGACACAACAACGATAGGATCAACAAAGCTAGCTAGAAAACTCTGTTATTCTAAGAGAATTGGAATCTCCTATCCCACCACCAGACAATTACAATAAGGACAAAACCTGGTGCACTAAGATGCAAAATGCATTAGCTAACAAGGTCTCTTTTCTCCAAAACAAAATAGCCACAAAAAACCTCAACCTCCCTACTCAAGTAAACACCCACGAAAACCTGTCCTAACCTTCCTAAACCTTTACAACGATTTAAATTTACCCAAGTGTCTACCGAGAAGTGAAAACATTGATAGCCTCGCTCAAACCTTCCAGATGTCAGGGAAATACCTGCCCTGCATCTATAATTAAAGAAGCTGCTAGCGACCTTGCCCCTTTCATCACAACTCTAATTCATCATTCTGCACTTTCACTGTCCCCACTAACCTGAAGAACTTGTGGGTACTTCCGTTGTTAAAGAAACCCTCCAAGGACCCAAGCATCCCAAACAAATAGAAACCAATCACAACCGTCCCCTTTCTATTGAAGATCATTGATGAAGCAGCTTACATCCAGATACAATCATACTTAGAGACCAATAATCTACTAGGACTCTGACAATCTGGCTTCAGACCCCAACATGGCATGGAAACAGCCTTGATTGACTTGAAGAACCAGATCAGTGACCTGAAAGACAAAGGGAAACCTGCCCTCTTACTCCTATTAGATTTGTCAGCCGCTTTTTATCTGGTTGATCATGGAGTGCTTTGTAAACATTTGGCTACAGCGGCCCATTTCTCCACAGAAGCAACAGCATGGATCCAATCTTTCGTGAACAGATCCATGAGAGTTTTCTCAACCTTCAACAGCAGCTGACCCTAAACCCATAACATGTGGAGTACTGCAGGGATCCTGTGTATCGCCTACGATGTACAATGTGTTTACCAAGTCACTGTTTGATGACTTGGACCTTCTGGGTGTCACCTACACTAATTATGCAGATGACACCCAGATCCTCATACCTTTGACAGGCGACTATGACAAAGACTTGACACTGGTTAACAAAATCTATCGCATCATTTAGGCTTGGATGGCCTCACATGGTCTGCGTCTGAATGATAACACCGAGCTGCTGCTCCTAGGTACTCCGGGCCAATCTGAAGAAACTTAGCAACCCCTACCTTTCATTCAACATTGATGATATTTTTTTTATTATGTTTCGTTTATCACAAAAACCTTTACAAAAATCACATTACATCAGTGTATCTACATAATAAACAACTAATAAATACATCTATTACCCTAATCTAGTCTTTTAAAACACATTTTCATAAAATCAACAGATAATGCATTATGCATCTGTAACATATAAACACAATCACATCATATTTCAACTTTAAAACCATGCTGTACAGGCAATGCATCTTTCCCTTTCTTTAATTTTTTTTTACATTAGTATGAGTTTCCAATTTATATGCTTAGTTATATCAATTAATGATGGTACATCCTAGCTCTCACAAGCAACACAGTGTATATCTATTTCGTGAGTTCCCTTTATGCTACACCATCTTTTCACGTAGCTTCTCATCTATTAGATAAAGAAGTTCAACTACTCTCAGGTTAAGTCTCTGATTGTTACCCTGCATAGATCTGTACCATATCGATTCTCTAGTAAACACTCCTTCATTAGCAAGATATGGCGAACATATCCTAAATCTTACCTTCTCAAAATATGGGCAGAAAATAACTAGATGTTTCAAGGATTCTTTGGTGTTGCATTCGTTGGAAAAACGACATAAGCCAGTTTTCTCAACACCATCCAAAGTATCTGAGTATTTGATTTTATCATACGTGGGTAGTTGATTAAGGTTGACGCGTAGATACATCCTTCTTGAATTAGGGCAAGGAAATTGCGTTAGATATATCGGTCTATCGCCCCATTTTCTCCTAGAGCCTCTGTATTCTACAAACGACTGGTAAGTCCCCACTTTATCCGAGACGATACACCAGTAATATTCCTAATACTTTTTCTTACAGCTTGGCAAATAAGCACACAATTCATCTGGAGTTACCTTTATATCGTTTGAGGATGGAGCTCAATTTAGCAGTCAATTTTGCCATAGAGGGAACATTAGTCTCATTCGCTATTCAATGGAGCTCCTCGTATAGTGAATTTTTTTGGCTGATCCAATATTTTAATATAATTGTTCATCAGTGGCCAGTTCATTTTTACTGATAATGGTAACAGGCAAAGCTCATGGCATATAATTGGATTAGGAATAGATAGGGCGAAATCCAACACATTTTTCCAAAGCCGACCCTGCAAAACATCCAAAAAGTAATCAATCGGAGTCAGACATATATCTAAGCTGTATAGGATAATCGGTTCCATTTTGAGTAGGTAAAATTGAAGGAGTGGGACGAGAGAAAACATGCAATATTTCTGCGTGATTATTTTCATTTGCAAAGTTAGATGTTTTATTTTGACATTCAGCAACTCCTTCCACATAGTTAGAGAATACCTATCCGTGAGGGTATACCCTAAATAACGTATAACAGGATAATAGGCAATAAAGACTCCATTAAGGGTCCATGTGAAATTTGTACATTTACGCTTACCATCTGCAAATATTACAATGTTAGATTTGGTGGGATTCACATCAAGTTTATGGCTTGAGGCAAAAGCTGCAAATAGGTTTAATTTATGCTGTAGCCCAAAGGGTGTTCTGTCGAAGAATAATAAAAAATCGGCAAAGCCAATCCAGTTGAGCCTCAGAGAGCCTAATTTCACAGGATAAATGGCTGCTCCAAGCCTCATCCAAATCAGATGTGTACAGATTAAACAAGACTGCTGCCATGTTGCAGCCTTGCTTGACCTCAATTGCAGTAGGCATAGATTCTGTAAGCACACTCTCACGGTTGAGTCTGATTCTATAGCTGGTGTTCTGGTGAAGCCTGGCAATCATTGCCACCACGTATCTTGGAAGGCCCACCTTAACCGTTTTCTTCCATAATAACGCTCTTATTACTGTGTCGAAAGCTGCAGTTAAATCAAGGGCTGCCATATAGACAGGCCCTGAATTAGAATGTTTAGTTTGTGCTTGTAGATGTGCTAAAATGGTCGCGTTAAGAGGGAAGCCCATTTGTTTCTGAAAACCCCACTTGATAATGGGACAGCATAGTGTGTTGATCTATATAGTATTGCAGCTGCTTCAGCAACGAGAGGGAGAATATTTTAGATGACACATCAGTGAGAGCAATGGGTCTGAAGTTTTCTGGACTGAGAGATGGACCCTTTTTATATACAGGTATAAATATGGCTGAACGGCAAGAAGTTGGAATGATTCCACGTTGGTGGATAATGTCGAATTTTGTTTTCAATATTGTGGCCCATAACAACTGGTCTGCTTTATATAGACATGCAGGTAACCGATCGGGGCCAGGTGCTTTCGAACTATTGATCTTATAAATCGCATCACTGATATTCTCAAGGGTTCACGGAGAAACTTCACTTCCAGT
Source organism: Ambystoma mexicanum (assembly GCF_040938575.1). Lineage (NCBI taxonomy): Eukaryota > Metazoa > Chordata > Amphibia > Caudata > Ambystomatidae > Ambystoma > Ambystoma mexicanum. The sequence goes on along the minus strand of NC_090927.1, from coordinate 1,176,080,079 downwards.
TGATTCAGACACCATGTTCTCATTGAAGGCGCATTTATCAGGCAGACAATATTTTTCTCTTACGAACGAGGTCCATACCTCTGCTGAAATACCGGGTTCCATGGGCCCTTCCGCAAAGGTGGTAATCGTACGTAACATGGCCCATTATGTCTTGTGTCAGAGCTGGTAAATCATCTGTTGGTTATCTGCGATTACGAGGGCTCTTCTTAGGAACTTGATTTTATTTTTGTAAGTTTGTTTGGCGACTAAGTTTTTCATTCATTGCCAGAAAGGGGAGCTTTTGCCTCTTTATATATCTAAGTATTCTAATCTCTTTTTGTGTTGTGCAAGGCTAAGGTTAAAATGATGTTTACGCGGATTATGTATCTGCACAGCTCTATTGCCCTCTAATATCATATAATTCAAATGGAACCCTAATACATTGGTCAAAACTTGCTTCTACTTGTTCTAATGGAAGGCCCTTGTACCTTACGCCCTGACTAAACACAGGAGCAGATCCAATACGCCTAAGAAAGCGTATACATGTCGCGGGAGTCCATCTTACTGATAATAGATGGCGATCGGGTTCCACCAGACACAGCGTGGTATCCTCTTTAAGTTTGTTATGGAGTAATTTAAGTACCAATTGTATAGCTAAATGGTTGCTGTGTGCTGGGGCTAAGATCAATACTGGCTCTAGATGGAGATGCAATTCAGTAGAGACAAAAAAATTATCAATAAAAGATGTCCTTGTTCCCTGTAACCAAGTGTATTTGTATGGACCCTCCACCATTTTTGCCATTTGCATATCCCATTCGAGGAAAAAGTCAGTCCATTATGTTTGGCTAATGCGGAAGAACTTCCCTTGTTTTCCCTTCTAAGAGAGGGCAATGCATAGCACCAAGAATTAGTCACCTTCAACTATTATTTTTGTAAGGAGATTAAGAGAAAGTGCTTCTTCAAATATTGTATTTAGTAAGTGATGTAACTGGACTAAGTCAATGGATGCCTTGTTCCAATATATGCAAACAAGTTAACAAACAAGTCGTTGACTCTGCACCAACGAGCATCTCAACTACCAATAAGTCGTCTGATTTAAATTTCATAGTAGCAGGCGCTTGGCAGGCAACATTAATTAATATGGCAAGATCGCCAGCTGGGTGCCCTGATATACCACGTTTCGCTAGCTGCGTATATCATTTATAGCCTTCTATGTCCAAGTGGGTCACATGCATAGTCTCCTGAAGAAATATAACATCAGGTTTCCTTTTTTTTATCCAATTCAATAAACCATTTCTGAAAGTTGTTTAGCCCACATGAATTCCAAGAGAGAATGGTAAAACGCACATTACTGCTAAACCGATGGTACGCTATGCGGGTTCACAGGTTTATTAGTCAGTGGTTCTAGCCAAGTGAGACCCTTAACTGCTTCAACAAACAAGGTTAGCTGTTTCAAAATGTCTTCATTAATATGAGGTACCCCTGCCCTAACTTGATCACCCACTGTAGCCTCGCCTGTTTGCAGCGGGGTTTCTAGGGAAACAGCTGCATTATCAACAGTTTTAAATATATGGGGGGTTAGGCTGATATAAAGTACTCTCTTTGTGTCCATATTAGTTTCATAATCACTTGTGATTTGATTATTGTTGGAAAATGCCAATTTAATCCAATCAATATCGTCTGATCTTATTGTTCGAAGGGAGGGTATGGTCTGAAAGGCCTTAAGCATAAAAGCCCTGTTTAATCTAGCATCCCCATTACAGCCCGAGTCGCTTTCCCATCCCATGATTGTTGGTGTATCTGCGGATAGCATCAGTGCCCCAGTTTTGATCAAATCTGGTTTACCCCCAATGTCTTGGGGCCTCGCTGTAACCAGGGCAGCCAGAGGAGTACAATTCATTTTGCTGGTAGATGGAATTATCAATATTTTAACTTCTTCTCTGGCAAGGAACCCCTACTGGCAGCCTACATACTTCTGCTTGATTGTGTGTACTAGATGCAGCTCCCGGGTTTGAACCATCTCTATTGGGTCTCCGTCTAGACAGCGCATCAGTGCCTGCTCTAGTCGTTCTTTTAAACCCTCTTCATGGGAAGAATTTGGATAAGACAGGCTGTTTGTGCTTAGTAATAGATGGAACGACAATAGTACCACACCCATCAGTCATATTGTTTGTAACTATGGTCACCAATGGTGTGGTTGTATTACGATCAGTGTTTGAATGTTTTTTTTTTGTCTTTACTTTTTGAATTTTATTCCCATCAATACTAGGGCTGGGTCGTCTGCCCAGCCCATTAGGTTCATTGAGATCTAGTAGGGCTTAGGACTTTTCATTAAGTTGCAGGAGATCTATAATCGCATCTCGATCTGAGATGTTACATATTCCTTTCAAATGAGTATTGTGGTGATTATTCTTTGTAGTTTACTGATGTTTGTTTTTTTTACAGTCATAGCATGTGTTTTTTACCCAAAACTTTACGTTTATCTGCTCTAGCTATTAATCTTTTTTGTTTACGTGTAAGCACCAGGGGGGGGGGGGGACATCATCTCTTGGCACCTCAATCTCAGCCTTCTCCTTATTTTCTTTCTGACTTGCCACTTCCTCTAATAGGCCGATGAGATCAGTTGGAGCAGAAAGACTGTTTGGCGTATCATGGTTAAGAGGAGTGCTTGGGCCATTCAACCTCTCCCCCACTGGTCGAGTGTTATAAACCGGCTTTTGGAGTGCGACCAGCATGTTGACTTTATTAGTCAATTCTTTGATTTTTTATTACATTATCGCCAAGCGTTTGAATTAGAAGCTGGTCAACCAGAGGATGCTGAGTTCTGGGGGGTTTTCTGCACTACCACTTCTGCAAAAGAATTGGTTTGGGTTGCTGTCGATGAGACCCTACCCACTTTGACTTGTGGCTGAGCAAGAGCCGCAATTTTATCACACGTGAATAATAGGCCCTCGATTTTATTTATCTTACAAATGATCTCATTTAAAGAGGCCTGCATAGCTCTAACTCCCAATGGGTCTGTTCGTGGCCTTTGTCTAGTAGATTGAGGATTCTTGAGATCACGGGAAAAGAGTCATTGGGCAGTGTGTTACATCAACAGGAGCTGACTCAATAGGGGCTCCAAACTGTATATCGCTCGGTCCCTCACTCAATGGCATTTGACCAATGATATGCTCCGACACATTTAAGTGCTCATGGACTTTGGTATCTGTGCTTTCGGTGATACGTATAGGTTTCTGTAATGAGAATTCTTCAAAGAAATGATGTCCTAACGCTGCGTCTTGTGCTCCACTACAGCTAGTTAGTAGCCCCTTGAACTCACATGAAGGTTTATTTGGAGGTTTTGTCAAAGTTTTAAATAGGTACACATTTTCAATCCCAAATTTACGTTGAGTAACAGGGTTAGATGGGCCACTAGATATCCTAATACGCTTCACTAGCTCAGCTTCTACTGCAGGTGCCAGCATAGAGAAATCAGATATATAGTTGTTGAATCTCTCTAGCCCCATCTTTCTTCTAATTTCCTCTCTATCTAGAATGTCTTTAGATTCTTCATGTTCATTCACCCAAGGTTCTCGAATTGAGTCATTTGCTTCTTTGACTGAACATCCTGGGAGTTTTATGTACATCATCTGGTACCACCCGATCTGGTTCATCAGGGTTGAGGTTCTCAGCGGAGACCTCTTTACCAGACAATTGCTCAGTTTGGTAATATATTGCCTCATCAGTCATATTATTCTTGCTCTCATTAGCTGTGAACGTCGGCAAAGAATTTATATGATCACTGGTGTCAGGTGGCTTGACGGATAGATAGGATTTAACAGTACTAGCCCCGTTAATAGCCGGAGCCTGGATGTTATTAGCACTTTCCTTAGTCATGGTGCATCTGGAGTACTTCTGTGCACTTGCACATTTGTGGCATCAACTCTCTGAGCTCATCGCAATGCCAATGTATATATTTTTGTTCTACATACCTTAGTTGCTCTTTGTGTGTGTGTGTGTTTATATATATATTTGAGGCTTGTGGAATCTGCTTAGATCACATGCTGTGCATAGGCCGACATCTAGTGGAAGCTGCGGAGTATTGCAGTTTGTTTTTCGAAACTCAAAAAGGGGCGTCGAACTAGGGCGTGCCAGTAATACTATCCCTAGTGTGACGTCCACTGTACCCATTATCCCTCACGTGTGTAGGACCCTCAGATTGTATTTTTTCTGACATGAGGTATCATGAGTACAGAGTATCCAAGCAGATAAGAAGATACAAGCATCAGTTGCCGAATGGATGGAAAATTGTTACAAGCAATTGAAAAAGAATACAAACTGAAAGTGATAATAAGTGATAATAAGCAATTTTGAATGCTGCATAATTCACAGAAGGAAGTTATGAGTAGTTATGAACTGAATGGGAGTAAGGGGGTGCAAGAGAAAGATACCACAGAGTGAATTGTTTAAGATGTACGTTTTGGCAAAGCCAATGGAAAACCCAGCAAGGGTATGAGAGGAGAAGCAAGTGTTGGGAAAAGTAAAAATAGATGAAGGAACTGCAGGTTAAGGAAAAACTTGTGTTGGCAAGAGCCAGACGAGTACACACAGTGTAACAAAGTGCATAGTGGCAAACCAGGCCACAGTAAAGTGTTGTAGGAATAACATTGATGAAAGAAGAAATGTTTAACTGTTCAAGGAAATCAATGGACAATTGTTGATGGAAAACAAATAAGGGATATTGGTTGCGTGACCTGTTGTAATGGGGGCACCGTGTGGTCGACAACTGCGCCTAGACTGAGTGCCCTTAATCAACAGCTGCTTAAATGAATTTGAAGTCAAGAAATACACTTTAACCAGGAAGAGTACTACTGGCAAGAGATTTGGTAAATGTCCCAAGGTACTGTATTGTTTTGAAAAGCTGGATGATTTGAATTCCAGGGGAAGGGAATCCCTGTCTTCTGTGAACTGTCTTGTACTTGGGGTGGGGGGAGCTGATAATAAGAGTATTGCGTCTCTGCCCCTGAAGGAACCACTATGTCCCCCCCAATCACTGATAACTTGGAATTAAGTCGTACATCAGATGCACTGGAAGATGAGCTTAGAGAGGATTGTGCCTTCTCCAGCATGGGGTCTGCCATGGGTTCACATGCTCATAAACATTCCCTGTCGTCCGGCTGGGAATCCTCAAAATATTTTTTTTTCCTAAAAGCAAAAGAAATTTCACTTTCAAACTGTATTTCTCCTCTAAACAAGTCACTGTGCTCTGGGTCATACTGCCCCATCCACTCCCTAAACCCCACCTCTTGTGGCCATCTTCAGATTTTTACCACACGCTTCAGTGTTGGGAGGCCTCAAGTTGATCTCCAAGCTAATTTCGTGTTTTATTGTAAATTGTTAGCAAATTTGTTCGAATTTGACCCGTTTTTGCTTTATCGTCTTTGACGAAGAATAGAGACCGGTAGCGGGGATGTTACGGGTGAAGATCTTCATCCACCACCAGAATCAAAGTTTCAAGAAGGCCCGGTGTCTGGGCCTACTTCGCACCCTTTCAGCATGGTTGAGGAGAAGGAAGGTCACAGCCTCTTCATGCTCTGCGGGAAGTGTGGTTTAAGAAGTGTCTTCGCGGAAGATCGACACCATAAATGCTTGTACTGCTTTCCTCTGGACCACGATGAGGAGGGATGCGAGGTGTGCCCTGGTTTGTCAAAGAAAACCATATAAGACTGGTGGTATAGACTGTCGGCGTGGCACAAATCGAGCAAGACCGCTGATACAGCCTCTGGGCAGGGTCAAGCCTCATCTAGGACTGGCCGGTCCGAGGAGTGTCCTCCCTCCGTGCAGGGGTCCAAGAGCAGGTCAAACCCCGCAACACTAGCTCTGCTGGGTTTGCCGCGGATGCGTGTCCTGATTGGAACAAAAGGTGTTCGCCATCACCATCATCCTCCACGGTGAGTCTGCCAACGAAAGGAGTGTCTTCAGAGAGTCGCCAACCCGACCCTAACTATGTGTGTCCGTGGATAGTCCGATGAGGGAATAGTGCGGGGAGGACTCGTCAAAGCCAACTAAGGCTTCAACCAAGACCAAGTCAATGGAGTCGACAATGGCACCATCGATGAAGGCAGCCACAAGCACTTAATCGTCTAAATCAACAACAGCTCTGAAAGAGAGCAGGTCCAGGAAAGAAGTGGCAGCCACCCGGCTGGGGAAACTGCGGCGAAGGAACTGGTGCCACGGAGAGACCATGTTGCTGCATCTGACCCAGCAGCCTCCTGAGAGGGTAATAGTCCCACCTCTTGGAGCCTCCCATGTATGCGGACTGGAAGGCTACTGAGGATAGACGAGAGCAGATCTGCTGGAGTCCCGCCAAGGACAATGATCTGCACTACGGGTGCTGCTCAGACAGCAGAGGGGGAGGACCTCAGTCCCCTGTGCGGAAGAGGAGACGCCTTAGCCGGATCTTACTCAGTTGGCTCTGTTTACCCCTAGACTAGGGACGTGTCTCTCTATATTCCATCTGCCCTGCACACACTGGTCACCGAAATCCAGCAAAGGATGGCGCCATCGAGGCGGGCACCTCCAGAACCTCTGAGGGTCAAATCTCACCTGTGGAAGAGAAAGTCCAAGGGGGGGGGGGGGCGCAGGTCCTCACCTTCATCCGACCCCCCCCCCTCCCCCACCGCGTCATGACAAAACTCGTAACAGAGCTCTGGATCCACACATGGGCATGGCTACAGCTACCAAGGCTACTGGTACCGACGAGGACAACAATTTCATTGCGGCGGACGGGGAGACTCCGCATGCGGATGAGCCACAGAGGGCATCCCCTCCGGACAAAGATGGATCTTTTCATTCGGTCATCTCGAGGGCCTCGGAACTGTTTCAGCTAGATGGAGGGTTTCCTGTACCAGCGACATGAGTCAAGGATAAAGACCATGTACGTTCCCTTCCTGGACGAAATCGGTGGTTGTAGACCTCGCGGACACAGGGCTTCACCAGATGGAGAACGGGGTGTCTCTACACTGTCAAGGTTGGTTGAAGACTACAAATTTCTGCCAGGAAATTCAGACTAAGGTGCTAGATATGCCCTTCGGGGAAAACTTCTTCGGAAAGGCGGTTGACAAGTCTTTGCAGGCAATAAAGACTGACACAGATAGCACGTTCCCTCAGAACTTTGCAACAGCATCGATCCTCGTCTTTTTGTTCCTCCAGAGGAAAGCCAGAAAGTTCTTCAAAAAGTTATAGTACAACCTACAGGCAGCCTTCACGCTCTTCCACTTGAGATGCATACAGGGGGTGCTCCCAATGCAGCCGCGGTCAGCGCTGTGCCGCCCGCAAGTCTAACACCACCTCCCAAGCTGGCATGAACTGGCCGTGGCTCTGGGCCCCCACTTACGCACGGCACTGGGAGGCCAGTTGGCGAAGTTCCCCAGCATGCGGGAAAAGATCACCACGGACAGATGGGTGCTCAACACTCTCGGACTGGGGCACACCTTGTAGTTCCTCGTATCCCTCTGATTCAGCAGCAAGAACTACACGGGCTACAGCTTCTACAGGAGGTTTGGTCCATGTTACGGTGTCCCCCAGCAGCTTCGGGGCTCCGTAGTATATTCCAGATACTTTCTAGTTTGAAAAAAGACAGGGGGGTGGAGGCAGTTTCTGTATCTACGTCGTCTCAACAACTACTTTAAGTCCCAAAAGTTCCAGATGGTCACGTTGCAGCATGTACTCGGCTAGCTGGAACAGGGACATTTTTTGAAGTATTTACGATCACACATGACCTTTTACACTACCCCTCAATTGTTACAAATATTACAATTATCATACAAACAACTTACTAAAAAAGACCAGAACATTTAATAAATTTGACTTCAAAACAGATCATACATTTGTAACAATTAAAACAGTTAAAACAATCAGTTTTCATCTATGTTCCAGCCATTAGCAAATGCAAGCACAGAATTGAATTACGAGAAGGCTGTTCAGGTCCACTTTTCCACATGTGCAAGATCCTCTCTTTGCAAGATTCCACATGGTGCGGCCAGACATTTTTCCACATTTTGCCATATGTGAAATGTAGCTGCAGTCATGACTCAACATTTTTCCCCATATATGAAGGTGCAGAATTGGTCTGTTTAATCCGCAAACTCATGCTAGCCCTTCTCGTAGAAAGGGAGTAACGTGCTACATTGTGTGAGCAAGTGTCTTGCTGATTCCACTGTTACCTTACACACATGACAGAGCAGCTCACTTCTTTCCAACCCAGTTGAGGCCCCTTTATTTTTGTAAACCGGTAGGGTTTCAATACGCATGGAAAGAATAAAGGGAACCTGTTGTGGGGAATACATTTTTACCAAGTAATAATGTGAGGCATTTACATTCATTCCATGAGTGGAGTAAAGCTTGTATGTGCGCTTATAAATGAGATAATCAATGGATTAAATTCAGTCGTGATCCTTAGACAGCGTTTCGAAGTCCATTGTATATACTTCACCCAGTGAGTCTGGAAAACCCTTCATGCCAATTTCCACAAAGTGGATTAAAAAAAGTTTTTGCATATCTGAAAACCAAACACTGCGCCTGCAGTATTGATCATGGCACTTGATTGAATTTGAGGGTCTGCCATTTTCACTGAAGTATATGGAAATCCACCATTTACAAACAGCCAGCTGCCAAAGTATATGTGAGAATGGCAGTCCAAGTTCTAAACGCATGACTTCGACAGGTTCTGATTTTGGAAGGCCTAGCAATGATCTTAATAGCCTGCCCTCCAACTTTATCAGCCATGAAACTGAGTCCAGGGGCAGAGTTTCCAAGGCATATATTATCCCAGGAACTACAGATGACTTGTATGCAGAAAGTTTTGTATCCATGGATCTGCCTCCTTGTCTGTCGCTCACATGTTTTAATGACAGCCACTTGATCCATGCCGGGGAAGAGACTGCCTTTGCATGGTTAAGTACTGTTCAAATTATGTGAAATGTGCATGCATAGATATTTGTAGGTCTCAACCTAATTGCCATGTGAACCTCTTCCCATGTTAGCCTCCCTAACCTATGGGCATAATCTTCGTCTTCCGTATGTTAACTGGGGAGACCACTTTGCTCAGCATATTTCAATAGGGCGTCAAACGAGCGTTGAAAGCACATGGTTGTGAGGAAAAATATAACAGTATCGCCTGCATAGGTAATGCAGCTTATCTTTTTGCCTCCATAACTCGGTGGATGGTTTTGCACAGCTTCAAGGGTTGAAGCAAAATCTGCCACGTAAAGATTATATAGCAATGGCGCAAGGACAAAGCCCTGCTTGAGACCGACATTAGTATGAAATGGTCTTGGGAGCACGCCATCCTATGCAAGCCTCACCCTTACCAGTGTGTTATCGTGCAGCTGTCTGATGAAATACAGCAGCAAGGTATTCAATCCCCAGCCAGCCAGTTTATTCAGAAGTCTGCCCCTATCTGTCAAACAGAGATAAAGACTTGTGCCTGAGTTGCGTAGCGTATCTGATCTCAACGTGCAGAGCAGCCACATGACATGATTTGTACTGTACCCCTTCCTGAATCCCATCTGTGTAGAATTTTAATATGGAGTTTCCACAATTTCATGAGGAGAGCAGCTCCAGCAGCAATAAGGGAAATAATCTTTGAACTGCTGTCCAGAATGGCCAATAGGCGGTAATTATTAGGATCTGTTTGCAGCCCTTTCTTATACACTGGGATCAGAATTGATTCCAACCATGTAGGGGGATAGCAGCCAGTCTCACAAACACAGAGAAATAAAGACTGCAATAATTCTGCCCAGTACGTAGATCGTTCTTCAGGACTGCATTGCAAAACCCATCCTGCCCCATGGCCCTTGATGTTTTGGCCTCAAAACCTAGTAGTTGGGAATCCCCTTCTTGGTGGGCATCTGGGGAGGAGTCTATAAACCAAAACCAGATGGGATGCCTCACGGAACCACTATTAAATCTCAATTATTTTGAAAAATAGACCATAGAACACACAGAAGGCTGGAAGTGAGGGCTCAGTACGAGTTGTTCATGTATCCACCTTATTATCAAAATTCTTTATTAATACTTAATTTCTTTAAAAAATAGACATTCATATATATCACAAACATGAATTCAATACTTTTCCTTACAATTACATACATGATAATACATATATCAAAGAAACAGCAAATAGATTTACTGTATAGAATAAACCTTTGTTGAATACAAAAGGTACATTGTGCAAATGTTAGAAATTGTTGAAAACCAACATCCTGGGCCTATTAGTTATATCGATACACCAGGCTAGATTATATTAACATTAAATCGTTCTGCTAGAAGAACCACTATACAAGCAATGTCCAACTATGGGTGTTTGGGAGGATACTATCAACCGTGAGATTCCTCCTTAATAACATTAACAAACAACCCTATATTCTAGTTTGGACATTGTGCTGTCTAGAAACCCTTTTGTGGGTACTGACAGCCGTCTTTGTCAGGACTTGTGCAGAGATGAAAAATGTTCTTCTCATAATGTGACTTGAGACATTTGACTAAAAAACTATAAAAGAAATCCTATTAAAAAATAACTTTACTGATGCCACACTTGATACCTTTGCAAATGGTCATTAGGGTTCCTGATTCTTTATTTAATTATTTAAATGGGGGAACAATTTACCTAATTTCTGTTCAACTCAGCCTTGAGGCGGGTCCATATTTCTTTAGTCCACTGCCCGTATATTTAAGCAATACTAGCTTAAACTTCTGTAAGGCAAAACAAAAGGTAAAGGTCAATCTTTCCCTTTGTTTGACTGCGGATAGAGGGTACATAGTGACCTAAAGTCAAGGTCAGTGGAAAACTAAGAATGGAGGGATATTTTTTAATTATTTACTTCTTGCCTTTTTTTTTTAGTATTATACATATTTGAAATGTTTTAAACATTCTACTCCATTAACATGCACTGACCGTCCAGATACATAATAATGTATTAATGGCCTATTGGTTTCAAATGAGTGTATGTTTATCCACATCCTCAATATGTAATTCAGTTTACTGTTCTGCATTCGTGTTTTATAAGGTTCTGGGGCGATATAATCGCTGTCTCACTATAGATAAAGTGTTTGTAAATGAAAAATGCCTCTGATCTGTTGCTTCAAACAGGCATTCACATCCAACATGAGTGCAGTCTATTTTCTCTGTAGCGTTTACCTTCAGTTTGCTTTGAGAATGTATTTGGCCCTGCCGCCGTCTTCTGCGTTTATGAAACTTCCCGTCTCGGCAATATAATGTTATGCCATTCTCTTGGGGAGGTTTACACGGCGTCTCCTGAATCGTAATGTCTGTCGCCGAACTTAAAAGATTTCTGCGAAATCGAAAAGGGGCTGACTTTTGTTTAATTTCACCCAATCCTGACCATAGAGGGCGGACTGTCAGTAATACCTAGAAACTATTGTTGTTCTTCCATAGGTCTTTCGCGTATGGTCTAAAATGTGACAAGCAGACCGTGTGTTGTGTGTCCACGAATAAAACATGGCCTAATGACTATTTATATATAAACAAACTGCCCGGACAAACAACTATCTTTATTTCATTGAGACTTGGCCATAAAAAGAAGACGGTAAGAAGATCCTCTCTAAACCTTCCCAATGTCATCACAGTCTTAAAGGGCAGGCTATGCATTACGTTGTCACTATTTCTTCCAACCAATTGTAATCTACTAGCTGTTTGTTAGAATAGGAAGAAAGAAAAAGGGATATATAGCCCCTCAGTGGCAATCTATATAGATGGAAGAAAAAGACCGCAAATTACTTAGCTTATAATTAAAGCACTTCTCATCTGGTGGATACGTCTGTCATTTGTCCCATGTTTAATGATTGCAGCCAGGTGTTTGTGATATCTACTTCTCATACAGCCACGCCTAGAAATTCTCTACATAGTTTCTAAATCTCATTCTAAAAGCCCACAGGCATTGTTCAGATAGCGTATTGATTCCATTCCTCTTGTAAATTCAAGCCGCTCATATATTTGTATTTGTATTGTTTTATATAGCACCTTAATCCAAGGTGCTTTACAGTTAACAAGTAACACATAAAACATGCAACAGTAGAAGCAAAACAGTAAACCTGAATCAAACCATAAAATCGGCATTTAGAAAAATTGGCAAGTAAGAAGGAAGAGGAGAGGAGGCGGGTAGGGAAGGATCGTGAAGGAGAGAGTAATGAGTGAAGTGAGCAACAAAAGAGAGGAGATCATAGTAGAGACAGGGACAGATAAAGATAAGGAGAACAGAGAGAGAATAATAGGAGGAGGGAGGGAATAGAGAGGGGGGAGGTATCAGGGAGGGGAGTGAAGTTCTTTCAATGAGTAGCAGAAAGAGGAATAGGTGGGGGAGGAGCGGATAGAGAGAGGTAGGGAGTTCCAGTGTAAGGGGGCAAGAAGCTGAAAAGGAGCGGAAACGAAAAGAGGCACATGGTGGTCGGGGAACAGAGTAAGAAGAGATCAGCAGAGCGAAGGTAGCGAGAGGGGGTATAGAATGAGAGAGGAGAGAAGAGAGGTAAGGAGGAGCAAGGTCATGAAGAGATTTGAAGACAAGACAAAGGAAGTGAAATTTAAGCTGGGAGTGGAAAGGAAGCCATTCTAGGTAAGAAAGTGAGTTGAAAATAGCCATGAGAAGAGAGTAGACGGCGAGTATGTATGGCAGAGTGAAAAGGGGATTTGAGGGGGGCAAGATGGGAAGCTGGAAGACCGAAGAAGAGAGAAGAACAATAGAAAAGGCGAGAGAAGATGAGGGAGGAAATTAAGAGCTCTGTGTCTGATAGAGCCACCATTGCTCTCTCTGCGATAGTCTTGTAGCTGTATTGGAATCATCTGTACCCCAGATTTTATCAATCGCCCACCACTTCAGATCATTGCAGTTATGATTTTATTCAATACAGTGTGCTGCTAATGGTGCATTGATATTTCTGTTGCAGATTTTTGATTTGTGGTCGGTAATTCTTAATTTAACCGGGAGTGATGTTTTACCAATATAAGTTTTCTCGCAGGGGCAAGTGATAGCGTATATTACATTGCTACTATTGCATGTATTATGGTTCTTTAAATACCAGCTTTTATTATTAACATTCACCGTAGAGCACGCCGAAGTGGAGCTGCAATGGCAGCAACCTCCACATGGAAAATGCCCTAGCACCGGAGGCATACCCCACATGGTGGTTAATTTCTGTTGTCTATCGCCTCTAGTTGCCCTGTCTGCTTTGGAAATCCTTGCTTAATGTTTCTCCCTTTTTTTTAAAGCATACATGGGTTTTTGCAAAGTCGGAATGTTACGTTGCAGTAGATGCCAATGCGCAGATTTTGCCCTTTTTTTTAATCTTATTGTGATATGTATTGTATGTGAAAGCACATACTAACCTTTCATTATTTAAATCAGTAGAAATTTTTTTGTTCAATACATGCTCTCTATGTTGGTGTTTCGTCCTCTTTCTGGTTAGTTTCAAGAGCTTGATGGGATAACGTCTGTCTTGTTATGTTCCTTGAATGATATTAGCCTGGGTAGTAAAATCTTCTAAATTGGAACAATTCCGTCTAGCTCTTAAGAATTGACTGTATGGTATATTAGAGTGTAAGGCTTGTGAGTGGAAACTATTGTAATGGAGTAGTTTTTGTCGGATTATTTCCGATATAAGTACACTATCTAATGGTCGTCTTCTTTAATGAGGAGATCCAAAAATGGTAATTGTTTGCGGTCAGATTGCATGGTACATAGCTGCCACGATCTGAAGTGGTGGGCGATTGATACATTTTGGGGTACAGATGATTCCAATATAGCTACAAGACTATCACAGAGAGAGCAATGGTGGCTCTACCAGACACAGAGCTATAGGAGCGGCTTGAATTTACAAGAGGGATGGAATTAATACGCTATCTGAACAATGCCTGTCGACCTTTAGACTGATGAGATTTAGAAACTATGTAGAGAATTTTTAGGTGTGGCTGTATAAGAAGTAGATATCACAAACACCTGGCTGCAATCATTAAACATGAGACAAATGACAGAAGTATCCACTGTATGAGAAGTGCTTTTAATTATAAGCTAAGTAATTCATGGTCTTTTGCTTCCATTTATATTGATTGCCATTGAGGGGCTATATATCCCTTTTTCTTTCTTTCTATTCTAACAAACAGCTAGTAGATTACACTTGGTTGGAGGAAATAGTGACAATATAATGCATAGCCTGCTCTTTAAGGATGTGATTACATTGGGAATGTTAAGAGAGGAACTGATCGGCTTTAGGTGTAACGACCAGTCCTCTTTTTATGGCCAAGTCTCAATGAAATAAAGATAGCCGTTTGTCCGAGCAGTTCGTTTATATACAAATAGTCACTAGACCATGTTTTATTTGTTGGAAACACAATACATGGTCTGCTTGTCACATTTTAGACCATATGCGAAGGACCTATGGATGAATGAACAATAGTTTCTAGGTATTACTGACAGTCCGACCCTCTATGGTCCAGATTGGGTGAAATGAAACAAGTCAGTCCCTTTTGGATTTCACAGAAATCTTTTGAGTTCGGCGACATTACGATTCAGGAGACGCCGTGTAAACCTCCCCAAGAGAATGGCCAGACATTGTATCGTCGAGACGGGAAGGTTCATAAACGCAGAAGACGGCAGCAGGGCCAAATCCAGTCTCAAAGCAAACTGAAGGTAAACTATACAGAGAAAATAGACTGCACTCGTGTTGGATGTCAATGCCTATTTGAAGCCACAAATCCGAGGCATTTTTCACTTGCACACATTATCTGTAGTGAGACCGTGATTATATCGCCCCAGAACCTCATCAACACAAATGCTGAACAGTATACTGAATTACGCATTGAGCGCGAAGGTACATGCACCTATGTCGGGTGTATTTCTCAGTTTTCATTTTTCAGTCTTCATGATAAGGATGTGGAGAAACGTGCACTAATTTGAAACCAGTAGGCCATTGATATATTATCTATCTGGATGGTCAGTGCATGTTAAATATGGATAATAGTAAAAAAATCCAAGAAGTAAATCATTTGAAAATATCCCTCCATTCTTTAAAAAGGGTTCTCGGATGCTGAATGTTGTCAGACCTGGGGCTTAGTTTTCCGCTAGTCTTGACTTTGGGTCACTATGTACCCTCTATACGCAGTCAAACAAAGGGAAAGATTGACCTTTACCTTTTTGTTTTGCCTTACATAAGTTTAAGCTAGTATTGCTTAAATATGTACGGGCAGTGGACTAAAGAAATATGGACCTGCCTCAAGGCTGAGTTGAGCAGAAATTAGGTAAATTGTTCCCCATTTAAATAATTAAAGAATCAGGAACCTAATGACCGTTTGGAAAGGTATTAAGTGCGGCATCAGTTAAGAGTAATTTTTAATAGGAATACTTGCTTTTTATTTTTTTTTGTATAATGTCTCAATTCACCTTATGAGAAGAACATTTTCTATCTCTGTTCAAGTCCTGAAGAAGACTGCCGTCAGTACCCATGAAAGGGTTTCTAGACTGCACAACGTCGAAACTAGAATATATGGTTGTTTGTTAATGTTAAGGAGCAATCTCCCGGTTGATGATATCCTCCCAAAACACCTATAGTTGGACATCACTTGTACAGTGGTTCTTCTAGCGGAATGATTTAACATTATAGTATATAATATACTATATATAGTATAATCTAACCTGGTCTATCAATATAACTAATATCTAATAACTAATATAACCAGGATGTTGGTTTGTTACAATTTCTAACATTTGCACAATTTACCTTTTGTACTCAACAAGGTTCTATTCTATAATTCTATACATTAAATCAATTTGCTGTTTTTTTTACATATGTATTCTTTTATGTAAATTGTAAGGAGAAGTATTGAATTCATGTTGCTGATATATATGTATGTCTATATTTATTTAAAGAAAATAAGTATTAATAAAGAATTTTAATAATAAGGTTGATACATGAATAACTCATACTGAGCCCTCGCTTCCAGCCTTCTACGTGGTCTATGGTCTATTTTTCAGAAACATTGAGGTTTAATGGTGGTTCTGTGATGCATCGCATCTGGTTTTGGTTCCTTAATGTTTTGGACCTCACAATTATGATATGATATTTTATTTATATCGCGCTCGTACATAGATGTTTTCAGGTTTTCAGGTGTTCCAATTAGTGATATGTCTGCCTCCTTCACGTGGTGCTAGACCATCTTGGGGCCTTTTAACACAGGAGACTTAGGCTCAGATGTTGTCCAACAATTCCTATTAATCTATGTGTCCCAGGTGTTTTCAGAAATACCACAGACCATTGATTCAGAATTTACAAAGCTAAGTTTTTGCAGTAGGACCCAGAATTTCTTGGTATTGTTAGTCTTGAGGATTCTGTCTATTAATCGCCAGTTGCGAGCATATTTATGACATTTATAGGCACACAGCATTTATAATTCGACCTTGCTGCCCCTTTAAGCTTACATTTATCACTAGCTTGTATTTGTTTGTTTTTTGTTATTTCTCAAGTAGCGGCTTTTGGTAATCTCTACCCTTTTGCAATTTCCAGGTCATACAGGAGCCCTGACCAACTTGTGTAGTTATGATCGCAAGACTATTTTCCTTGCCTGGACATTATACCTATCCAGCAGGTATTTCAAATCCCAATCATATCTGCTAAGTAGAACCTCATGGGTCTCCATACTGGCTCTCAGGTTCGTGTTGAAATTACTAATATGAAGAGATGACCAACATAGCCCATTCCACAAAGCCAGGCCCCTTGTATTGGTTACCAAACCTCGCGTACCCCTTTTACTTCCAATTAAGGAATCTGTGCAATCCGCATTAAAATCCCCAGTTAATATGATGCCCGCTCGCAGACGTTTATCAAACCAAATCCGTATTGTATCCATTATT
The DNA here is from genome assembly GCF_040938575.1 of Ambystoma mexicanum. Taxonomy (NCBI): domain Eukaryota; kingdom Metazoa; phylum Chordata; class Amphibia; order Caudata; family Ambystomatidae; genus Ambystoma; species Ambystoma mexicanum. The sequence continues at coordinate 1,176,063,199 of NC_090927.1, read as the reverse complement.
GCAGACCTTTGATAAGCTTCCTCCCTATAACCCCCCGGCGGATCGTGCAGGGTCAGCACTTAAGACCTTAAGCCTGCTATTTAAGTCTTTCTGTTTAAATAGCAAAATAGCAGAAGGGGTTTACTGGTGGGATTCTCCTACGTGTCAGGATGCCCTTTTCGGCTATTTGAATCGTTCTCTTGTTAATACCTTTGTATGGTTGAATCCATTCTGAGCGCATTCCAAATAATCAAATCAATCCAAGAGCCAGAAGAAGCCCTACACTTTCTTTTGAACACTATTCATTTTGAAGCTGACATCCCTACAATTTGTATACAGTTTGTTGTGAGGGCAAGTACAGGTTTTGAACACAGTTACTTCATTTGGACATCCTGACGCAGACTATCCTTAGTTTTCTTAAGGTAGGGAAATCCCACTTTAGCATAGGGCAATTTAGGCCTTAATCCACCCAGACTTTTAAGTTAAATAAAACGTTTGAGTACACATTTGCATCTGGTGTCTGTGTCGTGCTTCTTGATGCCTTGACAGTACCTATGTTGCTGAATTCAAAGCCGGTGAATTGAGGCTACAACAGTCTGTTGTGGTGTCTGGATTAAGTTTTGGTTGTGATACCTGTTCCTGGAGCAGGGTTTGCAAGCAGTCTCTCTGGATATGCCTGGTAGATGGAAGAAGGTATCCACAAGGTTGTTAGACCCCGATAAGATGAACTGCAAAGAGGCGGACGGGACACTAGCTGCAAAGAAACATATTGGTTATCCTTTAAAACAGACTGGAAGATGAGAAAGTCGGAACAAAAGAAAAACAGGACTGCACTCAGGAGGATTCATCAAGGATGGACTGCTTCAGATGTCCAGTCTAAGGATGACTGATCAGTCCTGCATGAGCAACAGCACCAACAATGCCACTCTGTGTCCAGCATAGGATACAGGGGTACTTACTGCCAGTCTATTGATCAGTGTGGTCCTGAAGCTTCTGCGCATGCTCAGGGCTGCCGAGCAGGAGCATATACCTATGCTTATCGTTAGAAGGGGCTGATTAATTCCTTTGGATGGAGATAGCCAACGTTTCGCTTTCATTAGGATCAGGAGTCTGCAGCACAGCCAGCAGCAAGAATCCGCAGTGAACACCTCTTCTCTGAAGTTACTTGGATGATGTTTCAGGTAGGTTCTGGGGAATGGCTTGGGATCTCCAGATGTACAGAGGGCTAGGGGCTACCCCATCCCTCTATTCCCCTTCTCCGTATCATTGTAAGCTTTGGTGTCCTTCCAATCAGGGCAGTCTGGCCTCTATCCAATTTTTTGGGCACACGCAGGGATCTGAAACAAGGTGTCTGGTATACCCTCATTAAGCATAAACCGGATTCCATTCAGACAAAGGGATGTTTTTGAACTGATTCAGCTTTCACTTAGTGAAAAATTGACAAAGTGGCTGTCCCCACTTCGAAAATCTGCCAAGAGCCACAAAGAAAATGGCTGGCGTGACGCATGGCTGGAATAAAGGAAAACCTGAGGCTTGTTGTGGGATGGGGGTGATGAGAGGGTGGGAGGGAGTTTGGGGTCAAATAACATGTTTTAGTCTTAGAAAACCCAACATGGGCTGGAAAAGGGTTGATTGAGCATGGATACATCTCCTTAAACAAAGGGTAGTAAACATGAGTGCCAGGAATGTTTACTAGGCTTGGGGCTTTTCTATGGTAGCGTTGTCACAAAAGTTCATAAGGGGAAAAAGGGTTCACAAAGTGAAGTTGCTTACTGTTCTTATGACCGTTCTTCACATTTGAGGATTCCTCGTCGCTGAAACGAAGAATGCTAGGTGACTATTGCTTACTCCCATTTTTGTCCTAGGTAGCTTTTCGGGCAGTTGCCAGTATTGCCTTCCACCAAAAGAAACCTCCCTTTAGCACTCTTCTTGGTTCATAGGAGCCTGTCGCATGCTCTGGTCTTTCTGGGTCTTTTACCCAGGATCAACCTTTGGAACATGTACTGCTTCTTTAAAGTTGTTGTTGGACTTCCCAATTCCACCAGCTCTGGTCCACTACTAGATGCTAACCAGCTGTCAGTCTCTCCCTTTGGTAGTCTTTCAACCCCTCCTCCCACAACCAGATCAGGATTACAGATTCCAGCTATCCTGTCTTCTTAGTTTGCTTTCTCAGTGTCTGTACGGTTGTTCCCCGTTAGTCTCTGGTGCCAGGTCCACATGGCTCTTAACTGACTCAGCCCTGGGACCATAGCTTCTCCCCAACTTGGACTGTACTGGTTCCACCTTTCACCCCCTTGCACCCACTTCTGCTTTTTGGACTGGCCACTGCTGTGACTTATCCCTGACACTCTGTCTACATACACCTGCTTCCTCCTTGGCACTGTGGTGGTATTGGCCCTTCCTACCAACATCTCGCCCCGCTCTTATTCTACCTTTCTCTGTCCTTATTCTCAAGCCTTTGTTGTAACCATTCTTATTCCTTGCTTTCCCTCTGCTCCTCTTACTGTTCCATCCTCTCCTTGCTGCTGATGTTTTCGTCTTTCCTCTCTTTCTTTCTACTCTCCGACAACTGTAATATTTCCCTGCCAAGTCTTCCCTCATCCCTGAGCTTGTATTTTTCTCCTTTCTTCCTCCCACCACATCAATCTCACACCCAATATTTCCTTCCTCCTTGTGTCTTTTCCTCCTTGAATGCCTTACTTTCCATGCATTCAATTCTTCTTCTTCCCGATGCTCTTCACCACTCTGCTCTGCAGTTCCAGGCAGTCTGAATAGTTCTCTCACCATGACTGAGGAAGCAGTCATATTCATACCACCCAGACTCCGTTCCTGCTTCCTGATTGGCTTGGGTGGTCAGATGGTCTCTGGCCATACCGTGATTGTGAGGCCCTGAGAGAGAGAAAAAAAAAGTGGCCATCTTTAATTTCTACCGATGTGAAGGTTATTTGCTGAGGCATAATACTTTCTTTTCCAATTTGTCTCCCTTTACTCTTGTGTCTCGTCCCCTTTCCTCCATACTGCATGGGCGTCCCTTCCTAGGGACGGGAGACGGAACCTTTTTCACCAGAAAAAAACATCATTTTCCCTTTAAATTTAGAGGTGCGCGGGGTGTGGCCCTGGGACAATGCGCTGCCCTGACTCCGCCCACTGGTGCCACACCTCAGTCCCCTATTCCGCGTCAGCGGGAACAGACTGAATTCACCAGTGCTCCTGGGTTTGACTTTGGCCATATAATTCCACACGATGTTACTTCTTCTGTCTTTGTCTTTTTTCATTCAGGTACTCGGTCCTCGGGCGCCTCGCTCGTCCCTGGAGCATGTCGACTTCAACAGTGTTCAGCAGGTGTCCATCCTGCAAAAGACGCTTTCCGACTTCAGACCCCAACGCCCTCTGCCTCAGTTACCTTGGCCCAGACCACGGCTGGCAAGTTTGTACCACGTGTGACGCGCTCTCTTCGAGGTCTCTGAAGAACAGTGAGCAAAGCAACATGACTCAGGCACGTGGAAGGCACCCCAACAAGATGGCCACCATGCCACACATTATGGGCACCCGTCCGATACCACATCAAGGAAGGGAGCAGATGGAGGAACGAGTGTTGAGGTGGGACTGGTGTCAACCAGGTAGGTGGTCTACAGCCTATACTTCATTTGCTCAGGGCAGGTTCCCACTGCATCTGTATGGGCAGGGCATGCAACGGCTCCAGCAGCCGCCCGCTACCCCGTCAAGATCACCTACTGTCTGGCCTGCAAGGACAGGTTCTTTGAGAGGTTCCTCTGGCTCATGAAATCTCCCTGGATGGGGGTCATCCTTAGGGATGCCTTCAGGGACGTGCTCCCGCCAATGGCTCTGGCGCCGCAGGCCCCAGTACAGGCGCTGCAGGCCCTTGTGCAGCCCCCGCTGCCTGCTCCGGCCCCCCAACCGATAGTGCAGGTGGTTCTGTACGAGCATCTGTCTCAGGCTCTGGTCTCCACACCCCAGCCTTTGGCTCCCAGCACCCCTCCACCAGGGCAGGACCCTCTGGACCCCCAGGTGGACACGGATGAGGAAGAGGACCCAACACACCGTCGTCGGCCAAGGCCTACCACGAAAGTCTTGCAGGGCTGGCAGACTACTTGGCCCTTCCTCAACCCGAAGTTGAGCAAACAGCAGAGGGGGTGCATGCCGAGGTCATCACGCTACGCCCCATGGCTAGAACGCAGGACGTTGTCGCCTGGCCAAAAGGGGTGGCTCAAGCCCCACTCTGTCCAGCCGGTCAATCGATGGCTGGACGCCAAGTAAAGGCAAATGGAGGGGGATATACTCTTGCTATCGGCCCATCCTCAGCCACACTCTTCAGTAATTGCTGCTACATCACTCTACTCCAAGCCTCAGTCGTCCTCTGCCTCCTCTTGAGCGGCACTGCTAGTCAAGGAGGAGAAGATCTTGGAGGCGTATGGGAAGAAGCTTTATTCCAATGTTTCACTGCATCTTCGTCAAGCCAACACGGATGCCATGCTGGCAGCCGTTAACCAGAGGCTTTGGTGGGAAATTGCAGACTTCCTCCCAGAGCTTCCAGCGCAGAGCCAATCACGATTCAAGCGGGACTGGCAGAGGCCAAAACGGTGGCTCAAGACATCATGGAGTCCACCGTTGCCCACATTGACACCTTTGGCTGGGCCATTTGCATTGCCACGGACATGAGGAACAGCCTGGCTCTGTGCTACTAAGTTAAACCCAATGTCCGGGAACGCATTTTGGACCTGCCGTTGGAAGGGGGTGACCTCTTACACTCCACCAAGGATGAGGAGCTGGATAAAAAGAAAAACAGCTTGCAAATGGCAATCTTTATCCATCCTTACAAAGACCACACCCAAAACGTACACCCAGTCACAGCAGCGCTCAGACGAGGGGCGTACATACGGAGGATTCCGTAGCTTCCAAGAGCGGCGGTCCAGGCAGCCGGACCATTCGCCGAACCAACATCGGCGCAAGCAACAAAAATAGGGGATGGGGAGTAAGGTCTTTTTCCAGTCCCCCTCCACAATAGCCTTAGAGGGAAAGAAGGCATGACACGCCCCTCCGGGTCCACGTGTCTCCAGTGAGGGTCAGGCTTGCTCCCCAGGCACACTTCTGGCACCTGAATTATGCAGACCCCTGGATCCTCTCCGTAGATTCCACAGGGTACCACCTACCTATCCCTGCCTCTCCTCCCTCTTCCCCTCCCCTCCACTCCACAGGTTGGGACAACAACTCTTTTGGCGAAGATCCCGTTGCTTGTTGAGAGCCAGGCAGTGATGGAAGTCCCAGCCTCCCAGCGAGGCTTGAGCTTCTACTCCAGGATATTCCCCATTCAGAAAAAGAACCAGGCAGGCCTGAGAGTTTTGCTGGACCTTTCCACCCTCAACCTCTCCCTACTTCTACAAAAATTCAAGATGGTTACGCCAGCGCTTATGGTGGAGACATTGTGCAAGGGAGACTGGATGTGCTCACTGGATCTGAAGGACGTGTACCTACACGTCCCGATTCAGCAGCCTCATCGTTCTTTTCTCTGATTCAGAATCAGGATACCATTTCCAATACAAGGTGCTTCCCTTCGGCCTCAAGTCTGCTCCGAGGGTCTTTACAAGACTGATGAACTCAGTGGCAGCCCTCCCCAGGGCTACCACATCTACCCGTACCTCGATGACTGGCTCGTAAGGGCAACAGACCCGGAAGCGGTGCACCTCCCTTCCCACGCTCTTATGAACACACTGCACAATCTGGGCTTTTTGCTCAATCTCAAGAAGTCGCAGCCTATGCCGAGACTGACTTTCTTGGGGGATCATCTGGGACACTTGCTCTGAGAGATTTTTTTCCTCGTAGGACAAGATCATGGCCATCAGGAGGGCCACTGCGCACTTCCTCAGCAGAGAGGTGACATGGACCTGGCGGTACCAACACCTACTTTGTCTCATGGCAGCGGTTCTATTGGCCGTCCCCCACCCGAGACTCAGGATGAGGAGGATACAGCTCCACTTTGCAGCATCATGGAACCAGGAGCGGGGCTCTCAGGCGGAGATGATACATTTTCCTCCTTCTCTCCACCTGGACCTCACATGGTGGTCCAGGGACTGCAACCTGCGGACGGGCAAGAAATTCCAGCAACCTACCCCACAGGTCACCATCACTAGGGACTCCTCTCTCAAGGGATGGGGGGGCCACCCTGGGCAACCACTGCGTCCATGGCACCTGGACCCGGCAGGATCACCACAACCACATCAATTGGCTGGAACTAAAGGCCATCTGGCTAGCGCTCCGAGCCTTCCTTCCGGTTATCGGGGGTAAGGTCGTCCTCATTCACACAGACAACTCGACCAGCATGTTCTATGTCAACAAGCAGGGAGGATTAGATCACCTCCCCTGTGCAGACTGGCAGTCAGCATGTGGGAATTGACCCTGGAGAACAGAATCTACCTCACAGCCATCCACCTTCCAGGGGAATCGAACCTGGAGGCAGACAGGCTCAGCAGACTAGGAGCGGACAATTAAGAGTGGCAATTGAACTACCTCCTGCTGCAGGAGATCTTCAGCAGATGGGGACACCCCCAGATGGACCTATTTGCCTCCTGGGACAACAAGAAGTGCCAACAGTTCGTGTCCTGGCAGAGACAGGGTCCCGGCTCCCTGGACGACGCATTTCATATTCAGTGGAATGGTATGATCACATCCGCCTTCCCGCCCACACCGCTGATCCCCAGGGTGATATGCAAGATCAAGGAATCTCACCACCTCAGCCTCATTCTGATAGCTCCATGGTGGCCAGCCAGGCCATGGTTCTCGGAGCTGCTCAGCCTCTCGGAGAGACGACCCATTCTCCTTCCGACGGGCCCAGCTCATCTTCTGGCGTAACGGGAGCATGGTCACCCTCCCCGCGCCACCGAAACTAGCCCTCACAACGTGGTTCCTGAGCAAGTCATGCTAGGGCACCTCAGCCTTTCCCAGGCTAATCTAGAGATCATACAGGGTGCATTAAGCTAGGCTGTAAAAAGAAGAGGATCAGTAGGCGCACTACCTTGTGTTTTGTATGGCGGGTCAATTGTCTAAATTCTATGCAATTTAATATTATTTTCAGGTGCGGGGGAGGAAACGTGACCCTGGCACAGGATCACTATAACATGCATGTAGGAAAAGAAAAGATTATCCAAAGGTAGGAGCCCTCCCGTCCCCTGCACTCTATTTTAAATCCATCAACAGATGGTTCATCAAAGTCAAATAAGCTGAATATTATAACTCAATAGTATATAAGTTTTATGAATAACAAAGATGATCATTCATCTAGTAAAAAAACCAAAGAAATTTTAATTGTAGTCACAATTAGTTCACCATTAAAACTTAAAATGCAAAAAGCCAAATTAGATGTCAACAGAATATGATAAGCAATGATAATCCATGTATGCAATTCAAAAGTGGCATACGCATTTCGGGATGAGCATCCCTTCTTCTTGAGCCAAGTAGTTTAAACTGGAAATAAACAAATGAAAACTGTTTCCATCCTGTGTTCTTCACATGAACATCATGTATCTACAAAAGTATAATCAGCTATACATAACATTGCCAATTAGTCGTCTATGTGTTGATATATCATTCTGAGCACAATTCAAAAGACATTCTAACATGATAGTCAAAGTTATTCTAATATTTTAGAGGCCTCTACTGTAGCCAGTGTGCACTGGTATACTCACTACACGTCCAAAATCAATCAGTTAAGAAACCATATAGTTATGAGAACGACTCATCATGTTTCGAGTAAGCATACCTTTAATGTAGAGTGAGTGGAGTTTGTTTCTTCCCCTGAATCTGGTGAAATGGTGTGTTCCAATTCCTCGCACACCGGTAAGAAAAAATGCTCCTCTCATGAGTGTGGAGCACCTAAAGTAAAGAAATGGGGGGATATATCTGAAAGTAGTGCGACCTAAATCCCTGTGATGTTGTATATCCTGTATAATCTCCAAAAATGTGTGGTGAATAAAACTGTTGGCCCCTTACAGCATGTGATATTAGCGAGTTTACCCAAATGACTAGACTATAGAAGTATAAAACAAAAATAGACTGCTGTGTTAGAAAAAACGCCATGAATAGTAGAATGGCTTACCTCTCAAGTTGAGAGATTTGAAGAAAGTAAGAGGACTATGACTCGTCTTTGCTTGGAAAACCTGGCATACCAGCTGCTGTTAACACAGGATCATCTGTGATCTTCTATGTAGAAAAAAATCAAAATAAAGAGATAGAGGAGTGAGCTATGTTACTAAAAAGCCCCTCTTGGGGCTATGTAAGGAGCAAATAATTAATTGTCTTCCCTGGCAACTGCTTACCAATGCAGTGTTAATGTGGAAATCCACGATCGCAGACAAAAAAATGTTTGTTCTTCTCTGTGCTACTCCCCGAGGTCGGGTGTGCTCCAAACAGATGGACCAGCTCCTCGTCTGTTCTGCGGTGCAGAATGTTAGTCACTACGGTGAGTAACTTATAATTTCCCAGCTAAGTTTGTCAACTTGGGGAATCTTGGGGGGAGGGATTTAGGGGGGTTGTGTGGTGGTAGGGGTTACGTAATCGCCAAGGTTTACGTTCAGTCAATTCTCATCTCCTCCATGGACGATGACCAAGCATCTGTCCATACAGTCCACGAGGAGGACGGCGGCGCAGGGCCTAGCACACCATCATTCCCTATTCAGCTGAGGGACATATCCATGGACATAATGTCAAGTCTCCACGCTCTGGTGACGGGAGAATCAGCAGAGGTTGCCTACAGCACTGGCAGCTGTTTTTCCGCAGGCCCCTGGCCAGCCTCCATGCAAGCAGAGGAAGCGTCACCCGACGCTGCAGAATCAGCTTCCTCCACCATGTGGGGGACCCGACTTCACCAGTGGACCCGAATACACATACAGACTCTGTTACGGAGATGGCTATTTAAACGGACGAGGATGTGGATTTCGTCCCGGCAGACATCGAATCGCTGCACCTGGATGCCCCTTATAGAGGCTCTCCACTGGACAAGGTGGGATAATTCCACTCGATCTCCAAGGTCTCCAAGCTGTTCCAGCTAGTGCCAGAGGAAACCAAAAAGGAGGGCTTCCTATATCAATGACTGGAGTCAAAGAGGAAGACTATCATGATTGTACCCTTTTTGGTCAACATTTGGGAGGAAGGTCTGGCCCTCATGAAGAACCCATGCACAGTTCCAACCAAACGGGACATGTTGGATAAGAAATACAGGGTAGTGGATGATGCACCCAAGTGTTAGAGGTCACAACCATTGCCGGACTCTGTAGTGTCAGCCACCGCTAGAAAATGTTCAGCCAACCTGGCATCCACATTTTAGTCCCTCCGGACAACGAGGGGAAGAAGATGGGACGCCATGGGGAAGAGAATCATCTACATGGCTTCGACGATCAAACCAGCAAATGCTCTGTCTGTCTTGTCCCGATACGACTAGGAGCTCTGGTGCAAGCTGGGCCCTATTATGGAATTCCTTCCAGATAACAGGAAAACTGAGGCTCTCGCCCTCTTCCAGGAAGGGGAGGTGGCGTTGGACCATGCCATTACGGTGGTCCTAGACATCGCTTCTGGCAGATGGTGATCAGTGTTTACCTTCGTCGGCAGAGATGGTTGAAGTACACTAACTTTTCGCCAAGACGCTCGTGCAAAGGTGCTAGACATGCTGTTCAACAGCAAAAATCTGTTTTGGAAGGCGGTCGACGAATGCCTTCAAGACATAAAGACCGAGACAGAGATGGAATGTTCCCATGGCACTCTAAAGCAGCATAGCTTGTTGTCTTTTTGCTCCTCCAGTGGCAAATCGAGCTGATCATCCAAGGGGTACTCCACTTCATACAGACAACCTCTCCAATCCTCCATGCGGGAAGCCTACAGGGGTCGTTCCCAGACCTACGGTAGCCGAGGTCCGCGTCACCCACAGGGCAGGAAGCCGGCACCCAAGCAAGCCTGACCTGGCCAAGACGTTCGTCAGTGAGTGGAAGATGATCACCACCGACAGATGGGTGCTGAACGCTCTCGCCCACACACCTAAGAGTTCTAATGCAGGTGCCCTTGTATTCCACTGGTTCCCCGTCAGGAGCAGCACATCCCTCAGCACCTGGAAGAAGTGTGAGCCATGTTGCAGAACAGGGCGATGGAGCTTGTTCCCCAGTGTCTCCCGGGCTCCAGAGTCTACTCTAGATACTTTCTGGTCAGAAAGAAGATGGGTGGGGTTGGAGACCCATCCTTGAACTATGGACTATGAAGGCGCAAAAATTCAGGATGGTCACGTGCAGCACTTGCTCGTCCAACTGAGGAAGGGGATTTCTTGACGACGTTGGTTCTAGAGGATGCAAACTTCCACGTCTCCATCTACAGGAAACATTGAAAGTTCCTACGGTTCGTGGTGCAAGGCCAACACTACCAATTCAGGGCCCTACCATTAGGCTTAGTCGGCCCCAAGAGTGTTCACAAAATGCCTGGCCTCGGTGGCAGACCATCTGCAGGGTATACACGTATACCCGTACCTGGACGATTGGCCGATACGCGCCTGCTCCCGGGAACTGACCGATGAGCACATGAAGGAGACGTTGAGCTACTGACGGAGGTGGGGTTCTCGGTAAACTATCCGAAGTCCTGCTTAACACCATTGCAGAACATTGTTTCTCGGCGCCAGATGCAACACCGTGGCCTGCATGGCGTCACCCTTTGAGGAGTGGCTATCAGCCATTCAAGGGAAGGTTCAGCACTGTTGTCGATGAAGACGACCATGTTTCGAGCCATCAAGTCATTGCTGGGCATGATGTAGTCCTGCATCTACCTCGTCCATCTCTGCAGGTTGCAGATGCGACCCCTGCAGGAATTCTTGGATGTATGTTGGATACAAGTGTCTGGGAGTGTTGTGGACAAGATCACTCAACAAGGAGTTCCGGCAGGTGAGAGTGGTGGGGGGAGCGCTTGCACATCACCCTGGGGATGGGATTTCAAACCCTGCCATACCAGGAGATGGCCACCATGGACGCCTCTCTGTATGGTTGGGAACTCACACCGGACAGCTACACGCAAGAGGTCTGTGGCATCCGGAAGTGAAGGATCTGCACATCAACATCCTGGAGGTACAGGCAGTGTTCTGGGCCCTCAAGTCTTTCCTACGTCTCTGAAGGGCAAGGTGATGAGGATCTTCACGGGCAACAACACTACCACCATGTTCTACATCAGGAAGCAAGGGGGGCACTCGATTACTAGCGCTGTCCAAGGTAGCTCAGGGATTGTGGCACTAGGTGATCGGGCAGGGGATGTTCCGCGTCCTGTTCCACCTGGCAGGCATCAAGAACACCATTGCAGATTCCCTCAGCAGGGAACTGCACGCCTGCCACGAGCGGTAGCTTTGTCATTATCAGGCAGACGTCTGTTCATTAAATTGGGCAGACCCCGATTAATCTTTTTTCCACAGCAGCAAACTCCAAATGCCAGAAGTTTGCCAGCAGATTCCACCAAAATGAGACCTTGGGGGGACGCGTTCTTCTTCCTGTGGGAGGGTCTGTTTCTGTACGCCTTTCCTCCCCTCGACCCGTTTCCTCTCCTGCTAGCTGTAATCAACACACTGTCAGTGCAGGATGATACTCATCCTCCCAGCATGGCCATGGCAGATTTGGTATCCGGACCTACGCAGCCTGTCGGTGTCGCCTCCAGTCAAGTTGCTGGTACTTCCGGATCTGCTCACCAGAGAAGGAGGCGCCATCCTTCATCCCTGAACCTGAAGGCATGGCTCCTGCAGCCTTAGAGTTTGGGGGTTATTAGCTGCCAGCGGACTGAAGGGAGGTCCTCAACAAAGCCGGGGCGTTGTCGACAATAAGTGCTACAGAGCCATAAGTGCAAGCGATTTTTCTATGTGGTGCAGGTTGCAGAAGATTACCCCTCTGAGGGTCAAAGCCCCACAGATTCTTCCGTACTTGCTTTCCTTGGCAAAAGCTGGTCTGGCTCACACGTCCATAAAGTTACACCTGGCTGCCATCTCACGCTACACCAGATCCCTGAGGCGATCCTCGTTGTGGTCCCCCAGACTTGGAGTTTCTCAAGGGGCTTTTTCGATCTTTGCCACCATTGGAACTGAATGTAGTCCTGACAAGACTTATGGGGGCACCCTTTGAAACTATGCATCAAGTCCCACTCAAGTTTCTCTCGTGGAAGACGGAATTCCTTGTGGCCATCACCTCAGCTAGAAGAGTGGGTGATATCCAGGCCCTGTTCTGCAAGCAGCCGTACCAGAATTTCCATGAATCGAGGGTGGTGCTGCATACAAACCCTCTTTCTCCAGCATGGGGTCTGGCATGGATTCACATGCTCATGAATATTCCCAGTCGTCAGGCCGGGAATCCTCGGTATAGAAAAAATCAGTATCAGTTTCATTTCTGATCTCTTTCTCAGTAGTAACCAATCACTGGTCTCTGGGTCATACTGCCCCCAACCAATGACTGCCCTCTCCCTAAGCCCCGCCCCTGGCAGCCATCCTCAGATTTTTACTGCACGTTCAAGTGTTGGGAGTCCTCGTGCTTAGCTCTCGAGCTTTTTCTGCGTTTTCGCGCTTTTTTCAGGAGATTTTCTCATTTATTCGGTTAAATAGAGCCTCAAGCTCCACCGTTTCTACTTCCGAACAACGGGGATCCGTTTCAGAGTTTCGACGCCCCTCAAGGGTGAAGATTTCATCGAGTTAGGCTTTTAGAGGATTCCAGAAGTTCCGAGGCCTACCCCGGACTTGGCCCAGGAGAAAGGGAGCTCGATGCCCGGGAAGCTGTTCAGGACCTGCCCTGGATGCCAGCTTCAGAACGTTTTCAAGGAGGACGAGCATTCGTTAAGCCTCTGTCTCCATGAGGACAAGACGCACAAGGAAAAGGACTGCGTGTTTTGTGGGAACATGTCGGAGCGGACCATGAAGGATCGCCACCTCCGTCTCGCCAACTGGCTGGAAGGTAAGAGCCCGCCAGGCGAGAAGAAGAAAAAGAAGCCTGAGCAGTCTTCGAAGTCCTGTGAGGGTGCTCCGGCGACGGGGGCCCAACAAAAGGATAAACACTGCGAGTCCGCGGGCACCGGGAGCGCCGAACGGTCGGGCTCCTTGGCTGCCAGGCAGGGTGCATCCTCCCCGGCGCCATCGACCACGAGCCAATGCTCTGGCTCGGGTAAGAGGAAGTCCGAGAACCCGGCAAAGCTTCTGGAGAGGCCCCGGGCGATCTCAAAGATTCCGGCAGAGGGGGAACGAGGCTCGGACCCTCACCCAAGGTGAAGGCCCCAGGCGTACAGAAGGTGACGTTGGCCTTAATTCACCCTGCCAAGACCTCGATTGAGGATGTCGCCGCGGCCCTGGCTCAGCCTGTGGAGGCTACACCAGTGGAGGCGCCCTCAGGTACCAGAGTCTCCCTGCCACCGCGGAGGGAGTAGTCTTTCAGGCCCATCGAGAAGACCCCCACAAAGTCCTCGTTGGAAAGGGTGGGGGAGGGGTTGGTGGCCGTCGTGGATACGGACACGACCTCTGAAGAAGGGCTCATCCAAGTCGTGGAGGCGGCCCAGCCCATCGGGAGGAATCGCGACAAGTGCGACGACAAGGGCGAAGGTGATGCAGACGAGGCTCCTCAAGAGCCCTCGCTCCCGTCGTTTCTGGCGCCGCAGGACACCTCGGCGGCCATTTTGTCAGCCATCCAGTCCTTATGCTCGGAGATAAGGACTAGGTTGCCCCTTCCCCCGACTTGGGTACCTGAGCCAGACCCGACGGAGTAACCGGAGCCAGGACCTTCGGAGAGCCCACCACTCAAGAGGACGACGCATCCTAGGCCTCCTCTCCCGCCTCTGCGTCCTTCTCTGCCTTCCCCCCGGTCCACTACCCACGGGGATGATACAAGCATGGACATGACTACGACGGGTACAGATGACGCCGGAGGCAACGACGGGATGTGTCCCCCGTCGCCCCCTGCCCGGGTGTCCCCGCCCGACGAGATCGGACCCTTCCATGCTATGATTTCCAGGGCATCCGAGCTCTTCCAGCTCTGCCCTGAAGAAAAGGAGGTATTCCTTTACCAACGGCGCGAGGCTAAAAGGAAGACGGTCCTCGCCGTACCGCTTCTTGATGACATCTGGGATGAGGGGCTCGCCCTCCTCAAGAACCCTGCCATGGCTCCTGCGAAGACGGACCGGTACGAGAAGAAGTACCGGGTCTCTGACACTGCCCCCTTGTGTCTTAGGGCGCAACCTACCCCGGACTCTGTTGTTTCGGCGGCGGCCAAGAAGAAAGCGGGGGGGTGTGGGGGGGGGCATCGACCTCGACTTCAACCTCCCCTCCGGACGGCGAGGGTAGGAAGCTGGATGCGATGGGATGACGGGTCATCTCATCTGCGGCCAACGCCCTGGCCATCGTAGCCCGCTACGACAGGGAGTTGTGGTTCAAGATCGCCCCTCTGTTGGACTTCCTTCCGGATGCCAAGAGGGCTGAGGCCCTGGAAATCTTACAGGAAGGTGAGATTGCCTCAGACCACGCCATTACGGTGGCTACGGACATCGCCGACACCGGTTTCCGTCAGTTGGGCAACGGCGTTTGCCTGAGACGACGAGGATGGCTCAAGGCGACGGATTTCCGCCAGGACGTTCAGACCAAGGTTTTGGACATGCCTTTCAATGAGAACAACCTTTTTGCCAAGGCGGTTGATGAATCCCTTCAGGCGATCAAGACTGACATGGAGACGGCCCGTGCACTGGGTATGCTCCAACAGCGACGGCCGTCCTTTCGGAGCTCCGGAGGCAGACAGGGTGCCTTCAAGGGAGCCGGCAGCAGCTCCTCTATGTACCGTCAAACGGCAAGGTCTTCGTCGCAGGAGGCCTACAGGGGACGCGGCAAGTCAGGTGGATCCCGCCGTCGTCGCCAAGGTGGTCAAGGAGGCAAAGTGGCCTCCAAGCAAGATTGAACTGACTGTCGGGTCGGGCCCCCGCCGAAGCACCCCGGTGGGAGGCCGGCTGACGAAGTTCATCGGCGTGTGGGAATCCATCTCCACTGACCGTTGGGTGCTGGGCGCCCTGGCCCGGGGGCACGCCCTCGAGTTCCAGAAGAGGTGCCCCCGCATTTCTCCCGTGGCCAGGAAGGAAAATCACGTCCCTCAACTGCTGTTGGAAGTAAGGGCGATGCTCAGGAAAGGTGCCATCTAGCTCGTCCCGAAGAGGCTTCGGGGCTCCGGAGTTTACTCAAGATACTTCCTCGTGAAGAAGACAGGAGGATGGCGTCCCATCCTGGACCTGCGACGACTAAACGAATGCATCAAGGCACAGAAGTTCCGGATGGTCACCCGCCAGCACGTGCTGGGACAGCTGGAGGAGGGCGATTTCCTGTCGTTGGACTTGGAGGATGCTTACTTCCACATCCCTATTCTAAAGAGAAACCGAAAGTTCCTCAGGTTCGTGGTCAAAGGGCGGCACTACTAGTTCAAGGCCCTCCTGTTCGGATTAAAATCGGCGCCCAGGGTGTTCACCAAGTGCCTAGCACCGGTGCCGGCGCGGCTGCGCCTGCGCCTGCAGGGGATCCACGTCTACCCCTACCTGGACGACTGACTCATACAGGCAAGGACAAGGGAGCTCGCCGTGGAACACACTATGAAGACCGTCCAGCTGCTCACGGACCTAGGGTTCTCCATCAACTTTCCAAAATCCCACCTGGTCCCATTGCAAGTCGCCCTGTTTCTGGGAGCACAGCTCGAAAGTGTCGTGGCGGGCCTCACCGTCGGAGGAAAGGATAAGGACCATCCTAGAAAGGTGCAACGTCTGCTGGCCACGGACGTGGCCAGAGTGAGGTCTATAAAGTCCCTCCTCGGAATGATGTCCTCCTGCATTTATCTGGTGCGCTACTGCAGACTTCGGAAGCGGCCCTTGCAAGTATTCCTCGACGCCCAATGGATCCAGACGGGCAGCTTCGGGGACAGGATCCCGCTCGACGAAGCGTTCCGTCAGGCGATACGATGGTGGGGTGCCTGCACTCATCTGACAGCGAGAACAGGTTTCCTAGCCCTGGCCCACCAGGTGACGGTGACGACGGATGCCTCCCTGGAAGGTTGGGGAGCGCACACCGGGAGTCTCCACGCGAGAGGCCGTTGGCTCCCGGAGGAGAAGACTCTCCACATCAACATCTTGGAGCTCTGTGCAGTGTTCTGGGCCCTCGGGTCCTTCCTTCCATCCCTCAAGGGCATGGTGGTGAGGATCTTCACTGACAACACCACCACGATGTTTTACATTCGGAAGCAGGGCGGAACCAGATCCCCTGCCCTATCCAAGGAAGCCCAGGATCTGTGGCATTGGGCCGTCGGCCAAGGGATGTTTCTGGTACCCTTTCGTCTGGCAGGGATAAAAAACACCATCGCCGACTCACTCAGCAGAGAGCTGCGCTCGTGCCACGAGTGGGAACTGCGCCAGGATCAAGTGGACTGACTCTTCCGACGATGGGGCAAACCCCAGATCGATCTCTTCGCGACGGCGGCAAACTCCAAGTGCTGGAGGTTCGCCAGCAGGTTTCCCCAACCGAGGAGCATGGGCGATGCTTTCTCGTTCCCCTGGGTCAGCCTGTTCCTTTATGAATTCCCGCCGTCGCCTTTGCTACTCCGGCTCGTCAACCAGCTCAAGCGGTCCCGGTGCAGGATGATCCTTGTCGCACCGGCGTGGCGCCATTCTTCATCACGAAACAGAGTCGCTGAACTTGCAGGCCTGGCTCCTGCAGCACTAGAGTTTGGAGGATATGACATCCCGGCCGACTGCAGAGAGGTTCTTGCAAAGGCCAGGGCATCCTCAACTCTCAAGTGCTACGGACATAAATGTACAGGTTCTCTGTCTGGTGCCGTGCACAGAAGATTAACCCTCTGCGGATTACGGCCCCTCAAGTATTGCCGTACCTACTGTCTTTGGCCATGGCTGGCCTATCTTACGCTTCCATCAAGGTACATCCAGCTGCCGTCTCACGTTACACCAGAACTACAGGATGGGCGGCCTTGTGGTCTCATCGTCTGGTGAAGGAATTTATGAAAGAACTGTTCCGATCATTCCCGGCGTGGGAGCTCAACGTGGTGCCAACTAGGCTCATGGGGGCCCCATTCGAGCCTATGCATTCAGCGCCGTTGAAATTTCTGTCGTGGAAGACAGCATTCCTCGTGGCCATCACCTCTGCACGACGAATGGGAGAGATCCAGGCCCTGTCTTGCAAGCCTCCATACTTGACTTTTCACGACACAAGGGTGGTGCCGTCGGACTTCCACCTCAACGAGCCCTTTGTGTTGCCAGTTTTCTTCCCGTCGCTTTCGTCGCCGGCTGAGAGGACTCTGCACTCGCTGGATGTAGCTAGAGCGCTGAAGTTCTACGTGGACCGCACAAAGAGTTTTCGGAAGACATCACAGCTGTTTGTGAACTTTGGGCCTGTGAATCAAGGGAAGGCTCTCTCGAAGACTTCCATTTCCAGATGGCTCTCCGGCTGCATCATGCACTGTCACCGGTTGGCAAACCGACCGTTGCCAGGCCGTCTGAGGGCCCATTCGACCAGAGCGATCGCTACTACTACGGCGTTCCTGTCTGGTGTGCCCCTGCTCGACATCTGCAGGGCTGCTACATGGAGGTCGACGCACACCTTCACGAGATTCTACTGCGTCGACCGGGATTCCAGGGAGTAGTCCAGAGTCGGCCAGGCAGTGCTGCACAACCTGTGAGCCTGGTGAGGAGGTAAGAGTTGCTTAATGTTGAGTTGTTGTATTGCTTGATATTGAGCCTTTTGCCACCTCCCGTGGTTGTGCATGTGTATACTGCTATGTATTCTTATATTCATGAGCATGTGAATCCATGCCAGACCCCATGCTGTAGAAGGAACAAGTTACTTACCCGTAACTGTTGTTCTCCAGCATGGGTCTGGCATGGATTCACATGCGAACCCTCCCGCCTACCCCTCTGCGGCTCTTCACTTGGTCATACTGCCACTTCGCGTGCTACCAAATCTGAGGATGGCTGCCAGGGGCGGAGCTTAGGGAGAGGGCAGTCTTTGGCTGGGGGCAGTATGACCCAAAGACCAGTGATTGGTTACTACTGAGAAAGACAGATCAGAAACGAAACTGATACTGATTTTTTTCTATACTGAGGATTCCCGGCCTGACGACGGGGAATATTCATGAGCATGTGAATCCATGCCAGACCCATGCTGGAGAAAAACAGTTACAGGTAAGTAACTTGTTCCTTAATGCTGAAGGTTCCGTCCAAATTCAACCTCAACAAACCTTTGGTGTTAGCTGTTTTCTTCCTAAAACCTTTGCCGGTGGAGACGACCTTGCATTCGCTGGATGTTTCTCGTTCCTTGAAGGTCTATCCGGCACACACAAAGTTTTCGGAAGACTTCTCAGTTGTTTGTGAACTTTGAACCTGTGAATAATGGGAAGGCCTGGAAAAGCAACCGGATAAATGGACACTTCAGCATAACCGAGAGGATATTACTGCAGTTATATCCAAGTTAAATATGTCTTGCACCGCAGGCCCTGATGGGCTATCATACGTGCTCATCAAACAGAACCCCCAACATTGGATGGAATTATGTATGCAACTGTTTGATTTGATCTCAGAACTAAATGCTATTCCTCGAACATGGCAATCTGGAATCCTGTTCCCATTTTCACGCAGGGCGACAGGAAACAGCAGAGTAACTACCGCCCCCATTGCCCTGCTTGACCCGCTTGGGAAAGTTTTTGCTTCTTAACTATTGCAAAAGTTATCTAATTGGGCCGCAAAGAACCATAGGCAAGCAAAAAAACAAACTGGCTTTGTTAAAAAGGTTGGCACTAATCTTAATTTGTTCTTATTAAATCTCTTAAAACAAGAAGCCATCCAAGAGAAAATCCAAATATATGCAATTTTTGTCGATTTGAAACTTGCTTTTGATATGATCAATCGACAAGCACTTTGGAGCAAACTGAAAGCCTGGGGATGCTCCTCAGAAATTTTGGAGCCAGTTAAACTATTATACAGTAACACCAATATCCAGGTATGTATGACGGCAGACGGCATTGTTTCTGCACCGATTATAACACTGAATGGTTTGAAGGTTGCCCCTTGGCGGCGATACTCTTCAACCTTTTCACTTGTGATTTTGACGAGTATATGAATATTCTGAACCGAAATCCGCCGAAAGTCAATGTGTCTGCACGGCCACAGATAATGTATGCAGATGACATTGTGATTTTCGATAAAACACAGTGTGGTCTGCAGATATGTTTGGACCAACTGGAAAACTACATGACGCTGAACGAATTAAAGATCAATAAACAGAAAACGCAGATCATGCCGACAAAGCTACAACCTGGATTAGCGCCTTTCTAGACAATAGATCCATGCGCGTGTTCTCTCCACTAGCAGCCGCCCCACCCGCCTCCTGCGGCGTGCCACAAGGATCTTGTTTTTCACCCACGTTGTATAACGTGTTCACCAAACCTCTCGATATCTTGGGCTATCTGGGTGTTACTTACACCAACTACGCCGACAACACCCAGATACTAATCCCTATCTCAGGTGACTACACGGCTGACTCCCTCGCTATCAATGTCACCTACCAGGTCATCCAGGCGTGGATGGCTCAACACGGACTCTGTCTTAATGATGAAAAGACTGAGCTCCTTATTCTTGGTTCGCCACAAAAACTTAACAAACTCGACCCTGCGTTCAAGTCCTTCATCATCGATGGGAATATTAACACAACTGCCAGGGACACAAAAACCCTAGGGATCTACATTGACTCGACCCTATCCCTGACCAGACAAACTAACTCCGTCTCCTCCGCAGCGGCATATTCCTGCAAGCTTATTACAGCATGCCACCCCTTCCTCTCCGCAACCAACTGTGTCACCCTGGCTAGAACTCTTGTATTATCCAAGATTGATTACTGTAATGCACTGTACCTAGGCACCAACTGCTGCAACCTAAACAAGTTACAAATTGTCCAAAAAAATACGATCAGAGCCGCCCTCAACATTCCCAGGCGCCAACACATTTCCGACACCAGACGCAATATTCGCTGGCTCTCAGTCCCACACCGTATCTCACTGAAAACCCTGGCTCTTACCCACAAATGCCTTCATAACCAAGCTCTCTGCTACCTGGCCAACCGATTTGCCCTCCACAACTCCATTAGACCCCGCAGAAAGGCTCATTTAAACTGCCTTGAGGTTCCACGTTTCAATCTCCAAAGATCAGGTGGAATTAGCGTCCCTATCCTGGCTGCTAAACTCTGGAACACGCTTCCTAATGAGCTTAGAGCAGAACCCTCATTCCCGAAATTCAAACACCTTACGAAAACTTGGCTGGCTGCCCAGGACACGTAGCTCGGGGTTCTCTGTTTAATTTGTACATGTATACATAATCTGCTTGCCCTCTCATTGCTATTATTATACCTGTAAATTCTGTATTATACTTGTAAACCTTGTAATTATGGCTCTGTTTGTTTTTTTCTTATGTTGTAACTAAGTGATGCGCCCGGTTGCCCCTGGGCCTGGTGCGCTATACAAATAAATAAAATACAAATTAACTAAGAAAGGGATGAAGTCGAAATTTGCCTGGTTTTTACAGCACAATAAACTCACGTAAGTTAACACTGTGAAATATCTAGGTGTTTGGATCAACCAATCCAAATCTGAGGTAGAATGGTCCCTGCACCTTAAATCCATAGCCCATGCTCATAGAAAATATGGAAAATATTCACTGAAACCAGTGCTAACCTTTTTTCGACAAAGTGGTAGCGACCTTAGCTTATGGAGCTGAAGCCATGATTAGCCTTGACCCTGATATATGGCAACAACTAGAAGCCATATTCTGGCGCAAGGTGTTATCATTACCATATCATTCCCTAAGGTGAGAATCCGCTACGAGATCGCAGCCGAATCACTGCAATCCATCGTAATGTGAAAACATCTTGATGTATCGGAAAGTCCAGAATGATGATCAAGTCCCAGCAATGGAGAGTCTCCGTTAAAATCCACCAACAACTGGGAAAAAAATTACTGAACACCTAGAAAAGAAAATGGAGTTTCAACTTGAGAAGTCAGACATTTCAATTGAAATGTTGATTCAACGTCCGCAGCATGCGGAAAAAAGAATGTTAAATGACTGGATGCACACAATGCAAACTAAAACGCAATACCGCATGAACCTTAACTGTGACTCAGAAATGAGGGCGGTTAACCAGCTTCCGAACTATCGGAAATTATTTCCAGACAAAGACATACGAGATCTATTCCTGCGACTTTGCCTTAACTTGCTGCCAACATGCAAACATTTGGTCAAAATCAGGCAAATACCGACTACACAGTCATTCTGCAGGTTCTGCAAGGATCCAGAACATATTGAATCCCTCTTCCATGTGATAATGGAATGCAAGGAACTGACGGACAAAAGAAATTCCCATAGAGAAATGTATTTGAGATCCATGATACAGCTGGACGGAAAAGATTGCTGGGATCAGATCCTGTTAGGCAATAACAAGAAATTGATATACACCATCATCCAATTTTGGAGAACCATCATAAAAGAAGACTCAGTCATAGGATACATGTTATTTGAACCTGTCCGATTATTGTTTTAACAAGAATATGTAACTTACTAAAATGTATAGAATTAAAAGTTTAGAAATAAACTAAAACATCTTAATAAAAAAATAAAAAAAAGAAAATAATGGGAAGGCCTTGTTCAAGGCTTGCATCTCAAGACTGCTCTGCAGCAGCTTCATGAACTGTCATCGGCTAGCTAAGCGGCCTCTGCCTGGCTGCCTGGGAGCCCACTCCACCAGAGAGATTGCTGCGACATGGAGGTCCATGCATAACTTCACGAGGTTCTACTGCGTCAACATGGATTCCAGGAGGAGTCCTGTGTCAGCCAGGCACTGAAACACAGCCTGTTTGCTTGAGTTGAATCTGTTCCAGGGGTAAGTGTTGACTACGTCTGTTGAGACTTGCAACCTCCTGTGGTTGTGTAATGTGTACTGCTGTGTATTCGTTATTCATGAGCATGTGAGTCCATGCCATGCTGGAGAAGGCTTAAGTTACCTGTAACTATTGTTCTCCAGCATGAGTCTGACATGGATTTACATGCAATCCCTCCCTCCCTCCCTCCCGGCTGCTCTGACTCCTTTTGGTCGTACTGCCACTTTACATGCTTACCAAACATGAAGATGGCTGCCACAGGTGAGACTTAGGGAGAGGGCCGACATTGGATGGGGCAGTATGACCTGTGGACAGTGATTGGTTTAGAGTAGAAATACAGTTTTAAGGTGAAAGTGAAACTGTGTTTTCTTTTACTGAGGATTCCCAGCATCATGATTGGGAATATTCATGAGCATCCGAATACATGCCAGACCCATGCTGGAGAACAATAGTTACAGATAAGTAACTTAGACCTTTTTTTGCAGGGAGGATTGGAAAGGGGGACTTTTCTTCCTGCACTGTCCTTGCTAGTCATTGGGTAGATGGACACACCTCACTATGGGGTTCTAGTTTGCGAAGAGGGAGAGGTGTGGTGCAAGTCATACTTGCACTGCTACTCTAAAGAATGGTGGTCCCAGGATGTTCTTACCCCCCCTGTAGATGTATCTGCTCTGTATGTGGTTTGGGAGGGTCTACATCCAAAACATGTTTTCTGTGTGATGCGACAAGGCACTAGGTGAGATGTAGTGCCTGACATCCCTGTTCTGATGCAGTCTCGTGGAACTAGGGTATTAGAAGACTTGTGGCCTTCCCTTTTTAGGCCCGTCTCCTGACCTCTTATGAAGGTACCATGCACACCAGTTGCTCCAAAAATCCTGAAATAGGGTTTTTATTGCTAACTTTGGTGTGGTTTGTTATGGAATCTGAGAGGGGTTGGGCAGAGATTATTCTATCATCCATTTAAACTGAAGCTTGTGTGGGAGAATGCTGGGGAATCCTCCTAATGCTGCATCCAGGGGTATTCTTGCTTAGTGTGTAGTTTCCACTGGCTCTGAGAGCTCCCCCAGATGGCCTACGTTGACTGCCGCATTGTAAAATGAAGAAAGAGATCCAATAATTTGTGCCAAACTTAGTTTTAATCCAATTAGAGCACACAGAAGCCCTTATTACATGTGGGCACTACACCAAATGAGAGAAAGAAAGTCAATTGACACATATTTCTCCACCTAATAATATTGGTGGTTCATCAGGAGGGTTTTTGTCATTATTCTGACTTTGTACCTAAAATAAAATGTTATTGTTTACATTAATAATTATATTTTGTGCACTGACAAGAATATAGCATGCATCAGTTTAGGCTCTAGATTCAGCTTTCTCACAGTTTATGGAGATAAGGTACTTACAGAGTTATGAATCTTTTAAATCCAGGATCAGTTTGTTTTAAACAAGTAAATTGAGAGGCTTTCTTGATTTGTCAGTCTTCTGTCTTTGGCTTATGTGATTGTACGGATACACGTAGATTATGCTGCTTTAAGTTTCCTAAATTTGGTCCTTTATCATAGTGGTATACTTTTGCATCTAACATAGAATGGTTGAATTACATTTGCTCCAAATGCCCATCTTACCTTAGAAATAAGAGGTATTTTTTTGTGTGTTTCCTGTGGTATAAATATCCGTGTGGCTTGATAACCGTCTTGTACTCAAAATATATTTATAGCGACGTGATGACACGATTACACTAGTTGTGCGTGATCGCGTCATCACGTTGCCGCCATCTTGGATTGGGTTTAGTTACTTTCTTTGGCTATAACTGTTGTTTGGGATTGCATGGTCCTCTCAAACATGGACTTTCTTGAATACTGACTGAATAAAAATGTTTTAATTTTATCTTAGTGCGATATTTATGCTGTGGCTATATAGTACTTTATTTGTATAGTCGATCTAGAGCCTAAAAACTGCCACATGTTAACACCTACTACTAATTATTGTATTGCATTAATGGAAGAGCCATGTGTGATTATTCTTCCCTTCTCAATTTAGCTTGGTAGAGTATATAAAACAGTGAACATTATTATAATTAACATTAGAAAATTAGAACAGGGTCTGAACTAGCTATTGAATTCCTATATATATATATATATCTATCAAGCGCTCAGTGCAGCGCTAAATGCTTTGTGTCATAGGACTTACCCCATGGCGCCCTGTTTTTTTACTGTTGCTCTCTTTTTTGGATGACCTAAATAAACTCATGTAAATTCTGCTGTGAGTTGCGCATTTCTTTGGGCTTGCTGTGTTGTCCCGCCGGGAGTGCGGTTTTCTTTTCTCCTTGTTTGCTGACATATATATATGTATGTATATATATATATATATATATCGCCATATCATAAGATGTGTGACACGAGTACCTTTTGAGACTAGAGCATCTTACTTAGTCAAACAGAAATGCATCTAATTATTCGAAATTATATTTTATTCCGGCAGCAAGATTTCGAGGCATAATGTATCAGCCATCCTATGTGCAATTTATTGCCCTTGTACCACTAGGGAGGATTCCAACTCATTCAAGATCTACATGTACATGCAAGCGCCAAACGCATATTGTCCTTATAACCCACTAGGAAGGACTTTATTTAATTCGATTTTTCTTTACAAGAGACTTATTTGTATATACTCAAGTGAGATATTATGGTTGATCATTGCCCATTGCCTCCAATTATGTGCCACTGTATTTTGCAGTTTCTTGCATTGGAATGATGCGGTTTTCGACCAATTTATACTAGTATAAATGCTATGCTCTTGCACGTTTAAAATCTTAAATGTAAAGTTTAAATGAGAAATCACTCTTAAACTTGAAAAACTGTGTTATATTTTAACATGTGTCCTTGAAATTGTAAAATGCATGTTGGCAATATATATATGCATCGGCTGCCCACTTCTCAAGCGAAGCTATAGCCTCGGTCCAGTCCTTTCTAGACAACAGAAGCATGCAAGTCTTCTTTACCTCTGCATCTGCAGACCCAATTCAAACATGTGGAGGCCCCCAGGGCTCATGTGTTTCACCAACTATGTATAATATCTTTACTAAGCCTTTATTTGACAAATTGGACAGACTGGGTGTCACCTACACAAACTATGCAGACGACACCCAGATCCTCACTCCCCTTTCGGGCAATTTCACCTCAGATACAGCCCTGGTAAACGAAATATCCATCCTCATTCAGGCATGGATGGCAAGCCATGGCCTCTGCCTGAATGACGATTAAACAGAGATCCTGCTCCTTGGCTTGGCCAATAACCTAAAAAAAACTTACTAACTATAGTGCCTTCAACATTGACAGCAAAATAATCACAGTTGCCAAAGAAGTGAAGACTCTTGGCTTCCATGTGGACTCCACGCTATCTCTAAAAAAACAGGTAAACTCCTTGGCCTCCTTCACTGCCTGCACTGGCAAACTTATTAGAGCATGTAGACCCTTCCAATCTCTAGCAAGCTGCATTACTTTTGCCAATGCCCCTATCCCATAAAAATTGGACTACTGCAATGCACTATATTTAGGAGCCAATAAATACATCAACAAATTACAAACATTGCAAAATAATGCGCTAAGAACGGCCCTGAACCTCCCTACTAGAGAGCACGTATTTAATACCAGGAGAAACCATAATTGGTTGAAAATTAGCGATAGGATTCTCTTTAAGATGGTTTCATTAACCTTCAAATGCCTCAACAGCGCAGCCCCCCCCCAATACCTAAAGGAAACAATAATCAGAAAATCCTCTGCACGACCAACTAGGACATCCAATTCCTACTGCCGCCAAATACCCAGATTCCGACTAAAAAATAAAAATAAAATAAAGGCAACAGCTTCCCTGTAAAAGCAGCCCAGCAGTGGAACGCAATACCAGTTGAGCTCAGAAGGCATCATTCTTATTACAGTTTTAGACGTAACACCCGTGCCTGGCTACGCCTCAACGACCATTAGACTAATGACTACAGCTGTATGTTTTCACGTTTTGCCTCCTACCTGTACCTGTCAACATTTGTAACTTTGCCTGCATGTATTCTCTGTACCTGTCAATATCTGTAACTAAGCTCTAAGTATTCTTGTCATTTTGTGCGCCCAGCTACCTAAGGGTTTGGGGCGCCCTACAAATAAATAAACTAAACTAAATAGGTCTATGCACTCATGTACTACGTTCCAAGATGGTGATATTTTAGGAGGAAATGGTTGATGGCTTTGTTGAATACATTGAATAACATCAAGCTAGGACTAAAACTCAACTATATAAATGTTAGTCCTCTCTCTATTATGTTAAACCCGACGAAGCCCGATTAGGGTTAAACATATTGTTTTTCCTGTCTGCACTTTCTGCTGCCCTCCTGTCCAAGGATGTTTGATGAGCAAAGGACTTTATACAGCGGAATTCTCCGCTTGGAATTTACCTTCCTTTATTGCTTTTTATATTGCCAGAGTGCCGTTGCTACTTCTGGATTGCTAGTCAGCCAGCCGTGTTTCTCAATTCTATATTTGCGGAAAGCAGGAAAACCAAACATTAGTTTTCCTAGAGGAATGCACTCCAACCGATCAGCCATCAAGCATGACTCCTCCAAAGCCAAGAACCAGCCAAACAAACGTCTGATCCTCGTAATGTCCTGTTTATTCAATTAATCACTATTAAAATTCAAAATCGAGAAAAACGCGATATGACGTGTTTCGCAGCGTCTTCGCTGCTTGTTCAAATATACCATTGAAAACACCCAGTGGCAATACATATACAAACACTTTGTCTCTATCGTTTTTAGAAAGCCGTTTTCCTTTTTCTCTCTCAATAATATACAACATGGGTTTTGTGATGGATCATTTAGAAAATATGGCAGCCATCTGGAACCAGTTTTGATTAGTTGCCGCCCATTTGCTCAAACATTTGATACTGGTTTGATCATGCATCTAATGGCATGTAAATAATCAATGTAAAACTCCCAAGCATGAATATGCGGCAAAACAGCAAATTTGTTTCACAAATGTGATCACCATGTGTAATCTATACCCCACGTTGAACAAGCCTGTATTTAATAAACGTAAGATGTTGATGCTTAGTCTACAAAACCTCATCTTTAAAGTGCTTAGTGCCTTTAAGTTATAGCTGACATTTTTAAAGTGCTTAGTGCTTTTAACTTGTAGCTGCCATAGTTTTTATTAACACAATAAAGTGCTTAGTGCAATTACTTTAAATTGGGTTTATTGTTAATCTTGTCAAATCCATCATATACAGACCTGAGGAATTTCATCACATGGTGGTCACATAATGCCTGTTTCAAACTATATGAAATGCATATGATTCAAGATGTATACAAGTATTCAGCCATTCTGGTTCCCATACCTGCTCATAAAAGATGCTTGATGCATATGCTTCATAGCTGTATATAAAACCACCTAATATCAACATTTCACAATATTCCGTATAATAAAGTACATGATACATTAAAGTGCATAGTGCATTCAAAGCATATACCAGCATTAGTCATTTAGCAGGTCTGTACCGAGCAGCAAAGAAGTGAAAACAATATTTAAAAATCATAATTAAACACAACACATTTCAATATCCTCATTCGTAAAAATGGAACTTAAAAAAACCCATGTAGTTCAAGATTCCTTCACCTACCCATAGTTTTCTTCCAATTTGGGAAAAAGACATTGTAAATTGATATACAAAGGACAACTTTAAGATAAAGACTACAACCACAATAAACCAATATATCCCATTTTCACAACATCTAATTTAAAAAAGGAGAAAAATATGTCTTATAATACTTGATTGAAACACAATTTCATGAAGGAAGAGCACCAATTGATTAATTCATATTCTGTGCAGATTAGGCAATTCAATTCAAGATAAAGACATAGAATAAAAAACGTTTTCAATTCATTTGTTTCGGTTCCCAGAAACGTGTACAGTTCCTCATCAAGGTTGTGTCCCCTTGGTTTTTTAGTCTGGAGTTCTAGAATGTACCTGGTATATTTAATATACACAAGTTCTAAAGCAAGTTGTGCATCTGTGCATCTCTGCATCTTCATTTAAAGCCTCAAGATCTTCTCTTTATTTCCTCCTTGTGGCGGCATACAGATTCTTTCGATGCCCAAGAATTTGATACCGTCCTTAGATTCTTCCTGATGATCCTGTTGGAAATGGTAGCATAATGTAAATCTTGTATCCTTATTCTTGATCTCAAATGTTCCAAAATTGTCATTTTCAGTGGTCTAATGCTGCTTCCTATATTTAATTTTAGGCAGATGCATTGAATGCCGTATACAACACAATTTGTGTTGCAGTTTATAAATTGCTTGATTTTTCTACTTCTACTGCCACATTGGTCGGGGGGCTAGACATGAGGCTCCATTCAAGGAACATGTGGCTGCCAGGGCGGTAAAAAGGCCACACTGTTGTGCAACCAAATGAAACGTATGGCACTACCACCAGCACTACCATCCATAGCACACTTTCTGGGTGAGGAAGCCTAGCCAGTGACAAAATATGTTCCTTTTACTTCTTATTTTATTGGTATTTAGTTTAAACAATTAACCATTAACATTTAAGATCATACACATATTTTGTAACATATAGAAAATTACAGCTGCATTTCTTTAAGTCCTCTAAAAAGCTAACAATATAATTTCATAGACCATTCTCATAAAATATCACATATAAAATGTATATTAAAAGTATCCATAACAAACTTTCTAAAAATATCATAAGCTTTTTCCAAACACTACACATGAATGAAAACAATTTCCACCACTGAATATTCTATTGATTACTAATCGCACGCACTCAGTTACATTAATTGGTCTTATGAATCCTACCACTGCAATTGTTGCAGCCCCTCCCAGACATCTGTCCCACAAATACTCTAAATCCACCCAAACCAGATTATGTAATAAAAAAGAAATGTTAGTCCGCTATGTCGGAGCATGGGACACTCGAATACCAAATGTTTAATTGTTTCTAACATATTTTCATTTTTACAAAATCTACACTTTGTCTGGTCGATTCATATCTTGTTATATCTAAGGAGGATTTCTTTCATTGCTACGAAGGTCCATCGGAAACCCAAAAAAAATCATTCCTAACCGACTGACCAGGATAGATAGGTAGGTAGGTAAAAAAAGAGCCACAATTCCCAACTTATTGTGTAGACCTCCCAGATGAGACATAGAGGATTAACGATGCATTTCTTCAGTGGTAGAGTTCCAGTCTCATATGTCCAGATGCTTCTTAGACCAGTCTGGTCTGAGAAGTAACTCTTCTCGAATGGACCCTATTTCGGATAATCTCCCATGACACAATATGCTAAGAGCATTCACCGGACAAATCACACTCTGATTCGGTCCATGATTAATCCCTTCATGTTGGTCCCAATAGAGTATCCTTCTCTGCATTCATATTTTGTGCAGTAAATTAAAGATCCACAATGCCCTACTCTTTAAAGATCAAATACCCAATTCAAATCTAATCACAGCAATAGGAAACGACTTTGGTAGTTTAGGAACTCTTCTCCAGATTTCTCCTTCAAGTACCGACAAACGTTTGTTAAATAGATGTTCTGTGTCATAAATTAATTGGGTTACAATCTTGCCCTCATGGAATTTTAGGGCCGGTAGGATGGAAAATGTGACATATTTACCACCCACCTTGCTGATCGGACTAGTCAGACTGGAGGATTTATTTAAAAGGTGATCTCTCATGTCAGTTTTATTAGATCTACTGAATATTGGGAAACATGAGTAAATGAAGTGATCAGCCGTCTCCAGTTTTTGATTACCTACCACACCACCAAGTCAAAGATTTAAATTTCCTCTCAGTAGTGAACTGGACCACCTTCGTTTTATCAGTGTTCATCGACCATGAATTTCCATGTGCATAGAACCCAAAGACATTAATTTGTTTTTGTAACCCCAAAGGAGTCAGATCAAATAAGTAACCGCGTAGGAGAGCCACGTAAGCTTCTGATGTTTCAGTTTAGGTGATGCAAAGGGCGATTCTGCTAGAGACTCTCCCAGGTCGGAGACCTATAGATTGAAAAGGCAGGGAGCAAGAATACATCCGTGCCTTACTACCGTAGGTGTTGGAATCTGGATTTTCGATTCTGTGTGGAGGGTGTGAGACAGGCATGGTATCGAGAGACAGGCTCAAAAGGGTTTGTCTAAAAACCTTTATTTACCAAGGTTCCTGGGTTCGTGTACTGTCTGACTGGCCCTAACACTAAAGGGGTAATTCCCTTAACTGATGGTTCTAATGGCCGTCAATGTCTAATAGTCCAAAATAAGTCTGTCTGTGTCTAAACCTATGCTAACCCTCACTCTGTAATAAAATTGAGAGGAAGTCTTTTAAAAAGGCAACATAGTGGTTCAACAAAAAGTGGAAAACCAAAGTTGGTTTCAGGTGGTCTTCCCATCAGGTGCTGTTTGGTCAATGTCACACAAATGAGTTCAATCAACGGGGCTGTTCGTAATTGTTTATTTGTACAGCGCTTATACACAAGTGAAGTGCTTCAAGGCGGGAAGGGAGCAAGGGAAAAACAGTAGTCATTCTTAGGCCTTGAGGTTTCTGAATGATCTAACAAAAAAGTAAATGGCGAACTAGGCCCTCTGGTATTTCACCTAGTGAAAGTGCATGAAGTGTAACAGGCTCAACCAGATTAGGGAATGAAGACAGAACTTACTAGTACTAGTAAATTCAGGTCATGTAAAGGTACAGACGGAGTTGCAAGGGAGAGGGGAGGGGGAAACAAGTGCGCCCAGTCTAGCATGGCCCTGGGTTAAGTGCAGAGATGTTACCTCTCTCATGGAACATTTGATAAAGTGAAGTAAGACCTTCACAGGCCCCTTGTAGTTATTCCAACTACCTTCAGTGTATTTGAGTTCCTTGGGGTTCCCTTCCCCAAGATTCAGCTTATTCAAGTTTCAAAACACCATGGAAGAAATGTAACCGTTTGTTTTGTAAACTTCTCGTGGTCCCTTACAAACACTTCAATCTTTTCAACACTAACAAAAACGAACAAGTCTTCAACTTGGTTGGGCCTCTTTGTGTTCCCTTCCCCAAGCTCAGCCCCCTTCCAACTTTCAAGCAGGAGCTCCCTGTCCAGGCCCAGCCACTGCAGGAGCAGGGGGCACCTTTCCTGCAGGCCGCTCGACCTGCGGCGAATTTCCACAGCAGCGCTCTGGCCTGAGCGCCCAGACACGGCGAATCCATCCCACGAGCGCCGGAGCCTCCATAAATGAAGCTGCACCGACGCTCAGAGATGGAAACAGGCTGCCGTGCCTGAAATAGCGGGAATCGCTATCTTTGCACCTGTCCCCCACCCAGGTACATCACGGCCCACCACACTCAAAGATGGCCGCCCGTCCCTTTGTTGCTCACCAGAGAGCCTAACCAGGCCCACATCAGCCACATGCTGCAGCTGATTGGCCGGCAATATCCTTAACCCCTGATTGGTAGCCGGCAGGCGGAGCCGGCCCACTCCATCCAAGGCCCACGACTGCAAGGCCATTTCCTGTTTCTTGCCTGTTGTTTGCCGGAGCTGCCGTCTGCCAGTCCCCCTGGCCCTCACAGGCAGGCAAGCCATACGGTGAAAGCGCAACGCGACCTTGCTCGAGGCCACTACCTGGTAAGCAATACTCCAGCACTCCCACGGCACCCTTATTGCTCACGTGACTCTGCATCGTTGAACTTACTCACCTACCCACCAACCTGCGAGCACTAGAGCTGCTCCTTAATGCTAGTGACCCGCATACTGTATTTGTGCCATATGCCCAATGTTGATTCCAGTATTTGTGCCATATGCCCAATGTTGAATCTAGTATTTGTGCCATATGCCCAATGTTGAATCTAGTATTTGTGCCATATGCCCAATGATTGAATCTAGTATTTGTGCCATATGCCCAATGATTGAATCTAGGTACCACTGCCCTATCTGCATACTGTATTTGTGCCATATGCCCAATGTTGAATCTAGTATTTGTGCCATATGCCCAATGTTGAATCTAGTATTTGTGCCATATGCCCAATGTTGAATCTAGGTACCACTGCCCTATCTGCATACTGCATCTATACTGCCCTGCCCTGAATTGAATTGTACGTGATTGTATTGCTTCTCGCCCTGCTTTGAACAGCCACGGCATTGAATCGCCATATCATTATATTGCATTTTCACCTGGTCTGAATTGCCTCCCCACTGTACTGTAGTATCCATGTGTCCTAACTGCCATACCACCGAATCGCATTATCCCCCTGCTCTATTACTATACTGCGCCACGCTACGGCACACTGAACTTAGCCATTACCCTGAATTCCACTGACCTGCAGCCGGACTTTCTGACTGCACCCCTACCCTATCTTTCCTGCCTATACCCCATCTCCTAGATAGCACCCACATTGCTACTCCCACTCTGCTTACACAACACCAGCGCAGTACTGCAGAAAATGCTAACTATATTACTCATCTTCTGTGCGATGGCCACGCCCGCATCCCCAGATATTCCCATTCAGGATACCGACTCAGGAGCCCCCCCCCCTCCCAGCCAGGCACCAGTCTCACCAACGATTCCTACATAACTAGTTACTATTCTGACCCTTCCTGCCCAAGGTATCATCGCAAGTCAGGACCTATAACCCTTGCCTCCCACCCCTGCCCTACCACCGAAAGAAACAACAAACTTCGCGCTAGACTCTCTAAACTATATGAGCCGCCCCGAAGACTCCTGTCTGACTCCAAATGCGAAGCCAAAAGCTCCACCAAAGGCCCTGCCATCCCCACAACCAAGTCCAAACCTATCGCTCATACAAACATCTCGGTAAAAACGGATGTACACTCCTACAAAGGAGCTCTCCTCAATACTAGATCATTGGTCGCACATGCCCTTGATATAGCAGACCTAATTATTAAAGATAAATTAGATTTTATTGCTCCAACTGAAACTTGGCTCCACAATGCAGCAGGCCTGTCTCTAATGCTGGCTATCCCAGATGGCTGTACCATATCCAGGCAGGACCGGGTGGGCAACCGGGGCGGTGGCATCGCCATCATATCCAAAGAAAGTTTAGCTCTCAGACTAGCCCCGACCCAAACTCTGCAATCGTGCGAATCCCTCACTGCCAAACTCCCTATAAACAACACCCAATCCCTCACTATCCACCTGATCTACAGACCACCAGGTCCACTCGGGACCTTCGAGGAAGATTTGCATAACCTAATTTCCAACAATGCGAAAACCACCTCACAACTACTGCTACTAGGTGACCTTAACCTAGGGTTTAACGACCCAGCAGACATACATGCCTCTACCATAGCCAATACGATCTCATCACTCGGACTCTCTCAAAAAGTTAACCTACCCACCCACCTGAAGGGAAGAACCCTAGACTGGGTTGCTGATGCTAACTGCTCAGCGGTCATCTCCTCCACCACACCACTACCTTGGACTGACCACTCGCTGGTCTCATTTAACCTACTGACCTCTAGACCACCTACCACAACCGTGTCACTGGCACCACCCTGCCTCACAAGAAACAAGAAAAATATTTCAGTAGAAAAAATCATCCCAGCCATCCTTCCAACCCTAAACGCATTGCCAGACAATCTAGATCCCAACACACTAGTTCACGAATATAATAAAATCATGTTAACTACTATGGACAAAATTGCCCCACTCAAACTTCGCACCGGCAAGCCAAAAACCCATTTAAATAAATGGTACACACCTGAACTCAAAGCCCTCCGCCTAAAAAAGCGAAAATGTGAAGCTGATTGGAAATT
Source organism: Ambystoma mexicanum (assembly GCF_040938575.1). Lineage (NCBI taxonomy): Eukaryota > Metazoa > Chordata > Amphibia > Caudata > Ambystomatidae > Ambystoma > Ambystoma mexicanum. Next base: position 1,176,029,452 of record NC_090927.1, on the reverse strand, counting down.
ATGCCCCTCCAGTGAAAAGAAAGCCATCCTTGACACGATTTCTCGTCATTACAAAGCTGAAATCTGCTTAGCTAAACGGAATTCCTATAACAACCGCATTGCCAACTCCAACTCAAGTATGAAGGAGCTCTTCTCCATACTGAAGGAACTTGAGTCACCCATTGCCACACCCGACACCCGACACCTGCACCAAGGACCAGACCTGGTGCACAGACATCCAACAAGCACTAGCAAATAAAATAAACACCCTACAAAACAAAATTCAACTAAAAAAAGACTCCTTAAACCTCACTAACTCTCCCACATCTCCGCCCAATGCCTTACCAAGTACACACACTAACTCATTCACCTTCTCTAAAACCACCACCCTGGAGGTTGAGAAAATCATTCTTTCTCTTAAACCCTCAAACTGTAAAGGCGACATCTGCCCTGCACACATAATCAAGAACGCAGCCAGAGACCTGTCGCCCTTTATCTCCAAACTCATAAACGCCTCTTTTTCCTCAGGCAGTATCCCTTCCAACTTAAAACAATCCTGGGTGCTCCCCCTCGTCAAAAAGCAGACGCTTGATCCTCTCATCCCCACCAACTACCGACCCATCACCACGGTACCCTTCCTACTGAAAATCTTGGACAAAGTGGCCTATGTCCAGATTCAAAAATACCTAGAACTACACAAATTACTAGGCTCCAGACAATCAGGTTTCCGCCCATTACACGGCACGGAAACAGCCCTCATTGATCTGAAAACCCAAATTGATGATCTGAGGGACAAGGGTAAGACAGCACTCCTCCTCCTACTCGACCTCTCCGCGGCATTCGACCTCGTCGACCACAAGGTCCTCTGCAGACACCTTGATTCAGCTGCTCATTTCTCCCCAGAAGCTATCAGATGGATTGAATCCTTTCTGAGTGAGAGAACAATGAGAGTCTTCTCCCCTTCAGCAGCAGCAGACCCCTCTCCTATTACCTGCGGAGTCCCGCAGGGCTCATGCGTCTCCCCCACACTATACAACATCTTCACCAAACCTCTGTTCGACGATCTGGACCCATCTGGGTGTCACCTACACCAACTACGCAGATGACACTCAGATTCTCCTCCCACTTTCAGGGGATCACAGTAAGGACGGAGAGTTGGTGAATAGGGTATATCTCATCATTCAGGCATGGATGGCATCTCATGGTCTATGCCTGAATGATGACAAGACAGAGCTCATCATTTTAGGTACCCCCGCTAATATCAATAAACTAGGCCTTGAATATGCCGAATTTAACATAGATGGTCATTTTATCAAAGTATCCAGGGAAGTAAAAACCCTTGGCTTTTATCTGGATGCCACTATGTCATTCACTAAACAGGTCAACTCACTAGCATCTACCACTGCGTATACTTGCAAATTAATAAGAGCAGGCAGACCATTCCTATCCAATGACAGCTGTATGATCCTGGCAAGAGCACTCATACTATCTAGGCTCGATTATTGTAATGCCCTTTATAGCGGTGCTAACAAAGCCATTATCCACAGGCTACAAATCCTACAAAATAATGCCTTGAGAGCTGCCCTCGGCATTAATAAGAGAGATCATATCTCCACCACCAGACGCCAACACAAATGGCTCTCCACAGACAACAAAATCAAACTAAAGTTGGCCTCCCTAACCCATAAAGCCCTCAACAATGCCGCCCCTAGTTATCTGATGGACAAGGTAAAGAGAAAGTCCTCCATCCGACAAACAAGAACTATCAATTCCAACCGTCTGATAATTCCCAGATTCAAACTCTCCACCATTGGTGGCAACAGTTTCCCGGTGAAAGCTGCCACACTTTGGAACTCTCTGCCACACAACCTAAGAGCTGATCAACCATATTTGCACTTTAGAAGGCACCTCATCAGTCACCTGAACTCCAATAACCCCTGTATTTAGTTGCACTTTCTACACCTATGTATAGATATTGATACCCTTGTTTGCGGACTTGCCCTCGCCTCTAACAGCCCCTGTACATATCTGTATATTTCTCTCCTGTATAGATATTGATTTTTTATGTATGAAGATTTGTATATTTCTTATTCCTGTAATCCTTAAATATTTTTATTTTACTTCAACTGTATATTTCTGTAACATTGTAAGCTTCGAATTATCTTTTTGCCTGCGCCCTGTTGCCCCTGGGTAAGGTGCGCCATACAAATAAATAAACAAACAAACAAACACAAAACACAAATTCAGCTGGTCAAGATGTACCTTTTCGTTATTGATAACCTTCGTCATATACCATCCTGTCATGGGGTAGAATCGGAAGCTTTCGAAAAGAAAACGCCAGGCTTTTTTCTTTTCCTAAGCGCAATTCCTCATCATTTGCCCCTCTTTATTTTCTTCTTCTTAATTTTGATACCTTTTTTCCCTTTAGATGCTTCCTGCACCCCTTTACTTATTCTTTCCTTTCCGTGCACACTTGCACGGTTTGTTTTTGCTTTTCTTATCGGGGACCTGGCACTTGTCCTTTACTGTTCTGGTGCTATCTTGCACCCTCTTTTCTGTTTTCTTTTTTATTGTGCCTGGCACATTTCCTTGTAATTTTCTCGTGCCCCTCTATTCTCTGTTACGGGCTGCTCGCATCCTTGTACTTTTCTGTACTTTCTCTCACTTTCTGCTCCGATCAGTCTTTTGCTTGCTTTCCGCTGCGATCTGCTTTTCACTTAACTTTCTGCTTCGCTCTTGCTTTCGCTGCGCTTCTAGCTTTTACACTTTATGCTTTGCTCTTGCTTTTAGCTGCACTTTCATCTTACACTTTTCCTTTCTACGCAAATCCTTCCTGCTTTTACTGTCTGTGCCTTTCTCCCGCTCTGCTCTCATCCAAACACATGCTCCCGAGTTTCTCACATTCTCCATGAAACTCAACGGGCAGCGTCGCATTGAGAGGCGGTTCCTCTAGGGATTGTGGGGTCAGGTCATGGTCTCCCCACCTGCCCCTCAGCCCCCTTTGGGGTTGCCACTGGTGCCAAGGGAACAAGTACTCTCCTGATCCTGCCCGGCAGAATGCAGGCTGCACGGCTCCCTCGCCACCTTGCAACCCTCAATGCACACTGGTCCAGCGTCTTCACATGCCGTCCTACTCCAGCCTGCAGCTCCTGCTTCTCTCTGCTCCTGGACTACTCCGGTCCGGACTGCATCACTAGCACACTCATTTCTGTGTGCAAAACTACACCTTTTATAGGGAGCAAACCAGTCAAGTGGAGTCTGGTGTGACTAGTAACTATTGAATGCCTGACTCTATTAGTGGGACAACCAGAGTTCTTTCTAGGGTAAGCTTCCTTTGCTTTCCCCATGTTATTCATGTGGGACCTCTTTACAGATCTTAGTGGCCGCCTCCTCTTCTCAGTATTTGTTGGAGAATTGGAGGGGGGGGGCGATGGAGTTAGATTGTAAACACCCTATAAAGGCTGAGGGAGTGTAGGTTAGGGTGTTTTCAGGACTGGGGGAATACCATGTCTCACTCTTGGGTATCCTCCTCCCAATCCCCCATGACCCTCAGACTCGGGTGATCCTCCCTCGCTTGTCCACACCCAGGGTGGGGATCCAAAAGCAATGGCCCTTCGCTGTCCACCTGAATTGAAGATCCGGGGGAGTGGGTGGGAGAATACAGTGCGGTTTCTCACAAGGGCTATAATTGTTATGGTATTGGTTTTTATAAAGCGCACGTTCGCTAGAAGCATCATGGCGGTGAGAGGACATCAGAAGCGATGGACCTAGAACAGAAAGTTTTTAAAGAGATGGAGAAAGCCAAGATAGTCAGCAGTAGCCTGGATGGGCAATGCCAAGGCGTTCCATAGCTTGGCTGCTGCAACCGAAAAGGAGCCGCCACGCGTCAAAACCAGGGAATTGGCCAGAAGTTGGGCATCCCCAGATCTTAATGAATGGCCAGGCTGATGGTGTTGGAACATCTCCTGGTGAAATTCTGGTCTTACTCCATGGAAGGCACGTTGGACAATACAGAGGGTTTTAAAGATAATCCGCTTCTGAATAGGTAGCCAATTGCGTGAACGCAGTACTGGGGAAATGTGTGACGCAGTCAGTATTACTAGCCACACAAGCTGCTGAATTTTGTAGCATGTAGCAGCTGGAGCCAGTGAATGATATGAGCTTGTTGAGCCAGGAACAAGGAAATACAATTAACAATCTGGCTCAACACCAGAGAAGATGCCACAAAGGGGCAAAGTTTCTCAGGGAGAAAAGGCTGAATATTTTTCAACACTCTAAGCTGGAAATAACCGGCTTTACATATTGAACTGACTAGAACTGAGGCTGAAAGAGACTCGGAGAACAAAACACCCAGGTTTCTGACTGACGGAACAGGTAGTGGGCAGGAACCAGGTTGTGGGGACCAACAATTAAACTCAGTAAACCAACAGGAATATTCCAACTGGCCATTTTTGCCATAGATGGTTCCTAATAACTTTGTCATACGCTGAGGATAAATCGATAGTTGCAACGTAAGTCACACTTGCCTTACTACTCCAAGCTAATTTCTGGACAATCTTAGGGAAATTAAATTGTACCGCGATCATCTGATGGTTGCTCCATTTACACAGCAAGATCTACAACTCATGTACATGAGATTGTTCACGTACATATAATCCACGGTGGAGTGACTCAACCCTCTTGACCACGTTGGCTGATGACGAATATTGCCACTGATTGTTCCATGTAGTCTGTAAAGGCCCAAGGCCTCCAGCATATTTCCCACTGACTCCATGCTTGTTGTTTCTGAACAATAGATGTTTACCCCTATTTGCTTTGCCCATGCAGTTTGAGTTTAGGTCCGCACCCAAAACGATGATATGATATCTTCTGTTTCTGCAACCCAACCCAAAGTAAATGCAGTCAACTGCTTTAAAATGTCATCAAGACTACAAAATAGGTGGTGCCAATAAATGTTAAGTAGCACCATTTTGGTGCTTACTCCATTCAAGCCAATTGTGTAGGAAGTATAGCTCTGGAGCAACACGTTTGTCTTGGAAGCAAGACAAGACAGCGCAACACAGGTTTGAATCCTGATCCCACGCTTAGAAACTGCTTGTTGGTATTAAGCGTGTTATAAAATAACAATTATAATTAATAATCAATGTCTGTACAGCTAGAATCGCTTTTTCCACCAGAATTTGTTGGGCAAACTTGATGCCAAAAGAGATGCTCATCAAATTAACCAACCCTCCTGAGGAGCGCCCCCTCAACCCCTTCTCGACTAACTGACATAGCATGACATAGGCATCAAAAACTGGTATTTCCGTGAGCCAACTTTCCTGAATGAAAATAATTGCATACTCGTGCAGAGACTTTCCCAAAGCTTCATTAGTGAAAAGATGTGAGGTCCCACAGCTATTCCATGAAATAATTCAGAGAAGTCTGACCACCAGAGAATGGGGCAAAAACGCTATCTATTAAAGTGCGGGCCACCCAGGTCCAATTCTCAGCTACATTCACCTGTCTGGCCTCCCACACCCTCTCAGCCAGTATATTGCCCCAATTCCTACTGTCCCTCCTCAATAGCATCTTCAACTCATTCTGAACTCTGCATTAATGTCCTAGTCACCACCCATGCCACATATAATACTATTATCCATAGGTGAAATCTCAGATCCATAATGGCATAAAGGATGAAACTCGGAATAAGATCAACATTTTTTTTCAAGAAGCCGGTCACAATAGCAACATCTGTCCTGGTTGGATAAAAAAAAGTAAACTCATTCTAAATCCTTTGTAGAAAGGGCTCTTAATGATGGGACTTCCCACATAAGGGAAAGTATACCTGAAAGATTCATTACAATGGATCTATTCCCAGGCAATAAACATGCCGCCTCAATGTAGGTTCCAGCCACTATTGTTTTTTTTGTGCGACTCATAGAGGTTAGTTTAGAACCCAATACCAACCTTTTTATCTTTGGGTGGCTCCCCCCCCTTTGGAATTATTTTGCAGTTTTCAGCAGTCCGGACCACTTGCCAACCCTCAATAGACAGTATACTGACTCCGTGGGTTGCTGAGCTAGCTGGGTGAGTATAGGCTCTTCTAGAGAATGTATTTTATCAGAGGGACAAACAAATTGCTTTGACCCCACCCTGTGCAATTGGGAATTCCTTATTGGCATGGTTTCGTCCTCACTTTTATGAACATTCACTTTTTGATTAATCAAAAAAGCATTTTCTTGCTGCTCTTCCTTACTAGGAAAGGAGGTCCGCTGTGCACCCCATTGCACCATTTTCACAGAATCATGATAATCTGTTGTCCAACACCAGCACTCTTTTTTTTTTTTTTGTCACTGGCACTTTTTTTGAAGATCTGACTTGTCCTAGCAGTGTTCTGCTGCGGGACAGACGAGCCTTCCCAAAAAAAATGCGTGCAACAAGGCGGCCCGCGGCCGCACAGTCTCTGCAGTAGCTGGCCTGCTATATCACTCAAGTGTTTAAAAAGCAGGCCAGCAGCTGCAGAAGCCCAGTTGGCCCCTTCGGAACAGGAGCACTGCTAGCATGAACCCCACATATTTTCAATCAGGCAGGTAATATTTTTCAAAATAGAAGTCGAATTTGGAATTAGATGAACGGAAGTGTTATGGAGTACCTGACCTGGGCCCATTCGCACAATGACACACGAACGCCAGGCACGACTTCACTCAGTTTATTCCTCTACAAAACTGCCTTCCGTTTCCCTCTCCCCCTCCCTTTGTCCCACTCCCACTCCCCCACATACATTCACTTTCCCTTAAAGGGGCCGGTGCCCTTTGATCCCTAACACCACCCCCCCCCCTACCCTGGGCCTACATTTCTTCAAAGAGGCGGACGGGCTTCAGCGAGAACCGCTGGGGTCGACCAGCTGGGTCGCGTGTGTAAACATCCTGCGGCGGAGGGTCCTCAGGCGGCTCAGGGGGTGCCTCTTGGCTTTCGGGCTCTTCCTCTTCGAGGGGTGCATCTTCTGACTAGCACAATCTTGCCTACAGGAAGTTGAGGTTCTCTTGCTTTCTGTTTCTGGTCGGCCCACTCCTTGGCCTTCTTTTTTTTTTTGCCGGCCTCCCGCTTTCTTATTTCAGCGTCTTCTGCCGAGGTATAGTCTTCCAGTTGTGGTAGCCTGGTTTGCGGCTTGTATCTGATCATCAGTTCCGCTGGGGTCCGTCCAGTTGCCTCATGGGGTGTGTCGATAGCTCCTCAGCATTTGAGAGATAGCTCGAGGCATGGACGTTTGGTCCGTTGCAGCTTTTTGGCGCGTCTGCTTGATGTTTGCCATAAGCGCACCACAATGCCATTGGCTTGTGGCCACAGTGGCGTGATCCCCTGATGGTGGAATCCTAGGTGTTCTGCGAACTTCCTGAACTCCTGTCCTTGGAAAGGGGGCCCGTTGTCGCTTTTCACGATGTTGGGGACGCCCCATTCACTGAACAGCTCATCGACCATAGCTACTACTTGGTGGAATGCCATGGACTGCACGGGTTTCACTAAGGGGAATCTAGAGTATTCATCAATCGCCACTAGGAAGTAGCCTCCTTCTTCCAGTGGGCCGTAGAAGTCAAGTGCTACTCGTTGCCACGGTCCTTTGCTTTCAAGTGGCCTTGTTGATAGTGTGCTTTCTATATTGGCAATTTTCATTCCTCGCTTTCAAGTGGCCTTATTAGTGTTTTTTGTCTATAGTCTTTGCTGATCCTCGCTTTCAAGTGGTATGCATTCCTCTGCACTTGTGCCCACCCCTCCGATTGCTGCTGTACCTCTTCACATCGGCTGCTGCTGCTCCACGTGGTCTGTGTTTCCCCACTTCTGCGTTGCGGTCCTGCTGAGCGTCCTCCACTCTGGTCCGGACTTCCTCCTGCTGGTCGCTCTGCTGGGCCTCTTCTTCTTCCTGGCTGCTCGGTCGTCCACGCCGGCAGCTCCACAGGCCCCTCCTGGGTTTCCACGGCCTGGTCCTCTTTGCCGGCGGCTACGCTGGGTCTCTGTCCACCAGGGCTGGTCTGTGTTTCTTGCTGGCCGCTCTGCTGGGCGTCTTCTTTCTCCCTGGGTGGTTGCTGGCACGCCGGTCCTCTGCACCGGCAGCTCCGCTGGGCCTCCTTGCCACGGCAGCTCCGCGCACCTCCTCCGCTGCATCCTTACTACGGCTCTCCTTGCCGTATCTGGGTGCACGCGTCCCCTCCTCAGGGGATGGTGGCGTGGGCTTTGCTTCTCGTCTCCAGTTGTTCTTGAGTAAGTGGGCCCATTCGCACAATGAGACACAAACGCCAGGCACGTATTGACTGTTTATTCCTCTACAAAACTGCCTTCCGTTTCCCTCTCCCTTCCTCCCGCCCCTCCTACTCCCCTGCGTACTTTTACTTTCCCTTAAAGGGGCCGGTGCCCTTTACTCCGTAACAGGAAGCTTTCCAGTCCTTTTAGGGAACAAGGGTGGCCAGTGCTTGAGAAATAATTTATGTACAGCACTTCTTAGCACAGCAAAAACCACCCCGTTTATGTGTACAGCACATCACTTCTCAGCAAATTTTAAGCGTGAAAGGGCAGCTTTCACGCTTAATATCTGCTGAGAAGTGTGCTGTTCAGATAAACAGCGTTGTTTTTGCTGTGCTTCGGACATGTTGCCCATACTGCACTTTCGCTTGCTTAGCGTGTGTGCCAGCCTATTGGCAAGGTACTCTCATGACATCATGGAAGGCCTGTCTTCTGTCATTCGAAAGTATGTAATGGCGATGAAAACACCTGCATAAGCAGATGCCGGATGCCAGCTAGTTTTTTCTAGCTGTAAGAACCCGGAGTGTGATGTCGAAGAGCGACCAAGGATTTCTCCTACCAGGTTAGTTGAAACTGCCTTAGTTTGGTGTGAGGGAGGGATGAGGGTAGTGGGTTTCTGAAACCGCCAGTCAAGCATGCATTTCGTTCTTTTAGCACTCAGTATTTGTGTGTTCCGGTTTAATCGTACGAAAAATCTCACCAGCTTGGAATGACAAATTCTTTATCCAGAATAGAGCTAGCTGAGCTGGTGGATGAATGGGGTTGGTATGGTGTCATGTGTAGTGTATTTCAACGGAATCCCCACTAGAGGCAAATAACACCCTGCTTTGCTGTTCAAACGTCTGTAGAACACATGACCCATTGGACTAGTAAAATGACATTCCATCTGTGCCAGAAAAGGCTAACAACTTAATTTGGTCTATCCCTGGTTGGTCATTACAGAACAGACACGCCCACTGTTACATCACAATGCCATCCTTTCTCAATAAGTTCCATTTAGTTATAATATATGACAATAGACCTTGGTTTTGGGGCGACACTCAATGTTTTTCATATCATATCCCCTTGCTCTGACAAGCTTAAAATAATAAAATGTCACACTTTGTTAAATAGGCTTTAAAGCGAGGCCTTATCAAAGCATGTCTGAAAATGGGGGCTTGAAGGTGAAGTTGCCGCTGTGGGGATACAGTGTACATGTCAGCATCCCTTAATGCTTCCAGGAGATGAAATGTCTCAGAAGACAAATCCAGGCACAGGTGAAAGACATTGTGGAGATGTGATGGGATGAAATAGAAGGAGAAACTGTGTAAAACACAAACTACTTAAGGATACCTACAAAAGCGAGCATGAGCATGCAGAAGAAGATGGCCTGGCTTAGAAGTGATACAAAATGTGTGTTCACTACAGTCCTTAATTTGTTGGGGGTATTTGCCAAGCCTCATCCCCAGTGGTGTAGACCGGGTTGTGGCTGAGCGAGCAGGGCCCGCCCAAACACTGTAAATGCTGTCAGCAGCACTGTGTGGGCATTAACGGATTAGCTTCAGGCACCACTTGTTAGACAATCCTGGCTAGGTCTCTGCACAGCCCTGGCATTTATTTTTGAGCCCCGGCACTTATTGTCTCAGACTTATTTTAATTATGAAATGGTGATAGTCACAGCATCCATCAACCACAATGAGCAGGTGCGAGCTGTAGTCTAACCCCAAATATGTCAACACTGTGGGGAGGAGCTATGGGTGGTGCCAGAGGTGTTGGGGAACTGCCCACCCGCAGTGTCACAGGAGTACTAGAAAATAATGGCACTTATTTTTCTACAAATGAAGCACTGATTACATCTTCCCACTGTAAAGAGTAATTTGCAATAAGATATCTATTTTGTGTTGACAGGCGACTTAGAAAGTGCTCCTGTGTTGATGAACTTCGACAGTGATGGATGTTTGTACGAGTTGGAATGGCATACCGCTGCCGCCTGTGTCCTCTCCAAGACCCAAGGAGACAACTGTAGAGTGTCTGATGCCCAGGCAGGTATGTATCTGCTTTTTAGAGTAACAGTGGTCTCTAATAAGGGTCTCTATAGTAAGGAGAAAGGAACTGCTTTGAGGGAATAGCACTTTCACAGTGATTTAGTTAATGAACAGTAGTGGTCGATTGCCAGTTCATGGGGCATCTGTTAAGAGTTTATAATAGCATTAATATACTTTAGTGAAATTAGTTTACTAAAGTGCTTTAGTTATCCAGTTTATAAAATGTTTTTTTTTTAGTATTTTCATATGAAATTACAAGAGCAGTATAATGAAATCCACTTCCTAATGCCAATGTGTATACATATTACACGACCCGGTGTAGCGGCCGTGTAGTTGTTAAGGATTTCAGTCAGGCAATACACCCGGGTCTCAGCCTAGCATGCAATGCACCAATGAAATACTTATTTATTGTGTCCATCTCATATCACACCCCTCCTCAAAATACCCCCAGGTCACAATGGACCAGGTATCAGGCTGGTTGGTAAAGGTAAGATTTATTTATATAAAATTCAAATCAAATACAACTTTTAATATATGGGGCAGCAATCACCAATGTGGTGACAATACAATCAGAAAGTAGATAAGGCAGTAGAATTCACTTTTGAGCAGCACAAAAGATAAAACGCAGAGAAAAGAACACTTTTGGCTTGTTGAAAAGATGGCGCTTAGGCTAAGATTTCCCCCTGAAAATTTCTCAACTCACAAAGAAGCAATTCTACACAGATGAAAATAAGCAGCAGGTATTCAGGAATATAGAACAGTGTATAGGGTTTGAATACAGTCTTCCCTCCCCAAACAAGAGGGAAAACGTTTTTGGAACTTTTACACTTTAAAAAGAACAGTTGAAAATGGCTGTGTGAAACAATGAAAAGTGTCCAAAAATCATTAATTTGATATAAATTCCTATGGGAGCAACACTGAAAAGGTCCTAACGAACATAAACTACAATATGAGTAACAGTACACCCTTTGAATCAGAATGGAAGTTAAGAAATACTTTGAATTGGAAATCACATATGTAAAACTTTTGTAAAAATGCAAATTCCCTCCTAAATTTCACTATGCGATTATTATTTTTTTTTTTGGTTCAGACAAACGGGTCAAATATACTATTTCTGGATTGGTTGTAGATGTAGCTACGTGTCTTAGGTTTAAGTGAGAGTTGAAATTAAGTCTCTACCTATAAAAGTGAGCAAGTTATACAAGTTTGAATGAGAGCCGTTTTTGATAAAGGCGCGAAAATGAAAACAGAAATCAGTTTTTACAATGACAATTATGCTCTAAACTAGGGTATTCAGGTGGGTTTCCAGTTTGAAACCAAGTAAGCCCAAGATTGGTCCGCGGAAACAACCCCAGCACCTCCGTGTCCGCCTTGGAGGACTCAGTCGGATTACCCGTGGGATGATTTTAAGGGTTTGGGATTTCTCAAGACAAAAGGATTTAAAAGAAATTATCACTAGCACAAGTAATCAAAGCAAGGTTTCAATACTGGTGTGACACTGCTACAAGTTCTTAAGTTAAAGAGAGGATGGGTTATAGATTGGGATAGGACAAGGCAATTATACTATGGGTTACTAGGATTCCTATTGATACTTACAGTCCACTGTAATTTAAGATTGGACCGTCAGGTTCTGGTCATAACGGATCAGGTCTACAGACAGGGCACCTGTGGCGGAATTGATCAGCTGGGCGGTTCTGGTCAATTGGACTGGCACCTCAGACTGAACCGGACTGGATTGGATTGGCCCTTTGGTTGCTGGACACTGTAGATCAGTGGAATGGCGAGTTTCAGCAGGCAAGCATTAATGGTAGCAAGCCAGACTGGATCAGAATTATTTCCCTTAAGATTTAAGATGGTTTCAGTATTTGGGCCTATCTGAAAGAAGAGTTCAGCAAATGCTGAGGCCTGGGTTTTGCAAAGTAGTCTGGATCAGGACAAGATGAAGAAGTCAGGAACAGAGCGGCACACGGAAATCAGGATGGAGTCAGGAATCTGTGTGTCCTGTGTGTTGTGAGGTTCCCTTATTTATCCTGCCAAGTTGACATCACTCAGTTTATGGTAGGGGCAGGCTTACAACCCACACCCACAAGGCTATGGTTGGTCAAAGGCATAGTTCCTCCTTGCTGGTTGGAGGACAGAAAGGTTGTCATATTTTATTATGTGACTTGGGAACCTCCCATAATTATTGGGTCCAAAATTTTACTTTCCCACAAATACATATTTATATACTTATGCCCTCTAATAAAATCATACACATATATTACATATTGTGTGGGTTACATTTACATCCAACCCCCACGTCGGTGAGACCTGGTGTTGTCTTTCTGTTGAATTTTGGCAATTTTAATCATAAAGGTTTGGCCTAACAATTCCTCACTCGGTACATATATGTGCAATCACTCCTAGAACACGGGTACACACTATTAGATTTGCAGCATTAATAGTCTCTGCGCAATTAGTGTTTTTGCATGACTTGTTCCTTATGCAGTGAGAAATTCTACCAAGTTTTCATCTGGCTAGCATGAGTTCAAATTTATATGCATGTACTTTTCATTTATTTACTTATTTTTGCCGCCAAGTTAAATGTCATGAAGTTCTGTGGCAAAATAAGAAAATTTACTCCCAAATCACAAGTCGGGTTTTTTTTTTCTTTCTTCACAAGTGAGCAAGATCTTTCATTAAAACATAGAAAATGAACACAGTTTATCGGTGGATTTTTACATTAGCAATCCTTAATCATTCTGAAAGAATTAAACCTTTAAACAAAAACATGCTTTCAAAATGTAACGCTCACCTGAATCCCTCGGAGGCGCAGGTCTGGGCTGGGGGTTCTCGGAGTCTTCTAGGGTCACGCGCAGGCCTCGAATGCCACCCTGGAAATGCCCTTTCCTCACTGAGATCTTAATCTGAAGGGTGAGGTGTCTGCAATTATGAGAGCAAGGGGTTAATATGGATATATAAGCCTGACTGGGCAAGCTGCCTCCCCTTGGTGAAAGCGGAGCTCTCCATCCTGCGTCTGTGCAGGGGCGCCGAAGCCAGTTACTTCACTGGTTAATTGTCCAGCCTCTTGGTTGCAGAGGATGAAGATTTGGAGCAAGGCCGTTGTTAGCAGCACGAACGGCGGTTGCTTGAATATGGAGGTCCGGAGAGCGATGGAATGGCGAAGGTATTGCAGGCAAGTAAGTAGAAAATGTCAATTCGAAGTTAAAAGCACTTCTTAATGTCTCTTTTCCTTTTTCAGGTCGCAGAAGCAGCTGGGTAGAAAAATGGATGTCGAGGAATGCGCCGATGAGTGAGAAAGATGAGAGCTGCCCAAAACACGTGCGTATAGATGGAGTTTTGTATTTCTTAATGATGTCCTTTTGCTTTGCAGATGCGAGTAGCAGCGTCGGCGGAGGCGAGAAGAATGCAGCGCATGTAAGGAAAGTTTCACGGAGGTTTACTAACCAATGTCTTTGCTTCCACAGGTTGCCGGAAAATGGAAAGCTGCAGCCCGTGGCTTGAGATGCACCGATGGACTGGGTAAGTGCTGCGCTGGTTTTTATCTCGTGCTAACCTGGTGTTCTTTTCCCTTTTCAGATGCTGCTGAAGACGAAGATGGTATTTCAGAAGGTAAGATTGCGGATTTCTCTTCCCCAGATGCAGAAGTTGAAGATTCTCTGGAGCTGACACGGTGAGCGTCCTGCTGCTATTGCAGAATAACGCGAAGCACGTTGCTCTGATCGGGCGTGGTTTAAATAGCTTACTGGAGTGCTTAGGTGTCTCCTTCCACAGCAGCCTCGCCCAGGTAAGAAGTCCCAGCTTCCAGAATAGTTCCAGTATCCAGTCCCAGGGAGTGGTGTTGGCCACACCCAGAAGGTAAAGTAGTTCCAGCCATGGATGGATGAGGATTTCATCCTGCAGGTGAGTGAGCAGCATGGTCTGCAGCAGGTAGGTCCACCCAAGCACTATTCCTTACTTCATGAGCCCGGCACGTCCTGTGCCGGTACTGGGTCCCCTTATGAGCCTGGCGCCACTGGCGCCAGGACAAGGTCCATAAGGCCCCTATGGGAGCCGATGGGTGCCTGGAAATGAAGTTGTGACCCAGCTTCCAAGGCAGTTGGGCTAAACCTGACTCCTTGGAGGCTGCGGTCATGACACAAAACTGGCGATTTTCCACTTGCTTCCTGGAAAAACACATTAAACTGAGTTCTTTTTAAATCTGCTTTTCCTATGCAGCACATACATTTTATTCAGCACCAGTTCTTCCCTTGAGTACTGGGATTTGTTTGCAGTCTGACTACATGTATCCAGCCTTTGTTAAAAGTTTCTGCCTGCACTGCTAAAATTGTTACATGTTGTAATTTTAGGCGCATTTCTCCCGTTGAACTGAAAACCAATGTTGCTGGACTGCCTTTTCCTTAGATAATTTTCATAACTGTTGTCAATCGATGAGGCCCGGCTCCTCTGGCCACACTAAAAGATCCTGAAATTTCAGTACCGTTTTAATCTCACTGATTCAATGGAAAATAAATGGATCTAGCACCAAAAACAGCACTTTTGAAGCTTGCAGAGCTACATTTTAAAAGGCATTTTCGGTTTTCAGCACAATCCTATTGCTTAGTTCCATGTTGAATGTAACAGAACCCACTGTCATGCTCCTAAGGTGATAACTCTGTTTTCATCCCCACTTTGACTGTGTGTGGCAGGGGTGCAGCCTTTCCTTGGTTGTGACCCAAACGTGGTTTTGCAGATTTTGGTGCGCACAGGAGTCAGCGCCTCCATTTTGGGCTGTTGCTTTCACCCTTTGTAAAGTGTTATGTAGTTATGGTTAAGTTGCTTGTCCCGGGAGGATAGCTCACTGGCAATGTGCTCGCCTTGGAAGCAAGACGACAGAGTGATACAGGTTCGATCCCCAGGTCCGCGCCTAGAAACCTCTGGGTATTAAGCCTGTTATAAATAACCTATCATATTATAAACTCATAGAAATAGTACTTTTTCAGTGGGTTATCACTTCGCTCCCCCTGGGCGAACCCTCAACAGACCTTGCAAAAAAAGTATATAGCTGGCTCTGAATTTTTTCACCAAGCTGGGTGAGGTTCGTGCGGGTGGGGAAAGGTTATAGGGGGGGGGTCCCAAACATTTTCTTTTCCATAGACTGAATGGGGAAAAACTTTGCATGGCTACAGCCGAACAGCTGGATGGATTTTCACCAAATTTGTGGCAAGAGCGCAGGGGCTTGGGCCAGAAAGCATGCTTTTGTGTGTTTGGTGGAAATCGGACCGGTAATTTTGTTGCAAAACAATGAAATGTACGTCCCAAAAAAATGTGTGATATCTGGGGCCACTCCGCGGACCCATTTCCCTGTTTGCTTAGCAGACCGAAGTCTCATTGGCCTGTGGTACGCCGTGCTGTCGCCGAACAGTCGACGCGGCCGGTGGTTGGCTGGAGGGAAGCGTGCTGTGCGTGAAAGGTTTTAGGAAACGCCGCCATGGTGTATCTGAGGTCAGTGCTGCGGTGTGTGTGGCAAGGATCTACGCTACTGTGTGCATGACTGGGCCTTTTGTGGTAGCAGTGTGCGCTCTAAAATTAGTCATATCTGGCTACGCGCCACCGTCCTATTTCCCTGTTCGCAGCGTGGTCAACTTTCATTGCACTGCAGGGTGCAGGGACGGGATGTGTGAAGTGTTGTATGGGAGGCCAATGCAGCAGCAAAAGGATCTGAAAAGCATAGTGTACGGCATCTGGTGGTGGGATGAAGGGATGGAAAGGGTGCGGGAGTGAGAAGACCTTCACGTGATATATATCATTGTACAAGACGACAGTGGTGTGATAGCTCTATCCCTGCATGTTCCGACAATGCACAGACACCTCAACAGGCAGCTATCTTGTGTTGTCATTGTAGGCAGCCTTAGTTATGGCATGAGAGCTACACCGACAATGTCTTTCTTTCATGAGTGGTGGTAGGCACATTTGCAGAAGGGGAGTGCTTTGCACGACAAATGAGGATGTCAACATAGCGTGTTCTATGGTGTGTTGTGTGAGGTAGTCCATAGCCCCTTGCATGCATGGCTGCAGCCCTAGCACAGACAATTATGTCCACTTGTTGAAAAGGTATGTCCATGGATTGAAAGTAGCTGCCATATTGTTGCTTATTGTCTGCGATTTGGCTGCAGTGCACACAATGTTGGTTGTATGTGTCTGGTGATTGATACAACAACCAACAGTTGTCGGTGTATGGGTGGAGATGGTGCAGTGACCAGCTGTGCCGTGTGTCCACTGGGTGTATTAATGGAATAGTGTACATATGGAAGAGGTCCCGGTGCAAATGTTTCTTGTATGTGCTTGCGTAGTGTCCATTGCGCAGATTAAGTGTTGCTCTGCAGTATGCAACATTGCTTCGCTTCTATTCACGTACTGCAGTGGTGGGAGCAGGCTGCATGTTGCAAAGATTGTCTTGTTTGGTTGGCATGTTTATAATGCTTTCAGATTGGAAGTGGGTAGCAGTCCCAACACAGTGGTATGTTTCTGCATCACTGTAAGTGGAACACGTGTCTTTTTGCGTCCCTGCTTTATGGTGTGGTGGTTGGGTGGAAGTGCTGGTGCGTATGTTTCCTTTGATTTCTGGCACATGCGTACCTGGTCGCCTGCATGGCTCTGTTGTGATGTGTAGCATAGGCTTGGACTGTTGGGTGCATGTCCGAAGGCCATGCATCGAACAGCGTAAGCCTTGATGACAGCCTCCACAATATAATGCAGCAATGCATTTGTTACTGTGCATGCATTTGCAGTTGGTGAGTAGCACACAATGGTTGTGGAGGACAGTGTGCACTTGGTTGAAGAGCAGAAGTGAGCTGCTATGTTTACATTATCATATGGTGTACATCATTGCCCCTGTTGCATAATGGGGAGCTACATGTCACCATCTGCGTTTGCTTTGGGTAGGCCATTATAAAACCCTTGCTTCAGGAAGTGTTTTACCACGTTGCGCCACGAAAGGAAGTCATCAGCATTAGAAAGTTGCACAATGTACACAGACACTGACATACTGGTATGCACAGGCCACTCAATGTAATTGAGCGATATATGTACAGATGTGGCCTGGGTGAAAGTTTGCCAATGGGGCCTGCATTACACGTGACATGAGAAGTAAAGCATAGGTTGCACTAGGGTGTGCAGTGTGTGATGAGGTGAAGCAGTCAGTGATGGTAGAGTAATGGTAGAAGTGGAGAACAATGGAGAACACATGAAACTTGCAATGTACACTGCAATACGGTGTGTTGCGTATGCTAAGCCTGTAGCCCCTTCCATGAATGGGTGCCCACCGTGCACTGGCAAAGTGCTGTGGGGTTCAGTAGGATTCACAATGTTGCCTTCAATGTGCGGTTTGAGATTATTGCATAACATGTTGCTTGTATGGTTTTTGGGATTGTTTGCAATTCTTACCCTGTGTATGCCTGGACCTCATTGAGTGACGCTTCCTCCAGTGTGTCCTGTGGGAGAAGAGGTGAAGTAGTGGATGTTTAGAAGGGGCTAGGGCTGACCTGCATGTACCTGGCCACTTCTTCACCTGCATACTGGACTGCAGCAATGTAGATTTACCTCTGATTCTGTCAGAGGATGGTGACCTTTGAATAATGGGTGCGGAGAGCATTTTACACTTGGTGGAACAACCAAAGTGCGGTGCTATGCGTTAGCAAGCAGATGGCGTAGGTAATTGTACGTGTTGCATATTAGGCTATAATTTACCCACAGCTAGAGGTCGGGAGGTGTTTTATAACCAGAAGCATGTGTGCTTTTATGTGCAGTGCTGGGATGTTCAGCACCGACTATTAGGGAGCTACATGGCGCTACTTATGGTTGACTTGAGTTGCCCTTTGCCCCACCCATTATATGTTACATTTCTGGATTGTGGTATGTGGGAAATGATCTCTTTCATGAGGCATTCTAACATTGATTCGGTGGAGACGGCTACAGTAACTCGTACTGCAGCCCGTACTTCTTTATTACTACAAACAATTGTGTTCTTTAGTTAAACACGCTGCTTCCTGTGCTACGATTTGCTAACTGACTTGGGGCACAATCTTCTCTGTGTCACTGAAGCATGGTTAAAGGATACCTCTGGACCTGCAGTCAGACAAGCCCTTCTGAATACCTATGACCCACTGCGAATGGACCGTATGGTGAGCAAATCGGGAGAAGGGGGGGGGTTCTATAATTTTTAAGGCCCATTTGACGGCCAAACTCCTTTCGGTGAGCCATAAACTCAAAGCTGAACTTCTTCTGGGATGCATCAGGATTTCCCAACTGTTTGCTATCCATATTCTTACAATCTGTCGTCTGACTGTTTATTTTATAAACAGTTTCTTGAACTAGCTGCTAATGTGTACTTGAAACTCCCAAACCTGGTGGTTTTGGGGATTTCTATTTGAATTCTATTAGCATGACACACATCGCGGCACAGCAATTTATGGATGCCATGAATGATCTGGAGCAGTTATTTCATGGGCCTACGCATGTCCATGGTAACACTTTGGATCTTATCTTTGCCTCTCCTTCTATGGCTAACGTTTTTGCGTCAATTCCCATTCTCTGGTCCGACCACCACGCAGTGCCTTTTTTGCTTCAGACCCCTGCCCCCTGCACACAACCCATTCATCGAAAGGTACTAAAATGCTGCTGGCGTTGGGTATCTAACCAAGACATAATTTTGAGAATCCTAGTCACAAGGGATAGCCCTTTGGATATAGATCTGTCTAAAGTCACACAGACATTTAGGGCAGTAGCTGGTAAACCCTGCGCCTCAGAACCATGGTTCGATGATGCCCTAAAAAAACCTTCTGTTAAAATAAACGCCAGCTTGAATGCAAATGGTGGGCCTCTTACACACTTACGGATAGACTCTTGTTTAAACTTAGTTCCAAGGCTTAGCATCAAGTAATT
Source organism: Ambystoma mexicanum (assembly GCF_040938575.1). Classification (NCBI taxonomy): domain Eukaryota; kingdom Metazoa; phylum Chordata; class Amphibia; order Caudata; family Ambystomatidae; genus Ambystoma; species Ambystoma mexicanum. The sequence continues at coordinate 1,176,010,250 of NC_090927.1, read as the reverse complement.
CGCTTGGCCAAAACTAAATACTACACCACTCAAGTGGAAGAGGCACTTAACAAACCTGAACTTTTTTTGCTGGTGTGTTCCCTTTCTACTAATAGTGACTTAAAGGAAACTATCATCCCGTCGCAAGCTTTATACAACAAATTCTCTGACTTTTTTTGTTATCAGTCATTAATATGCAAGCAACCTTTGCCGCCACTGGGTTGCCACAGACTGAGATGGACACGCAGTGCCTAATTACAAACAGCATAGAAATCTGTTCTGTCATTCCAGTATTTACACCTCCTATGGTCATTAAGGCTACGAAAGTCCTCAAATCGGCTTTTCCATCAGATGTGACGCACCTTTCTACCCTGCATGAGATTATAGACTACATCGCCAGTCGCTATGCACAGCGGTCAGTCACTCTTGTTCAAACGGCCTGATAACAGCAGACCTTAAACAATCTCGGGTTATGCCCTTAATTAAAAAGCTGTCTCTTGACCCTGCGATTTTGGCCAATTTTTGCCCAATTTCACTGCTCCCTTTCTTGATGAAACTGCTTGAATCTCTTAAATTCGCCATTCCTCACAGACCTCCTAGAAAAGTCACAATTCTTGGACCAGTTTCAATCTGGTTTCCGCCCAGGCCGGGGCACAGAGTGTCCTGGTTTTGGTTGTGGATGATCTGATCAGATTGGTAGATCAGGGGGAGGGGGCCTTGATTTGATGAGATCTCTTCGCGGCCTTTGATACGGTGGACTATCCAACCCTGCTGCTCAGTCGCTCTCTGGCCGGCCTCTCTGGTCAGGTGCCTGCTTGGTTTTCGTCATTCCTGTCCGATATGTCACAAGCTCTCTCTTTGGGGTCTTTTCTCTCTGGCTGTTTTAAACTTGTCTGTGGTGTCCCTCAGGGCTCTGCACTGTGCCCTGCACTTTTTAATATCTATATTCGGCCTCTTCTGCTCCTTTTCCGGTCTCATAGTTTTCAATCGTACTCTTATGCTGATGACACCGAAATCCTTGTCCGACTGGATCTTGCCAAGCTGGACACCACGACTTGGCTGCAGGGGTGTCTGACGGCAGGGAGTGACTGGATGGGAAGAACCTGGCTGAAACTCAATGGGGACAAAACTTAGATCTTGGTGGTGGGTACCTCGGCTTCCCCTTGTGGTTCTTTCTTTTTTCCTCCTTCACTGCTCTGGTCTTCTGCCTTCTGGCCCTTCTGAGCTCGGCTCCTGTCCTGTACCTGTCCGGGTAGTTGGGAACCTGGGATCCCTGTTTTCTGAATCCCACTCTGCCACAGCCCAAGAATGGGCTCGGTTTGTAAATCTGGCCATTTCCCTCTTAAAGTACGAATGAAAGTTCTGCCTTTTCTTCCGTTGAATCTTCGCCCTTTGGTAGTGTCGTCTTTGGTACTGAGTCGGCTTGACTATTGCAACTCTGTTCCTGGCCCAGCCAGCTTATATCATCCACCGGCTTCACCTGCTGCAGAACTCAATTGCTTGTGTGGCCACTAACACTGCTTATGGGGCACATATTTCCCCAGTTTTGCAGTCACGACACTGGTTGCCAGTGCAGAAGCAGATTATTTTTAAGTCCCTCTGTATTGTCCAGCATGCCTTTTATGGCGTGGGACCGGAATTTCTGCTGGAGAAATTCCAACACTGTGCCTGGGCACTCATTAAGATCTGAGGGAGCTCAACTGTTGCGCATCCCTCGGTTTGAGCATGCCCGAATGGGCACCCGGTCCTTCTCAGTCGCTGCGGCCAAGCTATGGAACACTTTTCCTTTCCCGATTCGGGCTAGCTCTGACCACCTTTGCTTCCGCCGCCTGCTAAAAACCTTTTTGTTTTGAACACTGTTTCGTCCTGATGTTCTTCATCGCCAAGATGCTTCGGCGAACGAGCGCTTTATAAAACCCAATAACAAACATAACCCTTTGTAGCTTTAGAAGAATCAGGTGATATTTATATTTGTATGCCCAGAAAATATTAATGGTGCATATTTCTTAGTGGCCGCTAAGACATGACATGTTTGTTGGTGTAGTAGGGAGAAAGCAATAAATGGTCTAGGAAGAGTTGTTGGTGTTGTAGTGCGGTTTTATCCTATGAGCTTTTTGAAGTTCAAGTCGAGGTGAGAAGGATATGCCCGGGGCTTTAGGAATCCAGATTGCCATAAATGTAATGGGGTCATTAAGTTGCGATTTTTCTCGTATTCTATAGAAATGAAAATTATCCCTTCTATTTCTATCCTCCAATGCCGTAACATCCGTTTCTAGTTGGAATATTCTTAGTTGTAAGTTCTCCATACCATCCATTATATCTTCAACACTGGACATGTGCTCCTCTGCATCACACATTCTATGTGAGAACAATTTAATTACATTTTTTAAAGGCATGAAAATCAGATAGCTGAGTGAATATTAGACAATGTGATTAGAATTGTATCCATTCCCAGACTTAAGGAAGTGAGTTCAAAGGGAGCTATTTTGCCTTCTTCAGTTTTATTGTCCGCCTTAATGAATAAAAGATGAAATGTTTAAAAGTGCCAAGAGCGAGGTATCTCGTCCTTGGGATTACATCCCTGTTGCCAAGGACGAGATACCTCGTCCTTAGCACTTAAGGGGTTAATGAAACAGAAAACGTTAGAGGGCATTGAATGGCGAATTACCAAAATTACCACAAAAAGACCTTGGCACTGGGGGGCGGGGAGGGAACCCATGGCAGTTAAAAAGGTTAACTATGGGTTTATGACGGTATGCAATATCGCGAAAGCGATTAGCTACAAAGTGCAATGTTCATTGTGGACATTAGGTGTCATCAGTGAGCTAGCCCGCAGGGAAGATTCAAGCCCCGGTAAAGCGTGATGAATAGCGTCCGTCATGTTCCCTCAGGAGCTGGGCGCGAGATTTCATAGACCTTGCTGGAGCGTAAGGAGAAACTCATTCCACTTTATAGAAGAGCCAAATTCTCAGTTGCTGTGGTGCCGATGACATAGAATATTTCCCAGGAATTTTGATCGCACTCCTGTTACCTCATGAAGTGTACGGGTGTGCTGTCTAGCTGTGGCGTCGGACTCGAGTCATTCATCAGAGCAGCGCTACCGAACTCCACCATCACAGCTGTCCATCAAAAGAAATGGTAGGAACAACCTCCTATTCATAAGCTATATTTCAATGACTTCATGTTAAAAATCCTGAGTCAGGAAGTGACAGTCTGGTGTCCATCTTGCAGCCTGCTTGCCCCCTCCCCCCTTTATACTTACCTGTCTAACTAGAATTATGGGTGTTTCTCTGTGTGAGCTCATTGTAACTCTAGACCTCACACCATTCCTGGGACTAAGCATTGCCACTCTGCTACCAAACCTCGATTGTTCCCTGTTAACCATAAGAGGGTGGCCTCCCAAAATCCCCCCCCGCCCTCCCAACCCGTGCTGGTTTTGGAAATCTCTTAACACTAACCTGCCCGTCTGGTGGAGAGCTTGTAGACCCTATCTGTTCTGTGCTCCCTCGGCGGGTAAGTTCTTGTAAAAGCTCACTGCCACCTTTCTGAGGATAGATATCCTAGATCTGTGGGAGGAACATCCATTAGGAAGTGCATCACTGAGCGGGAAGTCATTTGTTTACCACCAAAGACTTCAAACATACATCGTAAGGATTGGTTGGAAACGGCTGCGACTAATTTAAATGGGCATATACTGACTAGGTGCTTTTGTTCTTTGCTTGTTTTCGTTTTCTTTTTCCTTTGTATTTATTAACTTTTATATAGTGCTTTAGGCCAAAGCACTTTACATTAAACAGGAATACATGAGAAGCAGTAGAATACAATTCACGATTCAAATAAACAAGAACAGTATGAAGAACAATTTGCCAAGTTTGTTAGGTGTAAACCTGGAGTGGGGAGGGACAGAGGAGGGAGTAGAGAAGGGCTGTCAGGAGGGGAGATTGAAGAAGGTGAGATTTTAGGGAGGAGCAGAAGGAAGAGTAAGAGGAGATGGAACGGATGGGGAGAGGGAAGGAGTTCCAATGAAGTGGGGTGAGGAACAGAATGTAACGGAAGCGAGAAGGAGCACAAGGAGTGGGGGGGGGGAACAGAGAGAAGGAAGAGGTCGGCAGAGCGGAGGGGGTCAGGAGGAGAGTAGAAAAAGAGGAGGGAGGATAGGTAGGGAGGGGCAAGATCATAAATTGATTTAAACAAAAGACAAAAGAAATAAAATGTAAGTGAGAGTAAAAGGAGAGCCAGCCAAGTGAGGAGAGCGAAGAGGAGATGGAGTCGAAAGGAGAGAGGGAGCAGAGAGTGCAGATAGCCGAGTGATGGAGGGATTTGAGGGGGGCAAGATGAGGCTGGAAGGCCGAATAGGAGAGCTGAGCAGTAGAAGAGACGGGAGAAGATAAGGGAGGAAATCAGTTTGGAGGCGTGAAAGGTGAGAGAGGAACGAATTTTACAGATGTTATACAGATGGAAGCGACAGGGGAAGGTGAGAGAGAGATGGTGGGTAAAGGAGAGGTTGGAGTCGAAGTGGAGGCCAAGATTACAGGTAGAGGCAGAGAAAGTGAGATGAGTGGGGGGGAAAGAGGATGGATGGAGGGGGAAGGGGGCAGGAAGAGTGTTGGCAGGGAAGAATAAGATTTCAGTTTGGTCAGATTAAAGTGAGAGGACATCCATGTTTTAAAAACGGTAAGATGGGAGGAGATTTTAAGGTGAATATCAGGGGTGAAGGAAGAAAAAGGAAGGAAGAGTTGGGTGTTGTCAGCGTAAAAGTGATGAGAGATACCGAAGGAAGAGATGATTGGGGCAAGAAGAGGGGTATAGAGTGAGAAGAGGAGGGGGCCAAGTACGGAGCCTTGGGGAATACCAAAGTCAAGAGAGTGAGTAGGGGAAGAACCCCAGGCGATGGCGAAGGAGCGATTGGAGAGATAGGGGAAAAACCAGTTGAGGACAGAGCCTCTGTGGCCGAATGAGGATAGCGTGTTAAGGAGTAAAGGGTGATCATCAGTGTCAAAGGCAGCAGAGAGGTCGAGGAGAATAAGAATAGAAGATTGTTTAGATTAGCAAGCAGTGAGAAGGGAATTTAGAACCGAGGTATGAGCAGTCTCGGTGGAATGCATAGGGCGAAAACCAGATTGAGTAGGGGGGATGTGGTTAGAGACAAAAGCAGAGAGTTGGGAGTAGACTAGACGTTCAAGGAGATTAGAGAGGAACGGTAAACAAGAGATGGGGCGAAAGTTGGAAGCTACGAGACGTTTAGCAGAGGGTTTTTTTCAGGATGGGGATGATGGTAGCATGTTTGAAGGCTGTATGAAAGGTAGCAGTAGAGAGGCATACGTTGAAGAAAGAGGTGAGGTGAGGTGTGAGAAGAGGGTAGACTTTGGAAATAAGAGTGGTTTTTAACATGTCACAGTTAGTATTAATACATTGTGACATCTCCAGGGAGTGTTTTTTTAAGAGACAAAATGCCAGCGTGAGGTGCTTCAAATGCTTTTTTCATCATTCTGTATTTTTCAGTGTGATGGCCGATAGATGGTTCAGTGGAGTGCGCAGTGCTGGAAAAGGGTTTTCTGGTGGGGCCCGCTAAGGGAGTTTCCTCTCATCTAAAAAAAAAAGCACCTCCTCCCTAGCCCAGGCATCATTAACCCCAAAATAGTAGATAACGATTGCTTCTCCAAACTTCTCCAAGTTCTGATTTCTAATGGACTCCTTCCTCCCACATATTCCTCATTTATGATCTCAATCTCCTAGCACCAGCTGCACTTTGAAACATTTTCCGCTGTCTTGTTCTGCCTCCGGATGAGTCTTTGCTCCCCTTGCCAGTCATGGCGTCAGGGCCAGTACATATAGAGGTGCCACGCCCTAAGATCTCAATTGCTTTTTTCCCTCACACTCTGCCTTCTACTAGGAACACCGCTCTTTGCTTTATTTGTTTTACCAAATTATTACTTTGTCCCTAGAGTTAGTCGCGATGCCGAATCCGATGAGATCTTCCGGATTCCAAACCCTGCGTGGATTGGGGATGTCAGATGTCCGTATCGGACCATCAACACATATGCATGCAGCGTTCGAAGTTGAGGGGAGCTGGGAGCTATTTAGCTACTGCTTCTAGCACAGTAGAGCCTGGTAAGCTTGAAACCAACAGCTACCATGGGCTACTTTTTGGCTCCTAGGGCCAACTAATGCTTTACAAACATGTAAATGTGACATTAACTTTGAGCGTTTAAGAATGTTAATAAAGAAGAATTAGAAGACATCTAATATACATTTAAACACAATGGTTCATACAAAATGGACACATAGTTAAAGGCTCATCTCTGGTAGCTACTGGTTCCCCAGCGGTAGCTCCTGCCTATAGGGTGATGCCTGACAGCCAGGAGTTGGTTTTAGCTCCTGCTCATCGAATCTCAATTTTCGAACCCTGTGCATTACTGCCAGGACTTTGCGTCATGCTAGTCGATGCACCCAAAGGAGCCCTGCGAAGGTAAAGCAAAACTATTCACCTTCATCCACAAGGAAAAAGGGGATAACTGGATGTGCTTGAACTCGCCAGGTGCAGAGCGCGGCACCAAGGAGGGTTCCGCTGTCTGAAAGAAGAAAAAGAAGCACTGCGAGAGGTCAAGATCCTCTTATGGTTCTTCGGGGCATCACTCACCTTTGTCTTCGCAGAAAAGGAGCCACCACTCGAATGAGGGCCATGAGGAAGAGGCCCTGCAGGTACCTTTCCCAATCGAAGGTGCTAGTCCTCTTTGACAAGGCCCCAGCACTGAATGTTCCGAGCCCCGCGCTAGCGGCAGCTTCGGCCAACAGCTTTTGCTAAGCAGATGGATCCCACAATGCTCTGAATAGCCGGAAGGGAATGTGCAGTGAAACGCAGCAAGATAGCGACAAAGGGGCACACCATTCCATCATCGACCATCGGACCTTTTCACCTAGGCCAGCTCCAGGCAGAGCATCGAGTAGGCTGCTGGCCACGTGTCCAGGCTCTGCCACTCAGTTGCTCCACCCACCACCTATTTCACCAGTACCGATTGGGCATCCTCATCGCTGGTGTCTTCCACAAAGGATTGGCGAAGACAAGGAAATCACTGGTTTGTGTCTGTTCTGGCCTGGCAGGGCCAAGGGCCAGACCCGCTATCCTGGATTTCACATATAATGCAGTGCTACTACTCGCCAAAAGACATCACCATGTGTCTCCTCCATCCACAGCCCATCGCCACACTCATTAGGGTTTGAATGGCCAAATGCCTTGCGCAGCCCTGGCAACATAACTTAGCGAAGCACATCAATATCTTCCTTGCCCCGTCCAACTCCCACAGACCACACCCTTACAGCCTCTCATGTTGATCAATGCTCACTCAGCAGTTGCTCACGCTGCTGAGATCACTAACCTCCTCTCGTAACACAGCCTTGTTGCCCTGTCAATCACTGAAACGTGGACCCCCCCACACCCCTTCCCATGTTTGTGACTTCCTTGTACCTCCAGTCTACTGTTAACAAAAAGCAGACCAGCCAGGAATGGTAGGAGGCAGAGTGGCAATCATACACAGGAGCGATTGGCCATGCTCCATTACCCCCTCTCCTAGAACAAGCTTGTTTGAATCACTTGCATGCCGGTTCCTTTTACTTCAAAACGAATCCACCACTCTCCACCTCACCTACCGACTACCTAACAGGAGTTTGACTTTCGTTGCCGATAACTCCAACTTGCTCTTCTCCACCAAATGAGCGCAGTCTAATGTTTTTCTAAGAAATTTTAAAGTCTCTGAGCCACACTCTGACAACCACACTCAATTCCATTCGACAACGGACTACAAAGGTCAAGCTAAATGCCCCCTTACTCAACACCGCTCATTCAAACCTTCCTGGTTAATGAGCTAGAAGCAAACTTGACAGGCAACTCTGCTAGAAAACTGGTGGACACTCATGCCCCCCCTAAAATTCAGCAGTTCTAAGACCAAATATTCTCCCCTTGGTACAACGTCCAGGTCGCCTCCAACAAACCCTCAGAGAATTGGAGAAACGGTGGTACAACAACCATAATCCTGGAGACGTCACCAACTTCAAATCTGTGTCAACCGCAGGATTTTGATTACTGAGGCCAAAGCTGTTAACTATTCCACCACCATTGCGGCAGCTTCTAACGGGAACAAAGCCCTCTTTGAAGTAGTAAAGCATTGTACCAAACCCTCACCTAACTCTGAGGTACCAGCATCTCAGGAAAAATGCAACAATGAAAACATTTTTTTAATTGAAAAAATAGACAAAATCGAAGAGACCATCAAATAAAACTCCCATAGCATTAGCGTTCCCTGCATCCAGGCACACACAGTGCCCCTCCAGACTGAATTCTCTCCTCCAGATCTCCTAAAATAGTTTGCCTCCCTCAAACCAATTTCATACTCTGCTGATATCATCACGGTTCCCATCATAAAACAATTGACTGGCTCAGTGCTCAATGCGCTCCTCCTCATAATCAATGCCTCACTCCGAGAGGAGTTCTTCCCAGACACTCTCAAGACTGGTCTCATACGACCTCTTTTTAAAAAATCAACCGTAGATCCAGATGATATGGTCCAACTACCAGCCCATTACGAACCTCCCGTTTATTGTCGCTAAACAACTACTTGCCAAAAAATCTAACAACTTCACCTTTTAAATGAGGCTCAGTCAGGGCTCTAGAAAGCCACCATCATGAATAAGTGACTCATGCCACCTTGTCCTTGACCTCTCAGCTGCATTCAACACTGTCAACCATTGCATCCTTCACTCCGTGACAGTATGGGATACTCAGACACTGGCCTGAATTGGTTTACCTCGTACCTCTCTGGCAGACCCTAGACCGTCCATCTGAACTTTTTGCCTTCTGACTCCAGTTCTCCATTCCCTTACTAATCCTTTTGGAGCCTCTGGGCACTCTCCACAAAGATCCCAATAAAATCTTCCACCAACAAACAAGATGATACTCAGTTGTATTTGAGAGCAAATGGCCCACAGGACATAATTTGTCTGTGCAATTATCTAGCTATCATCCAGTCCTGGATATTGACTGCCGCTATCAAACTAAACTCATCCAAGACTGAAATCGTCCTCATCTACCTGCCCGCTAAAATTAAAATTGCCCAACAATGGCTCAATGAAATGCACCTAGTAGGATTTGATCCACAACTCTGACTCAGCAAAATCCTTTGGCTTCACCATTGAAAGCAGTCTGACCTTCCGCAAACACATAGCCAAGAAATCCCAAACAGCCTGTCTCCAAATCTCCACCCTTCGCAAAATCAAATGGTTCATCCCGCCACAGAATTGCCTGACTGTAGTTCAGGCCCTTGTGGACTCACACATGGATGAGGGGGAAATGCCCTCCTAGCAGCTCACTTGCCTCCCCTAAAAGCATCCCGACCATGCTGCAGCACAAAGCAGTCACACGTAACACTCCACTGTACCTGGTGGCCAATCTCTGCTTACCTGGTGGCACAACACTCCTCGCGCAGCAAATCGACAAACCAGCTTGAATCACAACTAATCTACAGAGGACCCACAAACAATTCTTCTCTTGTCACACATCCACCCTATGGCACCCAGTGTCTGCTCAGAATGCCCCCACAATTCTCAATTTTTGCAAATCTCTGAAAACATGGCGTTTTTAACACCTGACAAAGGACTAATTGCAATGGATGCACATACCTCGGCTCACAGTACTGTGGTACTGTTAAAAGATGCCAGCCCAAATGGTGGCGACACACATTCTGTACAGTGCTCCACTGCTCTTTTGGGGTTTCCCACCAGAGGCATGAGTGGTGAATATCTTCAAGATGATCCAGGTTTTCGAACCTCAGACGACAGTTCCAGCCTCTGTTTTTCTGCACTTGCTGTGTTTTATGGCTTCATATATCTTGGTGGTATTGAAGGCCTTTCTGCACATGAGGTCGCTACAGTGGCTCCTGAGCTTGCAGTGGTCTCAGGTTTCAGTGACCGACTTCAAATCCTGGATGGAGAGTGTCCAGAGACCTACGATGGTGGTCCGTGAAGGACAACCTCCTGAAGCCATCATTTTTCTGGGAACCCTGGCCACATGTGAGACTGGTCATGGATGCATGTCTGAAAGACTGGGGTGCACATCTGCAAGATCGAACGGTGAGCGGACTGTGGTCCCCACTGGGGCGTGGGGAGCACCATAATCTGCAAGAGCTTAAGGCTTTCAGGCTGGCCCTGGTCTCTTTCATCCCCTCTGTGAAGGGCAAGATGTTACTGGTTGTTAGGGAGAATTCTCTGTAAGGCTAATTTCCCAAACCTAGTGAGTGCCAAAGCAGCTTTGCTGGATTTTTGGTGTTTATTTTTTTCTCTCCTGCTAAGAGTGAGATTCTTTTTGCTCCCACTCTTAGACATGATTTGAGGTGTTACTTTAACTTTCAATGTGTTTTATGGGCTATGGGGTCTTTTACTCCATAGGGTCCCATGTGTTTTTTTTTTTATGTGGGTTACACAGCACCCTCCATGCCGTAACCCAGGGGTGTCGTAGCGAACCCCCCAACATAGACTCCATACCTTGGACTGACTACTGTCTCCCAAGGCATGTAAAGTCACCATTGGCTTTGCTAGTCCCAAATTATGAACAGAAACCAGTACAAACCATCATATTGTGGACGTACTGGTCGGGGCAATTCGATTGCCCCGGGGTCTGTTGTTCGAGAGGGCACGTCTCTGTCCCCCCTGATCGAGTTTTGGCTGGTGGCAGTGGATACTACTTTTTATATTCGACCACGAATATATCTCAATGGGATTTTCCCATTGTTCGAGGCTACCAACTTTAATTATTTAATTCTTATAACCTCGAACATACTGCCGGTTTATTTATTTAATATTAATTCGCCGGTTGGTATTTTTTGCCAGAACTCGATTCCAAAATGGTGTTTGTGTTCTCTTCTGTGACTCCAACCCAAGTCGAGCCCTTTGTTCCACTTTTTGGCGGGCTTCTCCACAGAAGCCTCCAAAAGTGGTGCCACTCTGTCTGGGTACCACAGGGGGCGTGGGAGGGGGTTTAGGCACCCTGAACTGAGTTACCTTGGTAACTCAAGTCGCAGTCTTGTGTGATTGGCCCAAGTGGTGAGCCGGCCGGCTCACCACATAGCATGTTTGATTGACAGCTAGGCTGAGTGAATGGGGGTGTGCTGCATAAAAGCAGGGCTTTGGGGACTGGAACTTCAGAAGTCGCCACAGGACCTAAGAATCTGAGGAGGGAGAAGCTGAGCCGGCCTGCAACGACGACACCACCAGTGGAGCCCTGCTGAACCGTCTCACCATTTTTCCCAACGACAGAGGAGATCTCCAGCCCGGAGAGTCTTCTTCCTTCGACTGATGGGGATAACCAGTCTACCTTCTTTTCGCCTTCCTGGAGCATCTCGTGGCCGCCTTGCCTGTGCCAAGCACCCCGCAACTGGGATACCACGTTTTCACCACTACCGCAAACCGAAAGGGTAGTACCTTTGTAGCGGAGAACTCCGCGGCTGGTTTCTTCCCTGGCAGTGCAACGACCTTCATCTTTCCTCCATGACGAGATCTTCTCTTCCTCTGGACGACCCTGCGACGTGCACCCGCTGCCAGGAACAACTGCCCCCGCTGGAGGATCCTCTCCATTTAAGGTACCGTGTTCCGCCTGGCTTCCCTTGCAACCGATTGAACGGGGTGTATTAAATCCTCGTCTCTCGAACCTGGGTTAGCCTGGGACACCTTAGCTAACTTTTCTGCACTGAACTAAACCTTTTTCGAACTACGGCCACAAACTTCGAAGACTCTGTGTAACTGTCTGATCTTGGGCATCTTCCGCCAGACTCCCTTGAAAGTGGGCCTGGCACCTAAACTTCCTTGCTCCTCAGTAGACTGTGCCTTCCTAAACTTGCTGTGGTTCTTTAAAAAGTGTTTAGTGTATATGCTTCCATAATTCTGCTTTTCCCTCCCTTTTTATTTAACTTGTTGGAGTGCCATCGAACGTTAAGCGCTCACCTCTGTCTGGAAATAAGTGGTGTTAACTAAGACTTGTCCAACAAGTAATCAGGGATGTACATATGATAATAGTGATTGTGCTTTGAACTTATCTTACCAATTTAGTGCTAGTGTGTTTTATAAGTGTGTGTTAAATAAATAATTATATACTTTTACACCCAAGCTCTGGTCAGTGTTTGCTTGTGCTACTGTATTTCTGTACCTATTTTGTATGCTCTGTATACTGCCTAACTCTTCCTGAGGGAAGTCTGACTGCTCAGCCACAGCTACCAAGTGAATCTGTGTGGTACAGACTGCTACCAAGTGGGTTTACTGCCAAACACCTGTAGTCTTAAATCTTTTGCAGTGGTCCCTAAGGGAACTGCACAGGTTTCTGCCTAACACTGGTGCTGTCGGACAATACTGTAGTCATGTATTTACCTCAACAAGAGTAGAGGTGTGGGCTTCTAGCCACTCTGCAGAGAAGCAATGTGATTGTGGTTCTGGCCTCTGTAGAAAAGCGTTTCTCTGACTGCATCCCATCCGGCTGACCAGGAGAACACTCTAGCGGACGCACTGAGTAGGCAGTCATCAACCTCTCACGAGTGGGAGCTCTGAATGGAAGTTCTGGAGTAGTTTTTCTCCCTATGGGGTACTCCCAGGTGGACCTCTTTTCTTCCAGTTTAAAAAAGTGCAGGTATTTCTGCTCAAGGGAATTTCCTCATCCGGGAGCTATGGGGCACAGCTTGAATGGTACTTCAACCTGCTCTATGCATTCCCAACGATCCGGTCATCCTGCTGGTTCCCAGGAGACTGTCTGTCTGTGGCCATGTTCTTGATCATTCTGGACTGGGCCCGGAGCTGTTGGACATAGCCATCTGCCCTTCCATCTGCCCTCAAAGGCATCTTCCACAGAGGGCAGACCTCCTCTCCTATTCGCAGGGGAGTGTCCTGCACCTGAACCTCCACAGCCTGAAACTTCATGCCTGCCGGCTGAAAGGCTGATGTATACTGAGTGCGATTGGTTCGAGTTTGTTCTGGACACACGCCTATCTGCTTGAAGACCGACACCAAGTCAATTTATGCCTGCAGTTTTCGTCTTGGTGCCGGGAGAGGAATCTGGAGACTTTTACTTGCTCCACTTTCTCTGTTTTGGAATTTCTTCTTTCTTTGGCCTGGATGGGCCTACAAATTGTTACAGTAAAAGGTGTAGCTTGTGGCCATTTCGGTCTTCCTGAGGATCCCGGACAGGGTTCCTATTTCATGATACCCATTCATGAGTTTGTTCCGGCATGGTATTTTAATGTTTTAATGTGCGCTCAGTTTGAGCCCCTTCATTCTTGTTCTTTGACTTTAAGGTGATTTTCCTGATTGCAATCACTTTTGCTAGACTGGTGAATGAACTCCAGGCTCTGTTAATCCACCCTCCTTGTTTCTATCCAGGAGAAGGTGACCTTGAGTGTTAGACCCCTCCTTCCTTCCGAAGGTGGTCTCTGATTTCCATTGTTCAGAAGATCCATCTACCCGTCTTCTTTCATCTGCCTCACCCTTCCAAGGGAGATGGGCATTTTCATCAGCTAGATGTGGTTCAGCCCTCGGGTTCTAGGTCTCTCGGACAAAAGAGAACAGGACTAATTATGACCTTTCTGTTGGTTACATGGGTGCCCAAGCTTGTAGGGCTGTTTGCAAACAGACCCTGTCTCGATGAATCATTCTTTGGATCTCTGAATGCTACGATCTGGCGGGCAAGGAGATACGTGAGGGTCTGAGGGCTCACTCGAGAGGGTTGATTAGAGTGCCCGTTCTGGATATTTGCCAAGCAGCAACGTGGGCTTCCTTGGATACTTTTGCTAAGCATTACTGCTAGGATTCTGGGTCAGGTCCAGACGTTTGTTTTAGCAGAGCAGTCCTTTGGTGTTTTCTGCTTTAGGCATTGTTCTTGCTTCCCTCCCTCCTCCATGTTATTGTACTACTTTGGGAGTCTATCATAGATGAGGAATCCGTGGGAGGAAGTAGTCCATTAGAAGAACAAATTATTTTAAACTCAGTAATGTTCTTTATGATCGATGTTCCTCCCACAGATTCCTCATCGCCATTGATGGGAATGTTATTTTTTCTCTTGGAGCAGCTTCCTCCGTTTTCTATGGACCCCAAACTTGTTGCTTTTGTTTTTGCACCTTGTCTTGACTGCTTACAGTGAAGTGAAGCCTTCAGCTTAGTTGGTATGGGGAAACGGACTAGTCCATCAGATTATCAGTACTGGGAAACTGATTCAATTTTTCTTTTTTTTTTTTACATGTTCTCTATTTGGGTAGGTGTTTCATGTTGCACAATGCATCTTCCAATACAGTGCAATGGGGATACTTTTGCATCACCCTTGACCCACACTCATGGGTTTTTTGGTTACTTTTAAATGCACCTGAAGATAAGCTCGTGGCAGCAGTTGCATTTTTGCGATTTTGACAGTATTTTATTGAGCCTTCTCGCATTTACTGCATTTGGTTTCTGACTGTGGCTAGTGTCTGAACATTGCCGTGCCACAAGACCTTTTCATTTGTTCTTTGGCCATTATGTCCTTTTGCTTTCTTGCTGCCTTGTCAGGTCAGGAATTTCCTTGATAGTCATGCATTTGCCCAGGAAATGGGTGCTTTTCGCAGGCTTTTCGCAAGCTATTGCAGGCTGTGTGTGTAGCAAGCCAGGAAGTGGGTTGGAACGGGCAGGTCCAAATCCAAATCCATGAACTGGTTTCTGTATGCCTGGAGTATATGCATGTATTCCGCCAACAGTAGTCCCTGATTCGACCACTGCTGGGGTGTGTGAGGGGAAGATCTTCCTTTGGTTGAGCTGAGTTTCTGTACTCACCTGAACTTTAGGATAAAAGGAGTCCTGCAGCCATTCCCGATAGATCTGAAGAAGAACCCAAGTATTCTGCATAGCTGTGAAGACATCAGAAGATCCATGGACCAATCCTGAGAAGGCCTGGCGACCAACTTTTGCTGTAGTCCTTGTGGAACCTGTCTGGCTACCGATCTTAGAAGACCACTGTCAGTGATTTGACCCTTTGGAGTAGTGGAAACAACCATTCTCAATGCCCTGCCATTTGAAGTCTTTTGAAGTGCTCCTGGGCCCTCCAGTGGACTGACAAAACTCCAATTTGGGATCCTGCGTTAGAAGTATCGCTATTCTGCATTTCGACCAAGAACTTCAGGGGTCCTCAGCGTATCCTGTAAGTCGCTTTCCTGCATGATTTTGGCATCCCAGCATTGACAAGTCCCGAGATATCTTCAACCATGACATCTGTGATGCCTGCTGTCGCAGTTCATCAGTGACAATCGCTGAAACTTTCCTGCATCTATTTGAGGATCCTGAAGAGTCCTGTATCTGTGCCTACATCTGTGCCTGCTGCATTGTTGCATGAGAACAGGCTGCGCACAGCTCCTGCAGCTGACCGAAACTCTACTTGCACCCGCAGCTCCTGGGCTTCCTCGGCCAGAACCAATGGCAGGAAAACCTACCTTAGGCGACCCCTCTCAACCCCCCCTAATGACCTGCCAAGTCTGAGGAAAATCGGAATACGTGTGTTTGTTATAACAATACTTTCCAGTACCCCTATTTCCACCCTTTAAAGTTTGTGAAGAACTTTGATTTCTTTTATAACCTACTAGCTTTGGCAACACTTGTTCCTAAAGCCCTCCAAATGCTAGAAAAGCATTTTACTTGTAAACTCCTTAGACAACTTTTTGCACCCATCTACAAATACTTCGCAACCATCCCCTCTTTTTCACCCCCAACTCCTAAAATTCTTTGGAAACTTGGTGAACCTTTGGGCACAAGGCCCCAATCAACTCGACTTTATATCATAGGGTTATAATTCCTGCGGATTGTCAGTGCTATCTCTAATTACTGATCTTCCCTCGCAGGTATTGTGGGGGTAAATTGATTATTCTAAACTGGCTAACTGAACTGTATCTATGTTTTATATTCTTAGTATTGCGTGATATTACTGGTTCAAAGTCATTTTTAGACTGTGTTCTTTGGTCAATAATAAATATAAGTAATTTTGTACCTGCCTGTTTAAGTGTAATCCTTGATTGCTTATTGTGTGGACTCCTTGTTGACTCTTGATCACTCTCCATGCTACCTTGATTGGTTTGGCTAAGTTCCCAGAGCTCCCCTGTTCACTATAAGTAGGGTGCCTCATGAACTCTGTCCACCAGGCTAGAGTTTAGAAAATCCAGCCATCACTACCTGCCCCTCTCGGGGTAGCTAGTACTCCTTAGTTCTGCGGTCTGTCAGAGTGTCAGGGGGAAAAAGGGAGGCACTAAGATGAAGGGGAGTGGCCCAGATGTTATGTTTGGCATGGGACGTGTAGAGGCATCGGGCAGAGCTGGCGTGGTGCCACACTGTGCCCCCTTGTGGCAGAAAGGTTTCTGAACAGCAGCTGGTGCTGAGGGATGGATCTCATAGATGAGGAATCCGTAGGAGGACAATCCATCAAAAAGACAATTACAGAGAGTTAAGTGATTTGTTCCTTCCACGCCCTTGTGTTGCTTTCCTTGTCTCTCTATCGCTCTCCCTTATCCCCAACTCCACTCCCTCCTACTCCATGTCACTTTTACGCTCACCTGGACCCCACAGGTGTGTCGATCGGACCCGGACAGCTGCTGTCTCCTTCAATGTGATGCGTAGTGCAGAGATGACTGTCTGAACTGGCCCGCCTAGTCTTTTCTGCTGGATCCGAAGAAGTATTTTCCTGTGTGTTTTAGTGATGGCCTCCCAACTGTTAATGCGTTAACGTGTTGTTTTTCTCCCTCGTTACAGATGCTGCATATGAAAATGTGGAGAGTTATGGAATAATACCGCCGGTGGTAAATCGGGTAAGTCTATGGTGGTAAGAGGTTGTATTTGTGGATTCCCTTGGCTCACCTTGTTTTTTCTTGTGTCCCCTAGGTGCCGGATTACGGTGAAGAAATGATGGAGACAGTGCCGGATCAAAAGATGCTATGAGAACTGGTGAGTATGGCGCCATACTGGAGCTAGCGAAGCGACGCGTGCAGGACTGATGTACTTTCCAGGTCCGGAGATGAAATGGTTCTGGAATTAGGTGAGGAATTTGAAATAAGTTCGTTTTCTAACCTTGTCCTTTTCTTCTTCTTCTTCTTTATTCTAGGAGGTCCAGATTCGAGGTGGGCGTGGCAGACGACTGGATGCTGGCTGCAGGCACGCGGGCGTGGCAGAAGACTGGATGCTGGCTGCAGGCACGGTGAGCGTCACGCTGCTGGATGCAGAATAACGCGGAGCATGTGCTGCTGTTCGGGCGTGGTTTAAATAGCCTACAAAGTAGTTCCAGGTAAGAAGTTCCCTAGAGCCACGCCCGAGTAAAAAAATAGTCCCTGTAACAAAATAGTCCCATCCAGGCCTCAGGTAGGCTTGGACTCTTTTGCAGCATGGTCTACATCAGGTAAGTAAAGTCTATGAGCCTGGCGCCTATGGTGCCAGGACTGATTTCTATGATGAGCCTGGCGCCTAAGACGCCAGGACTGAACCCAGACAGCCCCTAGCCGGGGCTGCTGAGGTTTAAACAAATGTCTGGATGCCTGCTCCTGAGGGCTGAGGGCCCTCAGGAGGGCCTTGGTCCTGATGCCCGGGGGTAGGCATCATGACAGCACTCACCCCCCCCCCCCACCAAGGCCCCTCCTAAAGTTGTTCTTCCCCCTGGCCCCGGTTTGTCTGGGAAGTTCCGATGGAATCTTTTCACCAAGCGAGGTGCATGAACGTGGTTGCTAGGCTCCCATGATCTTTTTTACCTCAAATTCAGGTTCTCCATCTATCAAGATGCGGTCAGGTGGTTTGGTTAATCTTGTCCCTGGTTGAACTGGTTTTAGAAGTAAAACATGAAAGACAGGATGAATTCAAATATTAGAGGGTAATTCCAATTTGACGGCCACCAGGTTGATAATGGTCTTAATGGTGTAAGGTCCCAAATATCTAGGATTAAAAGTCTGAGTTCCCTTCAGAGGTATATGTTTTGTAGCCAGCCAAACTTGATCCCCAATCTGGTATTGTGGAGTTTCAATTCTATGTTGATCAGCATTTTTCTTGTATTTCTCTTTTGCTTGTTTCAAATGTTCTGTGGCTTCCTTAAAGGCTTGTGTAATAGAGTACAAATGACTAACTGCGGGCATTTCTAAGTGCTAAGGCGAATCGAGTTCTGAGGTTCGAGGGTGATGTCCATATATGGTATAAAAAGGGCTTTGTCCGGTTTCTGAATGTACAGAGTTATTGTATGCGTACTCAGAAATCCATAAAATATCTTTCCAATTGCTTTCGGTCTGGTGTAGCATGCAACGTAGGTACTGTTTAAGGGTCTGGTTGGTCCTTTCCATCTGACCATCGGTCTGCGGATGGTGACTTGTTGATAGCCTCACGCCGATTTGTGCCAGTTGACAACATCTCTTCCTAAAAGGCGAGATAAATTGACTACCTCGGTCAGAAACCAATACGGAAGGGAATCAGTGTAATCGAACAATGTTTTCGGGGAACTCCTTGGCCAGAATCAAAGCAGAAGGTAACCCCTTTAAAGGAATAAAGTGGGCCATCTTTTAAAAAAGATCCACAATAACTAGGATGGTGTTAAATCCATTACATGGAGATAGATCTGTAATAAAGTCTAAAGACAAGGTGTGCCATGGTGTAGGTGGAATATCCAAAGGTTGTAAAAGGCCAGCAGGTTTTTTCTTCTGGCTTTTGTTTTGGGCGCAAATGCCACAAGACATCACAAATGACTTTACATCTTTTCGCAAAGTGGGCCACCAGAACTGTCTCTTAATTTTCGCTTCAGTTTTTGCGATACCTGGGTGCCCTTCCATCAGGGTGTCATGGTAATTGGAGATGACTAGTTCTTGTATTTCCTTGTGTGGTAGAAATAGTCGTCCTTGATAGTAAGGTAGGTCATTGACGACTGAGTAGTCCGGGTCTTTCTTTACCCAGTCCTGCAGGGTTGCTGGATCGAAGAGTTGTTGGATTTTTGAATGAATATCTTCTAGTGTCTGTTGAGTAGTTATGCCAAGAATCCTTTGCTCGGGAATTATTGGCACCGGTTCCGGGTTTGCATATGCTTCTCCCATCCCTATTCGGGGTAAGGCATCTGCTCTGCCATTTTTACAGCCTGGTCGATAAGTGATCACGAAATCGAATTTGGCAAAGAACAATGCCCATCAAAGTTGTCGCGATGATTGGGCTTTGGCTGTTTTTAAATACTGCAGGTTCCGGTGATCGGTGATTATGGTAATAGTATGCCTGACACCAAGAAGTGCCGCCAAGCCTTAAAGGCGGATTTGATGGCTAATAGCTCTTTATCGGTAACCGCATAGTTTAACTCAGGTGCTGAGAACTTTCTGGACCAAAACGCTACTGGGTGAAGTTGACCGGTTTCAGGATCCTTCTGGGACAGGACAGCTCCCATGGCTAAACTGGATGCATCAGTTTCTACTATGTATGGAAGCTCAGGGCGTGGATGCTTTAAGACCGGTGCTGATGTGAATTTTGCTTTCAGCTCTTGGAAGGCCTTTTCAGCCTCTTCGGTCCACAAGAAGCGTTTGTTTTTTCGCAAAAGTGCTGTGATGGGGTGTACAACATGGGAGAAGTCTGGAATGAATCTGCGGTAGAAATTAGCAAATCCGAGCATGCTTTGTACCCCTTTGACTGAACTGGGTGATGGCCACTTGAGAATTGCGTCCACCTTTCGAGAGTCCATTCGGACTCCTTTTGGAGTCAGGATAAATCCAAGAAATTCAACTTCCGTAGCATGAAAAACACATTTTTCCAATTTTGCATATAACTTGTGCTGGCGTAGTTTCTCAAGGACTGCACGCACCTGCTTAACATTGTCTGATTCTGAGGAGGAGTACACTAGAATATCATCTATGTATACGACAACACAGACGTCAATGAGTTCACGAAGGACATCGTTCATAAAATACTGGAAGGCTGCTGGTGCATTGCACAACCCGAAGGGCATCACCTGATATTCAAATAATCCGTACTTGGTGCGAACGGCAGTCTTCCATTTGTCGCCTTTCTTGACACATACCAGATGATATGCCCCTCGGAGATCTAACTTAGTGTAGATACAACCATCCTTTAATTGGTCTAGTAATTCGGGGATCAGAGGCAATAGGTATCAGTTTTTTACCGTAATCTGATTTAATGTGCGGTAATCTATGCACGTTCTAAGGTCACCTTCCTTTTTTGGCACGAAGAATAAAGCTGAGGATGCAGGAGACTTGGAAGGACACGAATAAAGCTATTAGCAAGGTATTGGTCCAAGTATTGCCGTAGGTGACGATTTTCAGGTTCCGTGAGGGTGTAGATTCTACTGCATGGGGGTTGTGCACCGGGTAGTAGGTCGATTTGACAATCGTATGATCTGTGACGAGGTAATGTATTGGCCTGTTCTTTTTGAAAAACATCCTAAAATTCTTGGTATTCCTGAGGTAACTGCACGATTGGGTTAACAATTGTAGCCAGGCCTTTGTTCAAAGTTTTCTCTGGGTAACATGTGTGTGCACAATCCGGGAAGGTTATTCTCTTCTCTTGCCAATCTATACAAGGATTATGTGTTTCCAACCATGGCATCCCTAGTATTATCTGGAACCGTGGGTCTTTGATTAGATCAAACACAATAGTCTCTTGATGCCCATCTTGACTCAACAGTGTCATCTCTGTAGTGGAATGAGTTACAGGCCCCGAGGCAATCTCAGTTCCATCAACTGTGATGATGACATCCGAAGTGGTCTTTTTGCAAAGAGGTAGATTCATCCTTGACACCAATTCGTGGTCCATATAGTTTCCTACGGCCCCGCTATCTATGTATGCCCTTACTGCGTGCATACGTGATTGCTGCCTGGGATCAAGTAGGACCATTGGAATGATCAGATGCGAGGTCTGAGTGTCCTTCTTTAAGCTCGGCAAGCGGACCTCTACGCTTGTCGGGTGTGGTCGTTTTCCGAATCAGGCTCTATGTGGCTTTTATCAGCAACTCCTACCACCTTATTGGGTGGTTTTGTAGGGCAATCCCGTAGAAAATGTCCTGAGGTTCCACAGTACAGACACAACTGCATCTGTCTTCTTTCTCTTTCCTTTTGAGTTAAGGGTCCTTTAACACCCCCGATCTGCATAGGTTCAGATGCATCTGTTCCTTTGGGGGCAACGTTGGGTTTAACCAATACCCAGTTCTCGAATTTAGCTCGATCAGTCTTTCGGTTCTGAAGTCGGTGGTCTAGCTGGACCACTAAGTCTATAAATTCTGTGCAATCCTGAGGTGGGTTCACAACTTGAGCCAAGACATCTTTGAGTTCTCCTCGAAGTCCACGATGAAACAATGTAATTCGTTTTTCCTCCGGCCACCCGGTTTCCACCACCAACCTATTGAAGGTTGCAATATAGGTTAGCAGATCCTGGTTACCTTGTCGTAAGGATAAGTTTGTTGTCCAGGGCTTGACCCTGTGAGTGTCTGGCGAATAGTTTTTCCATGCTCCTTTGAAAACCCTGAAAATTCCGGAGAAGAGGATCATCCTGGTTGACTAATGGAATGGACCAATCCGCTGCCACTAAGGTATGACAATACAAAGGCTACTTTGGCTTGGTCATTTGGAAAGGCTCCCGGTGTGCATAAAAAGTGCCAGCGGCATTGGTTCATAAACACGGCGAACCTTTTGGGGTCCCCAGCAAAGCGTTCAGGTGGAGCTAACGGAATATTTCTTGGTAAAACCATTTGCACAGGATTGCTTGATGAAACAGGGGTTGGATTTCCCCCATATCCAGGTAGGAGTGTTTGCCCAGCTTGGTTTTGCAGTAGTTGCCTAGCCAGATCATTTGTGCGCTCCTTTGAGACAATCAGTTCTCTCCTGAGGGCATTAGTCTCTTGGCGAGCGGCATGTACTTCCGCCCTAAGTGCCCCCAATAATTGGGCCAGTTGGTCGGTTTCCGAGGTTTCCATAACACCCGGGTGGGTATTTGTAGAGATGCTTCGCGTTCTGTTACGCTCACCTGGACCCCACAGGGGGTGTCAATCGGACCCGGACAGCTGCGGTCTCCTTCAATGTGATGCGTAGTGCGTAGATGACTGTTTGGACTGGCCCGCCTAGTCTTGTCTGCTGGACCCGAAGAAGTATTTTCCTGCAAGTGGAGACGGGGATTAACCTCCTGTGGGTTTTAGTGATGGCCTCCCAACTGTTCTCGCTTTCCCCCACTAATCGCCTCCGATATCCACTTAGTAAACTCACCTTATGTTCGTAAAAGATGAGCTCTCCATCCTGCGTGTCTTGCAGGGGCACGTAGATACCAGTTACTTCACTGGTTTGAAGGCGTTGGGAGAGTTCCGGTAAGTATTGACTCTGAAGTCCCTGGCGGGATTGGTAAGTATCAAGTTCAAAGAGTTCAATGTGCCCGATGTTCACGCTTGTCCCCTTCCTTCCTTAAGTTGCAACTGAGTTTGTGAGAAGAAGGTCTCGTAGCTGCTGCTGGCGTTCAGGTAAGAGTCTGTGTTACCCAACGTTGTTCCGTAACTATTGCATGCGTTAACGTGTTGTTTTTCTCCCTCTTTACAGATGCGGCATATGAAAATGTGAAGATTTATGGAATAATACCGCCGGTGGTAAATCAGGTAAGTCTATGGTGGTAAGAGGTTGTATTTGTTTCCCTTGGCTCACCTTGTTTTTTCTTGTGTCCCATAGGTGCCGGATTACGGCGAAGAAACGGAGACAGTGCCGGATCGAAAGATGCTGTGAGAACTGGTGAGTATGGCGCCGTGCTGGAGCTGGCGAAGCGACGCGTGCAGGACTGATGTACTTTCCAGGTCCAGAGATGAAATGGTTCCGGAATTAGGTGAGGAATTTGAAATAAGTTCGTTTTCTAACCTTGTCCTTTACTTCTTCTTTATTCTAGGAGCCCCAGATTCGAGGCGGGCGTGGCAGAAGACTGGCTGCTGGGAAAAGGCACGCGGGCGTGGCAGAAGACTAGATGCTGGCTGCAGGCACGGTGAGCGTCACGCTGCTGGATGCAGAATAACGCGAAGCATGTGCTGCTGTTAGAGTGTGGTTTAAATAGCCTCCAAAGTAGTTCCAGGTAAGAAGTTCCCTAGAGCCACGCCTGAGTAAAAAATAGTCCCTGTAAGAAAATAGTCCCATCCAGGCCTCATGTAGGCTTGGACTCTTTTGCAGCATGGTCTGCATGAGGGTCTATGAGCCTGGCCCCTATGGCGCCAGGACTGATTTCTATGATGAGCCTGGCACCTAAGGCGCCAGGAATGAACCCAGACAGCCCCTAGCCGGGGCTGCTGAGGTTTAAACAAATGTCTGGATACCTGCTCCCGGAGCTGAGGGCCTTGGTCCTGATGCCCGGGGGAAGGCATCATGACACTCTCCTCACGCTTCCTTCTCTTTCCCTCTGTTCCTTGTTCTTGCTCCTGCTTACCGCCATCCTCTGGTCTTAACTCAACTCTCCCTGCTCAGCACCCCTATTTCTCCCTGATCTCCACACCACTATTACTCCCCTTCCACATTACTATTATCCATCACCACCACTACTACAACTACTACTACTACTGCCTGCCTGATACCCCTCACAATTCCCTTCTGCCCACCCTATTTGATGCTCTGCTTTCCTTTTCATGGGTACAGTGCCATGTTCACCCTCCCAATACACTAAACCATGCTATTCTATTCTCACACCCCCTCACTTTTTTCTGCACCCCAGTCCTACACCCCTCTGTAATAGCCGTACTCTCTCCCAACACCCACTCCCTCTGTTAACTACCCTCCCTCCTGCATTCCTATCTCCCACTCTCTCCTCACCTTAACAAACACTCTTATTCACTGCTTCACTTTCACAAACTTATCACTCTCCCTCACAAATGGCTCACGTGCCTCCCCCTTTCCCTGCACAGTTTATGAAACCACCTCTGGTATGTAGAAGCCAAGGGCTCAGGCTGGTTGTTCTTTCTCCCTGTTGCTTTCCTCAGGAGTTGGTGAGTTTTGTTGGCATTTCGATTTGGGTAGTGTCTGTGTCTCTCTTGATACAGCATCTTCTCCTCACTCAGTTTGTTTTCCTCTGCCCCCCTCTTCACCTGCGGTTTGTCTATTGTTTTTTTTTTTAATTATTTTTTAATTGGTTTTATTGCAAACCTTTAAAAAGAGAAGAATTCACATACATTCCAATTCAATGAAGGCTCACAAATCGTCCGCTATTGCCCCGAACATTTACTGTTAACCGCAGCCTCCAATGCAGACCTCAGGACGTCCCAGCGGTTAACTCCACCGGGACGGCGTGTAAGCAGTCTTTTACGACTTGAAGGAATGTTACTAAAGCGTACAACACCACTCTGTTTGACCCATCAAACAGGGCTCTCCACCAGTCATCTCGAGTTAGGAATTGAAAGTTCGTTGTTATTGGGCTAAAGATGTTGTTTCTTACGCTCTCCAACTCGGGACGTACCAAGATCAAGTGTTTAAGTGTTTCCTTGTTGGTGGAGCAGAAACGGCACATGAGGTCCAGGTCCGTAGATTGGGACCTGTAGGAAAGGCGTTCCTTGGTTGGCATGGCATTCAGCCTAAACTGCAAATAGGAGGCACGAGACCACTGGTCCGGAAAGCATGACAGATAGGGCGGGACCCAGCCATAGGCTCTTGCCTCGGCCGGCGCTTCACGCATGGACTTAGAAGCAGCTCTTTGGGTACAGGTGTTAATCCAATCATTTCTCCAGAGCATGTCTATTGTTGTTAGGTAGGGTGTTGGATGTCCTAGTTGTTGGGGACCTTTCAGTCCATTTTCTGATCATTCTTGATTCTGTGTTTGTTGCACCAGCCTGGGTTTTCTCAGTTACTGCCAGGTGCACTGAGTTGGAGTTCTGAAATGAGAGCGATAAAACTGGCCAGATCTAGTGCTGGCAGGCATTTTGTGACAGAGGGAGTCGCCAGTATTCACATGCATGGCACATGAGGGGTTCTGAAATGCTGAGGTCCACCCATCTCCTCCTTCCCCGCCCTGATGGGCTCTGACCCTGTCAAAGTTATCCGTGGGGGAATCCCCACACGCCCGATCTCCTCCTCCTCCTTTTCTCTTTCTCATTCCTCAGTTCTCTTCTACTTTTGTTTTATACGTTTTACTAACCTTTCCTTGACCCCTGATTTTTCCTATGGGCTAAAAGGAAAGTGCCACTAAAACAAGTCGTTTTCTTTTATTGTCGATCAATAAATGAGTCATGCGCCATTTTGTTAAAATATCATTCACTTTAGTCTTTCTTCCACTTGTATGACGTATGTGTAATGTTAAAGAGCTTTTTGGAGCCTAGAGAAAGTTTTTTTCTTTTGACAAAATTGGGCATTTGAAATTTAATTTGTATTTGGTTGCATATACCTTTGTGTAGTGACGTCAAGTTGCATGCACTTCATGGGTAGAAATACAAATATTTCACTTTGATTTGAAAAAAACGAGTCCCAGTAGTTGTGTACGATAGTACCTGGCATACCTGGTGTGTATGAACTGTAAACTGGATTTTCATCTTTCATTGTTCATGTATAATTTCACACTAAACCAAAAGTTCTGACTTCAGTACAGTCTTTCTAGATTAGCGTCATGTTCGGATAGAAATGGTTCTGACAGAAATTGCATGACAAATGTATTGTCTTGTCTTTAGGATTTTCCTTTGACCTCTCACCGTTGACAATAAAACAAGGATCCTATCAAGTGAACACAACGCAGTATGAATTTTATCTGAATGTGTGTGCCAACATATCCAAGACGTTTTGCAATCCCAGCTCTGGAGCTTGTCAGAAAGCAAGAAGGCAAGTAACCCTCACCATTCTTTCTAAACAATTCGGTTTTATGCGTCACATTCAAACAGATCAGATGCATTGTTGGTCATTGGGCCGACTGCTTTTTGGGTAAAACTGATTCTCGTCACACCACAAATAAAGATTTCTCTGGCGAGTGTTCTAGTGTCAAACTATATGGCGTGGTAACTCTGCTCTTTATAGTTTTTTTCCTTTGTAAGGTATTTAAACTACTTTTATCTTGTCAAATCGGTAAGGTTTTATACATTAAGATAATTTAGGCATTTAGTTTAACCCAATGTTGAAGAATTCTAAAATTGTAGTAGCCTCACTCTTGTAAGGTCACATGTTTTGAAGAAAAGTAAGTCGATTCCTGTTTACTGTAGCCTCTTAGTGGTATGAGAAGCTTTCATGGGAAAACTTTACAATGGTTTACAAGAATACCCAATAGTCTTACTATTAAAGCCTGCAGCCAAGCAATTGTGCTGCTGGTTTTTATACTTGTGTGGGAAAATTCATGTTTGTCCCACATTTCAATAGTTGCCCAGAATGGGCCATACGATTGATTCTTCTAAGATCCTGATCTATTCCATCAGCCTCGTTCTTCACAGTATGACTTTTAAGATGTCCTTTCTTTCAAACTAAAATTGCATACGGCTCTGAAGTAGTCAGCCTCTGATTTGGTGTAAAATGCAAAATGGCAAACAGTGCTGTAAATATGAATTCTACTGAAGTTGTTGGGAAGTAATAAAATATACTTTTTTTGTGTCTGTAGATGTATACATGTTGTAGATCAATGTATGAAGTAAACTATGCCTGTGTAGCAGTGAATACTCAAATGCTTCTGGTCTGTTTTCTTTTTTAAATGTAAGCTTTATTTGCTTTTAGTGATGACAAATCCTGGAATCTTGGAGAGTTTAATTCGAAGCTGACCTATTTTGATGGGATGATTCAGCTAAATTACACAAATGGTACACCATTTAACAACCCACAGCATACATTAAGATCTTCACTTATAACATTCCTATGTGATAGAGAAGCTGAAGATGGTCAGCCAGAGTTCCAGGTGAGCATGTCTACATCGTGGTTCTGTTAGCATGGAACTGTAGAGCTTTTCTCAATAGCAAGCGATCGGATCATGTTTGAATAGAATTATCCATTATGCATGACATATGTGGGAAACCTGAAGGTGTCTTGGCCGCTAGTCACCCAGGATCTGTCCTCCAGGTGAACAGGAAATGGCCATCACTTTTGAATCCAGTTCCTGGGGTTGGACCAGGGCGGCAGGATCACCTGGATGGGAGTCTTTGGGGAGTGGAAAAGGGACACTGAACTGAGAAGCGGTATCCCCTGTCCTGTACCACCTTTACCCCATCCTAACAGGTAGGATACATAGGGACTCAACCCCCCCTTTCTGACACACACACTTTCTCACGGACAACTCACTGTGAGGGCAAACAGACTAACACCCGAGCTGAATACATGTCCCGCTACAATGGTCAGGCACAGGCAGTCCTGCAATTACTGATCATTACACACACCTGACTTCCATCACACTTCATACGGTTAAAAGGCAGAGCATGAAAGCACCCTCCGAGCAAACACAGGAGGAAGTAGCAGTTCCAAAATGGCAGTTTAATACAAGGAGAAAGACGGCAAGACCAGTGAGGGTTGGAAGGAGGGAAGTGCCTTTGACCGCTTCAGAGATAAGCCGCTACTTTCACAAACTTCTGAGTATAAGAAACATAAGTCCTGGTATTAAAGCTGAAGAAATGTGAATTGTGTGACGAAGGTACCCGGAGCTCTCCCACGTCGATCGTCAACACGTCAATTGCCAAGGCAGGGAGGAACGGTTGTCGCTCTGGTACTGTCCTTGGCTCCTACAAAAAAGTAATGCCAGTTAAGTCAGCGCAGCTGGTGAGTCAGGGAGACTGATCACAGACCGGGCTGTTAGAATCAAGGTTGCAAGCAGCAACATTGTATGAAGAAATCTAACGGCAACTGTTTGTGAAACATGAATATAATTGAATATCCAAGGAGTAACTGAACTTTTGAAGCCAAGATAGATACCATCTATAAAGTGGTACGGATCCAGTTGGGTGCTCATTTGAAAGTCTCTGTTAGCTATCGAACTGAGAGGTGGCGAATTTGACTTGTGAAATCGAAGTGGTCCTGCAACGGGTCAAGCTAAACAATGTGTGCACTCGAAAGTCTTCGATGGCTAATACGAACTGCAATTGGTGCGAGCCCCCTGAGGGAGACTAATTGTGATCTGAGCCTGGCCGACAGGGATCCGCGGTGAACCGTGAGTCACCCGAGAAAGGATATTCTCTGAACATTGGAGAAGGGGATCTGAGCCCGGAAGAGGGGGATCCATGGTGAAGAGGGAATTGCCTGACGTGAGCACTTGTAGAGGAAAGGAACTTCATTTGTTTTGGTCCATCATGCCCTGTGAATCAAGAGACTTTGATAAATTAAGAGACTTGTGCACAGAAGGTCCTGATGGTGGTAATGGAACTGTTTCCTCGTGCCGAAGAAGCCAGTGTGTGTGCTATGCTCGAGTGACCCACCTAGTCTCGTGCTGAAAACGTAGGGAAGGAAGGCCAACGGCCTGAACATTCTGACATATCGTTTTGTGAACACTTCCTTCTTTTTCATCAACACTACCCAACACTATTTGTATTTAGAGGTAAGGATTGGCAATAGGCAATAGGTTTTTTAGTATAGGCTCTTTTATTTTGGCGAGACTCCACTAGAACGGCATTATTAGTATTTGATGGTCGTAGCTTACTCCCATCTGTATATTTAGGATTAGTATAGGCATTTATCACACCCCTGTTAAAGTTCAATAAACACCCTTGAACTGTGGTCACTTGTCTGTGTTACTATTGATACCATGCCTTCTTTACACATACCAATGCCACGTTTTGTCCTTGCAGTATACCTTAAAACATTTTGTAATGTTGTAATGGGCTTATGTCTGTCTTCCTTTTATTAGTTTTCTTCTTTTCTCATTGGGCTACTTGGACATTAAAAAGCCACAACTATGTTTAGGTCAGGACGTTTTAAGTGCTGAGAATTTTTTACGAATATAACTTTCTCCAGGCAAGCTTTTTTTTCCAAACCAAATATTTATTAGCAAAAAGTAGCTTCAGGTAGAAACAAAAAATTGTCAAATAGTATTGCACGATATAACTCTCACTCCTGATACTTATCATAATTGTGCAAGTGTAACAATTCATAGATCAACCAGGTGCTGATAAAAAGATCCACAGTCTATTATCTTGAACATCCTAAATATCTCTAAACCCCCCGCCCCTTTCAGGTCTTCTTCATTATGTTATCCTTTGGTTTTCAGCTCCTCTGACAACTTGTCCAGTACTCTCAACCCCGCGAGGATATACAATCGATTCACATCTTTAAGGGCGTATGCTATGAAGGGAGCCCAAACCTTTCCTAAGCTTGCTAGAATATCATGGGTGACTGCTGTCGTTTTCTCCATGCAAAAAATCTCCAATAATACTTGGTATCATTGTACGATTGAGGATGCTTCACACTTTCTTCATTGCCTCAAGGTCGGGTTACTCCCCCTTATAGTTATATCTCCCGGCCCATGGATATTAAGCATTGCCCAAAGCTAGGTCGAAGGCGAAGCCAACACCTAAAATCTTGTCAATCCTGGATTTCACTTCCTGCCAAGTGTTTTAACTGTGGGAACCTCCACCAAACTTTCTCCACCGCCCCTCCCCCCCACCCCCCCACAATCTCTCCAGCACAATGGGCAGTTGGATCCTTTCATTTTGTTCAATTTCTTCAGTGTGTAGTGCCTCCTATGCAATATTTTGCATTGCGATTCCTAGCTTTGTGTGGACGTGTAAGTCCCAAACATCCCTTGTGTTTCCTGGTCCCACTCCTTGTCTGTAAACTGCCTGCCTGTGTCTGACTCCCACTTACTTCTCACCTTCAGCAAGCGTTGTTTCGTTTCCCAGAGTAGTATTCTGTAACTCAGGGAGATGAGGCCCCCGTTAGTCTCACTGTTGGAGTCTGTCCTTTCCCACCCCAATTGGGTCCTAGTCACCCCCTCCTTAATTGCCTGTGTGGAAGCCCAGTTTTTGAGTTGCTGATATGTAAACCGATCCCTGTTGTCCACCCCAATTTCCAGCGAACATGCATCTCAAAGAGCTCCATGACCCACTCATCTAGGTCTGTGCCTTCTACTCCTTCCTTCAGGTCCTTCATCCTGATGTTCTCACTCCTCTATCTATTTTTTAGATCTTCAAATTTTCCTCCAGCAACCTTATTCTCTCCTCTGCAGTCTTTGTTTGTTGCTATAGGTCTGACATCCTCTCCACCATTTCCATCATCAGTCTATCCACAACTGATATACTCTCCCCTAGACCCTCATTGTCTTTCCTGTTCGCAGCTATTGCCGGAGACAGATCCTCTTTAATATGTGCCCCCTCCACCTTGACCGATTCAGTAATGTCACTTTTGAATCTAGCCAGAGCAGAGTCCAAGTCCTCTTTCGTTTCCACCATCATCGCCGCACTCCTCCCCTCCTGGAGTGCAAAACAAAGCATTGATTACTTGCCGGTGTTTACCTGGTCCTTCACTTCATGTGCCTTGGTCTTCCCTGGCTGTCCCCTCCTCTTTGGTCCCTTTTACATGTGGTCTGCTTCACTGGCACTGGTATGGCTCCCCTGTCTTGACCATCTGGCCCACCCTTCCAACACCTCCAGCTTTGCGTCCACCTCCTCCTTCTTGACCAGTTGGGGCCTGGTGTACTCCCCAGGGTGCCTGCAATCCCACGGGTTACTCCATCGCACCCCTTCCAGCCCCACCTGGGCTAGGTCGCAGCCACACTCCTTCCAGCCCCTTCTGGGCTAGATCACTGCTCCTCAGCGCTGCCATCCAGCCCCCTAGAGCTGGCCCTCCTACTTTCCCTGGATCACACCCCTGTGTCTGCATCTCAGGGGGCCCTATGCTCTTCTGCCCTTTGGAGGGTCCTTGCAGCACCAATTCACCATAGTCTCGCAGCGACTCTTCTGCTGGCGCTCTGAAGCAAGACCCCTTTACCCCGACCTGGGCCCCTAACTTGACACCCTCCCACCCCTCTGCTCTGATCCAGGGTATAGTGCTGCCTTCCCTCTTGCCCAGCTCACACCAACGTTCCACAGTTCCACCTTGCTGGATTAAGGCACTGCTTTCCTTCCTCACTGGGAGCCCTCACTGAGCTCGCTGCTCAACCAGCGCCCCTGTCACCCCACCTCTTCCAAAGCACATCCCCAATTTGGCAATCCAGGCCTTTCTGTTGTGCCCCTGTTACTCAAGCTCCGGCTTCTGTTCTGTTGAGTGACCCTGCAGCGCCCCTCTCGCCGGTAGCTCTGTTCTTCACTTTACCTGCAATTCAGATGCTGGCACTCCCTGCCAACATTAACTGGAGGCCAGAGCCTTCACCTACACCCGCCTACTCCGCTGCCCCCTTCTGACCTTCTTCCCGGGGGTGCTTTCCACTTTCCCAGCAAGGGGGTCAGTGTCCATTCCTGCAGTTTGCGGGACACGCAGGCTTACTGGCCCGCAATCTCCTTGTCCCCAGGAGGCACTGCTGCGCACCGATGGCCCGGATACCTGCTGCCATGCTCTTCCTTCTCGCCGCCACCGGCACCAGCCTGCCTTTTGCTGCCTGCTGACAGGTCCTACGCCTGAACGGTGCTCCACTGCCACTTCTCACTCCTCTCCCATTCCCAGTGCTTCGCTATGCCCCTCTATGCTGGGGTTAGCACACCGCTTCAGGCCCTCTCAGCTGCTGCTCCCGCCATGACAGGACTGCCGCCTCTCCAGTGCTCGGTGGAGGGCTTCCAGGGCAGTTTTCTTGCAAAATTTCACTGCCACCTGTGAGAAACCTGAGGGTATTATCCCAGTAGACCCGAGGCGCGGGGGGATTCTCCAGGAGAGGCACAGTATTATTCCGGGGAAAGGGACGAGGAAGATGGTCTGTGAAGTTTATATAGGCTGTACCAACTCGACCTACCTTCCGTTCAATGAACCTCCTTTTCCTAAATCCAACAACCCCTCTGTAGATGACAAATCCCATAGGATCCCAATTCCCATTGCTCCCAGAAACGACCTCTTGCAGAATCCTTGCTTTCCTATTTTCCAACAGTTCTTCACCACGTCCTGCTGATTGTTTCTCACACTCCCAACAGGCTCCGATAATATAATTCCCACAATCGCCTATGTTCTGTCCTCCATCCTGGTCAGAGATCCAGTTTGCAAATCTTCCCTATCCTGTCGGGCAAGGATCTGAGATCCAACCCCTTCCCTTTCCATTACAAAGACTACAATTCCTAACACCTTATCCCCATCCTACCACGCAGAATATGTAGAAGCTCTACCTCTCCCCTTTTCCGACACCAACACTTTCCCCTGATGTAGAAAACAATTGATTTGTAATAAAACTGTTTACCTGACCTGTCCCGACACAAGGGTCAGGCAATTGACTTAAAACACACACACCTGACGGCCCATCCTTTTCCCCACAGGGATAAAAGGTGGAGCAAGAGAGCACAGAATGAGACTGCTAAGCAGGTGCGGCAGTTCAACAGAAGGCGAAACGCGGCAGGAATCGAGAGGGTGGCGAGGAGAGGAGTGGCCTTGCCTTTTTCGTCCCAGGCCCGCAGAACCTTTGTGGAAGAGAGCTTAAGACCATGAACAATAGCAGATGTCCGCTGTACATAGGGAAAACCTACGCCAATAAGCAGGAGCGAGGGAAGCTCCTGCAACCATGATACCGGCCTTGATTCCAGTATAGCCGAAAGCCAAGCGGTTCATCACAGATGGTTAGTCGAGGGGAGAGCCAATAAGAACCGGGCTATGTTGAGTGAAAATTGCAAGGTGGCAAGTTTGAACCAAATTTCAATGAACTATGAAAGAATTGTGAAAAGGATTAAGGGGAGACAAGCTGTAGAGGGAAGCAGCACTACGTGGGTGCTAACTCAAGAGACTGTTTGATCCACATCTGAGCGGCACTACAGGTAGCAAAGGGCTGTAGGAGAGTCATCAAAAGAGGTCAAATTGGAGGAGGTCTAGTAAAATCCCTGTACAATCGAAAGACTTTGATCTACAAATTGTGTGAAAGCAAACAAAGTGAATCCTGCCATATGAGAAAGCAGGGGAAGTGAATACTGCAAACAGAAGTGAATGTGAAGTTGGCAAGTGAAAATCCAGAAAAAGGATGCTGACGAGAAGGGGGCCAAGTCTAAAGTCCCAGGAAACGTGTTGACAAACGTGAACCCGGCAGAGGGATGTCCACAAAGAACATTTTGAAAAGACATTAGGAAGACAAGGAGAAGTGCGCTGTCCCGCTTGTCTTTGGGAGTCCGAGCCCGAACAAGGGAGAAACTAAGAGACACTATAAGACAGGAGAAGTACACTATCACGATTGTCATTTGGTATCTGAGCCCAGCCGAGGGAGTTTCAGGGGTGAAACCATCACCCAAAAGTATTCTCAGGGGTCTGCGCCTAGAAGAAGGGGAACCAGGGGGGGTGAAGCCATCAACCAAGAGATAAATAAGACATAACTTTGTGTTTGTTAGTTTTGTGAATCCATCAGGCCCTCAGAAACTAGAGACTCAACCAATGAAGGCCTGTTTAAGGGTCAGCGCCCGGAAGAAGGGGATCCAGGAGTGAAACGATCACCCAATGTGAACTGTGGAAACAAACTTTCATTTTGTAGAAGGAACTTTTGATTTATTGTTTGAAAACGTCAGGCCCTCGAATGCAAGAGACTTTACAGAGAAACAAGACTTGGCCATTGAGGCTCCTGATAGACTGGAACAGAACTGTCGACTCGTGCTGGGAAAGCTCGAGTGTGTGCTGTGCTTCCAGATCCCACCTTACTCCGTGCTTAAAACATGGGGAAGGGAGACCCAAGCTACCGCATCCTGACCTATTATTTGTGAACACTTCTTTCTTTACTTGAAAAACTATCCCACACCCTTTTTGTATTAGTCGTAATGTTTGGCAATCTGTTTCTTAGTACAGGCACTTTTATTTTGATAAAACGCCACCAGGACTGGCTTATTTTTAATTTGATGGTCAACGCTTGCTCCCATCTTAGATTTAGGTTTAGATTAGGCGTTTTTCCAATCTGCATACAGTTTAATAAACACCCTTGAACTGTGATCACTTGTGTCCATCTAACTTGCCACCATGAGTTCCTCGCACACCACACTGCATCTCTCAGCAATCCACTTTGCTCCCAAATGCAGGATTATACTGGGGGTTTTAATCCCCTCTACTGTTCCTCTGTTCGGGAGCGCTCCGCGGCCACTTCCACACAGCCTGCCATCCTGAGTGAATGTACCTCCTATATTGCCCATTCTTTGGGGAATTATATGATTTGTGTGTATTGCTAAATCAATTTTAATTGTGTGAATACACTTGAAATATTGGGAGCACACACTGGAATTTCTAGTGAGGACAGGCTATACCATTTATTTGATGGTGATTGTATTGAAATTGCTAAACCAAGGTTATATTCTATCTTGGGGATTGTGTAATTAATGCAATGAAAATTATGTTTGGGAGGTTTTCATGTCTGGTAATGAGGGATGCATTCTATTTTCCACGAAATTATGAATTTGGATTGACCTTATTTTTATTTATTTATTGTTTGCTTGTTAAGTGATAATACAATAAGAAAATACTCTTTGAAAGCTCCCACAGGGCTGGGAGGGATCGAGGGTGGGAAATACATTTCAAAACAATATTTAAATGCAGAGGGTGGTGGGACGAAAGTACTATGCCTTGTTAGTATTCAGAATGTGCAAGTGCAGATAGGAAGAGGGGGTAAGCGCTGGGAGGGGGGGGGGTCTGAGCTTGTGGGTGAGCCATAGACTAAGTACTAGGAATTTTGAGTCCTACACTGACTGGGCAGCGGGAGGTATAAGTGCGAGCCTAGAGAGGGTATGCAGATGCAAAGTGCTCTGGTTGGACAGGAGCTGGGTGTGGGAGGTCAAGATCCCGAGGATGCATAATGGCAAGGACACTGATTCAGCAACTGTGGGATTACAGGAGAGAAGGAGGGGAAGGAGGAGGAAAACAGGAAAGTCT
Organism: Ambystoma mexicanum; assembly: GCF_040938575.1. Taxonomy (NCBI): domain Eukaryota; kingdom Metazoa; phylum Chordata; class Amphibia; order Caudata; family Ambystomatidae; genus Ambystoma; species Ambystoma mexicanum. The sequence continues at coordinate 1,175,975,358 of NC_090927.1, read as the reverse complement.
TAAGGAGCTTCTGGAATTTTAGAAGATCCTGCTCATGGCGCAAGGGGAGGCTATTCCAAAGGAGGGAGCCTGCAGAGTAAAGTAAACAACACCCTCCGCTCTCTTTAGCAAAATGCTTTACACACAAAGAGTTGGTGCCAGAGGAATGAAGTGGTTTAGAGGGAAGAGTATTTAGTGAGATAGTTGTTGATGATTGTGTGGTCCCCGGCCCCAGACAGCCTTGTGGATGATGCAGAGGGATTTTAATTTGATTTGTCTAGCAACCGGGAGCCAGTGGAGACTTTTTAGGGCAGGAGAGATGCGGTCCCTGGGCTCAAGGCAAAGGATAAGTCTCACTGCTCTATTCTGGATTAGCTGAATGGGTTGCAGAGTGGAAGAAGGTAGGTTGAGGAGGAGGCTGTTGCAATAGTCAAGCCTAGAGTGAATCAGGGCTCGGGAGACCATGAGCTTCTGGTAGAAAGTGAGAAAAGTGAGCGAGAATTGCTTTGTGAAGAGCTGAAAGTGTGAGTTCTTAGCAATGTCCCAATTATGAGGGAGGAGGGAAGAGAGCGAGGCATCAAAGATGACGCCAAGGTTTCTGGCTTCAGAAGAAATTAAGGCAACCCCACTGCCAGCGCAGTGTGGTTGAGGTTTAGAAATTATCTTGAAGCCATCGGGCAGGAGGGACTCAAAAGCAGTGACTGATCTGGCATTGAACCAAGTCTCGGTGAGAACGGGAATGTTGAGGTCAGTGTTTTCAAAAAGGAGGCAGGTGGAGGACGTTTCTGCCTTTGAAGGTTTTCTGAAGAGACGTACAGATGTATGCTACTTAGGTTAGAGGGGAGGGACAGCGAGAGTGGTGGGGGGACAGGCAGCAGAAGGTAGGCAGTTAATGAGGAAAGGTAGGATTAGGTCAAAGAGAAGAAGGGTTGGGTTGAGGACCCTGAACCAGGATAGTGCCAGTGTGTTAGACCTACCACCTGTGAAAGCATCATGGAGTAGACACAGACAACTGAATGAAGTTTGGGCTACAAACTTTTATTAATATTAAAAGAAGGTTGGAAGAAGGCCTAATTTGCCATATGCAAAGGTCGGATTTCCCTACCTAACTGAAATGTCTGTGTCCAAAACCTATACTTGCCCTCGCATCCAATTGTGTATAATTGGTAGGGATGTCTGTATCAAATGAGAATTGTTAAAAATAAAAGTTCACAGCTTCTTCCAGCTCTTGGGTGGAAAAGGTTTCTCCCTTCCTTAAAGTTCAAACTGTCCCTTCCCCAGTCTTTAGTCTTGCAATGTTTCAAAATAACACAATTCCTTGGGATATTCAATGTTTCAAAATATAAAGTTCAGTTCCTCTTTCAGCTTACACAGGCGTTTCCTTTATTTAATCACAAAGTGACTTTTCCTTAGGTGGATATATTGGGTCCAGGTGCAGTTGTCAGACCACATAGTCCACCCGTTACAGATCATGCAACCGACATACCTTACTTGGATCTGTTTCATAGATATCTTGCCACAACTTCAGCTTCACAGTGAGGCTTAATTTAATTTCCTTTCAAGTAAATTTGAAGCTTTATTATCACTTGTTTTGTCATCATTCAATTGTTTAGCAACTTTCACTTGTAGAGCCAACATAGGCTTCCCAGTACACGTTCCTGCTGTGAAACTCATTCTCTGTTTCAGGTTTCTAGATTAAAGTTCTTTTACATACAGGCTTTGTTACTATTATATTAATTTTGCACAATTATTCTTGCGTCTTGGCAATGCTTGCTTTCACGGCTTCTCATCCTGTTAATTACTTTTTCACATTGCTTTCTTTATATTCAATACAGATGTTCGGGATTAACTGTCTGTTGGACTAAACCACCCATTCACCTTGTCCCGGAGCCCCCCTTTCACCCAGGCGGACTCACTGGCCTTCTCACAGTCTGCTTTTGACTTTCTGCAGTTTTCCGGAAAATGGTCTGCACTCACGGTCTGCTTGCAATGGTTACCTCTGGCATACAGCGTCTTCCACAACTTTTTCGCTTCCCTGATGCTTATGTCTGAGCTCCGGTTCACTGCAGTCAGCTGTCCTGCACCTGTGACCGTTTGGGAGTCTCTCCAATGCTCCTGATACCTTCGCTCATTGCCGCACTGCTTTCTCCGCTCCGTCTCAGACTGCCAACGAACCCCTCTCGCTCAGTGCACTGCATCACGCTCTCTATACCTCCCAGCATATTGGGAAGGTGCCTTCTCGCCACCACGACTTCTGCCCTGGAACTCTCCTTCATGCTCTTCTCTGTGCTTCTTTCCGTGTCTCCCCTTAAGCCTCTCAGCTGAGCCATTTTTAAATTTCCCGGCTCCATGAAAATGAGTCCAACAACTTGACTGCTCATGTTTCTTCTTCCATTATGTGTACTGTGTTAATGATGGCCTCCTCGTATTAGTACCCAAGTGGTGTTTCTGTATATAGGAATCCATATAGAGGTTGTATGGGTCTGGTGTGTCTCTTCCTCGTCCCAGTTCTTGACTGATGTTCACTGGGAGATGATTTATGGAAAGGATAGGCAAGGTACTGGTAATAACCTAAAAAAGCCTGGGGGATATTGGATTCATTAGAAAAGGGAAATGGGGGATAATGTGTCGCACCCAAGGGTGCCTCATCCCAGCTCCCCAAGTCGATTCTCTGTCGCATATCCACCCCCACGGTCAAGATCCTATAGCAACAGCCTTTCCCTGGCCACCTGGAAAGAAGTTGCCCTCAGATTCCTCACACACCTTCATCCTATAGAAGGTTACCCCCGGTACAATAGAGAATTTCCTTTTCCTTCTTAAAAGTAGGCATCCCTAAGTTGCAAAGGCTTTTATTTTTAGTCTCAGCATTGCTTCATGTGGGCCATCTCTGAAACCAATGTTGATACTCATCCCTAAATATGTGATTGAGTCGACTCTAGTCAGCTTTCATTATTCAAATGCCATGATGTTTTATTGGATTTTTTTCCCTTAGCTGTCTGTGGGATAAAGATTTTTGGTTTTCCTGCGTTGACTTTTAAGCCATTTTTCATCACATAGAATTGCAGAGCGTTCAATTGACGTTGGAGGCTAGCAGGCGTCTGATCAGTTAAGAGTAAGTTGTCCCCGTATTATAAGTGGTTGAGGGGTGCTTCATTGAATTTAAGTGGAAAGCTAATTTTGCTGAAGACTTACGACAGATCAGAAATGAACAAATTAAACAAAGCCAGGGCAAGCGGACAACCCTGTTTTAGCCTCCTTTGTGTCATAATTGAACTTGACAGCAATCCCCTCTGATACAGTTTTATCTTTAATGTGGTCTCCGAATAGAGGTCTTTAATGGCTTCCCTCCAACAAACCCAACTATCGAGTTTGAACCAAAACAGGCCTCAATTGAATCAAAGGCCTGATCCAAATCAATGAATGCTAAATGTACTTTGGTGTTCGTCTCAATGGTCCGCAATTTCAAAAAGTTAATCAAAAAGATATTCAGCGATGTACCAATCTCCTTCATGAATCCTGACTGGCATATGTCAAGACGTCCAGACCTAATCACTGAATCCTTCAGGCCTTTCAGAACCAATTTAGCAAATAACTTTCCTACAACATCTAGAAGAGCGATGGGGTGGTAACTTTTAGGGTATGACCTATCCTCCTCCTTAAATTTTGGGACCACTATCGAGGTCTTCCACAATCTTGGTACCCGCCTTGATCTTTTGATCTAGGTGAACAGTATCCACAGAAAGTTTGACCACTATTAAGATTCTTCTCTAAGGTGGGCATTGATTAACCCATCCGGTCCAGGAGCCCTTGAGTTGCTGGCCGCCTTAATCAGAAGCACAAAAAGTGCTATATTTACTAAAGCCCCTGGAAAGGGGGATTCCTTTCCTAGAAATACTCCTATCTGGGGGGCTCTGAAGGATTCTAGCACCAACCAAAAGTCTTGAGGCTCATAGAGCTTACCAGGCCGAGGGCCCTCAAAGGCAGCGGTTGAGGAGTGGAAAAGCTCTCACACCGAGAAACATCCTGAGAGGCAAGCTTGCTCCAACACCGGGGTTGGGCTCAAGAGGGTGCCTACACGTACCATGACTACTGGGTGCAAGCCTGTGGGTGGTGTTTTCATTACAGAGCCACCGCTTGAGGGGTGATCAGGGCCTAAAGGTACAGGCGCTACACCGGACAAAATCTTCCCACCCATTCCTGACAGAAGCACAACACGCAAAATGGCACCTAGCCGTGAATGGCACCTGCAGGTCGATTGAAAGTCCTGCAGCTGGTGACTGCTCGGCATGAGGTTTGGGTCAACCAACCCCACTGTGGGGGCCTGCTTTCAACCCAACGGTTGAATGGTCAACTTCCCAGGTGCAATGGTGTACACCTTATTGGTCCATGTGTATCTTACTTTGGTACACAGAAGATTTCTGCAGCACAGGCCGGGGCCCACCCGAGTTCTACGTCTGCCATTTTTTACCCCTATGGCGGCAGCCCAGCAATTTCCACTGGCTGCACCAGCTTTTGAAGATGGGTTCTTCGACAGGTTCATGGGACTAATGAGATCCCAGCAGATGACTGGGCTCCTTAAGAACCTGATGAGAGGTTGTGCTACAGACATCAACTCACCAGGAGGGTCCACCTCAACCACTACTGATACACCCTAGAGCCATGCCAGACACTGGGGCGGCGGTCACCCATCAGGGCACAGCCTCAGCAGGTCATAGCCACCCCAGCAGAAGGGTTGCTTACTCAGCAGGCAGCCCTAGATACCATCCCGCCCCTGGTTACAGGGGCTCTAGGCAGTAAGCCACAACCCAAGTTGCCCAAAGGAAATGTGGACAGGTAGGACAAAGACTAGGATGAAGATGTGGATGTCTCTGCCCCTACAGAGGCCTTCCATGACAGAATGAGGGTCTGGCTAAATTTTTAGGGATACCCCAGCCACAACAGGAATAACCAGTGTCTGGTATGTTGGCCGAGATTTTCATTGCGGGCGCTCATTAAGTCGCATTTCATTTCATTTCACTCCAAAAGGATCTGTCCAACCTGGCAAGAAAAAGTCTGTCTCTGGCCTCATTCTACCAAGCTAGTCAATAAAATGCTGGATTGCAAGCACAGGCAAACAGAGGGGGAATCCATCCTCCTATCTTCACATCCACAGCCAACCTCATCTGTAATAGCAGCGACTTTGATGTATGCTAAACCACAAGCCTCTACTACATCGGGATCTTCATCAGCAACTCTATCTGGAGAGGACAAACTGCTAGAAGCATTTGGGGGAAAGGTCTATCTTAATTTTGGGCTGCATCTCTGTACATTGAATGCAGATGCATTTACACAGTCTGGAACCAAAAGCTTTGGCGGGAGATGGCAGACTTCATGCCAGATCACCCGGTCCATATGCAGGCTGCTTTCAAGGCAGGTCTAGTAGAGACGAGAATCGTGGCGCAGGACCTTCTATAATCAATGGTGGCACACATCGATACAGCGGGTAGGGGCATATGTATTACCATAGACCTGCGCAGGTTACCTTGGTTTCATGCCATAAAATTTACAGGAGCGCATATTGGATCGCCAATTGAGGGGACCGAGCTCTTCCACTCGTCAACAGACAAGGAGCTCAACAAGAATAAAATTAGCTCACAACTGCTAAATCGCTAGCTATTCTTGCTAAACCTGCAATCTAACCTTTCACACAGTCGCAGGGTAGAGTGGACCAGAGGCTCAGGACATTTGGCGGATTCAAGGGCTTTCAAGATAGAAGGTGCATACAGCCAGCAGGTCTCCTAATTCCCAAAGGTGTAAGCACCAGTCCGGGTCCATTTCTCCCCTGTGGAAGGCAGACTGGCTCTCCACGGTCAGCAATGTTGTCATCTTGTCAGGGATCCCTGGATTCTCTCATTTACTGAGTGGTGTCAACTCCCAGTTCCCTTCCCGCAGCCAGTTTCACCCCTGCCTCCTTTCTTCAGATGGGTTCTCCAGAACTGCAGGCGGAGATCGCTTCTCTTGTACAGAGCAAAGCAATGGAGCATGTGCACCCTGCTCAGAGGGGCTCTGGATACTACTCCAGGATTTTTGCTGTCTCATAAACTAACGAGGCAGGCCTGAGGGTGGTGATCGACTGTTCGTACCTCAATCCCGCAATCTCTCTCTACCACTCAAATTCGAGAAGATAATGGCAGCACAGATCATGGAGGCACTCTGCAAGTGAGATTGGATGTGCTCCCCGGACCTAAAGGACACATACTTGCACATCCGAATTTGGCAGCCACACAGGCTATTCCTGCGCTTCACTGTGATGGAGCTGCACTTCCAGTACCAAGTTTGCCGTTCTGGCTCAATTCCACCCGCTAGTGGTCACAATATTGATGAACGCAATAGCAGTGCTGTTCCGAGCCAAGGGTCACCATGTCTACCCATAGTTGGACGATTGGCTAATCCGGGCCAGATCACTGACAGTGGCTCAGGACATAGTGCGTCTCTTGGACTTGCTCTTTAACTTGGGCTTCGCGGTTCATCCAGCCAAGTAGAGTTTGCTGCGTCCCAGTCCTAGATTTTTGTAGGATTAACATGGGACACAGGATCTGAGTATTTTCCCAACACAAGAAAGGGTCAGTGCGATCCTCAAAGCGACTGGACACTTCCTCAGCAGGGTGGGTGACACTGGCGTGGTGGTATCAACTTTTGCTAATACTCATGGCGGCATGTATCATGGCAGTGCCTCTCACCAGATTGAACATGAGCCAGCAGCAAATACACCTGATGTCAAGTTGGGCTCACAATCAGAGTCTCAATTCTAGGGGAGTTAACTTCTGATCTGCTCTGGTGGAGCCAACAAGAACACATGATTTAAAGGGGCCCTATTTCAGCAACCAGAGGCATCTGTGATCATAACAGACTCCTCGCTAGTAGGCTGGGGTGCCACACTAGACAGCCATTCAATTCATGGATTAGGATCAACTCTGGACAAACCCAGCACACAAACGTCCTGGAACGGAGGGATATTCAATTGGCACTTTGGGCGTTACTCCCAATGAATTCAAACAAATCAGTCCTCATCAGAACAGACAACACCACTTCCATGTTCTATTTGAACAAGCAAGGCAGAACGAGATCTCACCTCCTTTGCACCCTAACTATCCAGATTTGGCAGTGGGCACTCAAACATGGCATTCACCTAATGGTGCTTCAACTGGGCGAGAGCAATTCAGAGGCAGACAGGTTGAGCAGGTTCCAAGTGGACAATTACGATTGGGAAGAGGGCTCACAAGTGCTGACCACCCTGTTCAACAGGTGGTGGTCACCCGGAAGTGGATATATTTGTCTCAGAGAGCAATGCAAAGTGCAGTTATTTTGCCTCTTGGATGGGAAAGGAGAAAAAATTACTTAGGGGATGCCTTCCACATCTCCTTGAACAACCTCTCATGCTACGCTCTTCCTTTAACACCACAGATTCGTTAGGGTGTCGCATGTTTCTGGTGGTCCCAAATTGCCAGCCAGGATTGATATATGGCATTTATAACGTGCTTATACACAAGTGTTTCAAGGCGCGATTTGGTACTCCAACCTGGTGAGAATAGCCACACTGGGCGTAATTCTTCTGAAGTTGATGGCCCCTCTGCACCTCACGCAGCAGTGGTGCTTGGTGGTACAACCTCAGCTGAAGTCCCTAGCCCTTGCAGCTTGGTTCCCAAGTAGTGACGCTGCAGCACCTGGGAATCTTCCAAAATCCTTCACTCCGCTCAAGCTGGCTTTATACCAGGGAGAGGCACGGAAAGTGTATTAGTGTCGGTACAGGACGATATGTCCAGACTAGTTGGCGCAGGTGGAGTAGGTGCTCTGATTCTGTTGGATTTATCAGCCACGTTCAATACGGTTGACCATCCAATTCTACTCTCACGTCTGGCTCAGATTGGGATATCTGACCAAGTTCTTGCTTGGTTTACTTCTTTTCTTTCAGATCGTACCCAAACTCTGGCCATGCCTCCTTTCCTCTCTTCTCCTTGCCCCCTTACCTGTGGGGTCCTGCAGAGAACTTCACTCTCGCCAGTTCTGTTAAACATATATATCTGGGCACTGGTCTGCCTCATCCGCTCCTACGGCCTCAATTGCTATTCCTACGCAGACGATACCCAAATTCTGATCCGTCAAGATCAGAGCAGGGTTTTGTCGTGTCTCCATGATAGCCTGAGAGCCGTAGGGGACTGGATGGACCAGAATTGGCTAAAACTCAATGGCGACAAAACAGAGGTAATGGTGGTGGGTTGCCCTCCGGACTCCTCACTGTGGACCTCAGCCTTCTGGCCCTCTTCTTTGGGTTCACTTCCAAGCCCAGTTGATAAAGTGAGAAATGTAGGCGTCATACTTTCCGCTACCCTTTCCATGTCCAATCAAGTGACGGCTGTGTGCCAAGCCGCCCATCACCAGATCAGGCTCCTTAAGAGGGCCCTACCTATGATACCAGAAGCCTTCCGCCCTCCCGTAGTGGCTGCGTTAGTGCTCTCACGTTTAGACTACTATAACTCCCTGTATTTGTCGCAGCCAATTAGTCTCATACAGCGGTTACAGCGCACGCAAAATCTTGCGGCTAGGCTAGCTACTGGCACCCCTTAAGGTGCCCACATCTCCCCTGTACTCCGCCAATTGCATTGGCTTCCGGTGGGTCAGCGGATTCTATTCAAGTCCCTGTGTATTGTGCACAAGGCGGTCCTTGGCCAAGGAGCTGAGTTCTTGCAAGCAAAATTTACTCGCTATGTTCCTACACGGGCTCTACGTTCCTCGACCAGCAACCTCTTAGCTGTCTCCAAGTTTAACCATGAAAGGATCGGGGGAGAGCCTTTTCGATCACTGCAGCCAGACTTGGGAATAACTTCCCCCGACATTGAGAAGCGCCCCTAACCACCTTGGGTTCAAAAAGGCTCTTAAGACAATCCTGTTCTAATTTTTCTTCTCCGGGCCACCCTCTGTGGGATTCACTCCCTCTCCTCAGCGCCATGATGCTTCGGCGACTGTGCGCTTTATAAGCTCAATTAACATAACCTAACAAACTGTCTCAGACTAATCTGGAGATCATTCACAAGGCAAGAAAGGAGTCGACAAGGATCCAGTATAAAAGCAAGTGGTCCAGGTTCTGTTATTGGGCCAGAGACAGTGAGGCGGGCCCAGTATCTTGCACGCTCGATCAAGTCTCATTCTCTGTTCACTTGGCAAGCACAGAGGGTAGGCACATGTTGCACATTTTTAGCGGGCACTGGAGAATACAGGAATGCAGAGCCAATATTTATCCTCTGCCAATCAAGTGGTAAAAAGGCATTTGCAGTGACTAGCGAGACCATACCTCCTGCTAAAGCGACCACACCCAGTGGGGGACCTCAACATGGTGCTGGCAGCGCTCGTATACAAACCATTTGAATCCATGGCTATAACAGATCCAGTGTGTTATGCTTAAGACTGTAATGTTGGTAGGTGTCACATCTGGTAGACGCATCAGTGACATACAGGCCCTGGTGTATTCAGAGCCGTAGACAAACTTCCACAAGGATAGGGTGGTTATTGTTGGGTAAGACTTTGTGCAGTCACACTGTGTGAGACTACACAACACCTACCTGTTTGGTATTAGGTAACCAACCTTTTGGCATAGGTCTGTACTACACAAGTTGGTAGTGTAACTGAGCAGTCAGGCCTATCTCAAGAGGGGTAAATGTGAGCTGGTCAAATGAAATCCGTAAATACAAGTAGCCAAGTAATACTCAAGGTTTCCGTTATAAATAATTTATTTAACATCAATTTTTAAATAAGCATTCTTTAAAAATGCAGTTCGTTTTAACAATGTAAATATACTTTAAAATCACTTTTCATAATTATGGCAGTTAGTGGATATTCTTTGGATATGCTTCTTAAACAATGCCAACACCCTGGGGTGACTTCAATCAGAAGGGCAGTAATGGCATTTATATATCACACTAGTTATGCTTTGCAGAATCTGAAGTTGCAGAAAGGAAAGTTTAGGGAAGGAAAAAGGTTAGACAGTTTCTCAGTAGATGTGAGGACAACTAAATCTTCCAATGAAATCTAGATAAACCTTTTCCAGCAGTAGCCGTATACACTAATCTATCACCTATGAGGGACAAACAATATCAAGGTCAATGGACCAGAAGAGTCTTCAGGGAGTCAGGACAACCAAAGTCAATTGGGACAGTCTATGGATCTGTTCCACTTCTTAGATCAAAAGTCTTGCATAATGTTAGAGAGTTTGTAGAAAATCCCTTGTAGGGTTGCAAACTGTTAAGCCGTTGAAAAGAGAGTTGGAATCAACTTTAAAAAGTAAGCCAATGCAGTTCCCAACTGAGAAGAGCTTGGCCAAACATGGCAATAAGGTAAGTATCCCAAGCCTAAACATTACCCCTGGTTTGAAGAGTGGTCCAGCGAGATTCTGTCTCGCTACAGCAGTGCAGACTCTTGTTCCTGAGCCTCAGTCGTGGGGACAAGAGGGAGGACGACTGGAGGGCTCCTGTGGCGGTACTTGGGAGGTCGTCTGCAGCTACGGGCTCTTGTCGGTTCAGCAGTACTTTACGGTTTCAGTGCTTGGCAACAGCACTGTGGCAGATCTTGGATTCCGGTTGGAGTCTCTTTGCTACTTCTGCCCTGCACTCTGGTGAGGGGACTCTGGATCTGGAGGTCTTGCTTCTGGAGGGTCCTTAGACTCCTGGAGCTTCTAGCTGGATTCATTCCACGGCAGTTGTTGCACTCGACTACGGACACTCGACCCCTGGTATTGGGCTTCCGATGCAACAGAGAGGCACAGAAGGTCGTGGAGGGTGGTCCAGTGGAGTTCGTCTCAAGGTTAGTTGGTCCCACTAACCCAAGGGGAGAAATCATTCCATCCGGAGCTTCTCTGTCGAGGTGAAAAAGGAGGTTGGCACAGCAGCAGGGCTTCACCACCCAATTCAAAGGTCCAGGAGGTTGCAGCAAGCTTCGTTCACAGGTTCTTCTTCTGTTGTTTTTCCCAGTGGTCGACTCTCTTTTAAGCAGGTTTCTTCCATTCATGCACAGCCTAGGCTGTCAATCACACAGCAGGGTGGCTGTCCTGAAAGGACAGATAGCCAGCCAGCCAATCAGGACTAGTTGCATTCAGGCATTCCTAGAGACAAAGGACAGAGGAGTTTCGGGACCCTCCCACACATCCTGTCCTTCCAGACACACTGGAGGCAGAGGCAGGCTTCAGGGCTGATGCCTGGCAAAGGCATGAGAAACAAAGGGCTCAAACCTGTCAACGCACAGAGTAAAAGCCAAGAAAGACCTCCCAAACAAAAAAAGAAGGCTGGGGCCATTTTGACAAAATGGTCACCCATGGGTGCTTTACTGCAGCTGAGGGTTCAGCCTGCGGTAGAAAAGCACAATGGTAGGAAAAAGTAAACCACTGCCACCAGCCATTGAAAGTAGTGAGGGTAACATAAAAATGTTACATGAGAAGGTAGGATAAGGGGCTACTAGGTAACCCCCAGCACTCCACATAAGGTGGTTTGTGCTGGACCTACAAAGAGAAAAGTTAAGTAAAGTCCATTTCATTTTACTATTCTTGGGAACTTTAGTTGACACAAGAAAAGGTATTTAAACCTTATGAGAAATATAAAGGATTTCTCAGTGACACTGCACTGAAGGTGCTGTGTCACCATACAAAAAGCATATGCCTATGGAGTTTGTCAGACTCCAAAAACAGTGAAAACGCAAACATCCAAATCAGGTAAAAACACATGAGTGAGGAAAAAGGTCTCACTCAGTCCAGGGTTAAAATTAATAAGTCCTAAGTCCAGCAAAAGAGCTGGGGCTCTCTAAGGTTGAAGGGAATTAGCACAAATGAGAATTCTCCCTAATAGCTATGAGATTGCACCCAATGTTTTTCACCTCAACAAAGAGATTGAGGATGTGGAAAGAAGTTTGGCAATACAGTCTGATGCAGAGAGGGCATTGCATTGTTTGGATGTTAGAACACTCAAAGTTCTACCTGGATGGAACAAATCAATTCAGGAAGTTGCACGCATTGTTGGTCACTTTCGGTGGGGCTTTATCCAGACGCTCAAGCCTCAAAAGCGTCGATAGCCAGGTGGATGAAGGTGGCTTTTGCAGAATCCTTCAGATTACAGAAAAGGCTGTGTCCAGCTAATATACATGCACATGCTGTAAGAGCTAAGGCATCAGCTGTTGTGTTTCAGAGATGTGTGTCTTGGCAGGTCACCAGTAAAGCAGCCACATGGGCAATGCCAACAGCGGTTTGCAAGCACTACTGCTTGGATGTTGTTGCTAGGTCAGATGCAGAATTCGGACAAGCTGTCCTTAAAAACCTCTTTGCAAATTAAAGAAACACACTCTTCCTTAAGGGCTATATAGATTGTAATCTCCAATATTGTATGGAGGAAAGGGGACAATACATAGTAATTAAGATATGCACTGTAGTTACTTACATACTCCTAGTCCACAGTCCCCTTTCCTCTATACAACCCTCTTTTCCCTGCCATAAAATGTAGTTCAGGCTATCTTAACTGTCCGGCATGTACCAGGGGACTGAGGTGAGGTGCCGGAAGGGGTACTACCTGAACATGGACAGCCCCGTGGCCACGCTTGCACGCACCTTAAATTTAAATGGAAAGTTTGCTTTTTTGGAGGAAAAAAAGTTAACTTTCAGTATAGAATGATACAAAAAAGGGCGCCCTACATGCTCCTGGCTGCACACAACATGATGGCGGTAGTGCTGCTATAGCCAAATAATGATGCCAGATCAAATAGATCTGAACTTGTACCTCAAAAGGGTGGCCCAGTGTCTCCAAAACAAAGTGAATGCGGGATGTGAGTGAACTAAAAATAAGTCTCACTCTCCTTCAAAGTCAAAAAACTGACTGGAACCATTTGGTGCAGGACATACTCTGCCATCAGATGCGCTATTAAGCCTACTCGCAGGACCCTCTCCAGGGCTACCTTGGCACACGCTCCAACGTGGGCCTTCCCGATAAACAACTTTGGCCTTGATAAAGACTTCGGTTGAAACGTGCGTCGGCTGTTTTTCTGTTTCACAGTGCCTATCTTTGTCATTTTGCATTCAAACAATAAAAATTACGATGCACAACCCAAGACTATATTGTGTATAATTATTGACAGTACTGGGCCATCAATCTCCTACCAGTGCCCACAACTTACAAGGTTTGTCACCCCACCCAGAACTTTCACTAAAAAAAGCTAGAGTCAAGCATTAATGCTGGGAGGATTAAGAAAGAAAAGGTTTTGCAAAACGAAAATCTCCCTATAGTTACTGTAGTCAGAAAAAACATAAGCCATGCATTGAATAGGAAGGACATTACAAATGACAATTTATGACTGAAGTGAATAGTTAATAAATGGCTCCTTGCATGTGTAGTACACAGAGATTGTAAGTGATCAAAAAATTAAGAAGAAATCCAGTAGCCAAACCTGCCTGGCTTGAAAGGTAGGCCACACGAGGTAATCTACAGACATTAAGGAAAGATTTAAGGAATCCCCAGGCTGCTTGAGGTAGTCCAGCCTTGCTTAGGCATGTGGCCAAAGAGATGCAATAGGAAGGCAATGCAATTAAATCTGAAAGCGATGCAATTTGCTTTACTATGTTCCTCTGCTTTCCTATGTGTAGCCAAAGTTGAGCGAGGTACAGGATTGCAGTGTCATTTTATAGGAATTTCAATTTGCAGATGAATCACATTGAAAAACAAGAATCGGATTTAAACTGACATCATAAAAGAAGTCAAATAATTGCAGAAATAAAAATGTGCTCCAGAGAAATAATCTCAAATTCCTGAAGGCCTGAGAGGCCGGAGTGGACATGTAATAATACAATGTTAATTTTCTCAAATTTAAAATCCAGGTGAGGAGGTTTAGCTCAATCCTGTTTTGTGAGGTGAAGAGTGTTTGTCACATGCCACTGGTTAAATCTTCTTGAAAAAGACAGAACCTGAATTCTTTTAGACAGAATCTTCTCAAAGGCCCATTAAACTAAAGCATTCCAAGTGAAAAGCATTAGTCAAAAGATTAGTCCAGATATACCAAGAAAAAATTATCACTGATTGGTCACTTGTCCCACGTTTAAATTGTTGGGTAAAATTACAAGAATCCACTATATGGTAAAGGTCTGATTTATGCACAGAAATGAAATGCACCCATTTGAGACATTCAAGAATACTTGTTTGTTTTTAAATCTTGTGTTGGCGGGTTATCCACTAGCAAGTAAAATTAAACAGATTTATTGTATTTTTCCTATCTGCAAGGCATGATGGCTGTACGGTCCCTGCCAAGTGTTAAGGATTCTAATCGGGCGTCGCACACCAGATCAGGACTCTTGCCACTAGCCCAGGGTGCAACCCACAATTAAAACACTTTTTCTTAATTTCCTAGAATTCGGATTGAGCTGGCAACCAACCCGTCTCACACTCCCTTTTACAAATTCCCCGGGTCACAATGGACCATGAACCAGGCAGGTGTATAGTAATAAAATATGTATTTATTTTGAAAATCCAAATGAAATCACACAATTTAATATTGGGCAGCAATCACCAGTGGGGTGATAATAACACTGTAAAATGATAGAATACACTTAGTTTGACCTTCTAATATATCATACACAAAGCACAAATGAATGGGAGCAATTTTACTTTTCAGGTAGCTAGCACCCCAGTTAAGATTTTCCCACCTCCCCTCCCGCAATACTCCCTCAAACCCGTATTAAACGAATTTTGAGGTGGATAGAAAGGAGCAGCAAGGAGTCAGGTTTACTAGGTAGCAAGCAGAATTAAAATCCGACCTTCCCCCACAAAATTATTTAGCTGTTGTAGAGCCAAGTCCTTTTTTAGCTGTCTGATCTAGTGCTCAAATTTGACCTCAGAATCTTGGCTCTTTTGCAATTTCCCTTCCACTAGTTTCAGCTCAGTCTGGATTTGAGTTAAGAGTTCAGATTGGTTTTGCGCAAGAGTTCGGTTTTCTTCAGATTTATTTCTGCATAATCCCCATATGGAGATATAGGTAGGCTGTGATTCTGACAATTTTAACCCGCTCGTCTTAAATTTCTGGGGTCATGTACAACTCGCTCAAGGCTTGATGTAATAGGCCACCATCTTGCCACATATCCATGTCCATGGCGGTGACCTGTTGCATCATTTCGTCTAGCCAGACCTCCTCATCTTGCTGTGCCCACTCCCCTCTGACAAATAATGTGTGCAGAAGGTGCTACCTAGCCATGTTTATCTCTACTGTGGTCATTATGGAGAGTGTTTCTTTATTAATTTATTTATATAATGGTAACCTGTATTTTGTTGCTTTTTGTCTAGTTTGGGGTTGATTTTGCTTTAGTTTTACACACAGACCTGGTACTAAGGGTCAATGTTTTGGGGAGGTGCTTTTTACAGCGTAACACAGCTTTCTACCCCACAAAGTATCACTACCTTGAAGGTTAGCCTGCTTTGTTAAGCTGCCATGGGTGAAAACACCATCTCAATCCCCGGCACAAGCCTCCAATCTGTTAAGGATTCTAATCAGGCGTCACACACCAGACCAGTACTCTTGCCACTAGCCCAGGATCCAGCGCACAGTTAAAACACTTTTACTTAATTTCCTAGAATTCGGATTGAGCTGGCACCCAACTTGTCTCACACCCCCTTTTACAAATACCCCTGTCACAATCGACCATGAACCAGGCTGGTGGAAAGTAAAACAATATTTATTTATTTTGAAAATCCAAATTAAATCACGCAATTTAATATTGGGCAGCAATCACCAGTGGGGTGGTGATAACACTGTAAAATGATAGAATACACTTATTTTGACCTTCTAATATATCATACACAAAGCACAAATGAATGGGAGCAATTTTACTTTTCGGGTAGATAGCACCCCAGTTAAGATTTCCCCCTGTAATATTCCCTCAAACTCCTATTAACCGAATTCTGGATGGCTAGATGTTAGGTAAGATTTCCACAGGGCTGGTAAATCTTCCTTGCCTGGTTCAACTCCAGAACTTTTTGCTTTCTAGTGAGATATTTTCCATTAATACCTCAGTGAGTGGGAACCTTTTTCCACACTCACCTGTCTTTAACTCTTTTTATGGGTGTCATTTTTAAGACTCTCCATAGTGTCTTTTTAAAGTTATCATGTTTAACAACTTATTGGCAATAAGTGCCTGTTGTTGCTGGGTTGCCCTAGGGGCTCCCCATTTAACTTTCTTGTGCTAACCTTGAGTGAACTACAGTTCCCAAGGGTAGAAAGGATCTTTGGATCCCTTTTACATTTACTTCTGTGAAACCAGCACACCCCACCTTATGTGGAGTGCTGGGGAGATACAATGTATCCCCTTTCACATTTAAACTGTAACAATTCTGTTACAGTGACAAGCTTACCTTTAATGGCTGGTGGCAGTGATACCTTTTACTAATTTGGTGCACCTTTACCGCGTGCTGTAATCACAGCTGCAGTAAAGGCACCTAAGGGTGCTCATTTTTACCAAAATGGCCCCTGTCTTCTTTTTCTGCCATTTTAGTGTTTCTTGTCGTTTCTTGTTCCTTCCAGGGCGGGAAATTCCTTTGTTTGAGTTTTGCCTTTGGCGGGAGTCCCCTGGACACCCCGCCCAGGCTCCAGTCAGTCTGTAAGCACAGGAAGTGGGGGAGGGGTCCCAAACTTCCCCCTCCTTTGTCTTAGGTCTTCCTTCAACTGGGCCAAATCCCAGTGGGGGGTTGGCTATCCTGATTGGACAGCCAAACGCCCCTTTCTTGTAAAATGCGGGGAGCGAATGCAGAGGTTGTGTTGCAGTTCCGGATAAATACTGGAAACCTGGAGGCTGAAGTCATGTCGACCACTGGAACTGAAAACCGAAGAGGATGACGAAGGAAAAGCGGCGGGAATGATTTCCAGCGGCCGGAGAGCCTGCTTTGTAACCGGAGCCTGCTGCAGCCCTCGCCACAGGACCAAGAATCCGACGAGGGAAGAGCTGAGCCGACCTGCTACGACGACACCACCCGGTGGAGCCCTGCTGAACCGTCTCACCACTTTTCCCAACGACCGAGGAGAACTCTTAACGGAGTGGCTCCTTCCCTTGACTGGTGGGGACAACCAGTTTTCACCTTCTTTCCGCTTCTTCGAGGTATCTCGTGGCCGCCTTGCCCGTGCCAAGCACCCCAGCAACCGGAATACCACACTTTTACCACAATTGCGAAAGTCGGTACAACCCTTTAACCGGAGGACTCCGCGGCTGGTTTCTTCCCGAGCAGTGCAACGACCTTCTTCTTCTGCTCTTCAGCGAGAACTTCTTCTTCCCTGACCGACGTCGAGCCTTGCTGCCACTGCCTGGAACAACTGCCACCGCTGGAGGATCCTTCCCGTTTAAGGTACCGTGTTCCGCCTGGCTTCCCTTGCCACCGACTGTACGGGGTAGTTTTAGCCCCCGGCTTTCGAACCTGGGAGTGCCTGGGACACTCTGGCTAAACTTTCTAAGCCTCTCTAAACTCTTTCTGAACTCTTTTGCAAGACTCTGAATCCCTAATAACTGTGTGATCTTGGGCACATTTTCGCTCTGTCTGCTCTAAGAGTGGGCCCTGCCTAGTGACTTTTGCTCACCTGTGACTTTGTGCTTCTTTGAGCCTACCGAAAGTGTTCTTGACCTTAGAGTGGTGTGTTTATCCTAATTCTGCTTTTTCCCCTCCCTTCTTTGAACCTACTAGAGTGTCATCTAAAGTTAAGCACTCACCTCTGTTTGAATTATGTGGTGTTAACCAAGAGTTGTCTAGTTAGGAATAAGGAGTGGGACTGTTTTTCATATAACTGTGTTTAGAGTGTTTTACTATATTTTGCTAGAGTGTTTTCAACTTATGTGTTCTTAAAATAAATAACTATATACTTTTGAAACCAAGCTCTGGTCAGTGTTTGCTTGTGCTATTGTGTTTGAGTACCTATTGTGTATACTTTGCATACTGCCTAACTCTTCTTGAGGGAAGTCTGACTGCTCAGCCACAGCTACCAGGTAAATCTGGGTGGTGCGGACTGCTACCAAGTGGGTTTACTGCTATACCTGTAGTCTTAAATCTTTTGCAGTGTTCCCCAAAGGAACTGCACAGGTTTCTGCCTAACAGTCCTGGGGTGTTTTCTGTGATTGGGAGGTCCCTCGTCCAGTACACCCAGTCCCACTGCTAGAATCCTGCTGGGGTGTCTTCTGCGAAGCCCCTGGACCCTCTTCTAACCCTAGAAGTAAAAGTACTCACTTGTTTGCCAGTTTTCCTCAGGAAACTCTGACTTTTGCTACTAAAGAACTTATTCTAACACTGCCTGTTGGTCACTAGTCCTAGTGACCCCCCCTTCTGCCACTGAGAACACTCATGCTCTAAGGGAAAATACTTTGAAGGGATTGGGACTTCTGCCTAGAAAAGAAATCAAGTGTTTTTACTTACTTGTAAAGAGTTGGTTGGTAACTGTAATTCTAAGAGTGAACAGTTACAAAAGTTCTTACTGATCTTGAATGTGTGATGCACTGTTCTTAAAAGTATGATTAACATCTTTTCTTCCTTAGCCACTGTTTTGCCAGTCTAAAAGAAAGTAGATGTAAAGGTATTTTACTCTCCTGTGATTAGGTTGTGCCTCTTTACAAAAGTAATGTGTTGGTTTCACTAGATTATTCCAAAAGGGTAATTGTATGAGTGTCCTCCAACTGTTGGTATCACCAGGTTAGTCCTGCTAGGACAACTGTATGAGTGTCCCCCAACTGGGTCTTGCTTCCCCTGACTTGCTGCTAGCCTGTCTTTAATAAGTCTACATTAGGTTGTTGCCTACCTTGAATATATATTCAGTAAAGAGTGACATTGGGTTTTACTTTCCCCTTCATTGTGAAGTTAAAGTAAGTGGGTTTTACTTACCTTGTGTTAGCTGTGTGCCATCCAAAACAAGTTACAAGAGTTATTGCTTACCTCAATCTGGGGTTCCCTGATTTTCAAAGCATCAGTAATTATACATTACATCCATAGGTTTTACTGACCTGGTATAACTGTGTGTTATAGTTATAGGTTTTTACTGCACCTAGAATAAGTGTTTCACTATTCATCAAAAGTATATTGTCCAGTTGACTGGTTATGTGATTTGTTACAAGAGTCACTGTACAACTGGAAGGGCCTACTGTCCTTGTATTACCAAAAGTAATCTAAAAGTAACCATTGGTCTTTTACTCCCAAAGAATAGGCTTGGCCTATACTAAATGTGTATAACAAGGTTTTGACTTCCCTAGAACTACTGCTAGGTGTTCCAAATAAGGTCTATACTTGGGTCTGTGTACCTTCAAGTATAGTGTTGTGTTTTATATTGTGATTTCATATAATGTTTCAGTATTTACTTAACCCCTAGATTTATCTGGGCCTACTTGTATTTAAATAAATCCTTTATTTTTATAATACATAGTGTTTCAGTGTTTCTTTGGATCATTTGTATTACAATTTTTACTTGTACTGTATCTACTGCCCTCTCTCCCTCCTAAGATAAGCCTGGCTGCTCTGCCTACGCTACCATGTACTCAGGTGGTACAGTCTTGTACTAAGAGTGGAGTCTTGTACTGCCTCAGTTGAATGGTTTTACTAGGCCCTTAACTGGACTTCAGAAAAACTGTCCTTACACTAGAAAGGAGTAGCAAGGAGTCAGGTTTAATAGGCGGCAAATAGATTTGGGAGACAAAATCGGGTTTTAAAACCTTTGCAATTGCATAAAATAGCACTCGGAATTACTAAATATTTAATTTAAATGTGCGGCTGAATGGATGAGGTAAATATGAGTTATAACAGTATCAGGGATCTAAGAACACTAGCAACTACAAGGCAAGGTACTAACAACGGGCATACAGTTCAAAAATCAACTTTGAACTGACAACACAGTTCAGCCAAATCGCACGTATAGAAATTGCAGTTGCTAATTTACATGGGTTTAAATGTCAAAACAGTTTGAACAACGGGTGAAATGGATAGAATCGGAATGCTGTTTTTATTGTGAATGACAGATGCACATCAGAGGCAAGTAAAAGAGAGACTCTAAATTAATGACTGGATGAGATTCTTAACAGGAAAGGAAATTTGGTTTGAAAAATAAAAGCAGTTGACAGGGAAAATAGATTTAAAAAGGAAAGTAACAGACAAGTCTTACAGAAACTAAATTTTAGTGGCTAGAAAAGAGATGCCGCCTGCGACACAGGTTACTTTGCAAGTGTAAACCCTTTGTGCCGTGTGGCTCTTTATGTGGGAATTAATTAGTTTAATCAAAATAGTACTAAGGACTTACACAAGACAGAAATGAGTGGAAGAATGGCACTAGCACTTGGAGATCAAGGACAGGATGCACAGAGAACTCAAGACAGTTTTAAGGATTTCAGCTAAGGCAGTTTTGGGATTTCTATGGGGTGGAACCTAATACAGGGTACAGAGCAAAGGATGCAGTTTGTGGATGTTGGGGAAGGGGAATACTCACAACAAGCACTTGAAGGGGGTATTTTGGACAGCGCACCGGGTTTCTGAACCACAATGCAATATCTGGTCACCGGTCACAGCAGCAATCTCTCCCAGAAGAAAACAGCTGGGCAAAGGTCTGGATTGGCCAGGGTTTACTGTTACCGCTTTCCTGTTAACCGGTTGGACTTGAAGGACATGACATCAGTTTTATGGTAAGCTTAAATTGCCCATGCCCTTCCACAGTAATGTTTGCCAAAAATCAGTTATGGCATCAATTGCACATTTTTACAGTTGTGGAATTTTTGAAAATCACATAGGCAAATGAGACATTTCATACAGAGCATGGATTTCTGACTTCCAAGTTTGTACTTTGTCATTTCGCCCTCCTAATAATCTTTTACATTTTTCAGTGGGAAATATTTCACCTAAAACCCTACAATTTTATATGTATATGTGTAGCTATTATCATAGAGCATGTTTGCATTCAATTTTAAAGTTGCACCAAGTATACTTTTACTACGATTTACATTTTTCTGCCGTTTGCATCTCCTACATGCTAGGGAAAGCCACAATCTTTTTTTAATGCCGCAAAAATTACATTTAAACTGTTAAACTTTTGCATTTCTGCATTCTCAGATTGCAGAAATAAAGTCTTCAAGTTTATTCATTCAGAACAGTCTTTTGCCCCAAATGGCCAGCATTGTCTTCCAAATAAGGGCACACTTCCCAATGTTGCTCTGGAGTTGCTTTTGAAGCTCCCCAGTTTAAGTTGAGGGGAGGTGCTGCTTAAAAAGTGACACCTATGTGTCCCAGAAATCCATTGTACGCGGCTGGAGCACTGCCACAGAGTTGATGAGGGCGTGAGATGCTTCACCCCTGCCTATCCATATGCCCCAGATGCTGGTACACTTGGGGGCGGTAGATCCTGTAGCCAGTCCTTTGAAGCTAGGGCCTAAAAACCTGTCACAGTAACTTTAATTTTTTCTTTCCTGAACCAGAAAGCAAGACTGTTGGGATGAAACATCCTATATATGTTTTAAAACAACCCCCTCCCCCTCACATTTCTATGCAAGGACAGGGCCTTAATTCAACATTCACTTTTAAATAGATATTTTCTTGTTTGTGAAAAGCACCAATTTACACATGGTTAATTATCATTTGCGGTCATTTTCAAATGCGGTTTTCCCTGGTATCTTTATTCTGAGCATTTCCATGGCCATAGTCAATTTCTACTACTCAGGAATCTGTCAAAACAAGGGTCCAATGAAACTGACATGAGCAAAGAAAGAGAGAGCTTCTTATGAAGGGATTATCAGTGTACTTTTGTTGCAAAAAGGAAAGTGTTTTGCTTATGGCTTGAAGTAAAGTTACTGTTATTTCACAGATCTTGCCTGGCAAAAGCCTGTCTTTCAATGAGAGATGCCTCCTCTTTGCTGGAGCACAACCTGAATATGGAGGGGATCTAGCTGGGTCTCACTGGATCAGAACTGTGTACTGTTGAACAGATGAAAAAAGAGCATCAGGGCTCAGTCATTTTAAAAGGCAGAATATTTTCTTTCTTAGTGAAAACGTTTTGAGCTGGTAGCATAGCAGTGCTGCCTTTTCCATTCTTTTCTTTAGTGCATTTGAAGAAATGCTGGCAGCAATTCCCGGGGTTTTCTGTGTTTCATCTTGCCCCATGTGTAGCTGGTAAAACGGCACAGCCATCATTTTGGAGACTGCACAGCGCAATCTTAATGCAAGGCGATATTGCTCAACACAGCCAGCGCAGCCATTCTGCTGGTGACTGCTGAGATGTAGTTTGGTAAGGTAGGGGATTCTGCTGGGCTGGTAGATGTATCCACACAAGTAAGATTTCACAAACAGGCCGCAGACACCACATGAAGGGGGGACTGTTTTTCTGGGGCAGTTGCTTTGCACAGTGGTAGTTATTAAGAAATACATTTTTGTTTTTGGGATAGCCAATATAGTTAATATTGTCCAGCATGATTTGGTATACCACACTGGGTCTAGCTCTGTGTTTGGCAGAAAAAAGAATAATACATAATATGCAATTATTTGTAGATGTTAAAGCGTAGGAGGAGCAATTTATGACCTCCCTCTCAGTTCTGAGAAAAGTTAGTGATTGAGCGGGCACTGCTGGGTTAAATCTATTTCAGAATGAATTTTCAATTTGGTAATGCTTTTACTGGGGTGCAGCCCACTAAATTGTGCTACCGTGTTGAAGCACAAAGAAAATAGACTACGTAAAAAAGACCTAGGCAATGTTGCCTTCGGTGCGGGCCGCACACCCTTGTATCCCGTAGGGATTTTTTAAACGTTAGAAAATCTTGGTAATCAAGTTGAAAGGTATATAATACGTAGATAGTGATGTTTATTCATTCGTTTTCTAAAATTATTGTAGTATCGTATTTTCATAAGAAAACATCATTGGGTGGCCAATGCATTTCGGACAATGTAGTCCTTCGTCAGGGCCTTATCTAATCAAATTAACAATCAATTTGCATGTCAAATGTATGCCACATAAGTCAATCAAAACATTCTGATAAACAGGGTACCCACATACATAAAGAGAAAACATACTAAAACACAGAAACAAGAGAAATAAACCTTTTTCATTAAGCACATTTCTGGGCACGTTATTCTATTTACCTATCACATTGCATGTGATGTATTAGTTCACTGCTGGATCCGTCACCTAGTGTTTGCCATGTTATTGCTCCTTTGTGCCGTATGCGCTTATTAAAGTGTAAAAGTGCTATTTATGTGAAATGACATTGTTTGTGACATAGAGCCACCTATGTCTAGCGTGGTGGTGGAGTGCTATACTGTTTTAATCATAATGCTTATAATCAATTCTCAGTTATCTGTTAGTGTGTGGCATGCATGTTGATCTCTCATACGTGCATACCGCGACAATAAATATATGAAAGGACAAAAGTCTGACCTGTTGTATACTGTCCGAAAACACGATTTGTTGCGATTACATGCACGGCTTAAAAGCCGTGATTCAGCTGAGAACGTTCGCCTATGGAAATGTCGAGGCATTATTTAATTGAAATAAACATAGATTCCAAAATCTTGATTGGTACAGTCTTTAGTTATCTCTCTTACCTTCTAGCCGGCGTGGATGTCACTGCGCGCGAACACTATGGCGTCTGGTTTCTCTTGCCTGAGCTAATCCGAGCTGAGGCTGTAGTTGTAATGTATTAGTTCCGGTTGTCATGGGAACTGCCACAATCAACATGGACGGTTGTCCATGTGTACGTACCCATCTTGTGAGTGGCAACCTTTTACGTGATCGTTCTGTATAACGTTATGTGCCTAATTATAGTGGAAAAAGTAAAGATCGTAATAGTAGCTTAGAAGCTAAAAAATTAGAGTGATGATTCCAACATATTTAAAGATACAGGAATCACAGACCGCTATCAATGTTTCGAGGCATAAACTTGTAGGTACTGTGACAGTTGGATAATGTAATGACAATATTCAAAATGTTTCTCGCTCGTATGTAAGACGTAGTGTAAAGTATTGCATCTCATGTATGGTAAGTATTGTAATGTAGCTAAATGTAGACGTAATTTAACAGAAGCACTGGTAAGTAATGAACAAAGTGGTAGCAGTATTTAAAATGTTGGCCACTCATGCGAAAAATGTTATGATAAGTATTACAAATAAGGGTCACTCAATATGGTAGTGTGTCTAAGGGTGCAAATAAAAATAACCATAAAAATTCATTGAAAACAACACATGTATGAATCAACGGGTAAGGTAGGTGATAAACGCCCTATAGTGAACGTGGCATAGGGATGAAAAATATCATGGAGATGAAACGTAACGAATGAAAAACATAATAACATGGTTAGTACAAGAGATTGGTAAGCCAATACAGAACTTATTCATAAAAGATATTCAGGAAGTGGATACTATAAAGTTTAAACTACATTCAAATGAGGCAGTCAAGACCGGTTATAACAAACAGTTCAAATCAAATTCTTCGTTCATTCCTCTGGGTGATAGAGTATCCAATCGATCAATCCAGTATGCTTCTCTTTGTTGTCGTCTTCTTTTAGGATCAATGTCTGTTTCACTAATCTAATTAAGAACCCAAAGCTAATCATGTTTTAATCCTTTGACTGAACCCGCTCTCCCTCCCACCTTCAGGGTTACAGATTCTAGGTCAAGACCGGAGGCAAGCTTCTTTAATTTTGACTCTCCAGCAGTTTCGAGATTTATAAAAACGTTGATCAAGTTAAAAAAATAAATACAAATTAAACCAAGGACTACAAATCCCTATGTCCTGTAATTCCATAGACCACTTCCTTTTAACAAGAACCATAATGTAAATTCCTGTATAGGTGCCTTTGTCTTCTTTCCTGCTCTTCAGAAAAGATAAGTTGCCTTTACTCTGCAGAGCGCTTTTTAATGGCTGATTTAGCACTATTATGCATATAAATTGATTATATTACACAATGATGGTTGGTAAACACATAATTGTGGGTATCCCATAATGTTACCGAAAATGTTTTTCCCATGGATTTTTTTTTTAACAAACAAATCAGTTGAAAAAACATTGATTTAAAAATATATATATATCTATGTATATATATATATATAGATATAGATATATATATATATATATATATATATATATCTCACGCCCCTTGGTAGCGGCCGTGTAGTTATGGTTAAGTTGCTAAACCCATAGGAAGACCACTTTTTCGGTGGCTTATAAATTGTCCTCAAACTGCAAAATAAGTATATGGCCGGCTCTGATTTTTTTCGCTAAATTGGGTGAGGTTTCGTGCAGGGGGTGCAAAGTTATAGGGGGGGTCCCAAAAATATATATTTTTTCCATAGACTGGGCGAAAACCTAGCGCACGGCTATGGGCCGAACGGCTGAATGGATTTGCACCAAATTGCGGCAGGAACAGGGCCTTGGGTCAGAAAGCGTGCTTTCGTGTGTTTGGTGGGAATCCGACCAGTAGTTTTGTTGTAAAGGACTGAAATGTACGTCACAAAAAATTTGTGATATCTGGGTCTGTTCCGCGGACCCATTTCCCTGTTCGCTCCGCGGATCGAAGTGTCATTTGCCTGCGGTACGCTGTGATGTCGGCAAACATTGGACGTGGCCAGTAGTTGGCTGGAGGGAAGCGTGCTGTGCATCAAAGGTTTCGGGAACCGCTGCCATGGTGTATCGGAAGACAGTGACAGTTCGGCGCTGAAAGGGACTGGAAAATTTACTGTATGCCATGTGTTGGTGGTCAGAAGGGATCGAAAGGGTGGGGGAGTGAGAAGTGGTTTATGTGATATATGTAATGAGTTGGAAGAAGATGGAGGGGTGCCTGCAGTATTCGTGCGTATAGCGCCAATTGGCGGGTACCTCGACAGGTGACTGCCTTGTGTGGTGAATGGAGGCAGCTGTGGTAAAGGGCTGATAGCTTGTGCGGTGACCTGTTTGCAGCAACCTCTTTCCGTGGTGAGTTGCCAAAGCAACAGATTTAGGCAGTAGGCTACTGCTTTTTAAGCAGTGCTACTGCCTACAGATTTGGGTGACAGTACTGCTTTTTACGGTGGTAGGTGATTTATTTGACTCTACGGCAGGTATCTTTTTGGTCACAGAATGTGGGTAAGTATGGCAGTGGTGGCAGGTGATTTTGAGAAGGGGAGTGAATTGCACATGACATAGGTTGGGTGGGAGCGCGTATGCTTTGTGGAGGAGTTGTAAATACATTGATTGATAGTGAATGGAAGACGATGTGTAGTGGCAGGTCATTGTGGATTGTATATTGTGGATTTGTACTTGTATGGAGTATCTATAATGAAGTGATTGATTTTGGTTTGTTTGTGTGATACTAGGGTGATGCGCGATCACAACAATATTATTGTTCTTCTCTGTGGAGGAAAAATTGCAGAACATGTAAGACAATTTTCTGTGCCGTTTGTGCTGAAGGAGGCACTTGGCCAGGTCATGCGTCTGTTTGCGATCTTCTGCATACATTTTTATGCCACTACGCAGACACCCATGTCGCCACGTTATTTTTCATTTGGTCAGGAAATGGAGGAAGAGTGGTACATTGCGAAGAAGTCTATTTCGGCCTTTTTATAACTTGTGCCAATGTCGTACTTTACAAATGGAAATCTGACGTTTCACAGCACGAAGATGTTTCCCCACAAATAGCATTCCTCTTAACATTATTGCATTTCTGGTTTTGTACGGCCTACATGAATTGCATTGCTGCCCTTTTTGGGAGTATAGAAAGAATGTTTGTGGTAGGTATTGCGCACTTCAGGTCTTGAAACCGCACTGTCACACGCACAACAATCTCTTCTAACAGCGAGGCATTTTTTATCAGATTCCACTACAGTGTTTTTGCACAGTACCCCGGCTCCTTTGTTTTAGCGCACAATCTGCGGAGGGTATACAATGCGCGGCGCCCTGCCTCCCTTCATTGCCACTTCCATTGTTGAACTCTGAAAGGCGCTTTGTTTACATACCTTTTTTTTCCTTTTCCAGTGCATTTCTATTTCTATTTCTTTTGGTCTTGTAACACACGCCACCGAAGGAACGAAAGACAAGTGCCGGTATGGAAGGGCTAGCACCTACAGGGGTACCATAGGGGATGTTCAGAGAGAGGAACATGTTGGGTGGCCGTCACTTCAATAGACGCCACTCATTGACATGCTCCCGGACGGAGTAGCCGCAAGCACTTCAATGTAACTTCACTCTGTAGAGTACCACGTAGCAGGACATGCACAGTACAATGCCCTTTGACAGGTAAGGGGTCCTTAGCGCAGCATATGGTCTACAAGGGTGTTGTAAAGCTCTGGTGGCATACAGGAGGGTCCCTGTTGTGGGACACAGCCTATGTGGAGAATGCTGTGCATGAAATTACCCTACCCTGCCCACTGGTCCCTTATTTTTGCATTGCTGTTCTCGTCACATGCGGTACAGACACTTCATGCTACGCCATTAGCCGTAGGACTAGGATGCGCAAAATGGCAACAAATCTTTGGAAGAAGTATCATGCACCAAATAGTTAATTAGCTGATGCTTTGCTATAAACACCATTGTGTTACTGACTTAATTCCAGTACATGAACAAACTCCTATACATATGTAGGCATTCTGTGCATCATGCGCCATAGAGCTGCAATATTGAAAACCTCACTATGTTGGATAGTAAAATGATGAATCCTTTCGTTTCAGAGTTTTGTGCAGTGTGACACATGTAATAAGTACCTAACAATGCCTCCCTTACTTTATAATTGTACTACTACACAAAAACATAGAGACCACAATGCAGACATATATGAGCATATACAGGGAAAGTAAAGTAAGCAAAAAACCAGCAGCATTAGCAGAAAGTGTTTGTAGCCTAAGTACTTCATTTCGTGCACAGACATGATTGCTTTGTCTCAAGGCTGCTTCTTCCCCAATGTATATGTATTATATGATGTGAGTGGATTCTAAGTAAAGTAGTGTAAGTACATATGGGAAGAGTAAGGTCTACAAACATAGTACCTTTTGCATTTTTACATCCTGACTGTCATGGAAGAAAACCACCTGCCCTAGCTATGTTGGTGAACTACAAAGAAAGGGTAGCCAGACAAGTGATATCATCTTTGATGTCATGGGTATTAGTCTTAGTAGTGCACGGTGGTGGCACAAGTTTTGGTTGCTTATCTTACCATAACTGGCGAATTTCAGGGGTTTTTCGTTTTACTTGTAACCAGAACGTCCCTTTAACAATGTTTTTTGTTAGAGATATATATATTTCTGATGTTTGTGAAATATGCTTAGAACACATGCTGTGCATAGGCCGACATCTAGTGGAAGCTGCAGAGTATTGGTTTGTTTTTTAAAACTCGAAAAGGGATGTCGAATAGGGCGTGCCAGTAATATTATCCCTAGTGTGATGTTCCCTGTACCCATGATCCCTCACGCGTTTAGGACCCTCAGATTGTTTTTTTCCGCCATACTAGTCGGACGCATGTTGTGGAGTTCCTTCGGCGCTAAGCCGTTTTATAGTTCAGTTAACATTAATACTTCTCCTTTTCCCTTCCATCGTACGCCGAAGACCGATGCCGGTGAAGATCGGAGAAATCAACCGTCGAAGACTGCCACAACGGACTACGGCCCTATCAGTAGGGAGAGTGGTCATATAGGTTCTCTATTCCCCCTTTCATATATATATTCGCCCCGCTACCATATGGTACTTTATGGAGAGTATTCCTTTCAAATTCTGGCCTAAATGCAATAGGACATTTCCCTGGATGGATAAGCACCTTAAGTGCAATCTGTGTCTCCCACGAGACCATTCCGAGGCTACCTGTGGAGCCTGCAGGCAGGCAACTAGAGGCTATGGACGTAGAAGAGACATTCAGCAATGGCAGCAATGCGGCCGAATCGGACAGCGAGGGCAAAGGGGTGACTTCGAACACCCGCGCGCAGGCACCCGACCAAGAAGGACTGGCCGGCGGCCACGTTGTGGGGACTACACCCGGCGGCAAAAGCGCTACACATTGTTCCACCACTAAATACATTAGCCCCGGCCGTGACTCACTCGAGTGATCGGCACTGGACGACACCACGAGCGCGGTCCAATGAATCGTTGTCCTCTGGGCGTATCCCTTCACCTCATGGCAAGGCCCAACCGTCTTCGGTTGAGAAAGGTGTCGTGCGATGAACAGTCCCCGAGCCCCGGTCGCCGGATGATGAGACCGCCCGGCACCCTCAAGAGGCTAGACGCGATGCGGCTGACCGTACACCTGAGATTCAATGTCGTCCTTCTAATCCTGCCTCCGAAACACCACGCGATGCGTCGGACCCGTCGGGGGCCCCTAAAAAGTCTGGTAAACACTCCTCTAGCGAGGGGGGAGGGGATAAGCAACAGAAAAAGGCATCTTCGGATCCCCATGTTCATAGGGAGAAGCATAAGGCCCCAAAGGTAACGGGGAAGTCCAAGGTTTCGGAACCTACCCCAAAGACAAAGCTCATACCTCCCACTGCTGAGGATATGGGCACTGATGAGGATATGGACTTCACTCTGGAGCCAGTAACTATTCCTAGCTCTAAAGAGTGGAGCTCAGCAGACGTTGACAGGGTCATGACAAGGTTAACATTCATGGCTATCTTTTATGAAAAGGACCCTATCTACTTTCGTAGTTACTCTAACACCCCTCCCACCTCTGCCCCTTCTGGGTCCAAGGTATCACCTGTGTCCTCTCAACCCCCTACTAAGAAACACCTCTCAGACGCCCCTTTCCAGGGCTTGGTGACAGACCCCTTTGTGGTGGAGCCTTACCACCATGATTCCCATTGTGACCAGACAGAGCCTCAATATGTTGAGGACCAGGCGGGTGACCCTTATTATGGGGATGACGAAGACCAGGAGGAGGAGGATGGTGCATGACTCACCTGTAGACAACCAACCCTTCCTTAATGTGGTGCTGGCTAAGGCGGCTGCCCATTTTAGTATTGACAAACAGGGTGTTCAGGAAGACTGGGATTTCACTGAGGAAATCCTAGGGGATAAGAAAGCTATTACTCAGGCTATCCCATTGCTAAAGTCCATCCAGCGCAGGATTGAACCCTCGCTGCAAACCCCGAATCTCACTTGAGCGGTTAATCCGTGGGTCGAGAAATTGTTCCGTGCCGCGCCCTCCGATCCCCTGTACATTGGGGCTCAATTAAAACCTGATTCCCTAGTTGTGACAACCACCAGGAAGAGGGCGGGCACCCCGCTTGCTTCCTTGTAAGCACCTCCTGAAAATGAGAGCAAATGTCTCTATGGCCTGGGAAGGAAAATTTCCTCCTCTACGGCCTTTCAGACAAGAATTGCCAACATTGCCATCCTTTTGGCAAGCTACAATTGCCATTAGTGGGAGGAAGTGTCCGCCTTGGTTTCTTCCGCGCCCGACCCCTTAAAGAGCCAGTTGGCTCGGGTGGCAGCAGAACGGAGATCTGTGTCAGGCTGCATGTTAAAGACTAACTTTGATGCAGCGAATAATGTTGGGAGGTTAATCGCAGAGGGCACTATTATCAAGCGTCACGCTTGGCTTAGACAGTCAGGTTTCAAACCTGAATTCCAAGAATCCCTAATAGATATGCCTGTGGAGCCAAATGTACTATTTGGTAAGGCAGTAGAGGAAGCTTTGAAAATGGCAAATGATGAGTACGAGACCCTGAAATCTCTTGGCCAACTCACTAACAAACCCTCTGGACAGAGGGGTAACAACAATTTTCGCCGCTTTCTGGGCCTAAATTCCCAAAGGGGTTCCAATTATTACCAAAACCAGGTAACTTCTTGGGTTAACAACCAATCCCAATCCTCACAGGGCTACCCCAGAGGGCAGCGCAGGGGTCGCACACGGGGTAGAGGCAGCCCCGCCAGAGGTGGTACGCCACCCAACAAGCAGTGACATTCCGCTTCAGGTCCCCTCCCAATCATCCCCAGTAGGGGGGCGCATGTCCACCTTCATCGACGCATGGGAGGGCATCACTTTGGACAGATGGGAGCTGTCAACGGTGTCTGGAGGATACTGCATAGAGTTGCTAGGGCGCCCCCACGACCATCCTGCGCGACAAAGAATATACTCGCTGGAACATCAAAAGGTCCTCCTTGAGCAGATCGCCGTTCTGCTAGCAAAGGACGCCATAGAGGTCGTCCCGGTCAACCAGGTAAACAGGGGTATTTATTCAACCTACTTCCTTGTGCCAAAAAAAATCTAACAACGCGCCCAGTATTACATTTGCTGCGCCCTGCAAACAAGTATGTCAAGCCACAAAAATTCTGCATGACTACACTACAAGAGGTAATCCCTCTACTAAAAAGATATGAAAGATGCCTATTTTCATATTTCAATGTTCCCAGCGCACAGACGTTTCTTGCGTTTCAAGATAGCCAACCAGCACTATCAATTCAAGGTGCTGCCCTTTGGAATAGCCTTGGCTCCAAGGGTATTCACCAAGGTTCTGGCGGTGGTGGCAGCGCACCTACGCAGGGAGGCAATCCTAGTGTACCCTTACCTGGACGACTGGCTCATTTGCAGTCTAAACGTCCAAAGAACCATCAACCTCCTCTTAATTGGGCTTCTCAATCAACGAGAAAAAGTCAACTCAGGTGCCAAGCACCTCAAAACAGTTCCTAGGAACTGTACTAAATACCCAAGAGGGCTTGGCCTTTCCATCAGTGGAAAGAATTAGAAATGTGTTGCTGCAAATTGCTCAATATCAGGCCGGTTGCCAAATAAGCTATGCGTTTTGCTAGGCATGATGGCGTCTTGCATTTACTTGGTTCCCCATGCGTGCCTGCGCATGTGACGCATGCAGGAATGGTTGGCGAAACAGTGGTCTCTGACAAGTGGTCAGTGGGACGATCTAGTGGTCGTTTCGCCAACACTAGTTCAGAGTCTTCGTAAGATTCTCTATTGTCCACCAGCGAAGGGGAAACCCTTCTACAATCCAGAGATACAGGCTGTTGTTGCAACAGACGCCTCCCGGGCAGGTTGGGGAGCTCACTACCTTCACCACACAGCTCAGGGTCTCTGGTCTCACACAGCTGAGAGCCACATCAATCTGCTAGAACTTCTGGCAATCTTCAAAGCGCCTCGGGCATTCGAACCCTATCCAACCAGTCAGTGCAGATCCTAACAGACAGCACGACTGCAATGTTTTACTTAAACAGGGGGGGCACTCGTTCTCAAAATCTGTCCAAGCGTGCCCAGCAAATTTGGAAATGGGCACTCAAACGTAAGATTTACCTGTCATCCCAACATGTTCCAGGGGAGCTCCACGCACTAGCGGACCCTTTGAGCAGAGATCCCCTTCCAGAGGAACACAAGTGGCGACTACACGAAGAGGTCATAGGAGACCTCTTCTCTCAGTGGGGTTTCCCCACTATAGACCTATTCGCCACAAGCAAAAACAGGCAATGCCCAAACTTCGCATCCAGGTTCCCTCAGCCAGGCTCCAAGGGGAAAGCCCTATGGATGAATTGGTCAGGGATATTTGCCTATGCTTTTCCACCAACCCCTCTGATGAGGAAAGTGGTGAACAAGATCCACAGGGAACCGATGACACTCATCCTAGTTGCTCCTATGTGGTGAAACAACCATGGTATCCACACCTGTGCAAACTGGTAGAGTGCGACCTCTTCCTGTGCCGGTACAACCTTCTCTCCCAGCACGAGGGGCTAACAGTGCATCCTCAGCCCAACTCGATGAACTTGGCAGCATGGCTCCTGAAGTCAGAGTTTGGCCACCTCAACCTTCCACAAAGAGGCATGGACATCTTGAAAGAAGCTAGAAAGCCCAACACTAGACACTGTTACTTTCACAAATGGAAGCGTTTTGTTATCTGGTGCCAGTCAAGGAATATCTACCCGTTGGAATGTACTCCATCTCACATTCTAACCTATATGCTCCATTTGTTAGACACAGGGTTGGTATTTACCTCCCGAAAGGTCCATCTGGCGGCCTTGTCAGCTTACATCACTTCTCAGAGTAAACTCTCGTGGTGGAAGATACCCGTTATTACAACATTCATGGAGGGAGTAAAGAGACTTCACCCCCCAATTTCTAATCCGCCACCAGTTTGGGATCTTAATGTGGTACTTGCTAAGCTCATGGGACCCCCCTTTGAGCCGATGCACAAATATAGTTTAAAACACCTGACTTATAAAACTGCCTTCTTAGTGGCTATCACTTTTATAAGAAGAGTAAGTGAAATTCAAGCTCTGTCAGTGCAGGATCCTTTCTTTTCTATTCATAAGGATAAACTGGTTTTGCGAACCCGCCCTAAGTTTTCCCCTATATTAATTTCTAAATTTCATATAAACCAGTCTATCGAGCTACCGGCTTTCTTCCAGGTACCCAAAAGCTTGGCTGAGATAAAACTCCACACACTAGATGTGAGGAGAGCAGCCCTCTACTATGTAGACAAGACCAGACCGCTAAGGAAAACTGATCAGTTATTTGTCTCCATCGCATCAGGCAAAGAAGGTGACCGCATTTCCAAGATTGCTATCGCTAGGTGGATAGCCAGTTGTATCCAACTGTGCTATTCTCTATCAGATAAAACTTTGCCTTTTACTGCCAGGGCTCACTCTACAAGAGGCACAGGAGCCACTCTGTCATTCCTTGCAAATGTCTTGCTAGACAGTATTTGCAAACAGCTACATGGAGCTCTGTTCACACCTTTACTCAGCACTACTGCGTTGATACTCATTCCAAGACAGATAAACAAGTGGGACAAGCGGTTCTAAGACATTTGTTCGCTCATGACCCTTCTCACATCCCACCTCCTCCTTCTAACACTGCTCGCTAATCTATGCACTGCATATGATCTAAGCAGATTTCACAAACATCAGAAGGGATACAATACTCACTGTAATCGTATTTCTGATGCTTTTATCTGCTTAGAATCGCATGCGCCCACCCTTCCTCCCCTCTGAGAGAAGGCGCATGGATGCTTGTAGTCTTGTTTAGCTTAGCTGCTTGGATACTCTGTACTCACGATACTCCTCATGCTACCTCATGTCAGGAAAAATACAATCGAAGGGTCCTACACACGTGAGGGATCATGGGTACAGGGGATGTCACACAAGGGATAGTATTACTGGCACGACCTATTCGACGTCCCTTTTCGAGTTTCGAAAAAAAAACTGTAATACTCTGCAGCTTCCACTAGATGTCGGCCTATGCACAGCATGTGAATCTAAGCAGATACAAGCATTAGAAATACGATTACGGTGAGTAATCTATCATATATATATATATGTGTGTGTATGTGTGTGTGTGTGTGTGTAAGGGGTTAAAACAGGTGGGGAGGGGGTTGAGGTGGGGTAAAAACATAAGGAAACACTGGGCTTGAGGGCATGACCCCACAAATAAAAAAATAAAAAATTTGATTTTTCCGCTGGATTTCTTTCTGTAAAAAAAATCAATCAGAAAAAATCTTTCGGTTGCATCACAGTGAACCAGAATTTTGCGCGCATAACTGATTCTGTGAATTTATTCACTGTTTTTTCTTTCGATCGTTTGAGAGTGTGGCACACTCGCAGACACATCGGTGGGTGCAGAGGACAGACCTCACTTCAGCAAGATAAAGCAGGAGAGCGAGCGAGGTCCGTCAGCCCTTCAACTCACTCAGGGAGAACAGCACTCTCTCTTTCAGGAGTGCAGCAATCGCATACACTGGCTTTGCGATCGTGCCACAAGGGCTCCTGTACTTCTGGAGCCCAGGAGGCTTATCGTGCCTGCGTGTCTCCATGCCCACTATAGAGCTGGAAGGGGAAGCGCACCCGCGACTCGCCTGATGAGAGCTCCATGTGGAGCATTGCATATCTTAGTGTGCAATTCTATACAGAACTCCGAATAGAGTGCACAGCAATACACTGCAGAAGGGCTGAGAAACACCTTGGTTCACAGGTACAGACAGCTGTATATGACTGATTTCACCACTGCATTTACACAGAGCCCAGGCAGACTCCAGGACTCCTGATTCAACCTGCCTGTTCAGGTAGTAGGCAGAGCAGACAAACCCTGTCTGACATCGAGGAGGACTGCTGGACTGATGGCAGCCAAAGGCAAGAAGCAGAAAGCAAAGATCTTGCTTTCAGCTTCAAGATAGTGCTCAGAGTTTCTTCAGTGAATGCAGTGGCTCAAGGGGTTAAGCCCCTCCGGGACAGGCTCGAGACACTTCCCCCTGATTGTAAAGAGCAATGAGCCAAAGAGTGCACCCAAGATGGTGCAAGATCAAGGGTGAAAAACAGCTCGAAAGAGGAAACACTTCAACTCCACCGAGCCAGGATAAAGAGGGGAAACCGGGTACCCCAGAGGTGTCAAATGCTTTTGAAAAGCTCAAGGAAGCCTTCATGAAAAAGGCAGTAGTGCCACACCTACAATCCCCTTCCCCAGGGGAAGAGAATATGGGGAGAGGCAGACACGGACAGAGCGACTTATCCGTGACCACCATGATGCCTTTGTAGGAGACCCAACCCCTGGAGAGAAGAACCCGACAAAGGGGATCAATGCCGCAGTGGCAGACCTGGAGTTGGCTGACATGTTCAACCCTGATTCGATCAGACACCACAGGTTTACAGACTGGCAGCCTTCCCCTAGGGTGGCCAAGTATATGGCGCAGAGGCTGTGCAAGCCACTTGAGAAAGACACCAGTTTGAGGATGATTGGAATGCCAGCGTTCTGAGTCAGCCTGGAAGGTAGCACAGACCCCCGAGCTTGGCCCACAATTGATAACATTTGTCACTAAGGCGTCCAGGGACATAGGAAAGGGAATGGACTGATCATGTTTGAACGTCAAGAGAAAGTCCTGAACCTTGCAGGACCGATAGCAAAAATTAGGGACCTAGTGGAGTGGTCCAAAAAGACAGAGGAGCCGGTCGATGCCGAGACCCTGGGCAACTGGGCACAGTGGGCTGTCTGCCTCTTTGGGAACGTTAACTGTGCCCGTGTCATTGGAGAGGAGAGGCCTGCTGTTAAAAATAGACAGCAAATTAGGTGATCTTGCGACATAGGAGGCAGGGGAAGACGCCCAAGGAATGGTGTTCGGTGAGGCCTTCGCAAAAGATATGAGAACATTTGTGGGAACCTACACCTGAAGAAGGCCAAATCGTCCACAAGAAAAATCTCACCCCAAGTGTTTTTTCAGGGACCGGCCACTACAAAGGTTGCGCGGCCGGTCGACAGTTTGCACTGCAGACCTCAGGGCCCAATACTGGGAGACTAGGCAACAGGACAACTCCTTCCCTTCGAGCGGGAGAGCCAATCGATGTCACAGAGGACACAGATACTCCAGATATCCGGTGGCACAGTGGGGGCTAGGGGGATGACAAAAGCGTGTATAGATGCATGGTGCAAGCTGTCAAGCGATGCCTGGGGCTTGCACACCGTGGTAGTATTCGGGCTGGACTTCATCGGGTTTCCCGAGCAGGCAAGGACTCCGCCCAGAATCATGCTCTTCTGAACACCCGTGAAGAACTGCTTGCATCTCTGCACTCTAACTCTCCAGCTGTCCTCGTCTTACTTGATCTCTGCTCTGCCTTTGACACGGTCAACCATGCTATCCTCATAAAACATCTCCATGATACCCTTAGTATCTCGGAGCGGGTTCTCTACTGACTGACCTCCTTCCTAACTGATCGTTTGTCCCAAGTCATTTTGGGCACCTTCTCCTCACCTACTACCTTCTCCACCTGTGGTGTTCCCCAGAGCTCAAACCTCTCCCTCTGGCTCGTCAACATTTACATTGCTCGGCTGGAAATCCTCTTTTCCTCCTTCTCCAACTTCCAGTGCTATGCGGATAATGCACTCCTTTTCAAACTTCCTACTGATCCTCTTGCATCCTGTCTATATACCATCCAGTCCTGGTGCACTTCCAAGGATCTCTGCCTCAATGCCAGCAAGACTGAGATCATTTCCATTGGGACCACTGCTCCCGCTTTATTCCCCCCCTCTCTCTGGCCTTCCTCTCTGGCCTCTCCCCCGGCTCCTTCATCTGAAGCCAGAAACCTTGGAGTCAACTTCTACTTCTCTCTCCTTCCTTCCTTCCTTCCTTCCACACTCAGGACATTGCCAAGAAGTCCCTCTTTCAACACGTCCTTCTCAAAGGAATTCTCCCCTTTCTCACTTTTCCCCCGAAGCTCAATGTTACCCAAGCCCTTGTTCTCTCTAGGCTTAACTATTGGAATAGCCTTCTCTTGAATGGATCTTCTTCCACTCTACGATCCCTCCAGCTAATCCAGAATAGGGCAGCAAGACTTATCCTTGGCCTTAAACCCAGGGACTGCGTCTCTCCTGCCCTAAAAACTCTTCAGTGGCTCCCGTTTGCTTAACAAATTAAATTCAAATCCCTCTGCATCATCCACGAGGCTGTCTGGGGCCACGCTATCTGCAACTTTCTCTTACAAAACACTCTCCCTTTAGAGATCAGATCACTTTCTTCAGCTGACTCCCTCTTATGGAACAGCCTCCCTCTTCCCCTTCAGCTTGAGCAGGACTTCCTGAAATTGCAGAAGCTCCTCAAGACTTTCTCCTCACCTCCTTTCCTTCTTCCCTCCTCTGCTAATCTCCGTCGTTGTGATTGGGGACCAGGGCCCTTATGTATCATTCAGGGTTCTGGCCTCCCACTCCTAATAGCTCTAGCCTCTGCCTACCTTAGAGCACTTGCCTCGCCACCCACCAGCCTTCCTCCTGTAGACTTGCACCATCTCCCCAAAGTGGTTCAGGCCGCATAGCACTTACCATACTATGCACTTCATCTGCTGCTCACCCACGTGCACAGACATTCCAGCACCTACCCGCACACCCCCTCTTATGGCTGCACTTGCACGTTCTGAATACTCACAAGGCATAGTAGGTTTGTCCTTGCCTTCCACTGTATTTGTTTTCAATCCCATGTTACCTCCCTGTTGCCCTGTGGGTGCTTTGAAACAGAATTGCCTTACTGTATAAGCGCCTAACAAATGCATAATAAATACAAAATAAATACTTTCAAGAGAGGAGGACAGCAATCCTCCAAGAGGAGATCAGGCAGCTCAGGCTTAAGGAGGCGATAGAGCAAGCAGCTATAGGAATAGCAAAGTTTATCAGCAACATGTTCCTGGTTCACAGGAAGGAGAAAGTCAGGCCAGTGATGCATTTGAAGAGCCTCAACAGGTGGATTACCTACAGGCACTTCAAGATGGAGTGCATTCACCTCCTCAGAGACATCCTCAGGAAGGAAGGGCGATTTGCTGTCAATTCAAGACACTGACTTTCAGGCTCTCCTCAGCCCCGCAGGTATTTGCCAAGCTCATGAAACATGTGGCAGTAACGGCCAGAGATGGGGGCTTTCGGATGATAGTTTACCTGGATGACATCCTTGTTCTAGCAGCGGACAAGGTGACGTTACGGGGTCAGATTCAATGGCTGCTGAGTCTGATAGTCACTAGGCTTCCTCATCAATCGGGAGAATCCGAGCTACCCCCCACAAAAAGAATGGCCTTTCTGTGATTGGTAGTGGATGCCAGGAAAGCAACTCTAGAACTGCCAGCAAAGACGATGAGAGACCAAAAAGGAGATCAGAGCGTGTCTCAGAAAGGAGATAAGGCTCAGGAGCTTAGAGAGGATATTAGGACTCCTACCATCCCCCATCAAAGCCATTTTTCCCAGGCCCTTGCATTATAGGACTCTGCAACGGCTGAAGATTCAGCATTTGCAGCAGGGCTTGTAGTATCATCAGCTGGTTCCCCTGGACCAGGAGAGCAGGACACAGCTAGACTGGTGGCTCCAGAGCATGGAGGTCTGGAACCGAGCGCATCTTCGGAGACTTTGCAGATTTGATTATAGAATCAGACGCCAGCAGATTTGCCTCGGGAGCCAGGTGTGGTTCTTCCAAAACAGAGGAGGCAAGTAGAGTCCGGAAGAGAAGTCTACACACAAACTGTATGGAACTCTTAGCAAGGTGCTTTGCAATCAAGACGTTTTCGAGAGAGATTGAACTGCTGCATACTCCTAAACATGGACAACGTGTCCGCCGTGAGATATATAAACCATCTGGGGGGAATGAGATCCAGGATGTTGGCGTAACTAGCAAAGGCTTCTGCCACTATTGTCTGGAGATGCAGCTGTCCGTCACAGCAGAGTACCTGCCGAGATAGCTGATCGTGGTGGCGGACTGGAATTCCAGATGACTGCAGGATTTCAGCGACTGGAGACTCCAGAGGTACGTTTTCCGACAACAGAGGAGCTGTGGGGCCCTCTAGGCATAGATCTATTTGCCCCCAGCCTGCACACGCAGAATTCCAAATTCTACAGCTGGAGGTTAGATCCAGAAGCACTTGGAACAGACCTTTTCTGCAGAAATGGGAGGGCGCAGGACATTGCGCTTTCCCTCCATTCACGATGATAGCCAGAGCTTTATTTTATTTTATTATTTCTATAGCACACTTAACCCTCATGTATCTTGGCGCTTGAGCTTGGTACAGAGTTACAGATAAGTCATTTCACAGATGCATTACATACATACAAAAATGTACAGAGAAAGTAGAGCCAATATAAGTACAAATACACGTCATCTCACAGTTGAGTTTAACATACATACAAGATGTACAAAAGACAGCCAGTATAGGTACAAGTCATCTCGTCATAGAGTTAAAAATGCAGACAAAAATGTACAATTGCAGCAGGTTATGTGGCAGTTGGCTTGTGTTACACTGCCGGTCTAGGGATCAGGTGGCACGCAAGGTACAGTAGAACCAGTCACAGTATACACTTACAGTGCTAGTGTTGCAGAGCCAATTTTTTACCCTAGATCTAAAGGTCCAGAAAGAGGGTTCGGCTCTGATGGCTGTGGGGAGGGAGTTCCAGCATTTAGTTGCTAGCACTGGGAAGATAGAGCCCCCTGTTGTTTTTAGATTGTACTTGGGGATATTGAGGCAGTGTAGGTAGGATGATCTAATGGGTCTGATAGCGGAATGGCTTGAGAATTTGTCGGTCAGATATTTGGGG
The DNA here is from genome assembly GCF_040938575.1 of Ambystoma mexicanum. Lineage (NCBI taxonomy): Eukaryota > Metazoa > Chordata > Amphibia > Caudata > Ambystomatidae > Ambystoma > Ambystoma mexicanum. The sequence continues at coordinate 1,175,935,397 of NC_090927.1, read as the reverse complement.
GCTGTATTAGCCAGGCATTTGTGAGTAATGAGTGTGCGTAGTTTGATTCTGTCCTGTACGGGTAGCCAGAGTGCGTCTCTTCAGAAGGACGAGATGTGACAGCGTGGAATGTTCAAGGCACAGCGAACAGCGTTATTCTGGAGAACTTGTAGTCTATTCTGGTTATGCTGTGTAGAGCCTAGGAATAGGGTATTACAGTAATCCAAATTGGATGAAATCAGTCACCTTGCTATCCTGATGCAGCTGTTTGTGGTTAAAAAGTGTTTGCAGGCATTGATTAATTTGGTAATATATGCTGTGGTAAAGGCTTTGGAGTTTCCTTGTTTTTTGAGAGAGGGTTGAGTCTAGATGGACGCCAAGGGTTTTCATCTCTTTGACAACTTTTATATTGCCGTCAATGTTAAAGGATTTGTACCTGGGGTCGAGTTTGTTTAGACAGACTTGAGAGCCAACAATCACAATTTCCGTCTCGTCATTAAGGCAGAGGCTGTGTAGCCATCCATGCCGGAATTTCAAGATAGATTTTGCTAAGTTTTTCAGAATCTTTTTCATAGCGGCCAGTGAATGTGATGAGGACCTGAGTGTCATCTGCATAATTAGTGAAGGTGACACCCAGCTTGTCAAGATGATCAAAGAGGAGCTTAGTAAATATGTTATAAAGCGTTGGTGAAACACAGGATCCTTGAGGGACTCGACAGTGGATGGGAACTGGCTCAGCCGCCGCGGTAGGAGCGAAGACTCTGGTGGTCCTATTAGAGAGGAAGGATTGGATCCAACTGGTGGCGTTAGGTGGAAATGATGCAGCAGTGGAAAGGTTTTTGGTCAGGATTTGATGGTCGACGAGGTCGAACGCAGCTAAGTCCAAAAGGAGCAGGATGGCCAGATTACCCTTATCTTTGGCTTCATCATTTGGATTTTAAATCTAGCAGGGCTAATCCCGGTCCATGCCTAGGTCTGAAGCTGGACTGTTGTAAGCCAAGCAGGTTATTAGCTTCTAAGTGTTGTTGAATTTGTAGATGGGCTACTCTATCTAGTATCTTTAAGAGGAATGGGACTGTTGTTATGGGTCTATAATTAGTCTGTATATTTGGGTCTAGGTTAGGTTATTTTAAGGAGAGGCATGACCCATGCCTCTTTAAGATTGTTGGGTACTAGGCAGTTTTAAACGAGGAGTTAATCAAGGTGGTGATGAAGGGTGCTAGTTCTTTAGCCCCTTCCTTGATGATTGGTGCTGGGCACGTATCACCCAGGCAGTTAGAGGGTTTGAGGCCCGCTAATATGTTTGGCACTTCTTCAGTTACCCGGGAGAAGTGGAAATGCGGGAATGATGGCCGATGTGTGCTAGGTGGATTGGGTGGGCACAATACTTTTTTTTTTTTTTGGTCTCAATTTTGTTCTGAAGTAAGGCTGTTGTGTCTGATAGAACTTTCTGGATGTTTGCGCATCAGGCTTTCTTTAGTGCACTCTTCAGCGGGCGGCATAGGTGACTCCAGTTCTCTTAATATGGAGAATAGCTCCTTGGTACCAGATTTAGCGTTCTGTATTCGTGTGTTATAGATCTCACTTTAAGTGTTGGTAATGGCTGTTTTGTAGGTAGCCGCAGCAACAGAGAATCTTTCCTTTTTGAGGGTTAAAGGGGATTTTCTTCAATTGGCTTCGGATGATCTTTTAGCGTTGGAACGTGCTTTTAGTTCAGTGGAGAACCATTTATTTAAATGGGCAGCCGGTTTAGCCTTTCTTAGTTTTAGAGGTGCGATTTGGTTTACTGCTAGTTCAATGGTACTGTTATACAGGTCAACCAGCGAGCAGGGGTCAATGTGTATATATTGGGGAGGATCAGTGATGGGTTGTAGTAGTGGTTGTCAAGAGATATGTTCTGTTTGTTCCCGGACAGAGATTGTGGGGCCACAGCAGCCTGTTTGATAGTGTGGGTGTCTGTCAATATGGAGAAAGTGATGTAGTGGAGATCAGACCAAGCACAAGGTGCATTGTTGAGTATTGTGGTGGAGCAGTTAGTCAGCCAGCCAGTCCAACGTTCTACTTTTGGAGTGTGTAAGTTTGTTAATACACTGTTTAAACCCAAGTTGTGTGATGGTTTTGTCTAGCATTGTGGCGTTTGTATCATTGGAATCATGTAGACCTAGGTTAAGGTCACCTCGTAGGATGATTTGTGGGCCCAGTTTTTGTGTTTTGGGTTACAAGGTGGATGATGTCTTCCTCAAAGGAGGAGATGGCACCTTGGGGATGATATAGGAGGTGAAATAGGAGGGTGCGAGTGTCAGAAAGCGGGAGTTTCACTAATAGGAGTTCTGCTGATGGGAAGCCTGAGTTTGTGAATTCTCTGAAGTTCTGGTGGGATTTGGCTATGAAGGCCACTCCACCACCTTTACCAATGTTACTGTCAGAATGGATGATTGTATAGTTGTCCGGGATGGCTAAAGATAAGGAGGGTCCTGCTGAGGGGTCTGTTATGTCACACTCTTCAGGCACTGCCTGAGCCAGCTGAGCTAGCCACTTGGTACTGTGATGTCGTGCAAGTACCAAGTGGAATGTTGATGTATGAGTGAGAGAAGGCTGTGCTGAGTGTTCTGTTTATGGGTCAGTTGGTCCCTCCCTCCCTGGGTGATGGGTGCCGGTGATCTATCTTAGTATCGATCTTATGTCTTATACCTTATGTCTTTATGTCCTGTAACATGTAACTGAATAACTGGAAGTAAACTTACTTATAAGCAACCTAACTCAAGTATGGACATTACTTTACTTCAGGGTTGAGCCACGTTTCTGTTACTGCAAGGAAATCCAATTGGTTAGTTGTAATGAGGTCGGCTATGTCAAGAGCATGGGCGACCAAGGAGCGTGCATTAGTGCTCCCTTGAGAGTTGGGAAATTGGTGACTGGGGCTCCCCGAGGTGGTTTACGGTGAGCAGGGGGAGACATCTCTGTAGGGGTGACTTGGCATGGGTGGGGGGGATTGTAGTTTGAGAACTGTGAGTCTTATTGGAGCCAAGCGGGACCACCACTCTAAGGGCACTCTTACTGCCAGGGCTTCGGGAACCTAGTCTTCATTTCCTTGAGCTTAGCGGGCATGGAGTTCAGGGTGCAGGTGGCGAAGCGAAACGGGTGATCCAGTCCGCAGGTGAAATGGACTCTGCACTGGTGAGAGTGGCTGTTTGCTGGGAAGTTGAGGGGCTAGGGTTTAAGGGTTAGGCAGATGCTAAGAATGTGGTGGGTGCTATGGAATTAAATAGTGGTAAAAGGGTCGCCACGGTTAGCGTTACACTCCGTAGGGTCACCATGTAGGTAGAGCTAGGTGCTGGCTAGGGTTTGTGGTCTCAGGAGGCGTGTGATCCCAAATCACACTTAATGCTACAAATGGGCAGGAGATGAAATACTGGTCACATGGGTAAGCTTGCCGTCGTGGTGTGGGCAGAGTAAAGGTAAGCAGTGGGCAGCGCAGGAATGCTTATACAGTTTGCAATGTATCAAAGCAATGCTAAATGCAGTTGGATAAGAAGCGGTGGGCAGCACAGATATGCTAGTAGTTTGTAGTGCATCAATGGCTACACCAGTAGGCTAGTAGGTAAAGCTATGGGCTGAATGCAATTGGATAAGAAGCAGTGGGTAGCACAGGAATACTAATAGTTTGCAATGCAGCAATGGGTCTCATGAATATGCTAGTAAGTAAAGTAATGGGCTAAATACAGGTCATATAAAAAGTACTTGGCGCGGTTCAGAATGGTAGCCAGCAACACAAAAATGCTAGCGAGTAATACAATGAGCTGTAAGCAGCTGGAGGGGAGTGAAGTGCTGTGGCGCACGCACTCTAAAGGTTAGGCCGAGGCGATGCCAAGAGAGCTTAATGGGGGCTTAGCATTGTACGTAGCGACCTTTTAATTGGTGGATATGTCGAAGTGGCACCTCATACAGTAGGGCTTGGACTTCTGTTGGCAATCAGATAAGGACATTAGGGGGCCATACCTTACTATGGTGATGATGGTAGCATCTACTTGACAAGGGCTATGGTGTGAACTGTGGAAGCGCAAGTGGATAAGGGTCCGCTTCGGGGTGAAAATAGCTGATGGAATTGCTCAGTGGTGCGAGGTCAGGCCGAATGTCCGGGCGTAGGAAGGGCAGTAATAGAGAGTTTATTCAGTGGGTCAACAGAAAAGGGTGCCAGCAGTACGTTCCAGGACGCAAACAGGGCCATTTTCCTAGGCTTCCTCCGTGGGCAAGCTTCTGCCTGCCGGTTGTGGTAATTGGTTCAAAAAAAGGTATGTTACCTAGCAACTAGACAACAGCCTCGCTTTGGGGGCTGCGTCGCGCTGACCATTTTGAAGTCAGCTCGCGGGTGGATCGTGAAGGTAAAAGCATGTTATGGGCAGAAATCGGTCGCAAATGCTGCAGATCTACGGCAGTAGATTATGAAATGCACAAAAGCAGTGTTGCCTCACTGTTTCTTGTGGGTAGAAGGCAAGAAATTATTCAAAGACAATGAGGGTCACACAGATACTGCAAGATTCGGAAGGAGCAAGCGGAGGTAGTGCTAGTTGCTCCCACCTAGGAGTCCCAAGCATGGTTTCCAGTTCTGATGGAACTTTCCTAGTATTTCCTGAGGTCTCTTCCTCAGAATCGGGACCTGGTATGGGATCCCACGGGTCAGTTACATCCTATGTGGGTGATGGACGTCCTTCTGCTGATAGCCTGAAAGGTGTTGGGAGTAAATGGACTATGCCAGGCATTTTGGAGCACGCTGCCCAGCTTATCAAAGAGGCCTGGGCTCCATCTACGCTCAGGCGCTATAATGCAGCGTGGAGTAAGTGGGCGAGCTGGTGTTGACAGCACTGTTTTCATCCTTTTTCAGCCCCTGTAGTGCAGGTGATGCATTATCTGGCCTTCCTAGTGAAAGGTGGCAAGGCTTTCAGGATGTTAGGAGAGCATCGGTCGGAAATCTCTACAGGGCACTCGTGGGTAGACTGGAAACCGGAGGGGCAACATCCAGCGATAGTACGACTCCTGAAAGGTATGAAGTTCCGGAACCTCCGATGCCAAAATACGCATATCTGTGGGACGTCAACAATATCCTTACCTTGAAGAGTGTGAGGACGTGCAGGGGCTGGCCTACAGGAGGCCAGTGGCCTAGACATCTCCCCTGACCTGGATATTTTTCCACCCTCTGCCCCCCGCCCCGCCACTCGTAAGCTTCAGGCCTCTTTTTGGAGGTTGATGGCAAAGGTGGCCGATACCCTGGGGCGCCCAGCCCTGTCTAGACAGAAAATTCTGTTTGAATATACAGACATACTGGACAAAGGTCTTAGGAAGGAAACGCTACTACCCTTCAATGTGGCAGTAGAATCCCCTGTGCTGGATGTATAGGAGAAGCCTTCTTTGACCCTGGCAGTTGACATGGAGCCGGCCAGAAAACATAATCAAGCTCCCTCTGACCTGGCTTTTCCCTCCACCCATTCCTCTCCAGAGAGCTTGGTGATGCAGGCTGTGACTTCCGCATTCCACACTTTTCCACCTGACATTGAACGGGACTCTTGGGGTGTGGGGGGGGACAAGGTGTTTGCATCAAGCAGTCTCCCCCTTTGCAACCATGGGGAAATTCTCTTTTAGCCTATGGTCTGCTTTAGCATATGTAGCTGAGCATATCCCTGAGGGAGATATACGGGACGGCTTTCTGTCTATGGTGCCAATTTTGCAATCTGTGTTGGACACGGCTGACTGTATGGGTGGGTCCATGGCCATGAGTGCAGTGCTCAGGTGCCACTGGTGGATCAGGGCATCTGGCTTTGTGCATGATGTCTAGTCTAAGCTTCTGGATGTGCCCTTTGATGGGCAAAATCTGTTTGGAGCGAAGGCTGATGATGCCCTCTAGACATTTGAGGCATCAAAGTCCACTGCAAAGTCATTGAGCCTAGTTGTGCAGAGCAGATGCTTTCTGAGGGGCAGAGGTGAAGGTGCCCCCAGAGGAGTCCTGGGAGCAACCACCGTCCAGTCAGCACCTCAAAGGGCCAGACCTTTGTGGTTTTGTGCCACAGTTCCCCTGTTTGGGGGAGACGTTCCCTGTTCAGCATTGAATGGGTCAAGACCACATCTGATCTGATGCTTGGGCCTTGCAGGTCATTCAACAGGGATACTGTCTCCCTATCATGCAGCGTCCTGAAGAACATGGCCCTTACACCAGCACCTTGCCTCCGAATCCCATTATTTTGGAGAAGGTCCGTCAACTTCTTTCAAAGAGCGCAATAGAACTGGCACCGCACTCGGAGCGAGGCAAGGGTTGGTACTCCCCTATTTTCTGATGCTGAAGTAGGACAGTGGCTTTGTCCCACTCTTAATCTGGGGCTGTTGAACTTGTTCCTGCGCAAGGACAAGTTCAAGATGTTTACACTAGCCAAGATCCTGCAAGCCCTCGATCTGCAGGAATTGGTTGCCATCATTGGACCTTCAGGATGTCTATTTCCACATGCTGATTCAACGTAAACAGGCAGTACTGAAGGTCCGTGGAGGGCCAACATCACTACCATTCTAGAGTCCTGTCGGTCGGTCCGTCTTCGGCTCCCAGGGTTTTCATCAAGCTATGGTGGTGGGTCGCCTCAAGAGGGAGGGCATTCATGTCTTTCCCTACCTGGACGACTGGCTCGTCCGAGCATGTTAGGAACAATTTCACTTTTGGCAGCTTTCCCTCTATAGTTTCAATGTACCCTCATTTTTTTTTTTTCCACTTAAATTTGATTGAACCATTTCCGAACAATAAAGCAAATCGAAAACATTAGATCAATAATTGCTATACCAACACTTCAATTCGAACCCCCCAACCCTCTCCCACCACCGCTCAAGGAACAACCGTATTCAACATATTAATGGCGTCTCAAGGTTCACGCAATCAAGGGACCAATACACCACACGATCTGACACGTTAGACTCAAACAGAAAAAGGAAATAAACTGACAGATACTGGGAGGAACCCACTCCATGAGAATCAAACCATCTCACGACTGTTCATAGTCTCATTGATTCACAGCTCTTGTGGAGAAGAACCACCATCCAGTCCTGTAAGAAAGAGTTCATAGCATTGTGAGTCAAGGCTGAGAGCTTCTCATATGTGAATATCGGCCAAAGCTGGCCAACCATTCCGATTTTCCCAGAGGCAAAACACATTTCCACTTTTGAGCGAGGCCAGCCTCCCTGCTCGAAGCATGGCCTTGAACCACCCTGGGGAGGGGAGTTGGGAGCCCGTCCAGGGAGGAGACACCAAAGAGGAAATCAAGAGGGAGAAGTGGCAGAGGGACCCCCATTATCTCATTAATCCAGCTCTGGAGATCATACCAATAAGACTGCACAGCCGGACACTTCCACCATAGGTGGAACCACGTACCTCGCTGGCCACATCCCCTCGGACAAAGTGGAACCACTCCCGGATACATTTTAGCGAGTCGCACTGGCACAAGGTGCCATGCGTGCAAAACCTTAAAATTGTGCTCCATCGCTGCTGTGCACAAACTTCCCAAGAAAAGGGACTTAAAGATGGCAGCCCAAGTTGCTTCCTCCACCACCACTCCCAACCTAGTTTCCCACTGTTTCTTGAACCCCTGACTGCTCTCCACCTCTGCTGTAATTAGAACCTTATAAAATCCAGACAAGGACCCTCTCGTTGAGGGAGATTACACTATGATTTTCTCTAGAGGCATCCGAGGACGGGGCCAGCCTTTCAACCCAATGACTATCAGTTAGGATCCCTTTCAGTCAGATATAGTCAAAGACTGACATCGGGGAGTCTCCCATGGCCTAATCTTAAGCTAGCATATTCAATGAATTCACCCTGCTGGAAGAGCTGAGCTGCGCATTCAAGGCCCCCATCCGACCATCCCTGCGTCCCACGCAGGTCTCTATTACCTAGGTCAATTGGGGAACCCCACAAAGAGGACAAAGGAGAGGGCCAGGAAGAGAGCGTTGCATTTTCTCTATCGTCCTTCCAAAGTTCCCACAACACAGATAAGGTAGGTTGACTCCTAATTTTATATAATAGGTCCTTGACAGGGGATCACAATAGATCTCACCTTCTTGGGGTGAACCTGCACATCCTCTGTAGGACCAGTAGGTACTCAGATTGTCTCTCGAGTGTTCCAACATCACTCTTACTTTAGCGGCTTTGTGGTAGAGCCTAAAGTCTGGAAGACCAAACCCCCCATGTGATTTCAGGAGTGTCAAGGTTCCGAACTTGACCCTTGCTTTCTTCCCCTTCCAAATAAAATGCTGGACCACCAGATGGAGGGATCTAAAAAAAGACCTTGGAATGGCGATCGGGAGGGCAGAGAACAAAACAATATTTTACCTAGGACAAAACCCTAGGTAAAATATTCATCTTGACTGAGACCATTCACCCAAACCACGAGAGGTCAGGGGGGCCCAGCGAAGCAAGTCAGACTTAATCTTGGCTAAGATAGGAGGATAATTCAGTTCGAAAATGTTGGACAAGTCTTTCGAAAGGAGAACCCCCAGGTAAGATGTAGCCTCACGCTCGACTCTCATACCTTCCAATGACTCCCTCCGCTCGATCTCTGTTTCGGCTCTGCCCATTGGCATCAGAGAAGATGTCCCTGGATTGATCTTCAGCCCCGAAAAGCTGCCGAACTCCCGGCTCAAGTCCAAGAGGTTCAGAAGCGAAGACCGGAGGCTGGTCAAATACGCCAGGACATCGTCCGCAAATAGGGAAAGCTTAAACTCAAAATCTCCACAGCGTACACCTGTAATCCCCTGGTGCTCCCTTATGGCTATCGCCAGGGGCTCCATCGCTAGTGCATAGAGGAGGGACGAAATCAGGCATCCCTGCCGGGTCCCCCTGGACAGCGAGAATGCAGTTGAAACTGTCTCATTAACTGTCACTTTGGCTGTTGGTCCTTTATAAAGTGCTGATATCCAGCCATAAAATTTTAACCCCAACTTCTGTAGGACCTTACCCATGTATGCCCACTCAACTCGGTCTAAGGCCTTCTCCGAGTCCAAAGACAACAGATGGGCCTCCTCACCTGAAACCGATACTTCGGGCATTAAGTCCACAGATTTCCGAATATTGTCCCCTCCATGCCTCCCGGGAATGAAGCCCACCTGATCCCCGTGCACCAATTATGGGAGGAGCGGGGCCAACCTATTAGCCAGGAGCTTAGCTAATACTTTCACGTCTGTGTTAAGCAGTGAGATGGGTCGATAGGATCGACACTGTCTTGGGTATTTCCCTTCCTTTGGGGTGACGACAATACGGGCTGAGAGCATTGACTGCGGAAGACTGCCTGAGTCCAAGACTGCACTGAAGAGCTTAGCCAGAAAGGGGGCAAGGGCCAGTCGAAAGGACTTGTAAAAGAAGACCGTAAACCCATCCTCTCCCAGAGTCGACCCCGACCTCATGGAGTTGATTGTATCGATTACTTCTTGAGGGGTGACAGGCCTCTCCAGAGGATCTGACTTCTCAGGGGAGAGACGGGGGAGAGACAGTGAATCCAGAAACCTATCTATATCCGCCCCGTCCCCCACGTATTCTGAACTATAGAAGCGTTCGTAATATGGGTGGAACTGTTCCGCGATCCCTAGGTCGTCCCTACAGGTCGCCCCACCCGGAAGGGTCAGCGCGTCCACCCTCTTCCTATTTCTACACTCCCGAAGCCTCCATGCCAGGATTTTGTCAGCCTTTTCTCCCTTTTCCATGCATCTTTGCTTAAGGAATGAGAGCTTTCTCTCCGTTTGGCCCACGAATAAAGAAGCAAGTTTTGCCTTTAATTGCTGCATATCAGCCCACTTGCCTGGGAACATCTGAGATCTAAGGTTACCCCCCCCCCTCCCCGGCCGCAAGGCCTCAATTTTATCCCTTAGGAGTGTCTCTTCCCTGCACCTCTCCTGCTTCCTCGCCGCTCCCAGCCCTACAAGAATGTCACAAATAGTGGCCTTAAAGGCCTCCCAAACTCCCTGCGTCCTCACCTGCCCATTATCGTTAATTTCAAAGAATTCCGTAATTGAGGAAAGGGTGGACTGATATAGCTCCTTATCCTTCAACAGGAGATCGTTACAAGTCCATCTCCCTGGGCCAGAAACTTTCTTCGGCATCCCCAATTGGACCTTTACTAAGTCGTGGTCTGACCACAGCGTCACTTCCATCTCCACTTTCGTGATCCTTTCACAGAGCGTTATGTCGACTAGAATGTAATCAATTCTAGAATATGACAAATGGGTTTTAGAAAAGTATGTAAATGAGGGGATTAGGCTCTCCCAGACCGAATGAGAATCTCGAAGCCCCAGCTTCGACATTGGTGTTCTGAAACGAGGCAGCTAGACGTTTTTGCAATGGAGAGTCTGTAAAACGACGCTCAGACCTCCTATCTCGATCTGGATCTAATACCATGTTAAAATCTCCTCCCACTACCAGGACGCTCCCCGTAAAAGACACCATTTTGGACTTCTCTAGTGAGTCCCCCAGCAGCTTTGCTGGATTTCTGGAGTTTGTTTTTTTCCTCCTGCCAAGAGTGAGACTCTTTTTCTCCCACTCTTGGACATGATTTATGGTGTTCCTTTGACTGCTTATGTGTTTTCTGGGCTATGGGGTGCTTTACTCCATAGGGTCTCATGTGTTTTTCCTATGTGTGTTGCACAGCACCCTCCGTGCAGTAACACAGGGGTGTCATAGTGACACCCCACCATAGACTCCATACCCTGGGACTGACTACTGTCTCCCAGGGCATGTAAAGTCACCATTGGCTTTACTAGTCCCAAATTATTAACAGAAACCAGTACAAACCATCATATTGTGGACGTACTGGTCGGGGCAATTCGATTGCCCCTGGGTCTGTTAGTCGAGGGGGCACGTCTGTCCCCCCTGATCGAGTTTTGGCTGGTGGTAGTGGAAACTACTTTTTATATTCGACCGCAAATATTTTCCTATGGGATTTTCCCATTGTTCGAGGCTACCAACTTTAATTATTTAATTCTCATAGCCTCGAACATACCGCCGGTTTATTTAATTAATATGAATTCTCCGGTTGGTATTTTTTGCCAAGACTCTATTCTAAAATGGTGTTTGTGTTCTCTTCTGTGACTCCAACCCAAGTCGAGCCCTTTGTTCCACTTTTTGGCGGGCTTCTCCACAGAAGCCTCCAAAAGTGGTGCCACTCTGTCTGGGAGGGGAGGGGGTGTGGGAGGGGGTTTAGGCACCCTTGACCGAGTTACCTTGGTAACTCAGGTCGCACTCTTGTGTGATTGGCCACCACTTAGCATGTTTGAGTGACAGCTAGGCTGAGTGAACGGGTGTTTTCTGCATAAAAGCAGGGCTTTGGGGACTGGAACTTCAGAAGTCGCCACAGGACCTGAGAATCCGACGAGGGAGAAGCTGAGCCGACCTACCACGATGACACCACCGGTGGAGCCCTGCAGAACCAACTCACCACTTCCCGACGACAGAAAAGATCTCCCGGCTGGAGAGGCTTCTTCCCCTGACTTGTGGGCGCAACCAGTTTTCCTTTCTTTCTTCGCAACACAGCCCGGTTTGTGGTCGAACTGCCCGTGCCAAGCACCCCGGCGGCCGGATAGCCACTCGCCACTGAACCGTGAATCAACGGACCGCTCCTTGTACCTGAGAAACTCTGCGGCTGGTTTCTTCCCTGGCAGTGCAACGGGCCCCTGTCTTCCTCCACGACGAGATCCTCTCTTCCGCCCGGACGAAGCACCGACTTGCACCCGCTGCCAGGAACAACTGCCCCCGCTGGAGCGTTCTCACCACGTTTAGGTACTGTGTCCGCCATGCCTCCCTTTCTAAAGATTGCTACAAGGTAATAATCCTTAACCTTCTGGACTGGGCTGGCCGCCTTGACCCTCTAACTGGTCCCTTTCTTTGGTCCAACTCCTTTTTGAACCCTTTCAAGACTTTTGTGCACTGCAACCGTGTGTCCTTGGACACATTTCGTTTCGATCCTCTTGAAGCGGATCCAGCCTACTGACTCTGAAATCACTGTTTTACCTTGCCTCCTCTCTTGTTATGTTCTCGTAAAAGCGTTGGGATCTGTTTCAACTTGTTCTCTGCTTTTCTCTCCCTTTTTAAAACAAATGATTAGAGTGCCATCTACGTTAAGCGCTCACCGCTGTCGGAAAATAAGTGGGGGCTTTACTTATGACTTGTCTAATATTCTTTTAAGGGAGTGTATGTCTTTTAGTGACCGTGTTTTTGAATTGCTTACTATTAGTGCCTGTGTGTTTTTCTAGATGTGGTTTTAAATAAATAATTATATTTCTTTTACACCAAGCTCTGGTCAGTGTTTACTTGTTCTATTGTGTGCTCTTGACCTATTATGAATACTCTGTATACTACCTAACTCTTCTTGAGGGAAATCTGACTGCTCAGCCACAGCTACCAAGTGAATCTGTGTGGTACAGACTGCTACCAAGTGGGTTTACTGCCAAACACCTGTAGTCCTAAATCTTTTGCAGTGGTCCCAGAGGGAACTGCACAGGTTTCCGCCTAACAAGCTCCAACCAAAAGCGATCTTGGGCTTCATTGGGGTCATATATGGAGACTAGAGTCGCCTTGGAACCCCTCACATCCCCATTAATCATAATGAACCTAGCCTCATGGTCCCTGCATTGGGCTTTCAGGGTGAACTCGGCCTTAGACAAAGCCACTATTGCTACCCCTCTCTTCTTGGCCTGATGCATGAAAGACTCCCTGTATCGACCTAGCCTTCAGAGATGGTACCCCGCCTCTCACCGAATGGGTTTCCTAACGAAAGAAAAAATGCAGCTTCAATCTATTGAATTCTTTCACAACCTGGGATCTCTTCTGAGGCGAGTTAAGACCACGTACATTCAATGAGCCCAGGGTCAGTAAGAAATCGGGATCAGCCATGAGGGGAGTCAGATCGAAGCTCTCCTTCACTCAGAATACAAAATCCCCCAAAGCTCCTCCCACTGCTAATATATCTTTGGTTCCCCCCTAAATATTTCCCTTGCCAGAAGGCCGAGACTCCAAACGGTTGATAACAATTAAATTCCCCATTCAAAAGAAACCCCCCCCCTGCCAATTCCCGCCCCCCCCCTCCCCGCGCGCCTGGACTATTCGTGACATTGAACCTGACGCACTACCAGGCCACAAGGAGTCACCTCCACCAGGGCAACATTCAACAATAGAAACCTACAACATTCTGAGCCCCCCCACCCCATGAACCAATCGATCTGCATCTACATCTTCCCATCCCATGCACCCCCCCCCCCCACCCTCCAGCAAACCACAAGGAGAAAAACGACATCCCCTTATTAGGGACCAAATAAAAAGGTTTATCCCCCTCACAACCTGGGGAGAGAAAGACCCCTACACCAAACCTCACTCCCCTTCGAATCTAATTAAAGCACAATGAACACCGGGGTCGGTCAGGTAGCTGATTGCCCACGGGAGGGGGGGGTGCCATCCTTCTGAATTTTCTGTGGCCCCGAATCTGGCCCCTTTCCATGAATCTATTCATTTTAGGAGGCTCCATCAAGGCCTTCCCTCCATTTGGCTCTCCATCTCTCGTTGCTTGATCACCCAGGAGCTCCTGAGACACTCTTTGTATGTCGACTTCATTAACCAGAGAGTACTTGTACCCTTCCTCTTCGAATGAGAGAGAGAGAACGGGTGGCCCCATCTGTATCGCACACCCCTGGACTGGAGCCACTTTCTTAGGGGGCTGCATAGTTGCCTGCACGACAAAGTGAGGGCTGACAGATCCTGGTAAATGGAGACTTTGGAGCTCTCCCACTCAATGGGCCCCTTCTTCCGTGCTAGCTCCAAAATCTTCCCCTTCTCAGAGTAGTAGTGAAACTTCACTAGAATCTATCAAGGCCCTCTCGCTGGGGCCCCTGCTCTGTGGGCTATGTCAATTGTTGGCTCACTAGTATTCCCCTCATCAAAAAGCTTGTTCACAACCGCCTTCACTATTTTAACAATGTCTGCCGGCGTCTCTCCATCACGATCCGGGACGCCTAAGAATCTTAGATTACAGTGTCGTTATCTGTTCTCCAAGTCATCCAACTTAAGGGCGATCTTCCCCTCTCTCCTCTCCAGTTCTGACAAGCGAACATCAATCTGAGAATGTCAACCAAGGATGGATTGGCTTCCAGCGCCTGGACTCGATCATCCATCGAGTCTACCTTCTTGTCTAACGTGTCTAGATTCTTACTGATGTCAGCCCTGAGCCCTCGGATCTCTTCCAACAGGGCCGCCATCGTTCCACTCATTGTTTGGGCTTCCATATCTTCTGGATGACCAATGTCAGACGTGGTACAGTTGTCCTGGGTCATCACTGGTGAGTGGCGAAACTTCTGCAAGACTTTCGCCCAGTCCATTGGAGGCGGGGGGAAGACTGCTTCCCAGGACGCCCACGAAGTACTCGGAAGGGCTTCAGGGAAGATCACAGCAGAGATCCAAAGGGACACAAGGCCACCTAAGCAGAGTCGAAGAAACCAACCGCCACCCTACACTCAGGTCGGCGCCTGTATCGAGAGATGGGATACTATACTTCCCCCACGCCTCAAGACCCAGTATAGAGCCAACGGATTGCAGTTGTAGGTGCATGGAGAGGGAGCTGCACTGGTAGGGGTAGCCCTGGGACCAACTGGGGGGGGGTCAGTGAACGGTATACTCAGAAAGTGGGCACGGAAGAGAGCCACCCCAAAGGTCATCCGGGATATATATAGAAAAGGGGGCCTCTGTCGGAGCAGCCGGTCTCACCTCGATTAGGCTCCCAACCAGTTCCGGGCTACACCAAGAGCAGAAGGGGCAGCATTCTCCTCCAAGACCTGGATTCCTGGGTAACTACCAACCGTCGCCAGGAAGGTCCCAGACCACCCTCATTCAGGGCAGGTGTACGAAGCACTCACGGGTAGGGCCTCAGGAGGTTAAGCCCCATGGCGAGGGGCCCATCAACACCGGGCCCGAAGGGCCATGTCACAGATTAGAGAATTAGTTCAGGAGCGAGATGAAAGCACGGCACCAGGGGCGGCCCGCCGGGACACAAAGACCCAGTTCCACATAAAATTTAATATCCAGTTAATGCAGGTTTCAGAGACTCATGTAATGCTGGGTGCAGATCTCACCTGGAATTTCGGGCCACCCCGTGCAGTTGCCTTAATCGGCCAAACACCTCTTACACAGGCAGAGCGAGGCGGGTTCTCACCTCGGCAATCATAGGCATGGAGCTCTCACTCTCTCCTACTCCGCTGTTGTCAGGACGGTCGTATGAGGAGGGCTTTCAACGGACGGGGGAAGTGGAATTCACTGCCGGGCCGCTGTTCTCCGATGGCCACCCAGAAGGGAGGGCCGATTGCACGGGCCCTCGCCCACACCAAGGCCAGTCACCACCCCCTGCGCTGCCAGGCAGACAAGGAGAGCAGGGTGGAGGCAGCAGCGTCCGAGGCGTAACACAGCGCCAAGTGCTCAGGGTGAGCTGACCCAACAGATCATCTTCGCCTCTTATCCAGGGCAGGAGGCTGCAATAGTCCCTAGGTGAAACCCGATCGTCTTGCGCCTTTCTTCTCTCCAGTACCTCGACATATCTCCTTGCCGGGCGCAGGTCACTTCTCATTGTGGGGCCACCGCTTCGGGGATCCCGGCAGGCAGTCGGTTTACCCCAGGCGACGAGGCGGTCCCTCTGTCCACCCCAAGTCTCAACGGTGGGTGATGAGTCGAGGGGGGAGCCTCTCCCCCACCAAGCTGCAGCTCACCAGCCGGTGTTGTATTGGTGTTGTATTGGAGTTGTATTGGAGGGGCCCACACCGTCCAACTCAATCAGCCGGGTCTTCTCACTGGCGGCGGACCTCAAGGTAGCGGACCCGGGGCGGCGAACACTGGCTTCCCGCGCTCGGGCCGCGGTCTCTGAACAGGGCTCTGCAGACACCCCGAGGGATCAAGTTTTCTCCCCACCTAGGTTGTTCCTAGGGGGGGTCAGAATCTCGTTCCAGTGGTTTTTTGGGGGGGCCTCAGACCCTTAACATAGCCCTCGTGGAGTAGATCAACTTAGAGATGCCTGTACATCTCGGCGCCCCGTGGTGGCTCGACCCTCAATCTTTTTGCTTCGTTTTTTAACTTGCTTTGACTTTTTGAAGGGAAGTAAAGCCTTCAGCTTCACTTCCCTTGCCGTTTGCCAATTTGTTATGGTGAAACTGATTAGTCCTTCAGACCCATCAGTATTGGGAAACTAGGTTTTCCTTTTTATATGTTTGTAGCATTCTAACACTGCACACATCATCTTACAATGCAGTGCAGTGGCGATACTTTTGTATCACTCTAGCATTTTATACTTGGGATTTTTGGTTCCTTTTATATGTGGCTAAAGACAAGCTGGTAAAGCAAAAACAAAGAGATGATGGCTGGAAGGTTTAGAATGAATCTTAACCTCTGGCATTGCTCTGGGAAACCCTCCAGACCATCGTTCTTCGCCTGCCAAGCCATTACAGAAGGGCAAAGACCTTATGCAAATCCGGCTTGGTCACACCTCAAAAGGGGCAGTCCAGCCCGAACTGCTAGGTCACACCCCTTCTGCACGAGACCAAAAGCATCCCTAGACATATTTCAGCCTTGTTGGACCTCATAAAGACAAGCTGGTGGCAGCAGATATATTTGTACCATTTTTACGTTCTTTATAGTGTGCACATTTGGGTTAACTCTATATGGCTACTAAGCGTGACTAGTGCCCTAAAATGTCTGTGCCACGTGTTTGTCGCTTTTTCTTTGGTCATATTGCAGTTTGCCCTTCTTCCTGCCTTGCCAGGTCATGAAATTCCATATACGGTCCTGAACTTGCCTTGGAACGTTTTTGCGGGCTAATGCTGCCTTTGTGCATCTGTCTGTGTGTCTCCCAGGAAAGTGGTGCGACTGTCTGGTCCCATTCTACATCCATGGATGTGCTCGAGCCCACCAGGTCTTCCCTGTCCCCATTTCGTGCACTCACCTTCCCAAGCACTCCGATCTACTCCTCCTCCCCTCACTCCCCCCACCCCCTTCTCTCCCAGACCGGAATGGCCATTGTAGCACCCACAAGTGCGGTAGTTGCCATTTGTGGATCCGGAGCCCTTCTGTTTTGCCTGGACAGTCCATGAGCTCTTCGGCTTCCCTGCTTGTGCAAGGACACCATCCCTTGTCGGTAAGACCCCCTTCTGCCCGCCTGAGTTCACCAGGACTTCCCTTTCCCCATTTTGCACTCTCTCCTTCCCAAGCCCTCCCGATCTCCTCAGTTCACCCCTCCTCCCAGCCCACCTTCTCGCCGACAGGATTTACCATTGTAGCACCCACGTGTGTGATAGTTGCAGTCTTCAGTGAAGACCCAAGGCAGCTGGCTAAGGACCACAAGTCAAAGGGCAGCTCCCGAAGCCATTACTCCATTGAAACCCCATCACTCTTATTACCTAACATAATAAAGCCTAATTGTGTAGGGTAGTCAGATTTTGATTTTGCATTTAACCTAACTGTGTAAGGTAGTATTCCTGCTTTTAGCACATTTTTTGTTACTCAGCCATATCTCGCAGTTAGTCAAACTGTGTAAAGTAGCCATATTCTGCACTTGTCTACTTATGTAAGATGGCAATATTCTCTGTGTAGCAATTATAAAAAATAGCCATGCGTCACACTGATAGGATTGTGAAGATTAGCCACGCCACACACTTGGATGGATTGTCAGGGCTGGGAAATGCATGGATTTTTGGGGGGTAGGAAATGTACCACACTTGGATTGTTGGGAGCACTAATGCGTCACACTTGGATGGAAGGTTGGGGGTAAGAAATGTATTGCTACGAACTAACCACACAAAAACTCGCCTTTCTGCATACTCAATCTCATCTCTGAACTAAACACAACCATACCTCTACTGCACCACAAACCACACGTACTTCACAACACCCAATATGAAACCAAACCATACACAACCAGACCTCAACACCACATGACGGCTACTGACTGAAAACGCACCAACGCACAGTGGCTGATTTCTCTGTGAAGCTGCCAACAGCACAACAAAGCGATCTTGCTCTTCTCACTCTCATCCCCACTAACCAACCCCACTCCCTGTTGCAGATCCACCAGAGCGCCAAAAGACCAAGCAAGTGGCGACAGTGTCGGTGCAAGAACCATTAACGTCTTTTCAGCATCTAGTAGCATCACTACAGCCTATATCTCAGGATGTATTTGGATAGAATCGCAACATTTGTGAAGGTTGAACTGTGTGGACCTCCCCTGAGTTAAGCCAGATTGGTTGGGGAGAACCAGTGTACTCGGAGGGAACAACCTATTTGCCAGCATCTCAGCCTGGACTTTGTTATCCATGTTTAATACAGAGGGCGGGCTGTATGAAACACGTGCCCATCCTTTCCAGGTTTTCTGAGTTGTTTGATTACTTAGTTCTCTTTCCACATGTGGTATTCCCCAGGGTTCTATCCTATCCCTCTGGCTCTTTAATGTCTATCTGGTCCCCGCTGGCCCACCTTCTCTACTTTCTGGTCTAACTTTCAGTGTTATCCGGATGACACTCGGCTCTCTTTCAGGCTACCCCCATCCTCCTCTCTCTCTCCTCGCTCATTCCTGACTCTCTATCCGCTATTCAGGGAAGTTGCGCCTCTAACAAACTCTGCCTTAATGCCAGTAAGACAGAGGTTCTTCTCATTGAGACCCCTGCGCCTAATTTTCCTCTTTCCTCTGGCTGCCCTCCTTGAACCCTCTCACCCTCCCGTGAGGCTAAAAACCTTGGTATCATCTTCAACTCCTCTCTCCACACATCACAGACCTTGCCAAGAATGCCCACATCCAGCTGCACCTCATGAGGTGTCCTACCTTGTCTCACCTTCCCCCAGAAGATAAGTCTCCAGAGCTCCGGTTCTCTCCAGGCTGGACTATAGCAACAGCCTCTTTCTCATTCTTCCCAGCTCTACTCTTCGCCCTCTTCTACTAATCCAGAACAGGACTGCAAGTCTTATCCTTGTCCTCAAGCCCAGGGACCACATCTCTCCAGCTCTGAAATCTCTGCACTGGCTCCCTGAGGCCGCGAATATCAAGTTCACGACCCTCTGCATCATCCACAAGGCTTTCTGGGGCTGTGATCCTCTCTATATCCAACACTCTCTTCCTAAATACCTTCCTTCGGGAGCCCCTAGCTCAGCTACCTCAAATTCTCTGCTTGTCAGACGCTTTTCCAAACAGAGTGGGAGGTAGATCTCTCTCCTCTGCAGGTACCTCCCTCTGGAACGGCCTCCCTGCCCCTCTCAGACTTGAGCCAGATCACATGATGTTCCAGATTCTGCTCAAGACAATCCTCTTCTCCCTTCTCTCCCCTACTGACTGGTGGCATGGGTATTTACAGAGTATCCTTGCTGAATATCTTTGAACTATCAACAAAACAGGGAAATAAGAACTTGCCTACAAAGACTACATTATGGGGTGGCGGAAGCATTGTGTGGCTCCTGTGACCTTTGGGCACAAGGCATCCATTCTTCTTTTCTTCTTAAGGATTGGACTGATGAAGTTGCGGAAATTCACTTGTGACTTGGATCCATTTTTACTGCATTAATTTACTTCCTTTCTGTATTAAGTCATTTGAATGCATCTTAAGAACCTATGGTGAATGTATATATGTTTGAGTATTTTGCAGTAATGTATGTACTTTTTTTGTGGACTGTGAGGGGTCAGCAATGCAAGACTTTTGGTATTCCCAAGGTACATTTTATTTTAAATCAAAATAAACAATAAACCCTAACTAAACATACTCTACCAGGGGGTTCCCTACCTAGACTGGGATCTAAGGGAAGATCTCCTAGCATTCACAATACTAACCCTCACACTAAACAACATAAACTTTAAATAAACATGAAAACAACATAAATGAAAGGTTACCATATAACACGTGTCCTGGATGAATTTTACTTATTCTGGGCAGATCTTGTTCCCCCAGAAATGTCCTGAAGTCCATTCTTCCAAGGAAAGGAAAAGTCATGAAATGTTCCAAAGAAACAAAAGTTCACTCAAATAAAAATCCACTGTTAGCCGTTTTTCTATGCTTGATGAAAAGATGCCCCTTTCCAAGTTCCACAAAGCAAACCACAGTACCAATGAGATTCCTGATAGCCTCTCTCCAGGAAAAGATGAACAATGTTGAAGACAAGAGTACCACTTATGCTTAACAACTTTTCTATTCACTTCTTCTGCTATATACAGTATTGTCAGGATGCTTTTACTTGGGAATCTCTCTCCTCTCTCTCTCCTCTCTCTCTCCTCTCTCTCTCCTCTCTCTCTCCTCTCTCTCTCCTCTCTCTCCTCTCTTTCCTCTCTCTCCTCTCTCTCTCCTCTCTCCCTTGATGAAACTGTGAGAGCGGGCTCCTTTGCCCCACAGTTGGCTTTTGGTTTCTACTACATTCAACTATTACAATGCTGAAAATTGTATTGTCACCACAGTTCTGCTGCTGCTGCAATTTTTAAGGTTAGGCAACTTCCACAAGACTTCTTCGACCTCTGCATGTTGGCATGACTGTCTTCTCGCTTGTATCACAAGAAAGGGCAGCCTATTTGCCTTTCCTTCTGCCTTGTAGTTATCAACCCGTTATTTTGAACAAGTATCCAATCCCCTTCCCCAGCTTCAATGACGGTGTTCTTCTTTGGTTTCTCTAAGGTGGTCGTGCCACTCTTTCCAGCCATGGATAACCTTTGTTCGCCCTAGTGTTAGAATCTCTGAGGTAACACAGCTTAAGCAACTCTTTATTGTTCAGTTCTTAAATGAGCTGTATATGATGTAATAGGGTTTGGTCTATTGGCCTGGACTGTACTTGTTCTCTGCTAAGCTTCTACTGCTTTTATAACTTCTGCTTCATTGTCCAGAATGTTACAAGAGAACTGTTTTCCAATAAAAAACAAAATTAAGCGCACACGGTTTCATTTTACCTTTGAACTGCCACTTCAAAATTACGCATTCCCACCTTTCGGTTAGCTTCTAGCCTCTGAGGTACTCGGAGGGGGGGGGGGGGGACAATGTCTCATGTGCAACGCAAACTCTGTTTTAGTCCTGTACTCTGGTTGCATTGACAGGTTTCAGCCCTTCCTCCTACTGGGCTGGACTCTCAGTTGTGGCTGTCTCTAGTTATTCACCCAAATTGCATTGTCAGGCGTAGACCTCTCCCACTGTTCAGGACGCTCAAATTTGGCATTGCCTACTCTTATCCAGGCTGCACGTTTGGATGAGGGCCTCCCTCCAATTGTACAGTATTCTCAGCTCCTGCGGTGGACTCTCAAGCTCTGGTACACAATTTAAACCGTTGGGAGTGAGCATCACACCCACCATACGTTATTCTCAACTCCAGCTGCCCTTGCCTGTATCCAAATATACACTTTTTGGATAGGCCTCTCCCCCTATAGACAGGACTCCAACATCAGGCTGTGCTAGCCTCTTTTTACGAACACTGTACTGTTAGGTGTAGGCCTCTCACCCACTATACGAGACTCTCAAATTCCAGGTGTAGCCCCCGACATGGCTCAATATATGCGGATACTTACCACTTTATGAAAGCCAGGCCCCCCCGGTACAGACCTGGAGCAACATTGCAGCCGAAGGTACGTATATCTCACACCACTAGCATGGACATTGGACGCAGGGAAGGCCAAGCATCCATGCACGATAGAACACGCCTACGTCTAAGCACATCCGGTCTAGCGCACATATAGCCAGCCAGACTGAAACATCATACTCACCTCAACACCTCTGCCACTAGCATACAGCGACCCCCAACCCGAAAGGAACTCGGTATAACTGGCCTCACATAGACTCTCTCAACAATAGCAAGCTATCTCTAACCCTCACCAGCATCCACCCATGTGTCTGACCTCTCTTGGGCTACTTACTCGCGCCTTGCCAGCCACCCAAATCCTAGAACGGCAACATGCACATATGCATCTCCTAAACTAAAATCCCAGCTCCTTTCTACTGCTCCTCCCTGCATCAGCCTTTTATGCCCCACAGGTGGGTTAATTGGTTTCAAATACACACCAATATAACTAATTGCCTGACCCTGCCAAAAGCTAATAGGCTTGCCTGCCTGACCTTAGCTCCTGCATTTCCTCTTGGCCCTCTTGTTCACAGTACCTGAAGGATTCTGGGACATGCAGTCCATTGTAGAAAGTTTGAATTGCTCTACATCTTTAAAGGGATTAAATAAAGATTTCTATTCCTTGATGTTATTATAATGGAAGTAAATATGTTGAACCTTTTAAAGACAGAAGTGGCAGAGAAAGTCATGGGTTCACTGCTCCTTTTGGCATACCTCTTTTGCCACTTGTTTTTCCCTCTCCTCTAAAGCACTCTCTTGTGCACCACCTGCTCAAAAAACCCTCAGCCGACCCATCGATTCTGCCCAACTATCGCCTGATCTCCATCACCCCTTTCCTGGGGAAACTCCTGGAGAAGCTGGCTATCACTCAACTTACCCTCAATACTGAATCTGTGGGTTGTCTCCATGACCATCAGTCTGGCTTTATAACGTCCAAAGGCATGGAAACTGATCTTCTGAACATCTGTGAAGACCTGCTCTCAAATCCTGACTCCAACTCTCCCTCTGTCCTCATTCTTCTCAACCTCGCTTCTGCTTTCGATACGGTAAACCACAACATCCTGATCACCCATTTCCGTGATACCCTGGGCATCATTGATCAGGCCCCGGCATGGCTTGCCTCCCTTCTCTCTGAACGGCCCTCCCAGGTGGAACTCAGACCCTTTCTCTCCTCTACCACTCTATCTACTTGTGGCGTCCCCCCAGGGATCTAACCTTTCCCCCTGGTTTTTCCATATCTACATGGCCCCCTTGGCCCACAGGATCTCTACCTTTACCTCTAACTTTCAGTGTTCACGCTGTTCTCTTTCAGGCTACCCTCTGCCGCCACCACCTCCTCCTACTCAATCATCCCGACTGACTATCCGACTGACTAGGCTTGGTGTGCTGCTAACGATCTATGCCTGAATGAGAATAAGGCAGAGATCGTCCTCATTGGCACCCCTGCTCCCGCTGTCCCACTTTCTCACTGGCCTGCCTTCATTGGCCATGCACCCTCACCCTCCAATGAGGCAAAAAATCTTGGTCATCTTCGACTCCACTCTCTCCTTCTCTGCTCACATCTCTGACATCTCCAAAAAGTCCAACTACCAATTGCACCTTGTTAAGATGGATTTCTGAACTCTGACCTGGTGGGCAGAGGTTCAGGAGGCCTGTCTAGTTTGGCGGTCAAGACTAGGTCTCAGGAGGGGTGGGGGTGACTGAAAGACCTCAATGAGCACACAGAGTAAAGAGCACTTACAAATCACTCCCAGTCAGGTGTAGATATATTAAAAATACAAATACATTTATTTCAAGGCCTTTGAGTTTCAACACGCAAATCAAATCACAGTAATACTATTAAGCCAACACAATCCTATCTAAATGCATGTATAAAAGACCATTGGGGTTTAAAGGGTTAATGTACGAAATGGGTCCACAACCTAAAATGGGAGTGAAACAGGCAGTGGAAATAGTCTTTAGTCCCTTCTGCATCCAACACACTCCTAACTAAGAGGCAGTCCAATCCCAAGAAGAGTGGAGTCTATTGCTCAAATGTACAGGCAATGTCAGCGCACGTGGTACTTCAAATGCGCAAAACAGGGTCTCTTCAGGGGTCTCTAGCAGCTCAGGAAGGTGGGTGAGGCGATGAAGAATAGGCTCCCACTATTTGAGGAGGGTCTCCACTTGAGAGCAGTCGATTCCAAGAGTTAGGAATAGTTTGCTGGTTTGTACTAGCAATTGAAAGGAGAGGGGGCCCCCAGGGGCCACTCATGCGTAAAAATGGATGGAGGCACTAGGGGCCACGGTTAGGGTTGCGATTACTCCCTGACCCCCAGCGCACTCAGGACCAAACTTCGGCAGTCGAATCCACTTCGGTTGCAGATTCAAGTTCTGCAATTTGGCGGCTCTGCGGCTTTCAGCGGCAAAGATACATCAATGATTCCAGAATTGGACAGTGCCAATTTTCTCCACTCCTGGTGGATGGATCAGGCCAGTTTCACTGCATCAGGCTTCAGGGGCAAGAGGGGTACAAATGCAGCACACCTGCAAAGTTCGTCACCGCGGCTGTGGGAGACGGTAATCACGTATACTCCGGTTTGGACGCCTCATCTCACGTCAGGCCTGGGAACGTCAAGTGTACGAAATTCGATGTGAGGGTGCCGTGAACACAGAGCTAGCAATATACCAATTTTCGAGGGCCTCCTCAGGGCAATCAGGGCAAAGAGCCTGCGTAAGCTAGTCAGCCCACTGTTTGGCCCAGGGACACTTCCGAGAAGACTTACTTGCAGGTTTTGATGAAGGTGCCGAGAATAGTTGGTCCCACTATTCCAAGGGGTCGAAGCGTCTTCGCAGACCTTCTAGGACGACCAGATGCAGAGGGGTCCCACGGAACGACAGCAGGCTCAGGGTGCCAAACCTTCCAGCGGGTCACCAGCAGTTCCTCGACTCTGCTTCTTAGTTTCAGGATACTTGGGTCCTATCCTTCGTTCAGTGAGAACTCCAGAGATCGACATGGTATGGGTGTTTGGGGCCTTCTCTTATCCAGAATCTCCTTCACGCCAAAACGAAGAGGACCCAATGGGAGATCTGCTCACATACAGGCATACCATACGTGGACCAATCACGGATCACGGTGGTCCCAGGCATTCACAGCACTCCAGACTTTCTGGCACCCAGGATGTGTCTTGGAACCAGATGTTCAAGCCCACATCCTGGAGGCGCACACACAAGGCATGCAGAAGCCCGCAAAAGCTTGGCGTTTCATGTGAGAATGCATGCCCAAAAAAGGACGGGCCCAGATTGGCTCAACCTGGGGAAGGGGAAGGGGGAAGATGGCCAAAGGACAGGACAAAGAACCTTGTGGCATGGCCATTTTGGAGCCAGGCCACCTGCTAGTGCCCAACACAGTAATCGCGGTTTACCTGGCAGAAAGGGTTACAAATATACAAAATGATAAACTGCCACCAGCCCTGTCCAAGGCACATCTGCACTTCTCCTACAATATCCTTCGAGAGTATCTAGGGCCTTTGGAAATTACTAATAGACCCAAGTGTACTGTACTGGAAAGTACATTGTACATTTGTTACATGTTGAAGTTGTAACATTGGAAAGGACTAAGGGAAACAGTCTCCCAGTACTGACTGTCTTAAGGGCATGTCAGTTTACCCATAAGAAGTTAGCAAAAAGCCCAAAGGAGTGCAGTAGAAGGCTGGGCTCCCCTGGTAAAGTCAGACTACGGTGTTATAAAGTTGGGGGGTGAACAACTGGAGGGAAAATTGCACATGAAATGGAAATCCTCAGAGGTATTCTACTTTTTCTCACTCTTCCCCCAGAGGTGTATCGCCTCGAGAGCTCTTCGTCCTCCACAACACATCCAGAAAAGGACCGCAAGACTTATCCTTGGCCTCAAGCCCTGGGACCGTATCTCTGCGGTGCTGAAATCCCTCCACTGGCTTCCCCTGTGGCTGGAAGGATCAAGTTCAAGACCCTCTGCATAATCCACAAGGCTTTCTGGGGCCGGGGCCAGCACCATCTACAACGCTCTCTTCATAAATAGTCACTCAACAGGCCTCCGCTCGTCCTTCTCCAACGCTTTGCGGGTGAGCCACTTTCACAGACAGATTTGGGGGTAGATCTTTAGCCTCTGCAGGTGCTTCCCTCTGGAACAGCCTCCCTGCCTCTTTCTTGAGCCGGAGCACCTTAAGTTCCGGAAACTCCACAAGACCTTCATTTTCTCTTCCTCCTTCTTTCTCCCCTGCTAACCTTCTTTCTTTTCTCCTCCCTCCCCCCCCTTCTCCCTAACTCTGTTCAGTTTTTGCTGACTGGTTTCCTGGCTCACCTCCAGAGCCTACAGGTCCCAGGCTCCTCCGCCAGTTTTTGCACTTGCCCCTCGGTCGCTGCGCTTGTTTAACATTACCGCACTTTCAGCTTACGCTCCTTGAGCACGGCGACCTCTTTCCACTTAACCCAGGACCTCTGTCTGTACGTATAAATGACCTAAATGCACTGGGCCCAGTTAGTTAATCTGTACTGTCTCCCTTCGTCCCCTCCACCCCCCAGCCTTGGTCTCAGCTGTACCACTCATGCATGCACTTGCACTAGGAGAAATGTCGTTGGGCCTGGTATGCTAGTTTTTCTGTTTAGATCATTCAGAATCAAGGCCTAAGAATGATTACTGTATTCCCTTGTTACCATCTAGCCTTGAAGCGCTTTGAAGCACTTCACCTGTGTATAAGCTCTATATAAATAAAAATAAAAAATACCTTTGGTATAGTAGAGGATATGGGGTTTTGGGGATGTAAGAGAATGGTTCTGAAAGTTAACATCTTTAGATATTCTTGTCCTAGAGTTTACTGGCTTGGTTTTAACCCTAGACTGACATTCATCTAAATGACAAGATGCTATAACTTGTCTGGGAATAATCTTACTAACATCCAAGAAACAATACCAGGTCTCATCCTGTAAAATCACCCCACTACCCTGTGCCTTGACTCCACCCAGGTGATCATCCTGCAGTACACCACCCCCAGTATTGGATCAGGAAGCGCCTGGCCCCCTTGGAGGAGACTTTAGTCAGGGTTTTAGTGGGGGTTCCACTGGTTTCTCCACAGGACTTGTTGAGGACCCCACCCTCACACTCTGAGCCTGGACAGCTCTCCACTTTTGCCTTGATTGGGTTTTGGCTTACCTCTCACAGTTCCTTGTTCACTATGACTAGGGTGACCTAAAATCTTTACACCAGGCCAGATTCTAGAAATCCATCTCAACAGATCCCGCTCCATAGATCTAGTATCGCAGTATCTTCTCTGCACATGCATTCCATTGCACAGCCTGGGCTTTTTCCTGAACTTTGCAAAATCTTAGGTTTTGCCATCCCGGTCTCTCAGATTGATCTGAGCAGTCTTGGACACTCGCCTGGGCAGAGCATTCCTGCCTGGAGATCGAGTGGTAAACATGTTTTGGATGGTCAATGCCCTCCAATCGCATTAACAAGTCCTGTCATTTTCCATCCTTCGCCCTAGTGGCGCCAGAGGCAAGGCTACGCATGAGATAGTCTCATCAGCTTCTCTGTTACCAGTGGTCGCACTTTCAGGGCCACATGTTGGACATTTTACAAGTCTCGGACCAGGTGGCTCAAGATCTTGTATGGTGGCCCGTGCGAGACAACTTGCTGAGAGGCGTGTTTTGTCAACCTTGGCCCCAGGTGACATGATCACGAAGGCATCTCTGACTGGTTGGGGTGCTCACCTATTGGATCGGACTGTGAGCAGACTGTGGTCTCCTGCAAAGTCTTTCGGGAACACATCAGCTTGCTGTAGCGAAGGGCGACGAGGCTGGCCCTGGTCACCTTCTGCCCCTCGGAGAAATGCAACACTGTGCTGATCCTGGCAGACAACACAGTCGCAATGCACTACCTAGACAAACAAGGTGGTGTGGGGTCCTTTCTTCTTTCTAGAGAAGCAATGCGACTGTTAATCTGATCTTTGGGGAATGGTGTTTCTCTTACAGCAGCCCTTCTGGTCGTAAGAGAGAATGTCACAGCGGATGCCTTGAGTAGACAGACGTTTGCCTCTTACAAATGAGAGCTCTGCCAGGAAGTTCTGGAGATTTTCTTCTTTTGGGGAACACCTCAAATGGACCTCTTCACTTCCAGTGTGAACAGGAAGTGCGAGCTGTTGTGCTCCAGGGAATTTCCTCATCCGTGAGCTCTTTGGAGACGCTCTGACTGTTGAGTGAACTTTCAAACTCCTTTGAGTTCTTGCCGATCCCTGTTCTTGCGCTGGTTCTAAGGAGATGGTGCCTGTTCGGAACCACGTTAATCCTGATGGCTTCGAGTTGGGCCCAGAGAACGTGGTATCCACAATTGCTGTACATGTCCATCTACCCTCCATGGCACTTTCTGAGGAGAGTCAACTTGCTCTCCCAATCGGAGGGGCCGGTTCTTCACCCTAATCTCAGCAGCCTGAACCTTCATGCTTGCATACGAAAGGCTGTGATGTAAGGAGTGGGACCAATGGCATAATTGATGTGCTCCTTTCAGCTCGGAGACATGCTACGTCTATTTATCCCCGATAGCCTACATTTTCGGCTTTTTGTCGGTAGAGGTGTCTGGACCCTTTATCCTGCCCGTTATCCCAGTTTTTAAGATAATGCCAGTGTTGGCGTTGAATGAGTACTGGCTTGTAAACTTGAAGCATTGACTTTTCCTGTATAAATACCTGAATAAATAACGGGATGTATCCCTTCAGAGTGATCCTGGAGATAATCCGAGGTCATCTCAAGGATCACTCTGAAGGGATACATCCTGTTATTTGTTCAGGTATTTACACCCGCTATAACAGGAACAGCCAATGCTTCAAGCTTACAAGCCAGTACTCATTCAACGCCAACACTGGCATTATCTTGTTTTCTTATACAATTGATCATTTGCTCATATGCGGTCCATTAGGTGACATTAATTTTGCGGATTCACGACCTGAGGGATCAAATCCTATATTTAGTTGCCTTGAGGACGACCTTGTTGGTCGAAACGCGTGTCGGCTGTGACCGAATAAACCATATATACACATCTTTGGAATCTGATTATTCGTGAAATTGAACTCTCATTTAACCATTAAGGATCTAACCATGGAATAACTGAGTCATCTACGCAGTCTAGCTGCACGATCATTACTTCATTCTGTCAACAGTTGGCAGAACCTGGGGGAACCTCTTGTGCAGTTTCTGCCGCATTAGACTGCTCATATATTGAAGAAATTAAGCGCACCCCCAATAGTCACTTCCCGCCTATCTTGTATCACTTCTGCAAGATGGATGACTGAGCACCAGGCATTATCTTTTGAACCTCCCTATTTGGTTTCCTACCAGGAAAGGTGACTTTGAGAGTGAGGTCCTCTCTTCTTCCAATGGTACCCTCAGATTTTCATCTCTCTCAAAGGATCCATCTTCCTTTTTTTTTTTTTCTTCTCTACCTTATCCCTTTAAGGCAGAGGAGTGATTCCATCAGATGGACTCACTGCGGGCCTTCGGCTACTATGTCTTGCACACAAGAAAGGCAAGGAAAGATGACCAGCTTTTCATTGGTTATGCTGGTGCTCGTGCTGGCAGGGCTGTGACCAAACAGACCCTGTCAAGGTGGATCATTGTCTGCATTTCAGAATGTTACTATCTGACTGGAATGGATGTGCCTGAGGGTCTCGAAGCCTATTCTACCAGAAGAGTGGCTGCCACCTCTTCCCTGCAAAAGGGAGTCCTTGCCCTGGATATCTGCTAGGCGGCAACATGGGCATCTCTACACACATTTGCTAAGCATTAATGTTTGGATTCTCTTTTGGGACAGGATGCACACTTTGATAGGGCAGTCCTTCAGAGTTTTCCGGTCTAGGTGGTGTCCTTGCTCCTCCAGATTTTCATACTGCTTTGTGATTCTATCATAGATGAGGAATGCGTGGGGGGAAGGAATCTACTAGAACAACAAATTACTTGACCATTGGTACTGTTCTTTCTGATGGATGTTTCTCCCACGGATACCTCATCACCCTCTCTACCTGCCCGTCTTGGTGGATAGCTAGTACACCATCACAGTCCCTCAGTGTCAGAGTTCTAGTGAAAAAGGGTGGAACTTGTGTCACAGGGTGCAACGCTTCAATATATACTGGCCCAGACATCCTGTCCTGTTCGGTGCGTGGATGCGTAGGACAGAGCCGACACGGAGCCGTGATGTGGCCCAGCCCCTGGAAGCGTAAAAGTTTCCGACGAACAGCTGCACTGTGGATAGGATTCTCATAGATGGGGAATCAGTGGGAGGAACATCCATCAGAATTTTTTTTACCGGTTAGTTAAGTAATTTGTTCCTCTGTGGCAGGGAGCGCTAGGGCCAGGCCTGAATTATGTGGTAACCAGGACCTCTGGACATGCCCATCTACCCTCCCTGGCGTCTTCTGTTGATGATGGACCTGCTCTCCTTCTCAGGGTGTTGTGGGAGTTCTCCATCCGATATTCAACAGCAGAACCTTCATACTTGACTGCTAAGAGGCTGAGGTATAAGGAGTGGTAGTTAGTCGCACAACGTCCTGCATGCATTCCTTTTTGGTTACAGGCTGGCCACCATGTTCATTTAAATTCCTGCAGGTGGTGTAATCTCTCGGTTTGGTGTCAGGATGGAAGGTTTGGACCCTTTCCTCTGTTCTGGATTATCTGCTCACCTTGGCCTATCGTCGTTAAGGGGTAGGTACCTGACCGCTATAAGTATTTAAAACTACTTCAGAGCAAGGCTGTTTTACAGTTTTGTAAGTGTGCAGTTGGGTCGGGTCCCCTTATGCATGTTTGTTGCTCTTGATACGACTAGAGTTTAGGGTTCACTTTCCATATAGGAGCTCAGTTTGATCCCCTCTGTTCATGGTCTTTAAGGTTATTCATTCATCGGTTGATTGCCTTGGAAGCCAACTCTACTGCAAACCCGGTCAGTGAGCTCTTGGTAGCGTCTTTTAAATATCCTTATTTGATGTTTCCTAAGGGGGAAGTGGCTTTGAGAATGAGACGGTCCATCCGTCCTAAGGTTATCATACTTTCATCTCTTGCAGAAGATACTTCATCCTGTTTCTTTCCCTCTTCCTCACACTCCTAAAACAGAGGAACAATTCCATTGGCTGGACTCTGTTCCCTCCGCTATTGCAAAAGAGGGATGACCGGAAAGAGAAGCTCTTTGTGGGTGGTGCTGGGAAGGCTGTGACAAAACAGACCTTGTGAAGGTGGCTCATTCTCTGCCCCTCAGAATGGTACGATCTGGCTGGTAAGGATGTGTCTGATGGTCTCGGAGCTCATTCTATCAGATTTCTGTCTGCCACCTTTGCTCTGTAGAGGGGGTCTCCCTGTCTTGGACACAAGTCACTCAGCTATGAAGGGTTAACTGCACAGGTTTGCTGAACTTGACTTCCTGGATTACCTGTCAGTGCAGGATGCTCCTTTTGGCTGAGAAGCCCTACAGTATGGTCTGGTGTAGGTGGTGTATTCTCGCTTTTCTCTCTCCTCTAGGTTTTCATACTACTATTGGTGTCTATCAAAGATGAGGAATCTGTGGGAGGAAGGGAACCCATTAGAAGAACAATTTACTTCTCTGTAATGTCCTTTCTGTTGTAGATTCCTCATGGTTTCTCGAACCTCGCCTCCTCTTGGCATATAGCTTGTACACTTCATCTATTCTGCATTCCCTCAGTTGCTAATTGCTTTTGATAAAAAGGTGAGGCTGAGGTCATGAGACGCAGCCAAGATATATGCCTTGACATCGGGTTCAGCATGCAACAGCACAAAGAAGACCCGCAATATGCTATTGGAAGTCCTTTGTTGCTGGAGATAGAATTTCAAATATGAGGAATTTTCAAAGATGAGGAACGTGTGAAAGGAAGATCATCAGAAAGAACATTACAGAGAGAGAAGTCATTTGTTCTGCTTGCTTAAGATATTTGTGTGTAACCCAGAATCACACGTTTAAATCCTGGCAGGACATAGTCAACCCTTTCTTATTGTAGTCCATAAATCGAGTAGTATTAAATTGGGTAAGAATACCTGTTACTGCACTTACAAATAGATCAAATCCTGAATGGAACATTATGAAAACATAGAACATTCCAAAACCTGCGCAAGTAGGCACTTATTTGTTGGGGAGTTTGAGTGAACGGAAATTCATAAACCCTGTGAAAGGTGCTAAATGAAGTACAGTGATTGTGTTCAGCTGTTTTTCCTCTGTGTGCAGACAAACACACTTATAGGAGCTTAAAGGTGTAGGAGCATTGTATATTTACCCCAAACACATTTAGCTAAATGTGGTGCAGCAAGATCAACTGGTTATATACTTACTGTACAGGCCACCCGAAAAAGTTTTTCCTCTGGAAATGAGGTTGAATCCAGTTTTTTTTCTTGCTGGCTATGATGACTAAAGGCTGAATGTACTTCAATGCTGTGTGAACTGAGTGTGTAGATTATAATAAATATTCTGTGGATGAGCAGTTGGGAACTGAGCTGCAATAAATTAGATGGTGGGTGGGTGTCTTCAGTTTTAAATGCGTTAAAAGGCTTTAATTTGAAATGAAATCTGAACTGGAGTAATTTACTCTGTAATCCTACTTGGCCAGCTTCCTTCGTAATTACTGAGCCACCAACTGCATTGTAACCAAACCTTAACTAGGCAGGTCACAAATGCCATTTTCCTAATGTCTATATTTCATGTTTTTTATTTTTCATTTCCTAGGAAGAAAATAATAATGCATACAATTTTAAGTGGTACACTAAATATGCCTGTCCTGAGATGCCTGTGGAATGTGAAGTGACAGATCCTGTATCCCTGGAGCAATATGACTTATCCAGGTAAGCAATGTTATTTCTATGTTACCTTTAGTCTGCCTGCCTTTTAGATCTTAATTTTTATTTGAATGGTTTTAGGAATATCAAACAATGTTCGCAAAGTGTTTAAAGTATAATGAACACAGTCCAATGCAAACGTCTGATTTGAAATTCCTTTAACTCAAGTGCTGTTTCCATATCTCCCCTTTTTATCTTACTCCTTTCGCCTACATTCTTGACTAAGACCTCCTGCCACATTAACCTTCAATTTTAATATGCACTAACCATTGTTTAGTGCTCTTTTCAGATTCAGGACATCCCCTGCTTTTTTACATTTCCCTTTTGGGTACTACATATTTAGCTATTCCTTGCAACCCAAATTCACCAGCCTTTGTTCTTCCTGCACTTATCAGACCTACCCTGTCTGCTGCCTTAAACCTAGCACTTGCAAATTGCTGGCTGCATTACCACTTGTTTGTTGCCTTTATTATTTATTTATTGTTATTTATCTGTTTCTCCTCTGCTTTGCACTTTCCACTTCTCCCTCCTTCCATGCACTTTTCCCCTCCCCCTCTCCCATGCACTTGCGCGTTCTCAATGTCACTGGGCCTAGTAAGATTGCTGTTTTGTTCTCCCCTGTTCCCCCTCACGTGCCTTGTCGTGCTCTGAAACACTTGTGTACAAGTGCAATAGAAATAAAATATCAATCAAAACCCTACTTCCTTTAGCAGGGCTCTGGTTCAATTTCCATTGTATGTCTCTATACATTAATTTCAATGGCCATGAAAGCAATGTTTTAAAGCACCACCCCCAGAAAATAATCTTGCAGCTCAACTCAAACATCGTCCCAATACTACCTCCAGGACATGCAAACGCCCCTTTTCCAAGGGCATATATCTGTCGGGACCCTAATGTACTTTTGCAAAAAGATTTAAAATCCCTAGATCTCTTAAATCTGACAAAGTGGTAAGTCTGTGAACTTTCCCATCTGATTTCTGGTGCACATTTCCACCTGCCTTGTTCTTGCCACAATTTCTCTCCACCTCACATGTTATTCCTATTTCCTTTTTAAGCCTACCCAACTCCTCTCTTTTTCAGGCCGCAAGGACTTAGTTTATCTTGGAGACTGTTTTCGTCTAGAGGCAGTCCTAAAGGGAAGCGCTGCAAGTAAATTCACCAGGCTTATTACTATATTCAGTACCCCTTCCTCCATACATTTGCGATGCTCCATACCAACAGTTTCCCAAAGCAGCATAAAAAATAAGTAGCACGGCTAAAGGGAGGCTCCTTTGCCCATACACAGGTGTCATGCACTTCAATGTTCCATGATTTTTTTTGTTTGTGTTCAGAATAATTTTGTTTGCAATATTGTTGTTTTTCCCTCAATTGTTTGTAATTTTTGAAGAACAGGGATGTCATTTGCGATTTGAAAAGACTTAACACTAACACATTTAGAGTTGGTGGTAGCATTACCACGAAGGGTGTCTGTAAAACAGCATATAGATGACAACAAGTAGTGAGTCATTTTATGATGGTGTAAAAAATAAATCCTGCTAATGATTGGGTTTTAGCAATACAAATCCTGATCGGTCCAATGCTTCACATCCCGGAACAACCGGCACCTCAAGAATGTTCTACCCATGGGCATCCCCGGAAGCAACAAATTATGTGAAGGATCTCAACTCTGGAGCCAACTGCCTCAATTAAAAGGAAAATAGGCCATCTCTTACCAGAGTTTTGGAACTTTCTGCTGAGTAGCCATGAGTTCCTCAGTCTTGGCCATAGTGGTCAGAGGATACTGTAGTGTTAATTTCTCTTCCGGCCCCCTGCCCTCTTTCAGCCGATGGAGGAAATTTGGCCTGTGGCAGAGATGAATGTCATGGAACGGTTTTCTCTATAGAAAGTCGGACAGGGATTCTACTGTACATTTTTGCTGTATGCTATAAATTGGTGGGCCCAGTTTAATCTTGAGCCATTGTCCATTCAACAAGTGATCAGCGGCTCTATGTGAAAATGGTCCCTGGGGAAAAAAGTTGCCAGGTAGGCATATTTATTTTCTTCTTCTTTTCTCCCTGCACCCACAAAAGCTTTCTCTCACATATTCTAGGACCGTTGTTAATTCTTATTCTAACTCCAGTCCTAGAATATTTGAGGAATGTGCTTGATTTCTGATAGGCAAGACTGTATGCAGTACTCTTTGGGAGACTACACCAACCTTGTCGTCCTGTCAATAGGTAACCCAACCTTTGGTGTAAGTCTGTATTACACAGGTTGCTAGTGTGGCTGAGCAGACAGGCTTATCTCAAGAGGGGTCAATGTGAGCAGTAGGGTTTTTACACAGAGATTCACATTGACAACTATTCAAATAAACTCTCACACTCAAGGTTTCTTGATTACACAATTAATAATTTAACAGTCAGTTGAATAAGCCTTCTTCTGAAGGGAGCAATAATATAGAAGTAACACAAAAATATACTTCAAAATACACACTCTTAGTTTCTCTAAATCAGCAAGTACCCATTTGGGATGGAACACAAATCTTCGTCCACCCTGAGGTGACTTAAATAACTCGGAAACTGGACATTCATATATCATTGGTACATTTAGAGAAAAAATACTGAGGTTGGTGTCAAAGAAAAGGGTTTGGGAATAAAGCAAAGGTAAAACAAATATTCTGAAGCAGGTAAGTACTTTTTAATCCCCCAATGCAAAATAAATGAATACTTTCCTCGAGGAAAGATGAACTCCGAGGTAAGAAGAGTCTTTCAGGGAGCCAGGCCCGCCAATGTTAATTGAACAAAAGTCTGGGGAACCGAAGCACTTCTTGCAGGTAAGTAAATGTCTTGCACAATGTTTTGGAAGTCTTTGTAGAAAAAAATTAGAATCACTGTAGGACCACAAGCTGGGAGGCTTGTTAGGGGCAAAGCTCAAGCAACTCTGCAAAAGCAACCAAGACAAGTCTCAACTGAGAACTAGCAAGGCTACACAACAAGAGGTTAGCCCCCTTAGTTTTAAAGTACTTTTGGTTAGAAGAAATTAGTTTAAGCTGGCTTCTGTGTAGGTCTGCAGATCCTGTTGTTCCTGGGCCTCAGTCGTGGGGAAAAGAGGGAGGGGACGTCTGGGGACTCCTGCACTACGAATTGAAGGTCGGCGGCAGCAATGTGCAAACTTCAGATCAGCTGCACTTTGTGGTTTTAGCTCCTCACAAATAGCACCACTGCAGTTCTCGGATACCACTATGGACTTTCCTCGCAACTGGAGTTCAGCACTCTGTTGAGGTGGCTCTGGCGTCGTCAGTCCTGCTTCTTTGGAGTCTAGAGGATCTTCCGTGAGCTCAGGTCTGACTTAGACACTCACTCGATTCTGGTGTTCCTCTCCCTGGCACTAAGGTTCCTGCAGCGGCAATGGAAGTACCGCCAGCTCCGAGAGAATTTTCAGATGAACTCGTCTTGGGGTCGATAGGTCCCACCAACCCAAGGGGAGGAGTCGTCCTTTGCAGGTCTTCTCTAGTCGAGGCAGCCAGCATCTCTTCCAAGTTCTTCTTCAGATTCCTTCGTCCAGTGGTCGACTCTCCCTTCCAAGCACAAAGCCTCACCTTTTATACAGGTTTCTCCCATTTATTCGCAGCCTAGCTGTCAATCACACAGCAGGGTGGCTGTCCTCCGAGGACATCCCTCCAGCCAATCAGCCTTGGGTGCATTCCTGTAACCAAGGAGACTAAGCAGGGGGATTTTTCGGGCAGCTCCCTCGCCTCCTGCTCTGCCAGACACACTGGAGCCAGAGGCGAGGCTTCACTCGTGAATCCCGCCAAAGACAAAACGAACTAAGGGACCGAACATGGTTTGGCGCACAGAGTAAATATCAAGAAGGACCTTTCCTACAAGAAATGGCGAAAAAAGACCGGGCCATTTTGACAAAATGGGTGCCCATGGGAGCTTTACTGCAGCTGCAATTGCAACCCGCGGTAGAAACACACAATGGTAGGAAAATGTAAACCACTGCCACCATCTGCCATTAATCGTGGAAAGGGGTAACAGAAATATTACATGAGAAACTAGAAATGGGGGATTCTAAGTAACCCCTTGAGCACCTTATTGTAAGATAGTGTGTGCTGGGTCTAGAAAGTTACACAATGCAAGTAAAGTCAATTTCACTTCACTGCTCTCGGAAATAGTAGTTTCACCAAGAGAAGGTATTTAAACCTTTGGGAAATCTGAGACTTCCCTGTGCCACTGCACTGAAGGTGCTGTTTGTCACAATGTAAAGATGATGCCTATGGAGTTTGTTAAACTCCAAAGTCAAAGGAAACAGAGGCCAAATCACAGAAAAATACAGTAGAGAGTTGGAAAAAGGTCTCGCTCTCTCCCGGTTAGAAATTAAAAGTCCTAAAGTCAAGCAAAAAGAGCTGGGGGGTCTCTAAGGTAGAAGGGAATTGGCACATTTCTGAGATTTCTCCCTAACAATTTCTGTGGGAGTGCAAATTTGTGGAAATGTCGCCCCTTGGCGTCCTTTTCTGAGGTGAATATCACTGAACACTGTGATGGGCTGAAGTCCGTTTTACAAGGGAGTTTGTGGTGCAGACACTGGCCTGCGCCAGCAGGTGAAAGAGCTGTGGGCCATACTCTAAAGATGTATTTGATCACATCCATGTGTGATCCCTTCCAAACCCTCTGCCCATCGAATTTCACAGCATTTCTGCAGTTTTTAGCCAGCAGTTCCAGTGCTGGGTTGTGCCCTTTGGCCTCTACAAAACTCAAGTCTAAAAAAAGTTGATGGAATTGATCCCAGCCTGCCTTCAGCAGCAAGGATAGTACTTGTACTTGAATTACCGGTTTCGTGAGCTTTGTTGCTGCAGATATCTTAGGCTAGTCATCAGTTGATGGCTCTTCTCTTTATGTAAGTTTTTACATCAATGTCGAACATACACCCTAGTTATGACACTGGTGAAGTTTATTGCAGCAGTTTGGGAGCCAGCCCCATACAAGTATTCCCTTTAGAGGAGGTATTGTTCACCCTTCAGCTGGCTTTTAACTATTTAACTTCATCTGAATGGTCTTGATTAGTTCAGCCAGAAGATGTTGGTCTCATGGCGTCCTGCAATCTAGTAGTTATGATCGCT
This sequence comes from Ambystoma mexicanum, assembly GCF_040938575.1. Classification (NCBI taxonomy): domain Eukaryota; kingdom Metazoa; phylum Chordata; class Amphibia; order Caudata; family Ambystomatidae; genus Ambystoma; species Ambystoma mexicanum. The sequence continues at coordinate 1,175,897,865 of NC_090927.1, read as the reverse complement.
AGTCTCCTGACGTTCTACATGCATCTGTTATCAGTTAAAATTAAGAAAATAAACCTGATATGTAAAAAATCAAAACTTTTGCTAATTCATTTTTTGAAGGGATTCTATCCTAATTGTCTTTAAACAATGAAATGCAAAGAGAGTCAGTACATGCCCACCAGCATTGGTATCTTTTGTATTGTCTTTGATAGCCGAAGTGACTCTGCCCAGTGAAATTATGATGCAGGATTGACCACCCCTTTTTTGTTGGTTATATAACACTTAGCACAGCCAGCAGCTGTTGTGGTCCTTTTTTGTGAAATAGTGTGTTTTTTCTCAAACATTAATCAGTGCTTGCCCTTCACAGCCACGCCAAGCATTCCCCAAACCCTCCCCCCCAATAGACTCTTCCCCCCACCCCCCACACCCTCATGCATACATACAGCTATGGCAGAGTCAGACATATTGAGCTACACGGAAGCACACATCTTGAAAGCTATCAGTGGCCCTTCCATCTTTGATAACATTCCTGAGGTGGAAATTAGTGATCCATCAGTAACTCCGGAAGCTTTATTACGTGCCAAGAAGAAAGGATTTCGGACAGAACTCCACGGGCACTTACTGAAAGAATATTTAAAATCTATCAAGATTCCTGTAGGTCTACAGGTTCACATCCTCCCAGCAGTATTTTTAGAGGATGAGGAGTACAAAGTATGTTTTAGCCAGATTTCCACTAAATGTAGCAGAGATCTGATGTTATTGACTATGAATACATCAGAAAGACTGGCTATCGAACAGAAACAGGAAGTTCAGGAAGCTGCCTTTTTGGCAAGCAAGGCGGTTATAGAGGCAAAAAATAATCTTGAGACAGTAAATCAGGAAAGGGAGACATTTAAGAAATTCACCTTATTGAAAAAATCCCAGAAACTGAAAATAGATATTGCAGTGTTTTCAAAAGAGAAAATCTATCCATATTTGGCCAACGACTATGTACCACCAGATTGGAATAATAGATTGCAAAACAGGGCATTCAATAAAAAACAGTGGGTAACCTTTTCGGATACCAGCTCATCACAAAGCGACCCGGCTAATCAGTCTCGGTCACAGGGCACAAATAAGAGGCCAGAATTTTTTAGGGTGGGGAGGATCCGGAGGCAGACGTCCACCGAACAGAGGCAATGCCCCTTTAGTGGGACGGCTACAGACCTTCCACACCAGGCAATGGGGATATCCCAGGTGAAAACTGGTGAAGCAGTGGTGTTTAATTTATCCAAACACCTCCTAACTCCAGCTGAAGAAGGAGTCCTGAGAAAGGGACTGAGTTTTGCTTTCCGACTGGAGATAATTCAAATGACAATCTTGAAATCGAATTGAGGAGATTTTTCAGAACGATCAGACTTGGGGCGTTTTTCTTGAACAAACAAGATGGAACTATTCCCTCTCTATAACGGGCCTAAGACCGAACTCCTCTTTCACGCCTGACAACAGTGACATCCCACCGGAGATAATTACGCTTGAAAGAATTGTCTTAAGTCTTACCTCAGATCACGACTCAGGGCAATACATCACGACACAGCCAGAATTTGACCAAGGAGGAAAATGTGGCCTTAAAAAATCTATCCAGTAACAAAACAATAGTCATCAAGCCGGCCGACAAGGGCTGAGGCATAGTAGTGATAGACAGGCAACAATATGAGAACATGGTATTGGCCCTGATTAATAATGAAAATCATTACCTTAAAATCAGAATGGACCCCATAGATTAACTGATGAAAGTACTGCAAGAACTGTGCACACAGAGTATCGAGGCAGTTTTCCTACAGACAGAGGAGGTTTGTTATCTGACCCCGAGAGAATGTCGGATGCCAACAATCTGTGCGCTTCCAAAAGTGCATAAAAATCGTTTAAATTCACTGGGCAGACCCATCGTCTGTGTGGTTCCATTCTAGAACATTGTGGGCAATACATGGAGAAGGCCATTCACAAATTAGCGGAGGATTCACCATCCTTTATTTTTTTATTTTTTTTTTTTTTGGGGGAAGACACCATGGCCACCATAAACTATTATGAGGGCCTACCAATGGACGGTAACTCTACCCTTTCAGTGACACTAGACATTATCATCCTCTGCACGAACATTCCCCAGGAGGAAACAGCTGTGACTCTCCTTTGTGCCGGCGCCTGTTGAGTGTTGTCCAACTATTTCCTTGTGGGAGACTTGTAGTGGGCTGTTCTCTAAGTGGACAAGCGCAAGTGCCAGAGCTGAATGATCCTCTGCTTTGGACCGACAAGCAAGCATTTTTAGATAAGTAACCACTGGATAGTGTATGGTCACTCTAGGAAGGCCCCAGGGATTGCATTAAGGATTTGATGGTGTTCAGTATCACTGAGTTAGCAGGATGTATGTCTGCAGTACCAAGAGTTGTTAAAAGAGCTGTTATATAGCTTTCAGCAAATGTAACTCACGTTTGTAATAAGCAAACAGTAACTTTGTCAATTATATATGAATAGTTAAAGGAATGGTTCTGTAAAAAAATGTATTGTCCCTACGGGTCGGCCATGTGTTTTTAAGCCTAAGTCGCTCGATTTTAGAAAAATTTCCTATGGACCTTACCCGAGTTTTCGTCCATTAAGCGCACGCGAAAACAGGCACCAGGGAGCTGCCATTTTGTGATAATCCTATCACTTGCCGCATCGCCCTTGCTGACCTGCTTTTGCTGCACTAAATCATATCCCTCGCCCCTGACATTATCAAAACATTCATATTCCATGCCTCTCTCCGTGACGTTACTGTGCTGCGTAGGCAAACGCGCCCAGTCGTCTTCTACACGACTTCACACAGAACCCGGAAACCAACACACATCAACTCACAACACAGCGCGCCACAATTCGGAATATGAAACTGTACTTTAAAACCAAACAGCAACATGGTACATTTGGTAAAGTACATTTATTTGACATTAAATGTTTATAGAATATTCAGCAATTGCCATACTAACTCGGAATGCCATTTATTTTCTTTTATCTCTATCCGCAAAAACTGTTCCGTTTTATCGTGAGTCGCGCGCTGTTCCTTTATGGAACACAGGGTGTTGGTTTTCGTTAAAAGAAGCACTTTGGTCGCACGGTGAACCGCAAGGCTGATCCATCAACTAGGGACTAGTCCAGCGTAAAGGTTGATATGTTGCTTCTAGCCGCTAGTACCGCGTAAGGGCATATGGGCCCTTGGCGATCGTCCCATAAGATCGACAAAGTGGTGAAGTGGTTGACAAGAAGCTGCAGCTGGCGGTTGAAGAAGCCGTCTGCCGGGGTCTGAAACTGGTGGCAGTCGCAGTAGGGAAGGATATACCTGTTTTGAAAAGATAAAAATTATAATTGGTCTCGCCAGCCGATCTTTATTAATATTATTAATTGTATTTATTACGGCCAATCTGAAACTATTTGCTTGCAAGGATAGTGCAATGGAGTATGTTCGGCTCTAAAATCAATGCGAAAAGTAACAAAATAAATCGAGGTTAGCGCACAATGAGAAACGACTGTTTGTCTACATGCGTGTGGAACGTGGACCTGCATGCCCATGTGCCTGCTACAAGGACGATCCCACAAACGTTTTCCTAGCTCTTCATTCATTCATTTATTCATGCATCCATTCATTAATTCTTCATTCCGGTATAAAAGCGTCTAAAGAGTTACATTATATTTGCAATTTCCATTGTGTCTCTGCGTAATGCAGTCCGTAAATCCCACTGTGCTCTTGACAACGATTTTTCGTATACTGAACTAACATGAAACTCGGTCTAGTTTCAGAATGTTTTGCCTTATCGTCTCTTACGTTATTGCACCCCCCTTCAAATGAAGTTCTTTCGGCATGGTCCCTGTCTCTCAAGGTCATAAAACAGAACCTTATACTGCCAGTGCGAGTTGTGGGCCTCTTCAGGCCGCGAGCTGAAAATCAAAGCTGCTGACCTTTACTAGAAATTAGTATACATTCTTTCTTTGCAACATCCCGTAGTAAAGCCATCTGTGAGAACTTGAAGTTTCGAATCCATCTATGTACTGCGCCTCAATGTGCAAATGCGAACTGGCTTCTCTCCCATCTGCAACGGCTCGCTTGGCGCGTTCCAAGGCCTCCAATTTTGTCCTCGTTGTCTGCGAGCTTTGCAGCCCCAAAGAACCATAACTATGAAGACATTTAATTTTTGGGGGAAGGTCAGGGAAAGTATAAAGTACCTGAGGAGTTGAGTTGAAAGTGAGATTTATTGTTTGTTTTATTATTTGCAATACGCAAGCCTCCCCTCGGTTAACAGTGCGCAGCATTTACATGAGATTGCGAAAATTAGTTACATCAACAAAAATATATACATACACATATAGACATGGTCAGCAATATGAGGTGAATAGAAAGAGAATTCAAAGATGACACCCAGGTTGTTCGCCACCCAGGATGGTGAAGGTAGGGGTTAGGGTTAGAATACTTTGTATGTACACTGTTCAATAAAATTTATTTACAAAAAGACAATCGTATTACAATTATTTAAACCGTGATTTGTACTTCACAACCAGCTCTCCTTTGGGTGGACATGGCACAGTGGCAATGTTGGTGGCAATGGATCAGTGCTCTGCAAAGAAATGTTCAAAATTCCATATCTGTGCTTCTCTAATACAGCAACAATAAGGCTTTTGACAAAGGCGAACTCCATTTCCTCCTAGACTGGTTTGATCACCCATTGCTTACTTCTTTTTGAAAAGGCCTTAGTGTAGCGTGGCATCCTTACATTACCCGTAGTCCTAGATTGTTCACGGCTGAGATTCTCGTTATGGGCCAAGACGGCAAGTAGAGTCCTATGTCTCATGCCCTGTATGCTGAAATGCAAGCGCTTTGTCCTGTACTTCAGGCACATATTGTGGAACACCTCCAACCCTCCTGTGTGACAGAATTCTGTCAGTCCACTCAAATCTCTTGATAATTTTATAGAAAACAATCTTCTGAATGGCTTTGTGTGTCGGTGAAGATGGAATCAACCACTTGCCTCCACTGGGGACAAAGGGCCATTTCACATTGGTCAGAAATGTAGGTTTTCTGACCAGCGGTGCACGTTGGTACAGTGGTGCATCAGTGACCGCCATTCTTCAAGTAGTATTTCCAATGACCCTTCACAAGTTTTGGAGCTCCACCAAAGATGGTTGCTGATAGACTGGGACCACTCTGAAATACTTTCCAAACCTTTTTTTTTCCCTGCAGCCGAGATTTTCTTATTGATTGATTTAGCAAGATGCCATACGTCAAATTGATGTTTAATATGTGGGAACTGCTCTCTCATTGTCTTGACAATTGAAACGTGTCTGTCCGTGGCTTTGAGGTCGATGTGTATTCCCCTCGATTGTAGATATTCCACTGATTTTATAAATCCTAGTTTCTCCATGGCCACTGAGGATGTACATTGTGTTACCTGCACCACCACCGAACTCACAATTTTCTTACTATCTATGTCCTGAAAGTGGTAGGTGCATTACTTGGCAGAAAATCCAGGGCTGTCGCACTGTCCATCACCGGCTAGCCTGAATCGTTTGCCTTCGAATGTACTTTCTAGAGACAATTGTTAAATTTTCCAAGCATCGCTAATGGCCGGAAACAGATAATCATGTTGGTATTTGTAGTACTGCGTTTTTTTAAATGAAATTGAGTCCCACAAACGGAAAGAAAGACTCCAACTTTCTAAAACTGGACCCACTAAAAAGTGATGCATCTGCACACAGTAGATTGCCTGCTGGCAGTTTCCCCAGCATCGGTTGTGCAGACCATGAGAACGTATGATTTAATCTACAGGCGGCATTTATTTTGACATTGCTGCCTTTTTTTTGACGAGTGACATGAATCAATGGCTTCCCACATACTTTCCCTCTAACGGAATGCCCACATTTCATCATACTTATAATATTCATCAAACAACTGTCGAATACTATGTATTTGCCCTCTTTCATTAGACTGTCATCCGGCATCAGAGTTGTTTCGGCCTGTGACGTTGAGGACATATCACCACATTTGAAATAAATATCGCTGCTATCAAGTACTGATGCGTCGGTGAATGCTGCTGCTGGTTCATTCTCTGTCATTTCAACATCTGCTACTTCAACATTGATGGGAGAACACAACTATGTCGACAGCTCTTTTGGTGGCAATTTTTTCGCGGGTGTAGATTGTGTGAATTGATCTGCAACTACTTCAGAGCTATCTTCAATACATCCAGTATCATGTTGTGGCCGCACTGTAGCAATGGTCCAATACAACTTTGCTGGATTCTCCGGACACATTCATTTCATGTTCTGGCCATTGGACATGAGCATCTCGAGTCTCAACACGCGGCGTCTGAATTAATAGTTCCTTCATAGTGTAAATGGTCTGGCAAGCAACATCTCTCATTCGCTTCACTGTCTGTGTATGTATAGTTCGGACACCCACGGGTAACTAGAGGATAGATTGGAAAAGGGATGTTCAGTTTAAACACAAGATAAAGTATAGTACAATTGACTGGAAAAAAACAATAAAATAGTCCCCAGCACAAAAAAATTTCTAAAGTTATGAACTGTTTGTAACTAACCTTATTTTTGTTTCTTTTCTTTGCAACTTTTTTGACTCGACCTTCAACATCTGCACGCTGTAGCTCCGATTCGTTTCCGCATCTCTTCCCTTCCTGTTGCGCTGCAACAACTGTCTTTTCTGTATCTGCATAGACAGCACAGAATGAGGCTCCATCGACTCCCTGAAACATAGTACTTTCATTACAGTGCATCAAAATATTGTTAGCATAAAACACACGTGAGGACGAACACACAGGTGCATCTCAATAGCCAAACACGATTTAAACATTGTGTGGAACAATCAAACGACAAGTATTCGAGCTCTGATGACCTAGTTCGATGGAGCTGTCCGTATCCATACCTCTGGCTCTGCATGGACTTCCACGAATGATTGTATTGAAGAGGAGGCATCCGCATCTCCCTGAAACACAGTACTTGCATTAGTATGGTTTTCAATATTGTAAACATAACACACACTTGGGGTCGACGGCACAGGTACATATAAAGAGATAACCACAAATGTTGCATTGTCTAAAAGAATCAAGGAATATTTAAATATGATCAGATTTAATCGACTTATTTCTCCGATTTCTTTACATCTGCATCATCTAAATGGGATCTTGTGATTGTAGTGGAAGCTCCATCGTCTCCCTGAAACACAGTACTTGCGTTAATAGGGAAGAAAGTATAGAAAATGGAATCACGTTATATGATCACGCTCGATGGAGCTGTCAGTATCCATACCTCGTGCTGATGAAGAATATCTATGGATGTTGTAAATGTGGTGCGCACTTCCGAAAGCTGTTGCGCCGATTCGTATCCGCATGGTCCCGCTTCCCCTGGAATGACTTGATTGTCAGGCTCTGCATCAAGTGCGTGGGTTGCCGCTTCAACAACTGCCTGAAACATAGTATTTGCATTAGTAAGGATTACAATATTGAAAACACAACACACACTTGGGGTCGACCGCACAGGTACATATCAATGGCTAACCACAAATGAAACATGGTGTAGAACAATCAAATGACAAGTGTTCCAGTCCTGATGATCACGGTCGATGGAGCTGTCAGTATTCATACCTCGTGCTGCTGAAGAACATCTAGGGCTGTTGTCAATGTGGTGGACGCTTCAGCATCTCCCTGAAAGACCGTACTTGCATTAGTATGGATAACACTAATTATAACTGAAAACAAACACCAGGGGACGACAACTAAGGTGTATATAAATTAGAAAGCACTAACCAAACAATTGGTAGAATAATCACACGATACATAAAAACTATTACTTGACATGCATAAAACAAGTCTGTAGCGGAATAGCCAAGTATGATTACCTGATACGCGCTAGAAGTGGTTGATAACTGCGGGCACGTCACGGATGTAGAATGTTCTTGCTTCAGATTCAGTGGATAGTCAAGCAGTTGTAAAGGTAAATTATTGTTTGATAATGAAATGCAAATATGAAAAAATTGCCATGTAAACCGACATAATACTTGAGAATAATGCTATTGAAAATGCGCAATATAGTACAGTTCCCTGTGCCCATAAATAGATTTCCTTTGGGGGTTATAAAATCGAAAAATAATTTATTGATAAATGTCATTATTCAAAAAGCTATACTCTCATATCAATATCGAAAGTATTACAAGGGACACAACACCTAAAATATCAATTAATCCATTCGGCTACCTACACACTACCGCAAGGCCTAAAGCAAAATCCGGACACTTGACTCACCAGTGGCGGAATGTGGATGAATAGAGTTGGAATAGCGTTTGCGAGCAATTTTCATGTCGTTCGCCGTTTATTCTTCTTTGTTACCCAAGATGTGGCGTTACATGTTTGAGGAAAAGTGCCGGCTGCAGATGCGGTATCGATCACCCCTTTTGTCCTCTAAGACTTGTTGGACTCTACTTTCCAGCTCATCCAGTGGATATCCGCAATGTCTAACCCATTCTCTTATTCGATTAACAGTTTTCGGGAATACATGCATTGTAGTGCCTACAGATTTAGCATGGGTCTTCGAAGGGCAACCGCTAATCGAACAGGCGTGCATTGTTGAAAATTCTGAAAAGTATATATCAAGATTATTATAAAACCTTGATGGATAAAAATCTCATAAAAAAGTAAATGAACCATACCATGTTCAATGCAAGGTTTGTTTTGCTCGCCGGAACTATACCAGTTCATCATGTGCGGCTTAGTATTTGCATAAATTACAGAATTTTTTTAAATGATGTGACTAAACTCTGAACATGTGACTCGTCCCTTGGATGTTCTGTCTTGCACGAAAAGGAAACATCCTTACATTATAGACTGGACCCCCGAAGGATGCAATTCGATGACAATTGACACAGATGAAAATAAATAGATCTATTGATAGCATAACAATTGAAACTCAAGTCCATAGCAATGAGACCAATGACCATAGCACTATTGGGTACTGTAATCGCAAATAGATATGTAAAAATGACCAAAATATGACTAGGATACATGGACTTACCTTGACCAACAAACAGTTGGATTCAGCAGGCCGAGCTGTATGTTGCAGGAGAACAGGTAGATGGCCACAGGTAGCACACTGATGAGTTTGCTTGAAGCGGTCACAGATATATATATCAAGTGGTTTATAAAGTATTAGAAAAGGGTGTGTTTGTGAATGAATGACGTGTGTATGTCGTGGTATTATGTGGTTTGCAGGGGGGCGGCCGGCCTCAGGGGAGGCCTGCCTGGAGACACGGGGTCTGAGGAGGCCATGTGAGCCATGGCCCCTGGGCGTGGGATACCTTTTGAAGTGTACATGCTGTTTGGCACCTTGGCCGTTTGCGCCCGTGACAGCCCCCCATGCCAGCGGTTATCCCCGGGTGCGAACTGCCTTTGATAGAGGGGGGTGGGATGGATGGGCGGGTGGGCATGCAGGCAAGTGTGTGGGAGCGAGGGGCCATCGGGCCCCTCTCATCCTTTACTTCTCAGTAGAAACTCGGACCAAGTGCCTCCAGTAGTGGGTTCGCCCCTTGCCCTTATGTGATGTTAACTTTGGTTGACATTCGCGTAGATGGGACCACTGAGCAGGACCCAAGGCATCCATTTTTGTACCCCCATTCCACTCCATCTTGGTGACCAGGCCTCACTGCGCAGAGCACATGGCCCCCACCCTCGTTCCCACTCTGACTGGACAACTCCAGAGGTATTTGCAACAGCTAATAAATGTAACACATCACTCTTCCTCTGAGATCACTGTCCTGCATGTGAACCAGCCTGAACTAAGCACATAGCTCGTTCATCTCCACAAACGTGTCCTTGCCCACGCACCCTCGCCAGTGGAAACTTACTGCCATTCTGACCCTGTTTCCCTGCAAGGTATTCTATTCATGTGCCAGACCACTGACCACGCCATGATGCCCACCTAGCAGATCCCCAACTAACATTAGACCCCTACTGCAGTATATTGTTGCCTATCAATAACAAATGCCACACACCGGAGATTCTTGTGAGCACAGACCCACACTTCAAACAGTGTATTATAGTGGTCAAGACCCTTAACCTAAGGCCTGTATAATCCAGTGTTGATTGATAGTATAGATATGTGTGACTTTTATAGAGACATAACCGACTGAAAGACTTTGAACAAGTGTTATTTAGTGCATGCATTATTGAGAATATATTATGTTAGCTTAGATAGTGACCACCCTGCTTCACAGCGACCTGACCTTCACCCATTCGGAGCACAGATGTCTGACGTCCATCCTTGAATGGAGACACATTTAATTCATTTAAAAACACTTGATTCATTTAAAAAATCAAAACAACCGTTGTTAAAATATATGTGGTGTTTTATTTTGCATCTTATTTTGATGACACAAAAATACAAGTCTTTACACATTGTACAGGTCAGGTTGCAGCACAGTGAGAGAAAATCCCCTGTACTGACCGCTGTCACTCGGGAACGTTTCTCTTATGGCACGAACGGCAGAGGCGGGTATTACTCTTCGAACGCAGTGTCCAAGCCTCCCGTGAAGCCACCATGTAAAGGAACGATAGGCCACCAGCCGGTACCACCTGTGAAAAAGAATGATACAAACTGTTTTTAAATGACCAAGATAAGTTTAATAAACGTTTGTTGTCAATGACAATTCTTGTTACTAATGGCATTCTGCTCGGACAAATGCTATCTAGACACTGCACACTATTGAACGACTTTCATGCGTTACAATGATATGTATATGTATTTTTGGATATAGTAGAAGACCATAAAATAGGAGTGGCATGACAAGCAGAGTATACTTACTCGTTACTCGGATTACGAGGACGAACAGTTGCGCGAAGTTCGTGCATAAGCACCATCATTATCCTCAACACGGACCGTGTGAGGCAGGCTGCCCTGAAGTCTGGCAGCTCGGTGATGCATTGCAGTCGTGGCTCGCCTTCCGAAATGTAAGCCACGAATCCCGAGTTTTCACAGCAGCAGCAGTTCTCGTCCTCGGTTGGCATTGGCTTGCACCGATTGCATGTGCACCAGGTGGAAACAACGTCCATGCGACTAGGTCCAGGCTCTACAGCTGTTGAATCGTCCTCCCAACTGCCGTCCGAAGCCCCATCGTTTTCGCGTGTTTCCCTTTCCAGTAGTTCCTCCTCGGTATACTCGGGCTCGTACATGCAGGGCATTGTTGTAGCCATTGTGTGTTAAACAAACTAAAATAATTTATAGCGGTGGTACTGGTATCTGTTCACACGGGCTACAAGCAACGAAGGTAGCTGACCAGAGCACAGAAACGAGTCAGAGAATACTCAAAGTAACACAGAGAGGAATGGAATCGAAAATCTGCTGCTGTGCGTTGTGAAACGGTCTGTTTATACTTATTGAGGAAAGAGGCGTCCTGCCATTTCCATGGCGACACATCATTAGCTTAAACGCAGCGAATGTTGACACGAGATGTGCTTTGGCGTTGTGAAATGGGCGGTACGCGTCTGCTGATGACAGGCTCAGGGGCGGGGGATATGATTTACTGCCGCAAAAGCAGGTCAGCCAGTGCGATGGGGGAAATGGTAGGATTATCACAAAATGGCAGCTCCCTGATGCCTGTTTTTGCATGCGTTTAATGGACGAAAACTCGGTTAAGGTCCAAAGGAAATTTTTCTAAAATCGAGCGACTTAGGCTTAAAAACACATGGCCGACCCGTAGGGACAATAAAAAATGTTACTGAACCATTCCTTTAAGCCTTATGTCTTCTAGGGTTTATAGAGAATATGTCGAATGACATTTTTTCAAATGCCATAATGTCGGGGGGAAAAATGCCGAAAAAAATGATTTTGATGTTTATTTTATTTTTTTTATTCATTTTTTTATGGGAGTGTTCCCCTCCTAACCCCCCGTTTTTTTTATTTTTTATTTACAGTTCATTTTTACTAGCTAAACGAACAAAAACATAAAAATAAAAAAAACACATTCGAATAATTTTTTTTCAACATTGCATTCGAAAAAATGTTTTCGACATTTTAACTAGATACAGACTTCTAGATGTGTCCTAATGCTCTTTTATTCACGTTCCCACACACACAGATTTTAATGTCAGACAGTTGTGATTGTAGGTTACCAGCTGGCCTGGGGAGCCAAGTAAAGCTCTTGGTAGCTATTGCTGTCAAGCAAACCATGCTCTCCTAAGCTATAACCAGGAGCTAAATAGTTCCAAGCAATTTTGAGCCATGAAGCCCCTGAAGGAGATTACACATGAGGTATTTTACCTTTAGATCTGCACCTTTGTTATAATTCAGAATCTAGACAGGGATCAATATTCTGAATATACTATCTTGGGCAGTCTGGATGCCTGGGCTAGGGAGGATTGGTGCTTTCTATACAAGGTAGAGGGGACCATCTCTGAGACACAATATTCGTTTAGCTACCTGTGACCAATCTCGTACGGAAATGCCATTTATGCAAAGCACTTTCCCAGGCAAAGTGGCATTGTGAGCATCTGGCCAGATGTTGACTTAGATTGTCTGGTCCCAATTGACACTTTGGCCTGGGCTAGGTCTGTTACTGGGCAGATGTGGGGCAAGAGTCTATCCATGGTTAGATAGCCATTGCCAGTTTGAATGATCCAGACCATTAACACTGGTGGTTTGTGGGAGGACCCTGGCTCGAATTTAGGATAAAGACTCCTCCTTCAGCCATTCTTCAGATTGGCGTTGGAGCAGGGACCCCTACAAAGATTTGCAGCTTTCTGAAGACCCACGGACGGCAGTTGACTTCAGCATTCCCTCCTGCCAAGATCCAGGGAAGTCCTGCCCTTTATTGATCTCGTAAAGCCTCTTGTCAGTGTTTCGACTCTTGAGCCGATTCGCCAAAGAAGTCTGGACCCTTGGGTGCAGATCTGGACTGTTGATTTGTTTGGACGTGCCGTGGAACCAACCTTTGGGCTGGCCAGCTCAGTTGAGGGTATCTGTTGTGCTTCGGTTCCCGTTCTGAGTTTACGCTTGGAATTTCTCAGGTCACCATCTTGTCTCCCAAGAACAGCCACCCCACCCCCCAGCTGCTGCTCTCGACCTTGAAAAGGTGAATTTTTTAGCAGTGTTTATTTTCGCTACATGAGTCACCTGCTGTGTCCTGGTACCCTCCTGACATCGTGCGACCTGCGGTGGTCTGTATCTCTGGGTGCTTGGTTCTCCAGTTGCAAAGCACCAGGAAACATCTCACTATAGCTCTGAACCATTTCCTAGCTGGACCCATTCCCGTTCCTGAAAACGAAACCTGCAGCCGTAGCCCATTTACCCTCTTCAATGGAACCACTGATTGGAGTAAAGCGGGTGAGTTTACATACCTGTTCCCATCAACCCTCCTGCCACATAGCTGTACGTGTGCAAAGCCCTGATCCCCTAGCTCTCCCTTGCCTGGTCCTGATTGCTGGAATTCTTGCCAAGGCTTTGCCCCCAAACGGCCCCCCTTCCCTCCACCTTCCCCCAGACTTCCTCTAGAGTAGTATAATTGGGAGAGAACCCTAATCTTTTGAACGTAGCGTTGTTCTTTCACCTGCTGGCTTTACCACTACACTGTTTCTTTGCTTTAAAAGACTCCCGACATAGATATTTATTTGCGGCTTGTGACTTATAAGGGCACTCGGTTACTCACCTTAGTAGGGAAGAACTTTCTAAGAGTTAGGGGCCTTATTTTATAGGGCAGGCTAAAACTGTTCCCATTGCCTTTATAATGTTTCTTAACTTGGTTTCTCAGCATTTTAATTGTTTTTGCATTTACTTACCCATTTTTACTTTCTTTACTACATAATTTTCCATGTTTCATAATTGAATCACTTATAACTTTCTTAAAAGTAAAGTGCAGGTGATCTCTAGTAAGATCACCATTTGTGAATGTATGTATGTTGTGTTTTAGTAAAAATACTTGTCTGCTATTTTCATTGCTTTAGTGTGTTCAAGCCTAATAAACGGTGTAATATTTTATTACTGACTGATTCGATTTATTTCAATAAATAAATAGGTAATAGTTTCGGATGCATAGGATCGAATGCCAAAAAGGTTGAATCAAAAGGACCTAAAACCAAAAAGTCAAAAAAAGTTTTACATTTTAAAAAAAATAAAAAAAATGTGGGGGTTAGCCCCCCCCCCCCCAAACGCCTTTTTTTGTGGTAAAACCACTTTTTTTCTAAAACGGAAACCCCCAAAAAAATATAGAAAAAAAAAAAATCAACCCTTTGGTTTTAGGCCAAATTGAGTCGACCCTTTGGCATTCGATCCTTTTGTATTAGGTACTTTAACTGGACACCCTTTTATGTCTTATAGTATCATTAAACCACCCTCTTATCTCCTGAAATCCTAAGCCTTACTGCCCTTCTACCAGTTTGACTGCCAGGAAGGTAACTGGGAAGATGGTTTTGTAAATTCATCTAGTACCAAATGTCATTTTACATATGGTACCAAGATATTATTGAAGGCAAGAGGTCACAAAGGTTACTGTAGACCTTTACTTGTGTTTGCTCTTGACCTCTGCACTTTTCTGTAAAATTGTTCAAGCAAAATTGTGCCTTGAATTTCAGCTTGTCAAGATTTGCTGAGGGGAGTACAGAAAACTGGTATGCAATGGACAATTCAGGTCAACGGAAGAAATACTATATAAATGTGTGCCGACCTCTGAACCCTGTGCCAGGATGTGCCCAAAATGCTTCAATCTGTCAGATGACCTATGAAAAAGATCATGTAAGCCTTTTTTGTTTAATTGTATCACAATTTGACACTGCAATTTTTTGCTTAGCTGATACTTTATACATCTCCTTAAGAAAACACGAGGACAAATATGTCGGTGCACAAAAGGGGGTGCAACCTAAAAAAACATATGATATGCACTAAGCTTGCTATTGTCTTCATGTCATACTGGAAGGAAGACATTTTCCATGAAAAATGTGTTTACGTAGAGGATTCAATTTAAATAAGTGGTTTACATATGGAAACATCTGGACTAATGCCGATCCTGCATCCTTTTGGGAGTTCACTGGCCTTTTTCAGGATACAATCTCATGTACACCTGGAAACCTCACTTGTAGGGTTCAGAAGCCCTTGTACTCAGAACATTTCACGTTTTTGTGATGCTGTCTAGTTTTTGGTAGCTCCTTATCGTGTCAGCAGGTATCGGCAGGGGAGGGCCTCGGCTAGCAGTCAACCAGCAGCGACTAGTAAGGTAGGAGTGGACGTGTAGTGTACAATCCCTCACACGTCGAGGTCCCTCAGACTGTTTTTTTCCGCCCAGAATACTGGTAGCCTTATGCAGAGCTCATAAGAGACATTGCCATTTATTTGACCCTTGTTCGTTTTTTGTCCATTGTTTACTTAAACCACCTCCAGCCCTCTTTCGACAGCCATTCAACTTCCCCAATCTTGACTCGGCGGTGGTTTTAATGGAGGTGATCCTATCAGCGCTGCCGAACACGTGGCCCGGCCTCGCCGGCCTACACAGTAAGGGTGAATGGGGGTTGGTGTGGACATTTCTGTTTCTTCTAGAATGCCTTTCCCTTTCTCCCCCCCCCCTTTCCTTCCGAGTCGTTATCACTGATTACATCCTCCGCTATGGAGAGGACTCCTTTTAGATTTTGCCCACGTTGTAATGGCAAATTTCCTTGGAAGGACAAGCATAAGCGGTGTAAACGCTGCTTACCCCTCGACCACAACGAGGCCGGGTGTGCGGCCTTTAAACTCCTACGTCCAAAAACTTTGAAGGAACGCAGGGTCAAAAGGTGGGCAGTCTACGGCATGTCGAAGGCTGATTCAGCACCCGTGGCTCCCGGCGCCAAGTGTGACGAGGGGGATAGTGATAACGCTACCTCTGTAACAGAGGTTGTTGACCTCTCAATGGAGCGCTCGCGCTCCATAATGTCTGTCCTCGGCCCCGAAACGCTCTGCTTTGGCCCTACTCTTGGGGATGTACACCCCGGCGATGCTGACGCGCACGAAAAAGTCACTAAACACACAACTCACGGCCATTCCTCGAGTAAATCGAAGAAGGCCCCAGCTCCAACGGAGACGCCGTATCAACTGGCAGTCTCTGCCGACCGTAAGGGTCGCCAGCCCTCCCCGCAGCTGCATGCGCGCCTAGCGACTGGGCGGTCTTCAACTATGGGCGCTACCACCAAAACGTCATTCGAAACGCCTCGTAAGAGGGCGTCCGTCGACGGTAAGGTTCCGGCTCCGCCGAAAACTATTCACGACCAGCCCTCGACGGAGAAAATCGTTGTGGAAAGCATAGCTAGAATAGTCTCCAAAGATGCGCAGAAACAGCTGGTGAAGGAGTCACCAAAGCCCGCTCAGAAGGCCAGAGAGACGCCGATATCTGCGGAGGGTACGCCAGAACCTCCCCCCCACGTCGAAGGGAAAACGTCCCCAGTGCCGGGCCCACAAGAAGGTTTCTCAGAGGGTGACGGGGGTATATCCTCCACGCTATGGGAGAGATTTCGACACCTAGAGGCGGAGGAGCAAGGCTTTCCGCCACTAGACCGTTCAGGGTTATCCCAGTGGACTATGGAAAGATTTGAATCATGTATGGACAGGCTAGATAGATTTGTGTCCACTTCTGAACACATTACACCCAAACGGCCAAGGGAGGTGCTCCCTGAAGACCCTAGGACCAAATTCTCAAGACTTTTTGACCCACTTGAGGAAGAAATTGATACATATGACCTCACTGAAGACGACCCACATTTTCAGGAAGAGGAAGAATTCCTAAATCCTGAGGATCTACAAGACCCTGTAGGGGACTTTTAGGAAGACCCACACATATGTGAACCACAGCCCTGGCAGTCACCAGGGGCGTCAACAGCCCCTGATGTTTTAGATCTGCCCTTCCCTCAGACCACACCGGTCAGAGACCCTTCGCCTGTGGATGATCAACCCACTTTCAATGCACTGCTACGCAAGGCGGCAGCACATTTTCAAATTGAGACAGGGTAAACTACCCCAGAGGTAGATTTTGTTGAGAGAATAATGAAAGAAAAGCCACCTGCTAGCCAAGCCATACCCCTTCTCACCTCAATTAAGAGACGCCTCGTTCCCTCATTATCTACACCTGCATTGGTTAGAGGGGTCAATCCAAGAATCGAGAAGCTTTTTAGCCCCTCACCTTCTGATCCCTTATATATTAGGGGTCATTCCATACCTGATTCTCTGGTAGTAACCACCACGAGGAAAAGGGCGGGGGTTCCGCTATCTACTAGCACGGCACCTCCGGATAAAGAGGGGAAGAAGATTTATGCCTTAGGGAAGAGGATTACATCCATGGCAGCTTTTGCCACGCGTATTGCCAACAATATAACTTTGTTGGCTAGCTACGCCGATGTCCAATGGGGACTGTTGCGCGAAAGCCTACAAGAAGCCCCTGAGCCCTTGCGAACCCGCTTATTAGCCACTGTGACAGAAGGTACTTGGGTAAACCAAAGCATCATCAAGAACACCTTAGATGCTGCGGAAACGCTGACCGTTCACTAGTCCAGGGTGTACTTCTTAAGTGACATGCTTGGCTCAGAAACTGAGGTTTCAAGCCAGAAACACAGGCGTCCCTCATCAACAAACCCCTTGAAGACTCAAACTTGTTGGGCAAGGCGGTTGATGACGCACTGAAAACAGCTAAGAAGGAACAGGAAACTCTAAAAACCCTGGACCAAATCACAAGACCACCTAATAAGTGAGGTTATGGCAACAGGTGTTTTTTTCGTGGCCAACGACCAAATCAACAATAATACACCTCAGCCAGCAACTGGTCCTCCCCTCAGGGAACCAGTGGACAGTATGCTCAAAGAGGACAACGTTGTGTCAAGGGAAGAAGTCGAGGCCCCACTCCCAGAGGCTCCGCAGCTACCAACACCAAATGACCCGAAAGTTCGGGTCCCCTCCCATGCATCTCCGGTCGGGGGCTGCTTAACATCATTCCTGCAAGCATGGGAGGGAATTACCACAGACCGTTGGGTACTGTCAACAATAGCCCATGGTAACTGCATCAAATTCAGTCGATCCCCAACATTCAGACCCCCAAGGGGAAGACGCCCATCACTGGAACACCTCTCCATCCTTCTTCAGGAATTCGAACTGCTGCTAGAAAAAGTAGCCATAGAGGTTGTGTCTCTATCACAGGTAAATGAGGGTATTTATTTAGTGTACGTCGCTGTACCCAAAAAGGATTTCACCATGCGCCCAATATTAGATCTGCGCCCAGCGAACAAATTCGTAAAAACCCAAAAATGTCATATGGTGACTTTGCAGGAGGTAATCCCCCTGCTTGCACAGGGGGATTACATGGCAACACAGGACATGAAAGATGCATACTTTCATATTTCAATGTTGCCAGCGCACAGGAAATACCTCAGGTTCATGATAGAAGGCAAACACTATCAGTTCAAAGAGCTAACCTTCGGCATAGCCTCAGTGCCAAGGGTATTCACGAAGTTACTGGCAGCGGCACACCTGCACAGGTTGTCCATTCCAGTCTATCCTTACCTCGACGACTGGCTCATAACAGGGGATTCTTACGAAACATGCTTCTCAAATACCCAAAAGACAGTAGACCTTTTGTTTCACTAGGGCTTCTCCATCAACGAGAAGAAGTCCAGTCTATACCCCAGCCAAGTCAAGCAATTCCTAGGGGCTCTAATTCGAACAAGGGACGACCTCGTCTTCCCCTCCGAGAGGGTCCAAAACATGCTCTTTCAGATCCCTCAATATTTAGCCGGTCGGGAGGTGACGGTACGCAAAGCCATGCGATTGCTAGGGATGATGGCGTCATGTATTTATTTGATGCCTCACGCGCACCTGCGCATGCACCCAATACAAGAGTGGCTCAACAGCCAGTGGTGTCAGGCCAGCGGACACTGGGACAATCTAGTGGTGGTCTTGCAGGCCTTGGTGGTCGAAGGAAAACCTTGTATTGGGGAATCCCTTTGCCACCCGCTCAGTGGACTCCACTCTAACCACAGACGCATCCCTCACAGGATGGGGGGCTCACCTATCCCATCAGACTGCACACAGAGTTTGGACTCTGAGTGTGGCGTCCAAACACATAAACTTGCTGGAGCTGCTGGCGGTTTTCAAAGCACTGAGGCTTTCCAGACACACCTTCAAGGAAAGACAGTGCTAGTCCTCTCAGACCGCACCACGGCCATGTACTACCTGAACAATCAAGGGGGTACTCACTCTCCAGGACTGTCCAAGCTGTCCCAGAACATCTGGAAGTGGACTCTTAAACACATGTTCCTGTTATCTCAACATGTACCAGGGGAACTCAATCTTCTGGCAGACGGACTCAGCAGAGACTTCCCTCTGTCCGCAGAGTACGAATGGCGACTACACGAAGACATTGTCTCCAACATTTTCGCAGAATGGGTCTTCCCAGAGATCGACCTGTTTGCAACTCTGGAGAACACCCAGTGCCAAGATTGCGCCTCTAGGTACACCCAGAACCGCTCCAAGGGGAGCGGTCTCTGGATAACATGGTCAGGGAAATGTGTACCCCCCCCCCGACTCCCCTTCTCAACAAGATAGTGCACAAGATGCACCAGGAACCAGTTACCATGATACTGGTGGCCCCCATGTGGGCCTGCCAACCCTGATGGAGATGTCGCTGTCTCCTCCAGTGAAACTACCCTGCCCGTACAACACAGGACAGGGGCCACACACTGCATCCAGGCCCACAGACCCTGAACTTGGCAACCTGGCTCCTGAGGTCATTGAATTTGGACATTTGCACCTCCCACAGAGATGCATGGACATTCTCAGAGAGGCAAGGAAACCGAATACTCGCTACTGCTACTCTAGCAAGTGGAAACGGTTCGTCTTCTGGTGTCAGTCAAAAAGCATCAACCCTGTTGACTGCTCTCCCACACATATTGTTCTATACCTGACTTTAGCTTAGTCTTTAATTTGATGAAAGTCCACCTAGCTGCGCACTCCGCCTACACTACGTCTCAACATAAGGTGTCATGGTGGAAATTTCTAGTTATTAAAGCCTTTATGGAGGGAGTGAAATGAATTCACCCTCCGATATCTAACCCATCTCCCGGATGGGACCTGAACGTTGTACTAACCAGGCTAATGGGCTCCCCATTCGAACCAATGCACAAAGTAACCCTTAAGGATCTCACTCTTAAAACTGCTTTCTTGATAGCTATCACCTCCATTAGGCGAGTGAGTGAACTACAAGCGCTCTCTGTATTAGATCCCTTTGTAACAGTTCATAAATATAAGGTGGTTCTACGCACACACCCTAGGTTTGCACCCAAGTTAATTTCAAAATTTCACGTCAACCAGTCTATAGAACTACCAACGTTCTTTCAAAACCCATCAAACTTGGGAGAAAGGAGCCTGCACACACTTGATGTGCGCAGGGCGGTCATGTTTTATATGGAAAGAACTAGACCACTGAGAAAGACTAATCAGTTCTTTGTTTCAGTGGCGGCAGGAAGAGAAGGAGATGCAGTTTCCAAATCCACTATATCTAGATGGATTGTGCAGTGCATCACTCTGTTAAACTCTTGCTAAGAGAGAACTGCCCTTCAAGCCTAGAGCACATTCTACTCTAGGCACTGGGGCATCCATAGCATTCATTGCAAATGTTCCCCTTGAGTCCATTTGCAAGACGGCATCCTGGAGGTCTGTACACACCTTTACAAAACACTATTGTCTAGATGCCCATTCTAGATCTGATTCCCAGGTGGGACAAGCAGTACTAAGACATCTTTTCTCTACCGTTCCTTCTCACAACCCACCACCAACTCCGGGTACTGCTCGCTAGTCTATGCACAGCATGTGATTCTAAGCAGATTAACAAACATCAGAAGACATGCATTACTTAAAGTAAAAGCATTTCTGATGGTTGTATCTGCTTAGATTCACATGCGCCCGCCCTTCCTCCCCGCTCGGATGGAAGGAACATAGATGTCTTATTACTTTCTCTCTCTTTTCTGTACTCGCTCATGTTAGTCATAAGGCTCCCTCATGGCAGAAAAAATACAAACAGAGGGACCTCGACGCGTGAAAGGATTGTGGGTACACTACAAGTCACTATAGGGATAGTATTACAGACACGCCTATGTCGACGTCCTCTTTTCAACTTTCGAAAACCAAGATGCAATACTCCGCAGTGACCACTAGATGTCGGACTATGCACAGCATGTGAATCTAAGCAGATACAACCATCAGAAATGCTTTTACGGTAAGTAATGCATGTCATACCCTGCCACATAGCAGACTCTCATACTTGCTTGTGTTTTTTCTCCAGTTTTAAATTGCATTGTGAAATTATTAAATTGCACTGTGAAAAGTTTTAAAATTGCATTTTAAACCTAGGCCTTTTCCCCACTATACTGGACTCTCAGACTTGGGTCTCTTTTTCTCCACTTTTAAATTGCATTGTGAAAGTAGGGCAGTTCTGTGGTTTTGCCTTCGAGTAAAGCATTTTTCTAGCTAACTTTTCAACCATGTTCTCAGCTCCTGTCATCTTGCCCACTTGTCTACCTTTGTCTCCTCTGTCTCATCTGCTTGCCCCCTTCCTGTGTCCTTCCATAGTGTTCTCCCCGCCCCTACCCTACTTCTTCCCCTCCCTTCCCTTCTCTCCTCTCCCTACCTACTCTATGGTGCTCTCTCTCTCCTATCTTTTCTAACTGCTTCTCTATCGACTATCCTGCTCACTTAATCTGGTAGGCAGAAGTTTAAAAAGGACATCCCGGTCTCCACCCCAGGCCTCCCTATTGCTGACCCCTATACCAGTGCTGTCTCCAGGCAAACCCTCCCCGACATCCTCTTTGTCGTTCCCTCGCCAGACCTATGGACTCTCCACATGGTCTCTGTGCTCTCTCCTTTCTCTTTTTCCCCCATTAATGGTGGCACCCAGTGGGAGGCCCGCCTGTCCTCCTTCTACTCCTCGAAGGTCATCATTAATGTTTACCTGAATGGTACCGTCTTGGTCCAAGGACCTCAGGCCAACCTTCTCCTCTTTGATAGACGCTTCGCGCACCTCATTATTTTCCTTTATTCTCCTGCTGTCCCCTCTCTTCCCTCCACGGCTTCCTTGCCTCCCCCCACAGTCTCCTCCTTGGCTACCTTGCCCTCCCCTCCTTCCTCTTCTGCCCCCCACCCACCTCGGCGTTCTTCCACACCTCCGCAGAGCGTACCTCTGATTTGTACCCCTCCCCGGAAGTCTTTCAATGACAGTAACCTCATCCATATTGCCACTCTAAACTCTCGCTCAGCTGTCACACTCATCTGCCGCCTCCTCAAAGAACTTGACCTCGATGTCCTCAGTCTCACTGAGACATGGTTCACAGCCAGCTTTGTCAGAAGCTTTGACGCTCTCCTCCCTGACGGCTACAAGATCCTTTCCGCGCCCAAGTACAATCGTTCTGGAGGGGGTCTAGCCCTGATCTTCCCTGAGTAGATTCCTGCCTCGGTCATTCCTATGCAGGCCTACTCCTCTTTAGAGTGCCTTGTCTGTAGGCTCTCTCTCTCGCCTAGCCATTCCCTTACTGTGGCTACCATCTATCGACCACCTGGTCAGATCTCCCCCTTCCTCTCTTAGTGGGCGGACGTCTCCTCTTCCTACCTGGTCTCAACCAATCAACTCCTCCTTCTTGGAGACTTTAACATTCACCTGGATGGTTCGTGTCCTTCCTCTGGATTCTTTCGCGACCTCCAACTCTCTCACTCTCTATCCTCCCCTCTAGTCCGACTCACTCTGCAGGGCACACTCTGGATGTTCTGATCTCTACAGACCTTTTTCCCTTTACTATCCCTCTCACCACTCCTCTCACCTGGAGTGATCACTTTTTTCTTTCCTCCCAGCTCACTCTCTACCCATCAAGCTAAGCCAACTCCAGCACTGCCACCTACCTTCTCAGTTATCCGACCCATGAAGCGTGTGTCAGTTGAGGCTTTCGTCACCACTTTCGCACTCCCCGCCCCCCCTTTCGGCTGACTCACACCCTGACACAGCCCTCTCTATTCTCCACTCTGTTATATCTGATACTCTTGATGTTCTTGCCCCTGTCATGAGGATCTGCTTGAAGCCCAAAGCCAAGTGCAATTTCTGGTACGTCTCTGACCTCGTCACCCTTAAACGCAAGTGCAGGGTGGCTGAGAGGAAATGGCGCGCTTCCTGTACATCCTCTGACAAACTGGCCTGCCGCCTGCTCCAAAGGCAATACCGGCTCTGTCCGCCCCAAGAAGAGAGCCCTCACCCAAGACCACGTCTCTGCAACATCTAACAACTCAACCAAACTCTTTAAAATCTGCTAGGAGCTGGCCAATCCTGCAGCAGTCTCTACCTACCCTGTCCCCTCCCAGGCCCTCTGCACGACCCTGGCTTCCCATTTCATCTCTAAATCTCAGGACATCCTGTTCTCTTTCTCCTCCTCTCCTCCGCATCCCTCTACCCCCGCTCTTCCTCTGGCCCTTCTGTGGCCACTTCTCCTCCCTCCTTCTCTGCCTTTCCCTTGTTCTCCCCAGACAAGTCCTATCTATGGAAGTCTTGTCAAAACAGGTTCCCCTCTGTTCCTCTAAAACCATCAAGGACCACATTGACACCCTGGCTCCTGCTTTGGCTGACTTCTGCAACCACTCCTTCGCCACTGAAGCACTCCCTTGTGCACCCTCTTCTTAAGAAACCCTCAGCCGACCTCTCCTTCCCGGCTAACTACCACCCAATCTCCATCACTCCTTTCATGGGCAAACGCCTGGAAAAGCCGGCCATCTCCCAGCTTAATCTTTACGCGCAATCGGTTGGTTGTCTCCATTACCATCAGTCTGGCTTCAGAGGTGCCAGAAGCACAAACTGCTCTCCTGAATATCCGTGAAGACCTGCTCTCCAACCTTAATTCCAATACCCCCTGTCTCTTCATCTTACTTGATCTCTCTTCTGCCTTTGACACGGTCAACCATGCCATTCTGCTCAACCGTCTGTGATATCCTGGGTATCAACGATCAAGCCCTTGCTTGGCTGACCTCTTTCCTCTCTGATCGACACTCCCAGGTCCAACTTGGGTCTTTACTCTATCTCTACGTGTAGTGTTCACCAGGGGTCTTACCTCTCTCCCTGGCTGTTCAACCAATACCTGGCACTTCTTGCCCACTGCATTGACGCTCACTTCCCCTACTTTCAGTGCTATGAGGATGACACTGGACTTATTTTCGGCTTCTTTCCGCCACCTCTTCTCCTTCTCTCATCTCTGTCTGTTTGCTATCCAGGAGTGGTGTGACGCCAATGATCTCTGCCTTAATGCCAGTAAGACTGAGATTCTCCTCATCGGCACACCTGTTCCCTCCTTTCCTGTTGCTCTCTGGCTGGCCTCTCTTGGCCCTCTTCCTGCTCCCACCTGTGAGGCTAAAAACCTCAGGGTAATCTTCGACTCCACACTCTTCTTCTCCCCTCAAATCTCTGACGTCTCTAAGAATTCACACTTCCAGCTGCACCTCCTCAGAGGTATTCTTTCTTTCCTCTCCTTCACACAGGAGCTCATTGTCTCCAGAACTCTGGTTCTCTACAGGCTGAAATACTGCAACAGCCTCTTTCTAAATCTGCCTACTTCTGCACTCTGCCCTCTGCAATTCATCCAGAACAGGACTGCAAGACTTGTCCTTGGCCTCAAGCCCAGGGATCATATCTCTGCAGGACTGTAATCTCTGCACTGGCTCCCAGCGGCTGCGAGGATTAATTTCAAAACCCTCTGCATTGTCCACAAAGCCTTCTGGAGCCTGGGGCCTCAATAACTTCAACTCTCTCTTCCTAAATATCTTCCTTCTCAATCTCTTCACTCATCCGCCTCCAACCCCTTGAGGGTCAGTCGCTTCTCCAAACAACGAGTTGGTGGTAGATCACTATCTTCTCCTGGGGCCTCCCTCTGGAACAGCCTCCCTGCCTATCTGAAACTTGAGGAAAACCATCTCCGGGTCTGGAAGCACCTCAAGACCTTCCTCTTTTGCTTTCTCTCCTCCTCTCCCCAGCTGAACTCCTGACTGAAACTGCACTGGTCACCTGGCTACCCTCTGGTCTCGGGCCCAGGTCCCCTCCCCCACCAGTTGCACCCCTGCACAGCCTCCCCGGCAACACCTGCACTTGGGGGCTGTTTCTGTATCCCTACAGTCCCCTCCCAGCGTTTGACATTTGGCCGCACTTTTTTACCTATTGTTCCTATTTATTTTATTTATTTTACGGTGATCCTATGTATTGCCCTACCCCTTCACCTCCTTCCCCCTGCACTTTTTCTTTTCCTCCACACCCCTGCACTTGTGCGATGCCAATGTCTCCTGGCCTAGTAAGATCGTTGTCTTCCCTCTTCGCTCTGTTCCCCTTCCATTGCCTTGTCGTGCCTTGAAACACTTGTGTATAGGCGCGTTAAATGCCATATCATATATATATCATATCATGTTGGTTGTGCTAGGGATCAGAACCGTTCTTTGCAGGCCTCCTTGGATGCAGGCATCAGTGTTTGTCCTGGATGTTCAAGTCAAACTCCTTTTATATACTGTTTTGCAGTGACTTGTTTGGGTCGAAGGCAGATGAGTCCCTGGAGAATTTTACATCTACCGAGATCACAGCCATATTCTGTATAGGGGATGGTCCTTTTGGTACGTTTCCTCCTTTGCCTACGGGTGCAGTGGTCAGGCATCCTCTGACAAGTAGACCCACATGCCTCCCCCATCAAGGTAGAGGTGTAGGAGTGATCAGAGACAATGTTGTTGGCATAAGTTGCCCCTTGCAACCTCTGGTGCAAATCCCTTTTGATTTGCACAATCTATTCTTCTGTAGAATGCCCACGTACACCAGGTAGTGGCAGCACACCACTTCAGATACTTGGGCTTTACACATCATGTCACAGGGTTACTGCCACCTTTTCCTTTACTCCCCTAGAATAAACCTCGCTCTCAACCTCATCCCCTCCTTCCCCTGTATGTCCTAGTCCTTAAGGACATTAGTAAGCTCCTTCTGAAGGCCCCAATAGAAATGGACACCCCCACAGAGAGGGGAAGGGATGGTACACATGTCGTTTTATGATGCCGAAGGGGACTGGGGTCTGTGGCCCATCATGGATCTGTGACTTCTAAATTTGTACCCGACAAGAACAAATTAGATTGGTCACCTTGGCCTTGAGTTGTAAGACTTGCTGATGCTACCGGGCATCCATGATAACTACTTACAGTCAAATGCTTTATTTGGCATAACACCATAAATGCCAGAAAAGCCAAATATGCAGTACAGTAAAATACAAACACAATAAAAAAAATACACATAGCATGTTTCAGTAACGCACCTTGAAAGCCAAGTGAGACAATACAAATAAAATGTAAATAAACAGGTTTCTGATGTTTGTTAATCTGCTTAGAATCACATGCTGTGCATAGGTCCGACATCCAGCGGTCACTGCAGAGTATTGCATTTTGTTTTTCGTAGTCGAAAAGGGGACGTCGACAAGGCGTGTCTGTAACACTATCCCTATAGTGACGTGCGTTGTACCCACAATCCCTCACGTGTCGAGGTCCCTCAGATTGTTTTTTTACGCCCAGCTACTGGTCGCCTTTATGCAGAGCTCCTAGAGAGACATTGCAGAATAGTTTATTCGACCTTTGGTCGTTTGTCATTAATATCAATAACGTAGATCCCTCCCTCGACGCAGAGCTGTTTCTCCGCTGAGCAAGATCTTCGACGGAAGGACGAGCGGAGGGGATCCTTCGGCGCTGCCGAACACGTGTCCTGGCCTCGCCGGCCATACACAGTAGGGAGAGTGGGGTTTTGTGGTCTTTCTTTCTTCTCTTTAAGAATGCCTTTCTCTTTCCGCTCCCTCTCTTTCGAGGTCGTAGTCACACTTTTTGCCCTCAGTTATGGAGAGGACGCCATTTAGGT
This sequence comes from Ambystoma mexicanum, assembly GCF_040938575.1. Taxonomy (NCBI): domain Eukaryota; kingdom Metazoa; phylum Chordata; class Amphibia; order Caudata; family Ambystomatidae; genus Ambystoma; species Ambystoma mexicanum. The sequence continues at coordinate 1,175,870,930 of NC_090927.1, read as the reverse complement.
TTTGGCTGCTTTGCAAGGGTAAATATACCTGGAAGGATAAGCACAAACGGTGCAACCGTTGCTTACCCCTCGATCACCAGGAGGACGGCTGTGCGGCCTGTAAATTACTAAAGCCCAAAACTCTAAAAGACCGCAGGGTCAAAAGGTGGGCGGCCTACGCCATGTCTAGGCCTGACTCCTCGCCCACTGCCGCCGAGTGTGACGAGGACAGTGACTACACAGCCCCCCGTAACGGAGGCTGTAGACCTATCAAAGGAGCGTGAACGCTCCTCGTCGTCATTCCCCGGCCCCGACAAGCCCAGCTCACGCCCATCTTATGGGGATGAACACCCCGGCAACAAGGATGCACACGGAAAAACACCAAAGCACATACCCCCGGCACGCATTCGTCGAAGACGAAGGCAGCCATAGCGCCAACGGGGACGCCGGGCCCACCGGCGTCTTCCGCCGACCGTAAGGGTCATCAGCCCTCCCTGTCGCCGCCTCTGCGACCGTCGCCTGGGCATTCTAAAAATAAGGGCGCTAACACCAAAACCTCCGGCGACGCGCATCGTAAGAGCGCTCACGTTGCCAGCAAGGACTCGACGAGCAAAGGCTCGACATTGCATAGCGCGACGGCGACCGATCCCTCGGAAGAGGGAATCATCGCGGAAAGCCTCGCGCGCATCTAAGGACGGCCAGAGACGTACGGCGAGTGAGACGCCGAAAACCGCGCACAAGGCCAAAGATACGCCGAAAGCACCGGAAAGCAGATCAGGCCAGTTCCCGACGCTGACGGAAGGCCCTAGCCAGCGAGAAGGCTACTCAGAAGGCGAAGGCTCACTTTCTTCGACGTTATGGGACAGAACCAGACAACTACAGGAGGAAGAAACTCCTTTTTCATTCCCAGACCGTCCTGGCTGACCTCAGTGGACCTTTGAAAGGTTCCAGATGTGTATGGATAAACTAGACAGGTTCATGTCCATCCCAGAAGACAGGTCACCCAAGAGACCAAGGGAGGCACCCCTGGAGAGTCCAAGGGCTAAATACCAGAAGTTTTATAACCCCATACAGGAGGACATATACTCTTACAATCTCACTGAGGAAGACACCTTCTTCCAGGAGGAAGATGAGTTCACCTATGTTGAAGACCAACAAGAAGAGGAAGGTTTTCACAAGGACACTAACCTAGGTGAGGAGGGATTCCAGGAGGACACAGGCGAGGGCGACCCAAATCCCTGGCAGTCACCAGCTAGGTCGACAGACACAGGCAGTAGCAGTATAGTCATCAGGTCTACTGAAACTACACCAGTCAGGAACCCTTCGCCTGTTGATGATCAACCCACCTTCAATGCACTGCTGAAGAAGGCAGCAGCACATTTTGAAATTGAAACTGGGGAGGTCACCCCAGACAGCGATTTTGTGGAGAGGATTATCAAGGAAAACCCCCCACTAGCCAAATTATCCCCATCCTCGCCTCAGTTAAGGGACGTATTATCCCTTCTCTTTCCACTCCTGCATTGGTGAGAGGGGTCAATCCGAGGATTGAGAAACTGTTCTCTCTCTCTCAATCAGACCCATTATATATTAAGGGTCACTCAATCCTGGACTCCCTGGTCGTGACCAACACCAGGAAAAGGGCAGGAGTCCCACTATCTACCAGCGAGGCACCCCCAGATAAAGAGGGGAAGAAGCTGTATGCCCTAGCCAAGAGAATCACCACCTCTGCAGCATTCTCTACCAGAATTGCCAATAATAATACCCTATTGGCAGGCTATGCTGATGCTCAATGGGCAAAGCTCAAACAGGACATTGAAGAAGTTCCTGAACCCCTAAGGACTCGTTTGCTAGCTACAGTTAACGAGGGCTCTCTGGTCAACCAAAGCATCGTCAAGAATACCCTCGATGCAGCAGAGACGGCTGGCCACTTTGGTACAAGGAATTTTGCTGAAGCGTCACGTCTGGCTTCGCAATTCCGGATTTAAGGCAGAAACACAAGCGTCCCTTATTAATAAGCCCATAGAGGAGTCCAACCTCTTTGGGAGAGCAGTGGATGACGCGCTGGAGAACGCGAAGAAAGAATTTGACACAATAAAGACCTTAGACCAAATTTCAAAACCCCCTAACAGGCGGGGATTTGGTAATAAGCGCTTTTTTCGTGGACAACGCCAGCAACAGTATTCTGCCAGCAACTACCAAGTTAATAGTGGCCAGTACAATCAGAGGGGTCAACGCCGTGGCAAAGGGAGAGGCTGTGGTTCCACCCCCAGAGGCTCCCAAGCCACCAACACCACCAAGTGACGCGAAGATTCGCGTCCCCTCCCATGCAACGCCGGTCGGGGGCCGGTTAACATCCTTTCTTCCAGCATGGGAGGGAATAACATCAGACCGCTGGGTACTTTCCACCGTAGCCCGTGGCTACTGTATAGAGTTCAACAGTTCCCCAACATACAGACCCCCGAGGGGACGCTGCATGACACCAGAACACCTCGCCATCCTTCTCCAAGAAGTCGACCAACTGCTGGAAAAAGGAGCCATAGATTTTGTGCCTCTATCTCAGGTAACGGAAGGTATTTATTCAGTTTACTTCCTTGTACCCACAAAGGATCTAACCATGCGCCCTGTATTAGATCTGCGCCCAGCGAACAAGTTTGTCAAACCCCAAAAGTTTTGTATGGTGACCTTACAGGAAGTGATCCCACTGCTATCACAGGGAGATTACATGACAACACTGGACATGAAAGATGCATACTTTCATATTTTAATGTTGCCAGCGCACAGAAAATACCTCAGGTTTATGATAGAGGGCAAACACTACCAGTTCAGAGTGCTACCCTTCGGCATAGCATCTGCACCAAGGGTATTCACGAAAGTACTGGCAGTGGCAGCGGCCCATCTGCGCAGATTATCCATCCCAGTATACCCTTACCTCGACGACTGTCTCACAACAGGGGATTCTTACGAGACATGCTTCTCAAACACCCAAAAGACTGTAGACCTTTTGTTCCAACTGGGCTTCTCCATCAACGAGAAGAAGTCCAGCTTAGACCCCAGCCAAGTCAAACAATTCCTAGGGGCTCTAATTCGAACAAAGGACGGCCTTGTCTTCCCCTCCAACGAGAGGGTCCAAAACATGCTGTTTCAGATCCCCCAATATGTGGCAGGTCGAGAGGTGACGGTGCACAAAGCGATGCGCTTGCTAGGAATGATGGCGTTGTGTATTTATTTGGTACCTCACGCGTGCCTGCACATGCGCCCAATGCAAGAGTGGCTCAACAGCCAGTGGTGTCTGGCCAGCGGACAATGGGACGATCTAGTGGTGGTCTCGCAGGCCTTGGTTCTCTCGCTACGGTAGTGGACAAAGGAAAACCTGATAATAAGGAAACCCTTTGCCACACCCGCGGTGGAGGCCACTCTAACCACAGACGCATCCCTCACAGGATGCGGGGCTCACCTATCCCATCAGACTGCTCACGGAGTGTGGACTCCAAGCGTAGCATCCAAGCACATAAACCTACTGGAGGTGTTCAAAGCACTAAAAGCCTTCCAAGAACACCTACAAGGGAAGACAGTGATGGTCCTTACAGACAGCACCACATCCATGTACTACATCAACAAGCAGGGGGGCACCCACTCTCCAGGACTGTCCAAGCTGTCCCAGAATATATGGAAATGGGCTCTCAGACACAACATGTTCTTACTGTCGCAACACATACCAGGGGAACTCAATCTGCTAGCAGATGAACTCAGCAGAGACTTCCCCCTGCCCGAAGAGTATGAATGGCGATTGTACGAATACATCGTCTTAAGACGTCTTCACGCAATGGGGATTCCCCGAAATAGACCTGTTCGCAACTCTGGAGAACTCACAATGCCAAAGTTACGCCTCCAGGTACCCCCAGAACCAGTCCAAAGGGAACGGTCTGTCGATTCAATGGTCAGGGAAATTTGTTTACGCCTTTCCCCCGACTCCCCTTCTCAACAAAGTTGTGCACAAGATGCTCCAGGAACAAGTTACCATGATACTAGTCACCCCGATGTGGGCCCGGCAGCCGTGGTTCGCTCACTTGATGGAGATGTCCCTATCTCCCCCAGTGAAACTTCCCTGCCCGTACAACATGCTGTCACAGGACAAGGGTAAGACACTGCATCCATGCCCTCAGACCATGAACTTAGCAGCCTGGCTCCTGAGATCATAGAATTTGGACATCTACAACTCCCGCAGAGATGTATGGTCATCCTCAGGGAAGCCAGAAAACCTAATACTCGCCACTGCTATTCTAGCAAGTGGAGAAGATTTGTCATCTGGTGTAGAGGAAAGAGCATCAACCCGGTTGACTGCTCTCCCACACATATTCTGTACTTGACCCATTTATTGGATTCAGGTCTAGTGTTCAATTCCATTAAAGTCCACCTGGCGGCACTTTCTGCATACACCACTTCCCAACTTAGTGTTGTGGTGGAAGATCCCAGTTATCAAGGCCTTCATGGAGCGGGTAAAGAGAATACACCCTCCGATAGCTAACCCAGCTCCCGGATGGGACTTAAATGTGGTACTTTCCAGACTCATGGGCTCGCCATTTGAACCCATACACAAAGCAACTCTTAAGGACCTCACTCTTAAGACTGCTTTCCTGATAGCCATCACCTCCATTAGGAGAGTAAGTGAACTACAGGCTCTTTCTGTTCTAGACCCCTTCGTAACAGTTCACAAAGATAAGGTGGTTCTACGCACACACCCAAGATTTGCACCGAAATTCATCTCGAAATTCCATGTAAACCAGTCAATAGAACTACCAACGTTCTTTCAATACCCTTCCAACTTGGGAGAAAAAAGTCTGCATACACTGGATGTATGCAGAGCTGTCATGTTCTTCATGGAAAGAACCAGGCCACTGAGAAAAACTAATCGGTTCTTTGTCTCGGTAGCAGCAGGAAGAGAAGGAGATGCAGTCTCAAAGTCCACTATATCTAGATGGATTGTTCAATGCATCACTCTCTGTTACACTCTTGCTAAGAGAGAACTACCCTTCAAGCCAAGAGCACATTCTACTCGAGGCACTGGGGCATCCATAGCATTCATTGCAAATGTTCCCCTTGAGTCCATCTGCAAAGTGGCTACCTGGAGTTCTGGGCACACCTTTACAAAACACTACTGTCTAGATGCACACTCTAGATCTGACTCCGAGGTGGGACAGGCAGTATTAAGACATCTTTTCTGTACTGTTCCTTCTCATAACCCACCGCCAACTCCAGGTACTGCTCGCTAGTCTATGCACAGCATGTGATTCTAAGCAGATTAACAAACATCAGAAGACAATGCATTACTTACCGTAAAAGCATTTCTGATGGTTGTATCTGCTTAGATTCACATGCGCTCACCCTTTCTCCCCACTCGGATGGAAGGAACATAGACATCTTTCTACATCGCTCTCTTTTCTGTACTCACTCACGTATAGAAGGCTCCCTCAGGGCAGAAAAAATACAAACAGAGGGACCTCGACGCGTGAGGGATTGTGGGTACAACGCACGTCACTATAAGTTCACCAGTTATGGTAAGCTAAGCAACCATAACTCGCGCCACCACTGTGCATTGCTAAGACTAACACCCAGGACATCAAAGATGACATCACAAATGTCACTGATGACACCCCATCTTTGGCCCACTTGTTTTTGTTCACTGAAACATCTAGGCCAGGTGGTTTTGTTCACTGACAGTCAGAATATTAAAATTCAAAAGGTGCTGTATATCTAGACGTTAACCTTGTCATATGTTCTTAAAGTACTTTCCTTAGGGTTTGGTCTCAGCTCATGGTGCATGTAGATGGGGCACTATGCAAGCCTCAAACACACAGTTCATTCGTATACATGAAGATAACATTTGATGCTATTAACAATTTCTGATGATGCTGTTTCTTTCTTCTTTACTTTAGTTTCCCTGTATGTGCCTCTGATTTGTAAGCATTGTGGGTCTTTATATGTATTGTTTGTACTAGCACAAGTGTGTAGCAAGTCTTGAATTGTTAGCTAGTTATTACATGTTTAACATTACACAATCACACCTGACATCATGTAACTAACATTATAAACCCAACGCTTGTAGGGACTTTTCATTCAAATTAATTTCACATGTGATGTCATCATTAACATTTGTGATGTTATCTTTGATGTCCGGGGTGTTAGTCTTAGCAGTGCACGGTGGTGGCTTTAGTTATTGTTTAGCTTACCATAACTGGTGAATTTCTTAAGTTTTTACAGTTTTCCTTTATCTATCTATGGCTTGTGGAATCTGCTTAGATCACATGCTGTAAATAGGCGACATCTAGTGGAAGCTGTAGAGTTTTACAGTTTGTTTTTCTAAACTCGAAAAGGGGCGTCGAACCAGGGCGTGCCAGTAATACTAGTACCCATGATCCCTCACGCGTGTAGGACCCTCAGATTATTTTTTTCTGCCATACTAGTCGGACGCATGTTGCAGAGTTCCCTTGGCTTTAGCCATTTATTCTTACAATTATCGTTTAAAAACGTCCCCGTTTACTTCCAACTTACCCCGAAGATCGATGCCAGTGAAAATCGAGGGAACGAAGCGTTGCGGACTGCCACGAAGGACGTCGGGCCTTGGAAGGCCTCTGGCCTCTGCCCTGTACAGTAGGGAGAGTGGGGGGTGGTCATAACAGGCTTCTTTCCACCTTGTTTCCTACATATACCCACCCGCTGCCATTTTATAACATATGGAGAGTACTCCATTTAAGTTCTGCCCAAAGTGGAAGTTTCCCTGGGTAGATGAGCACAATACGTGCAATCTGTGTCTCCCACGAGACCATCCCGAGGCTACCTGTCGAGCTTGCAAGCTCTTCAAGCCGAAAACTCTTAAAGACCGCTCAATTAAACGCTGGGCCCACTATGCCAGGCAGCTAGAGGCCATGGAAGTGGAGGGGACATTCAGCGATGGCAGCAAAGCCACTGAATCGGACGGCGAGGGCAGAGGGGTGACTTCTGACACCCACTCGCAGGCCCCTGACCCCGAAGGACTGGCTGGTGGCCACGTTGTGGGGACAACACCCAGCGGCAAGAGCACAACACATACTACCTCCACTAAACACACCAGCCCCGGCTGTGACTCGACACGAGTGTCGGCAACGGAAGACACCGAGAGCGGTCTTCGAATATATGTCCTCATTCCCATTCGCGCTCGCCTCATAACAAAGACCAACCGTCCGCAGTTGATAAAGGTGTCACACTTTCAATAGTCCCTGAGGCCCGGTCGTCAGACGATTCAGACCTCTATCCTCAGTCAAGACGTGTAGCGTCTACACCAGAGATTCAACGTCCTTCCTCCAATACAACCTCCGAATCTCATACCACCTCGGAATCTCGATGCCAGGCGTCAAATCCCTTGTAGTCCCCCCAAAAATACTGGAAAACTTTCCTCTAGTCATGGGAAGGGTGTTAAACAGCATAAAAACTCTTCAGAACTCCATATTCATAAAGATGATAAACAAAAGCCCCCAAATCTATGGCAAGGTGCAAGGTTCCTGACCCAACCACTAAAAGTAAAGTCATTTCTCCTACTGCTCAGGATATGGGCATGGAGGAGGAACCAGAACAGGTTATTCCTACCTGCAGAGAATGGAATTCAGCTGATATTGACAGGGTCATGAGAAGGATGTCATTTATGGCAGACTTCTGTGAGAAAGACCCTAATTACTTTCATAGTTATGCCAACACCCCTGCTACCTCTGGCCATTTGGGGCCCAAAGACTCTCAGCCCCCTGCTAAAAAACCCAGCTCTGATGCCCCGGCGCAAAGCTTGCTCACAGACCCTTTGGTAATCGAATCTTACCACCCTGATTTATATTGTGAGGAAAATGAACCACAATCGGTGGAAGACCAGACAGGGGTCTCTTATTATGGGGATGACGAGGACCAGGAGGAGAAGGATGAGGCTGAGGCCTACAATCTCGACTCCCCAATTCCCAATGATGCCCTGGTGCATGACTCGCCGGTAGATAATCAACCTCGCATCAATGAGGTACTAGCCAAAGCAGCAGCCCATTTTCATATTGACACGCAGGGGGTCCAAGAAGATATGGATTTCACTGAAGAGATCTTAGGAGACAGGAGAGCCATTACTTGGGCCATCCCTATATTAAAATCCATCCAGTGTAGGATTGATCACTCGCTCGTAACCCCAAATCTCACTCATGCGGTTAATCCGCGAGTCGAGAAACTGTTCCGTGCCGCACCCTCCGACCCCATGTACATTAGGGTGCAATTAAAACCGGATTCCCTGGTTGTAACAACCACCAGAAAGAGGGCAGGTACACCGCTTGCTTCTTCTGAAGCACCTCCTGATAAGGAGAGCAAAAAACTATAAGCTCTGGGTAGAAAGGTTGCCTCCACCTCTGCCTATCAGGCACGTATTGGCAACAGTGCCACTCTTTTGGCAAGCTACAATTGCCCAAAATGTACAATATCCCACAAAACAGCTTCCTTTCCCTTCTGCTGAGAGCGAGTGTTTCAGATGCATATGAGCTTAGTCATGTTCACACCTTAACCAAAAAAGGGCGAATAACCATGTAGTTACCAAAAATATACATATTTTAATATTTATCAAAAAAACATCACAATTTACAATATATTGCTATAAAATCAACATGCTCAAGAGTCATTTTAAAAGGTCACATCTATACATACATATTACACACATATGGCAAAGAAGCTAATACTTCAAACCCTTTTTTGCCTGAATGGGGAGTAGATCTGTGTCTCTACTACCACTGTTATTAATAATGCCCTTCTTAATTCATGTGGGCAAGAGGTTGTGCCAACACTTAAAGAACGTGTTTCTAGAACCAACATGAATCTCAATCTAGCGAATAAACACAGAAATAAATCCACATTGCATATCCTGTTGGTGCTGTCTTCAGGGCACTTAATCTTGGTTATATGTTCTCATTTTCACGTATGCATCACACGCTAGTAGCCATATTCTACAATACAAACAAACATTTAATCTTAACTCTTATCTTTAACTCTTAGCATGACACATCTTTCATAGCATCTTTTTCAACTTCACCTCTATTCAAAATATAAACAGAAGGATCTACTAATTCTTGGTGTCATTACTCCCAATAATCAAACGTCTTCCCAACATTTTTTGTGTTCAAAAGCTTAAAAAGATTCAATCACAATTTTAGGCTGTGCAGGTTTTTTCTGCGAATGTGTTCGCTTCGGAGATCTCTGCGCGCCTCGGTTCTTCTGATAATTCTATCGGTTCTTCGAACTTGGTTATTTGTGAAGATATCATGTCTTCGTCTTCTACCCCCGGTCGGGATTCAAGAAGTGTCAGGACTGCGGTTCCAAGATGTCACTTACGGACCCACACGACGTCTGCCTCTGGTGCCTCGGCGAGGACCACGCCACCGATGACTGTGATGATGGCCAGGGGCTTTTGACCGACGATTCGAGGGGCGATGCTCCTCTTTGGCGTAAGTCCAGGGGGTCTCGGTCCCGGAGTGGTTTCCGCCATTCCTCTGCCTCCTCGAGGCACTTGCGGAAGCGCAGTCACTGGTCGCCTTCCTCGTCCGAGGACTCCGCCAGACGGCGGGTTGCTTCTCCCAACAAGCATTCCTATCCTGCGGAATGGGAATCATTTCATAAGGAGATGATGGTGATTTTCGAATCGCAGGGCTCCATTCCGTCCGCGCCTTCGCAAGAAGTCTGCAGGGGCCACCGCTCGTATGCCTTCGGGCTCGAGCGGTCGGCGCGGTCATCGGGAGCCGTCGAGGTCCCGATCGGACAAGGTGGATCGCTCTAGCTATGCCCGCTGCAGGTCCCAGTCCTCGACGCCCTCGAGACCGTCGGAGCCTGTGAGGTCTTCTAAGAAGACGTCGATGCCATTAGTGTCATGTCCGCCGAGGGACTCTCGAGGCTCCGCCTCCGAGGAAGTCATAGACACCACCGGCGCTGAGGCCTTCGAAGGACACGCTCGGGGCACCGCCCTCGAGGCCTGTGTTGAAGCCCATCGGTGCCACGCTCGACGTTGATGCCGATTCAGTCAACGCCCTCAACGCCTTTTGTGGAGGCTTTACCGGAGGTACCCCGTGCATCGGTGGAAACTCTGAGGAAGGCCCTGAAGAAGTCAGTGAGGCCTGTATTTGAACCTTTTTCTGTGCCCTCATCCAGGGATTTATTACAGCCTCTGGATTACATCTCTGAGGTGGATGAAGGGTCTGATGAAGGTTTGGTTCCTGACAAACTCTTGTCTGGTCATAGCCATTTGGAAGAACAGCGTCAGTCTTTGCATGATGCCAGTGGTCTGGACACCTCTCCGGAGGTTGAGTTCGGTAGGCCTGAGCCTGGCACGCACGCCGAGTCTTCATACCGGCGTCTCATGTCGAGGGTGATGGAGTACTTGGGGTGGTCTGCGCCACCAGTGGGTTTTCTGCAGGATGACCTGACGGATATCCTTGACCAGGGTCCACCCACTGACCCGGTGCTGCTATTTCATATGGCTTTTCAGAGAAAGGTGGCAGCGGCTTGGACTGCTCCGGAGAGTCTCCCGGCAGTGAGCAAGTCGTTGCCGAAGAAAATACCGTCCAGCCAGCAGCGACCCCTGCTACTTCACTACGCACCCCTCTCCGGAGAGTTTGGTGGTGCAGGCGGCCACGGCCCCCACAAAGCAGGCGTCGTACCCTACCATCCCTCCGGATAGGGACGACAAACGTTTTGATGGCTGGGTAAAGAAAGTGTGTTTTCTTCAGAGGGTATGGCTTTACAGGCAGCCAACTCCGTGTGTGCCATAGCATGTTTGTGTGTCCTTGGAGGCTGAACATATTCCCGAAGGGGAGGAACGGGATGGTTTTCTTGCCCTCGTTCAGGATGGCAAGAATGCCAAGTGTGAATCCGTTCAGTCGGGTCGTTGAGCGATGCAGTCTGTTAACCTCTGCCTTTTCGTCCTAGGGGACAGCAATAGAGGGGAGGTTCCTTTCGATACTACTCTTCCTTTGGTAGATCGAGGGGAACTGCAAGTCAAAGGGGCCACCGTAGGAGTACCAGAGGCAGAAAGCAAGGTACTCGAGGTGCCAAGGCCACTCGGGCAGTTGCCTCTTTGCCCTCAGGCACTGCCGCAACCGCTTCAGCTCAGTCATGAGGCCATGTCCCATGGTTCGCCGGTTGGGGGAAGGCTGGCCCAGCATCTTGTAGAATGGCGTGCCATTACTTCAGATGTGTGGGTTCGGGAGATCATAGCCCACGGCTACTGTCTTCCTTTCCGGCAGAGGCCTCACGACAATCCACCAGGGAATCTCTCTTTGAAGAGTCCGGATCCACTCCTTGAGCAGGAAATCAAAACCCTGCTGGAGAAAGGTGCCATAGAACTGGTGCCTGTAGCGGAGAGGAACAAGGGATGGTATTCCCCATATTTTTTGATTCCGAAAAAGGACGGGGGGATTGAGACCCATCATGGACTTGCATAGTTTGAACAAGCTCCTCAGGAAGGACAAGTTCAAGATGGTTACTCTTTCTCAAGTCCTCCAGGCCCTTCAACTTCAGGACTGGTTGGTGTCTCTCGACCTCAAGGACGCTTACTTTCATGTGCCGATTCATCCCAAGCACAAGATGTACCTGAGGTTCGTGGTTGGCGACTCGCATTTTCAGTTTCGGGTCCTGCCGTTAGGATTGACCTCCGCCCCGAGGGTCTTCACCAAGCTCATGGTGGTGGTGGCAGCATATCTCAGGAAAGTGGGTATTCACCTCTACCCCTACCTGGACAATTGGTTGATCAGGGCGCGCTCTCGCGAGCAAGTCCTGGATCATCTGTCAGTCACCTGCCACTCCCTTCACAAGCTGGGCTTCTCCCTCAACTTAAAGAAGTCCTACTTGACACCTACCCAGTGGCTCCAGTACATCGGAGTAGTGCTCGGTACATCCCGGGGGCAGTGTTCGCCTCCCCAGGTGAGGGCTCATCACATTCTGCAGATGGTGCACAAGTTTCAACATGTCCAGAGTCTCCCGGCGTTCGAGTTCTTGAGGTTGCTCGGCTTCATGGCATCCTGCATTCTTCTGGTGCCAGAGGCCAGGTTGTGGATGAGATCTCTGCAATGGGCTCTCAAGCTGCAGTGGTCGCAGTCCTCTGGCAGGATGTCGGAACTCGTTCAGGTGCTGCCCCCGGTCGCCCAGGATCTTCTGTGGTGGGCCGTCGAAGGCAATCTGATGAAGTGGCCTCCATTTTGTCTACCCTGGCCGGAGGTAACGCTCGTGACGGACTCATCCCTCACGGGATGGGAAGCTCATGCCAACGAGTTGACAGTCAGCGGTCGTTGATCTCCGTCGGAGTCCAGACTCCATATCAGTATGTTGGAGCTGATGGACATCAGGCTATCCCTGAAGGCGTTTCTGCCGTCTGTGCGGGGGAAGAATGTCCTGATTCTGACGTACAATACTGTGGCCATGCACTACCTCAACAAAAGGAGGGGGGCAGGGCCTCTCCCTCTGTGCAGAGAGGCGATGCAGCTCTGGTTCTAGGCCATCCAGCAGGAAATTTCAATCTCGGCAGTTCATCTGGCTGGAGACGAAAACGTGGCGGCGGACGCTCTGAGCAGGCAGAGCATGGTCTCTCACGAGTGGGAGCTGGCTCAGGAGATTCTCCTGGAGAGCTTCCACTTTTGGGGGACCCCACAAGTGGATCTCTTCGCCACCATTGTCAACCGGAAGTGCGAAAGATTCTGCAAGTGGGAATTTCCTCCAAGAGGGGCCTTAGGGGACGCGTTCGGAGTGGAGTGGTCCTTCCCACTGCTGTACGCGTTTCCTCCAGTCCCCGTCATTCCGCAAGTGCTGCGGAGGTTCGGTTCCCGAATGATCCTCATTGCTCCGGCATGGGCCATGAGAACTTGATACCCAGACCTTCTCGACATATCCATCTGCCCTCCACGCCGTCTTCCCTACTGAGACGATCTGCTCTCACGGGAGGAGGGGTCAGATTCTCCATCCAGAGGTCAAGTCCCTCAACCTTCATGCTTGGCTTCTGAAAGGTTGAAATATAAGGATTGGGACGTCCCTGAAGACGTGATGGAGGTGTTGCTTTCAGCCAGAAGGCCCGCAACAAAGTCCCTGTACCGTTGCCGTTGGATAAAGTTCTGCGACTGGTGCAGGGTTAAGAACGTGGATCCGTTTTCATGTGCCATTCCTGTGGTTCTGTCTTTTTTGGTTTGGTTAGCCAACAAGAGCCTGCAAGTGGGTACCATTAAAGGTTACCTGGCGGCGCTGTCCATATTTAAGCGCTTGTCTGAGGAGTGTTCTTATTTTAAGATTCCTTTGATTTCTCAGTTTCTGAAAGGGCTCACTAATGTGTTCCCACCGTCACCTTTCCAGGTGCCCGTTTGGGATTTGAACCTGGTTCTAAAATTCCTAATGGGAGCTTCGTTTGAGCCTTATACATTCTTGTCCTTTGAGACTGTTGACCTATAAAACTGTATTTTTAGTTGCACTTACTTCCGCTCGCAGAGTGAGTGAGTTGCAGGCACTATTCGCCAAGCCACCCTTCAGTGTTCCATAAGGACAGGGTTGTCCTTAGGGTTCGTCCTCCTTTTCTTCCGAAAGTTGTGTCAGAATTTCATTTAAGTCAGAAGGTTATTCCTCCGGCGTTCTATCCTCCTGCGCATCCTGGTAAGGAAGAGGAGAGGCTCCATAGGTTGGATCCTAGGAGATCGTTAAGCTTCTACATCTCACGCATGTCCCGGGTCAGAATGGATGATCAGCTCTTGGATATGCTGGAAGGCGTTTGGGTCAAGCTGTTACTAAGCAGACCTTGTCCAGATGGATTATATTGACCATCTCAGAATGCTACCGTGTGGCGGGTAAGGACCCTCCGGTAAGCTTGAGGGCCCATTCTACTAGGGGTGTGACTGCCTCAACTGCTCTGCATAGGGGTGTTCCCATTCGTAACATTTGTGAAGCAGCCACATGGGCCTGTGTCCATACTTTTGTAAAACATTACTCCCTGGACTCTATCCATGGGCAAGACTTAGCCTTTGGTAAGGCGGTCCTCTATTCTGCAATTTGATTGGGCATTCTCGATGGAGGCCCTCGAGGACGGCGTATCAACGTCATCGACGCAGGACGCCGAAAAATGTTCCAAAGCAGCACAGCTGTGGTGATTACCTGTCATAGATGTGGAATACGCGGTCGGAACATCCCATCGAAAGAACGTTAGCAGGTAAGAAAGTAACTTGTTCTTTTGTCGCTTTCGGGGCCAGATCTCCCAGAGGGGTTCAAACTATTATCAAAATCGGGGAACCTCCTGGATCAACAATCAGTTCCAATCTTCTCAGGTCTTCCCCAGATGGCAGCGCAGGGGCCGCACTAGGGGTAGAGGCAGCCCTGCCAGAGGTGGTACGGCACCCAGTAAACAGTGACGTTCCGCTTGGTGTCCTCTCCCATGCATCCCCCAGTATGGGGGCAGATTTCCACCTTCACCCACGCATGGGAGGGGATCACTTCGGACAGATTGTTGCTGTCCACAGTGTCTGGAGGTTATTGTATAGAGTTACTAGGGCGCCCCCACGACCAACCTCCGCGACAGAAGGTATACTCGTTGGACCATCAGAAAATCCTCCTCGAGGAGATCGCCATTCTGTTTGCAAAGGATGCCATAGAATTCGTCCCGGTCAGCCAGGTAAACAAGGGTATTTATTCAACCTACTTCCTTGTGCCAAAAAAAGATCTAACAATGCGCCCAGTATTAGATTTACGCCCTGCAAACAAGTATGTCAAGCCACAAAAATTCTGCTTGACTAGACTAGAAGAGGTAATCCCCCTAATAAAAAAGGGGGATTACATGGCAACCTTGGATATGAATGATGCCTATTTTCATATTTCAATGTTCCCAGCGCACAGAAAATTCTTGCGTTTCAAAATAGACAACCAGCACTATCAGTTCAAGGTGCTGCCCTTCGCAATAACCTCGGCTCCAAGGGTATTCACCAAGGTATTGGCAATGGCAGCGGCACACCTACGCAGGGAGGCAATCCCAGGTTACCCTTTCCTGGATGACTGGCTCATTACAGGGGAGTCCCCCCTAATTTGCAGATTCAACATCCAAAGAACAATCAACCTCCTCTTCCAATTGTGCTTCTCAATCAACGAGAAAAAATCGTCTGGTGCCATGCACCTCAAAACAGTTCCTAGGAGCTGTTGTAGACACCCAAGAGGAGTTGGTCTTTCCATCAGAGGAAAGAATTTGAAATATGTTGCTGCAATTTCATCAATACCAGGCCGGTCGCCAAATAAGGGTGCGCAAAGCGGTGCGTTTGCTATGCATGATGGCATCTTGCATTTACCTGGTTCCCCGCAGAACAGTGGTCTCAAGCAAGCATTCAGTGAGACGATCTAGTGGTCGTTTCGCCAATACTAGTACAGCGTCTTCGCTGGTGGACAAGAGAGAATCTTACGAAGGGGAAACCCTTGTACGATCCAGAGATGCAGGCCGTTGTCCCAACAGACGCCTCCCTAGCAGGGTAGGGAGCCCACAACCCTCACCATACAGCTCAGGGTCTCTGGTGCACACAGTGGCTCAGAAGCACATCAATCTGCTAAAACTTCTGGCAGTCTTCAGAGCGCTTCGGGCATTCAAACCCCTCCTTTCCAACCAGTCAGTGCAGATCCTAACAGACAGCATGACTGCAATGTTTTACTTAAACAAACAAGGGGGCACTCGTTCTCCCAATCTGTCCAAGCTTGCCCAGAAAATTTGGAAATGGGCACTCAAATGGAAAATGTACCGCTCATCCCAACATGTTCCAGTGGAATTCAACTCGCTAGCAGATGCTTTGAGCAGAGCTTCCCTCCCAGAGGAACACGAGTGGCAACTACACAAAGAGGTCATTGAAGATCTGTTCTCTCAGTAGGGTTTCCCCACTATAGACCTATTTGTCACAAGCGGAAACAGGCAATGCCCAGACTTCGCATCCAGGTTCCCCCAGCGAGGCTCCAAGGGGAACGCCCTGTTAGGCAGAATCCTGTGCAGTTCCCTTGGGGACGGACCACTGCAAGAAGATTAAGACTACAGGAGTAAGCAGTAAACCCAATTGACAGCAGTCTGTACCACCCAGATTTACCTGGTAGCTGTGGCTGAGCAGTCAGACTTCTCTCAAGAAGAGTAGGGCAGTATACAGAGGATACACAATAGGGCTAAAAACACAGTAGAGCAAGCAAACAGTGACCAGAGCTTTGTATCAAAAGTATATAATTATTTATTTAACACACACTTAAAGGAATACACTAGCACTATAAATCAAAGCAAGTTCAAACACAGTCAGAAAAGTATACACACCTCCCTTAAGAATTATTAGACAAGTCTAAGTCAAAACACCAATATTTGTCAAAACAGGTGGGAGCGCGTAACTTTGATGGCACTCCAATAAAGTTAAAGGGAGAGAAAAAGGTAGGTCATAAAAATAAAACAGTTCCCAACACTTTTCTAAGACCAAAACAAGTTAGTGAAGGCAGAGTCTACTATAGAGTCAAAGTTCATAGGCCAGGCCAACTTTAAATGGAGCAAGGTGAAATGTGCCCAAGATCACAGTTTAGAAATGCATTCAAGTCTTTGTAAAAATGTTCAAAAGAGGTTGGGTTGATTCAGAAGGTAAACTTAGAAGGTCTGGGGGCCAGCCCAGTTGGAAAGCCAAGGATGTAAGGGTCACCTTTAGCAAACCATAGAAAGGGAGGCCAGGTGGAACACACTACCTTTAAAGTTGAGGAAGCTCTAGCGGTGGCAGTTGTTCCTGGCAGCGGGTGCAATTTGTGGTTTCGACCAGGGGAAGAGAGGATCTCGTCGAGGAGGAAACTTGGAGTCGTTGCACTGCCGAGGGAAGAGACCAGCCGCGGAGTTAGTCGGTTAAAAGGTGCGTTCCTTTTATTTGCGGTCACAGTGGTGAAACTTAGCTGTCCGGCCGCCGGGGTGCTTGCCACGGGCGATTCGACCAAGAGACGTCCTGGAAGGCGGAATGACGAACTGGTTGATCCCACCAGCTCAGAGGAAGAAGACTCTTACAGCAGAAGATCTTCTCTTGTCGTCGGGAAAGTGGTGAGGTCGTTGCAGCAGGGCTCCACCGGTGGTGTCGTCGTTGCAGATGGCTCAGCTTCTCCCCTCTTCGGATTTCTTAGGTCCTGTGGCGACTTCTGAAGTTCCAGTCCCAAAAGCCCTGCTTTTATGCAGAAAACCCCCCATTCAACAGCCTAGCTGTCACTCATACATGCGAAGTGGTGAGCCGGGCGGCTCACCACTGGGCCAATCAGAACAGAGTGCGACTTGAGTTGCTAAGGCAATGCAGTCCAGGGTGCCCATTCCCCTACCCACACATCCTGTGGAACCCAGACAGAGTGGCACCAGTTGGAGGGCTTCTGTGGAGAAGCCCGCCAAAAAGTGGAACAAAGGGCTGGTTGGAGTTACAGAGACGGACACGAACGCCATTTTAGAAAGGAGTTCTGGCAAAAAAAAACAACCAGTGATTTTATATTAAATAAATAAACCGGCGGTATCTTTAACATTGCACCAAAAAGTGGTGCGTTTAAAATCGATGGGGAAAATCCCATAGGAAATATTCCGGTGTAATATTTTGCGTGGTAACCACTGCCACCAGCCAGAAACTCGACAAGGGGGGACTGGACAGTGCTCCCTTGGAAACAGACCCAGGGGCAATCGAATTAACCCCTTCCAGTACTTCCACAATATGATGGTTTGTACTGGTTCTGTTCACAATTTTTGGACTAGTAAAGTCAATGGTGACTTTACATGCCCTGGGAGACAGTAGTCAGTCCCAGGGTATGGAGTCTGTTTGGGGGTCACTATGACACCCCTGTGTTGCTGCACTGAGGTTGCTGTGTAACACATACACATACACAAACACAGATGATACCCTATGGAGTGAAAGACCCCATAGCCCATAAGCACACAATAAGTCAAAGACATACCTCAAATCATGTCTAAGAGTGGGAGGAAGAGAGTCTCACTCTTAGCAGGAGGAAAAACAAACCCCAAAAATCCAGCAAAGCTGCTGGGGGACTCACTAGGTTTGGGAAATTAGCCTTATAAGAGAATTCTCCCTAACACGCCCTATGGATGAATTGGTCAGGGATATTTGCCTACGCTTTTCCACCAACCCCTCTAATGAGGAAGGTGGTGAACAAGAACCACAGGGAACCGATGACGATCATCCTGGTTGCTCCTATGTGGGCGAGACAACCATGGTACCCACACCTACGCAAACTGGCGATGTGCGACCCCTTCAAGCTCCTGTGCGGGTACAACCTACTCTCCGCACGAGGGGCTAACAGTGCATCCTCAGCCCAACTCGATGAACTTGGTAGCATGGCTCCTGAAGTCATAGAGTTCGGACATCTCAATTTACCCCACAGATGTATGGATATCTTGAAAGCGTCAAGAAAACCTAACACGAGGCACTGTTACTATGACAAATGGAAACAATTCATTATTTGGTGCCAGAATAAGCAAATCAACCCAGTTGATTGTACTCCTAATGTTGTCACCTATATGCTCCACCTACTGGATGCAGGGTTAGTGTTTAACTCACTTAAAGTGCACCTGGCAGCTTTATCAGCCTACACCGCTTCCCATAACAGGGTGTCATGGTGGAAAGTGCCAGTCGTCAAAGCATTTATGGAAGGGGTAAAAAGACTCCACCCTCCAATTTCTAACCCCCCACCAGGTTGGGACCTTAATGTGGTACTTGCTAAGCTGATTGGACCTCCCTTTGAGCCCATGCACACATCTAGTCTCAAACACCTGACTTCTAAAACTGCCTTCTTACTAGCCATCACCTCGATAAGAAGGGTGTGTGAAATTCAAGCTCTGTCAGTGCAGGATCCTTTCTTTACTATTAATAAAGATAAACTGGTTTTACGCACCCTCCCTAGGTTCTCACCTAAGTTAATTTCCAAATTCCATGTTAACCAGTCAATTGAGCTGCCGGCCTTCTTCCAAGAACCCAGAAACTCTGCTGAGGTGAAACCTCACACACTAGATGTGAGGAGGGCAGTCCCCTTCTATGCAGACAAAACCAGACCGCTAAGAAAGATAGATCAGCTGTTCGTCTCCAGAGCTCCAGGCAGAGAGGGAGATCGCATCTCTAAGAATGCCATCTCTAAGTGGATAGTGAGATATATCTAGCGTTGCTATTCCTTTTCAAATAAAACACTGCCTTTTACGCCAAGGGACCACTCTACAAGAGGTACTGGAGCCACTTTGGCTTTCATTGCAAATGTACCCCTTGACAGCATTTGCAAAGCAGCTACATGGAGCTCAATTCACACCTTTACTCAGCACTACTGCATTGACACTCATTTCAAGAAAGATACTCAAGTGGGACAGGCGATTCTAAGACATTTGTTCGCTCATGACCCTTCTCACATCCCACCTCCCTTCTAACACTGCTCGCTAATCTATGCACAGCATGTGATCTAAGCAGATTCCACAAGCCTCAGAAGGGATACATTACTCACCGTAATCATATTTCTGATGCTTGTATCTGCTTAGATTTACATGCTCCCGCCCTTCCCTCTGAGAGAAGGCTCATGGATGCTTGTAGTCTTATCTATCTTATCTGCTTGGATACTCTGTACTCGCGCTACTACTCATGCTACCTCATGTCAGAAAAAATACAATCTGAGGGTCCTACATGCATGAGGGATCGAGGGTACAGGGGACGTCACACTAGGGATAGTATTACCGGCACGCCCTCGTTCGCCCCTTTTCGAGTTTCGAAAAACAAACTGTAATACTCTGCAGCTTCCACTAGATGTCGGCCTATGCACAGCATGTGAATCTAAGCAGATGCAAGCATCAGAAATACGATTACATTCAGTAATGTATGATATATTTCAGTGAAAAAAACTTTGGTACAGGGACGTTATGGCTCCAAGTAAAACCGAAACCCCCCTGAAATTCGCCAGTTATGGTAAGCTAAGCAACCATAACTCGCGCCACCACCATGCACTGCTAAGACTAAGACCCAGGACATGAAAGATGACATCACAAATGTCATGGATTTCATCACTGATGAAATCAAATGTGCATTTACTTTTCATGAAAAGTCTGTACAAGCGATCCTTATTGTAATGTTAATAAAAAAGTGTCAAGGATCATGGGAATAAATATAAGTAGTGCATTAAGCAATGCATTAATTCAAATAGCATTCTATTCTGAAGTTTTTTTTCCAGTATACTAAGATGCATATGTAGAAATGTATATAGTGTGCAGCAGACATGATGGAGGTGCAATATTTATAATCTTGCCATGTTAAATACTAACATTATAAATGCTTTTTTTATTATAGTTCTACATACTGTAAACATATAATCGGTACCTAATAATAAAACCCACTTACTACATAATTGCATTATTGCACACAAAACACAGACAGACAACAACACATACAAATATGAGCATATACAGGGAAAATGAAGTAAACAAAAAAACAGCAGTATTACTAGACAATCTTCATAAACTAACTGCTTATCTTCATGCACAGAACTGATTGCTCTCTTTCAAAGCTACTACTTCCCTATGTATAACTATCGCATAATGTGACTGGACCCTAAGGAAAGTAGTGTGAGTATAATGTATACAAATCTGAGCATATCCAGGGAAAGTATAGTAATAAAAAACTATAAGGAAGTGTTGATAACCTTACTGAGCATCTTCATACATAGAAAGCATTGCTATCTTCCAAGTCTGTGTTTTCCCCATGTATACGTTTCAAATGCTGTGAGTGAACCCCAAGTGAATTACTTTAAAAACATATTTGAAGCAGAACTGTACAAATATAGTACTTTTTGATTTTTTTAGTTCCTGACTGTTACTGGCCTAGATATGTCAGGAAAGCAAAAAAAGAGGGAGCCAGACATGTGATGTCATCCATGACAATTTTGATGTCATCTTTGATGTCCTGGCTGTTAGTCTTAGCAGTGCACGGTGGTGGCGCGAGTTATGGTTGCTTAGTTTACCATAACTGGCGAATTTTAGGTGTTTTTCGGTTTTACTTGGAACCATAACATCCCTGTAACAAAGTTTTTTTCACTGAATTTCATAGGTTTTTAGTAGCACAACTTAACCATAACGTTCCTGTAACAAAGTTTTTTCACTGAAAATAGATTTATAGATAATGTAAATTTGATAAATGTTTACTAGGATGCCCTTAGTTTGTATACATATAACATACAACATACTGAACCCCCTACCTGGGCTATTGGGTCTGATGTCTGGGCACCATGCGCCTGTTCGCGGACGGACTCGGACAACATCAACACTATCCAAAAACTGAGGGGGTATCTTATATTGTTATATCATCCAAAAAAAACACTAAACATGTTAAAAAAAAAAAAAAAAAAGCAGCACATAAATACATTACATTCAATAATAAATAAGAACTGAAACTGTGTATATAAGACAGTAACAGTCCAATTATATAGAATATGCAGCATAGTGAAATGTACCAAAACGCAATAAATATGCCTCCAACAGAATTACCTCACAGAAATTCCACAGCACAAATCAACAGGACACCTACGCAGCAGTAACAGCAAAACTTAGTAAGAAACTAGTGAGTACACTACATTTATTGTATATATTTATAAACTTTCTGTATTAGGTACACTAAAATGAATATTTTTTTTTAATACAGAAATGTCTAGTACTTTGGAATTAGCTGTACATTTTCCTCGGGAGGAAATGAGTGAAGACAGTGATACTAATGGTAGACAATACACTTCGCTTTATAAGCCAATTAATAACCACTACTTTGTCTTCTTAACACATTTATTTTTGTAAACAGACCATACAGACAATCAAAATAATATAACAGAGATGTTAGAAAATCCTCTGCAGCAAGTGGAGCGAACAATGGACCTGTTAATGAAAAATGTGATTGTTTTAAAAAACTGTGTGGAGGACCATATAAGAGAAAAAATTAAATGTCACTGTCCCACATGCACCTGTACCCCCTCTCCATGTCCCACCCAACTATCCCCAAAAACTCCCCAGCAAGAAAAACATTACAATGAGACTTCACTCCCTTCATCCCTTACCATCCATCATGTGCAAATCCCTAATTCCCCTGTATTTGTATCCGTTTCTGCTTCACCCTCTTTTTCTTAATTTTTATATTTTATACAATAATAAAATATGGAGTATGTTAGTATATTCCTCTGTGTCTTATTTTTTTTTAAAAGGCAGTTAGGGTGTCCGCGGACAGCACGGCTGTCTGGGATGTCCTCAAGTAACCAAAATGGGGGTGTCCTAAGGACACTATACCTGTTCGCACTGTCCTCAATCAAGATGGAAGTGTCCGCCTGTCCATAATTAGCCAAAATGGCGGTGTCCTAAGGACACTATACCTGTTCGAATAGGTCGTAGTCAAAATGTGGGGTGTCCGCAGAACACTAAGTCCGTATGTTCATAGCTATGCAAAATAAAGTGTCCTAAGATCATTTACCCTGTTCGCATTGTCTGTAACCAGAATGAATATGTCCGTAGAACACATAGCTCGTCCGCCTGTACGCAAAGTTGTGACGCAAATTTATTTTGGCCGGGGACCTGAACACTGTCCGTAGAACACCCGCGTGCATGCATAGCACACTTTTGCCCCTATGAACATTGTGCCTGTCTGCAACTGCCCTCTGTGCGTGTGTTGCACTTTTAATTACTTCGGGGACTGGAACACTGTCCTTAGAACACCCACACGCATGCATAGACCCGATCCCGCGCATTTGGATTCCTATGGACAGCCGTCCCATTCGCCAACGTCATCATGTGACGGCACCCGTGCTAAGCGTACCGAACACTGTCCGGGCCCACGTGAAAGGGGCCCCTAGGGGTCCCTAACGTCTATGGAAACAAGGCGAGTCACCACACACGATCGATACGCCAGACACAAGATTGTATTCCCAAAGCTAGGGTTTATTGCAAAGCAAAAGTCTGTTGGCCAACTCGGTCTCACGCCCCGCGATGTGTATCTCTAGACCTCGAGGGACGCAAGAGTGAATTACGTACATCAGTTACATATATACAAAATGCATATCAAACAATCAGCTATGACATGTTTAACACCCCCCTTTTATTGGGTTTCTTTGAACATGGTGTGATGATGGACATCTACGACAACTATGACACCTTCAAACATCTATTCTAGTAACAATTTGCAATTTGTGAGTGCGGAGGCATCTTTCAGTTGTTGAATAGAACACAGCGCTTCTGTTCTTGGAAGCGAGCTGCATCCGGGGGTTGCATTCCAAACCTTGCTATCTATTTGGTGCTATTCGTGTCCTGGGAGCCGACACGCTCTAGCGGGCTCAGCAAAGGGGGGGGGCGTAAGAAAAGCATAATTCAAGCCTTTAGCTATATTATTCTAACATATTCTACCATATAATGAGACTGGCTGGCAGCTGCGAAATGATAAAATGCCCTGCAGCTCTGCTTCAAGGCTACATTCGGGAGGGAGCAGGGCATTCTTCCTGGCGCTGCCTACGTTTGTGTTTCAACAAACTCTTGTTATCCTCACGGCCCTGCGGCCTTGTCCTTTTTACGTGCAGACAACAATGTTTTACAGTCGAGCAGTGTAAGCGGAAAATATACTGCGAAGCAATAGGAACAGAAAGCAATGAGCAATGGTTAGAAAACAAAATGGCGATTCTTGTTACATCAAAATGGCCGTTCATTGGCAAACTCGAAAACCTATATTGTCATATCGTGCATGAGACGGTTGGCCCACGGCCACCAAAATACGTTTGCGGTCACAAAGTAGAGGTATCCATTTTTCTAGACTGACACACGGACACCTAAAAAGTGTATTTTTCAGCAATCCAAGGTATTTTCCTGGGAAATTTCACCTTTGCACATCTCCCACACCATGTCCCTGGCGATCTGCATACTTTTTGGAATTGCTTGAGCCCTTTTGTTTGAGCCCTTTCTTGGTGTTCGTAGTGTCCTAGGACAGTGCGGGAGTCTGCAAAGCGCGCTCCAGTACCCCTATAAAAGACCACACCCCAGAGATGCTCCTTATTCTGTTTTTGGGCTTCCAGGACAGAGACTGCTCCTTGTTGCATTGGATTGCTCTTGCTCTTTGAAACAGCTATCCTGATGGCATTCGTGGCTGCTGCTGGTGCTACTGCTGTCTCAGCAGTACGCCCATCCTCTCCACCACCAGCCCCTCCCTGAGGGCCTGCAGAGGGGAACAGGCGTCAGGATACAGAGGAGAGTGATGAAGAGGATGAGGTAGTGGAAGTCCCTACTACTAGTTCTCACTGTAAATCTTGGGTGTGGAGGTTATTTACCACTGTTGATGGAGTACCAAAAGCATGTGCACAAAAGATGACCTGCAATCAGTCCAAGATGGTGCTGAATTGTGGGAAACCGGGTCTCTACAGCTATGGTACTACCTCAATGAAGCAACACCTAAAATCGTTCCATGGTGGGGCTATTCGTAAGGTTGTACCTTGCGATAAACATAGTAGGTTGAGTTCCCCTACAACATCTTCCGTTTCCACTCCTGCCGCCACAAGAGACACTCCTGTGGGGCAGCGCATCCCTCCAGCTGCCTCTCAGGTCATACGTGATGCTGTTGATCCTTACCTTTCGAAGTTCACATTATTGTACATGTACTGTGACGCAGTACTCTGCAGGGGGGAGAACCTTCGAAGTGCTTTCGAGACTGTAGTCGAGGAGAATCAGAAGAACTGCTACCTACCTGAATAAGGCCCACCCTACATCTTCCTCTCTTCACCTGCCCTTTCTTATCGCCGTGGTTGGTGTCCCTTCCTTGCCCTGCTTTCCCTTCCTTTCCGTGTGTGTCGTGTTTAAAAAAAAAAGGCTCTTTTCCGAGCCTCCTTTCACAGTACAAAAAGAGAAGTGTCAATGAAATGCGCAAGGCCCTGTGCATTTTTAGATGTCAGCGGATATCTAAAATCTGTGCAGTGCTGCCCTGTCACAACCATTGCACTTTTCTTTGGGAGGAAGTGGTGGCTCTGAAAATAGCGTTTTTGTGGTTTTTTTTGTGTTTCGAAAACTTCAAATGGTCAACTCCTACTCCACAATGGATTGCTCTAATTCCAAAAAAGGTCGCAATGCATTTTGTATATTTCGCAGAAAAATCTGATTGCCGGCGTAAGTAAGATGTACTCCATCTCTGCGAAAAATGTGTGCACTATGAAACATAATGTTTTCATTGTGAAAAGAAGACATACCAACATCTCGCAAAAAGGCACAGACAGCCTTGTTAACATTGCGCCTTGCTTTCTCCATTTGTGGACCAAATGAAGAAGGACGCAGCCACATTTGTCTCTGCGCAATACGGGAAAAAATTGCTCTGGAGTTTGGATACATGTCCATGAATTTCCCAAGTCCTTCTTTCATTTGAAATTGCAAAGAGATTCCAGACACATGTCCTAAACTGTTCGCTGCACAATGAATAATAATAATGATGTCTGGATGACACTGTGTCACCAAAGTAGCACAAGGAGGTACCAAATCCAGCCACTTCATTCCACGCACTCCATGCCAGTGCACTTACACTTGAGGGAGTCCAAGATGTACAGCCACTCTGCAGCGATCTGCATGCATCTCCAACCAATTTATCCACAAATCTCCCAAAATTCAGACAATCTGCTTTCTGACACACAGTCATAGCTATCTCCTCTCTTCACAGGAAAAAGACTTTCTGACAAACTCTCTGCTCACACACCACACCCGGTAAACCCTATTGACCAATCCCTTCTTGTGCTACGTCTCATTTGCATCCCTCTCAACCTCAAAATTCCCTTATGTAATACGCGCTGCCCGTGGACAACCGCTCTGTCCGCGGACACATCGAAAAATCTGA
Organism: Ambystoma mexicanum; assembly: GCF_040938575.1. Lineage (NCBI taxonomy): Eukaryota > Metazoa > Chordata > Amphibia > Caudata > Ambystomatidae > Ambystoma > Ambystoma mexicanum. The sequence continues at coordinate 1,175,845,059 of NC_090927.1, read as the reverse complement.
GGGTGGGGAATGAAAATTTTAATAGTGTGCCCCACTTCCCCTTTTGAGGTTGGCTCTGAAAAAAGCCTTTTTTTTCTTTTTTTTAAGTTTTTTTTTTTTTGTTTTTGCAGATTTTGTCAGGCTTCTTTGTAGGCTTCTTTCAGATTTTATTTGTTACATGACTTCACAACAACTTCCTGAGTGAGGTCTGCATATTACCAAGAAATATTGCATGACCAAAATCTGTGAAAGTCATTCAATTACAAGAAAAAATTGCACCATCTTCCAAAAGGTTCTCATTTTGGTATGATGACATGCCCACAGAATACATAAAACAAGATATTCCTTCATTAACAAGACATCTTGCTATGTCTCGTTGAGGATTAAATACATGACAAGGCATCCTTGCAGTCCTAGGTGGTATTTGTGAAAAAAATTATCTTAGCAAAGGGAACCAGGTGCCTCAGTTCCTTTAGCAACTGCTTCAGTGCACCCAGCAAACGTGTTGCACTCAGCCCAAATACATTGCTCCACAATTTACCACCAGAATATCAGGAGTGTTTAAATAAGCCATATTTCTACAAAGTGTAAAACACCTTGCAAATGCTTCCCTGGCACATCACACCAGGTAGCCTCCACTCCCTGCATTCCAGCAGTGTCTGAAATGCCACACGTTTGCAGATTAGTGATAAATTGATCTCCCACTATCCACACTCTAACTCTGTCCATCTCAGCAACCACAGCCATCTTCACAGCATAAAGCAATGAAAACAATTAATACCCTCTCTCCCTATGAATGACACCCGCAGCACCTGATTGGCAAATTCCCCTAGTCCTATTTCCATGCCAGATGTGCACAGAAGCCCCAGATGTGGCATGTCCTGTCTTCGAACAGCCGTGCTGTCCGTGGAGCGTTTAACACTGGAGCAGCCCTTCTACCCTTTCCACTTCACTCTCTGCACCATTCCCTCATTGGCTACTGTTAAGCAGTCACACAACCATCAACCAATCGCATCCAAGAACTCTACATCTAATTCCATCATCACAGTTCAGCACTTTAGATGTACTGTTGATCACTACGAGTACAATTGTACTTTGATTGCAAAGCACCTACAGCAACAACTACTATAAAACTCTCCAATACTTCTGCTTGCAGATTCATACACATCCACATGCATGAACACAAACTACAGTTATGAATGTGTTCTTATCAGTACATGTACAGCTCTTGTGTAAATACATATAAACAGGGTAACTTCCACTTACCCTGTATAACCTATAAAAAGCTTACTGTCATTTCTCCCATCTGCTATGATCAAGTGTCACTAGCAAAACTGTCTGCTCTCCAACTTTTTGTTTACCCATGTTACTAACTGTAATGTGGAAACTGTTATTCTCTTCATTCATTCTGTCATTTGTGTAACCACTGCCACCTATTTGAACCATAATAGCATTTAATGCATTATAGTGCATTCATGTACATACAATTTCCTTTCTATACATTCTGGATATTTTACATACAATCTATCATTTGAACTTCCTTTAGTAATGATTATAAGTGTAATCAGACACAATACACAAGGGTAACAAACAAAGTGTCATTTCATGTTAAAAGATGAGAGAAATAACAGTACAATTATGGAAAAATGCTTTCTAGTGTGTTATAAAATGACACGCCGCCAAGATGAGTACATGCTACTTTAACGCTCAGATAGCCAATATCATTTCAAAGGCTCCCAGCTGAAACACCACTGCCTCTACAACTGTTCTTTCAATGTACACAGCTCTCTCATTCCAGCTGGTTGCCCATTCCGTTCTAGATTTCACAACAGCATTCAACTATGCACATGTGCAGTCATATCTATCACATCATCTACAACTATGTACAGTGTTGTAAAGCAAAACATACAACATCTCCCCCCTTCCCTTCAGTCTCGCAACACAAGTACCAGGTCCTTCCTTGCAACCCTTACTTTCAGACTCTCCCATCTCCAAGCACCACAGAATCACCCAGTACTTAGTAATCACCTACTGAGTAATAAGCTGGTGACCCCATCAAATCCTTCTCACTTATTTCCCCTAAGCAGCCCACATATCACAATCAAAATGTTTGGTAGCATTGTAGAGTAATGCTGCTGTGGTTGTGGCCAGGGCCTAGAGTCTTGGGTGCATGGCCTACGGCCTTTGGCCATGCACCCAAGACTCTAGGCCCTGGCCACAACCACTGCAGCCCATAGAAACAAACACCTACCAAATGACCACAGCCCAAAAACATAATACATCCACCCCAAAACTATGCACTTCAATTAACATTCTAAGTAGTGCGCCCAGTGTTTAGTATGTCCGCTGGCAACCGCGTTGACCGCGGACAACGCAAACACATCTTGGCCTTCTCCCAACTAAACAAATACAGCATTTGACCCATCTCTTACTCCCCCACCCTCTCCAAGCATTCATATACACCAACACACTCCCTAAAATTGAATTTATGCTCCCTTCCATCGCATGGCCGCGCCTCCAATATGGCAGGCGCATCGAAACAATTTGACACACGTCACTCCTCATCCCAGCCAATCAGAGAACACAATGCGTGTCCGCGGACACGACGCAAGCCGATTATCCAATCGTGTCCTGTCCGCGGAGCGAACATAGGTATCGCAGATGTATTTGCCTTACGTTTTGGTCGTTTAAATAAAAACTACTGGACGGATTTACACCAAATTAACAAAAGCACGCTTTTGGGACCAAGCCGCCACTCCTGCCGCAAATCCATGGTGAAAATCCATCCTGTGGTTTGGGCTGTAGGCGCGACAGACATTTTTTCCCATTATGTCTATGGGAAAAAAATAATTTTGGGACCCTCCTTATAACTTTGCCCCCCGCTCCCCCTTCACCAAACCTCACCAAACTTTGCAAAACAATTCAGTGTGGGCCATATACTTTTTTTGCAAAGTTTGGTGAGGTAGAGCGAAGTTATAAGCCGCCCAAAAAGTGCTCTTCCTATGGGTTTAGCAACTTAACCATAACTATATGGCCGCTACCGCAGCCCATGTAATATATATAACAGTATAGTTTAGAACACCCATATCACATTAAATTCCCAATGCAAATCAACCCTTAGCATACCATAAGGGTGCAGAACAGGAGGAGGAGACTAACGCACAGGTGCCATGTTTGAATCCATCGACCTTTTTTTAGCTAAATGAAAAGCAAGATTAAACCTAACTTACTCTATCTCTAACGGGTTTCCTTGCCTCAACTAAAATACTAATGGGTCTGTAAGAATGTTTGTAACTTGAGTCCACCTTTTGTTTTATCAAATCCCATCTCTGTCCCTTATACTTCAAACTAGTTTTACAGCTCAAAGTTCCATTTCCAGGAGAAGGACTTCCTTCTCCTGTTATGAAGTTCCAAAAATGTCACAAATCATACAAGGGTTTTCTTCTTCCAGCCCAAAACCAGGGGGAATGACTCCCTTCCCCTGGCTTCTTAACAGCTGTACCTGGTTGGTGAGTACCAGGAGAATGACTTTTCTCTTGGTGTGACTTTCCACGATCACCAAGTGCAGCGGGAATGGCTCCCTTCCCCTGGATCTTCCTTTTTTTCTTCTCTTCTTTGCACTTGAATTGTCTCGCTCATCTGCCCAGTACTGCCACAAGGAAGTGGACTACTCACATTGAAGATTTAGAGTTGGGTCCACAATCCTTGGTTCTCTCCTTTTACCCGGCCCGCTTGGGTCACTCTCCTGCCAAGGACTGCCAGGAGGAAGATGACCCGTATTTCCTTTTAATTATTTTGTCTGTTTCTCAGGTTCCCAGACCCTTCTTTGTCTTTTTCTCAGCCCAGCGACCCTTGTGGCATGCTAACGAGACCGCCTGCACTCCCTGTGTCCCTGCTGACTCGCTCGTACCTCCCGTTACTTTCAGGGACATTCTCGTATGGCGGAGGCACTTCCCGGGACTCGAGCTGGCCTTCCGCCTGCTTCCTCCAGTCATCTGCTTCCATGGCTGTCTGCTCTGCAGGGTTTGGCAGTTTCAGTGCTAGGGTGGAACCATGTAGTCCCCCTTCTCATGGTGTTAGTACCACTGCCTCGATTGTTTGCTGCTGAACCAGTTAACTTCGGATCCTGGGGAGCCGCCTTTTCCTTCCTGCCAGCATTTTCTCCTCTCAGATATTCGCTGCGCAACTACTTTCGTGTCCCACAGCTTCCACGCCTGTAGTTACCCTGGGGCTAGCTTGACAATGCAAGTGCATTGTTGATACAATGATGCCATCCTGGTTTGGGCTCATTGTATAAGATCTTCTTCTCTTTTAGGAGATCCATGTAACTGTGCAGGGCCAGCTCGTCCCAGTACCTGGATTATTTGTCTTAGTGCTTTCAAGGATACTCAAGGTTTCTACCTTCCAACAATACATTGATCTGCTGCCTAAAAAGAGGTTAGTATAAAGAAGGGCCAGAGCGTGGGGGTGTGTGACTTGCTTACAAGGGCTGTACCATAGATGTTCGTCCTTGTCCCCATAGAGGAGACCCTCCCCATGAGATCCTCCCACTCTGTACAACTCCCAGGGGACTATCGGATAGCGGCCTTACCACCCTGGCCTCATGGGAAAGGGCTCTCCCTTGAGGAGAAGTGACGACATCTATGGAGGAATCGTCTCAATACATAATACTACAACGATAAAAAAAAATCATACGGCTCTCATTTTTACAATTCAAATTGGGCAACATTTCCTCAGGCAAGATGCTTCAATAATGCAGTTCTTTTCAACCAGGATCTGTGAACGTATTTCGCAACAGCAAAAACGTTTGGGGTGACATTGCTTAGTTTATTGATCTAAGGCCAATAAACCTTAACTTAACGTACAAGGAATGCAATAACCTGTGCCTCATAACATCCAATTATGGTTCCTGTCCCCTGTTATTCTTGTTATCCCAGTAAGTTACCATAGCAGAAGAAATAGATGTGGTTCTCAAACAGTCCTGGTCTCTTTTCCGCCAATAACAAGTTGCTTGGCATTTCTCCCAATATCAGCTGGGAACTGCCAGAGATCACTGTGTCCTATCTCCATCAATAGACTTTTTGAAATGCGAGAACCACCTTAAGGACAACACTCTGGGCTGTCACAAAATATGTATTGCAGCCTATCTAAACTGAACTAGCTTTGCACCAGAGCCTTATCCAGTATAGGATGGGTGCAGGGTCATAATATCCCCTAAAGCAGGTAAGCATGTTTCTTCATGGATTAAGATTGTAGATGCTCTACTTGGGAGAGCTACATACTTTTTAATGAAACCATTCTCAATTATTCCAAGCTTACTACAATTCAGATTTGTTTATTGCTCAGCACTATACAATGCAGCCTGGCTATACGGTGGCTGTTCTTGGGCCTAGTACACTAGAAAATGAGGGGACATTGTCCCATCCCCATAATCGTAAGAGAACTTGGTGATCGCCCAACCCCCCACTATATCTTTATAGTGTCACTTCGGCCCTGGACCTCTAAATCCCATCTACAGGCGGCCGAAAAACAAACTTCCAAGTAATCCTAATGGCTTGTTTGATTTGCTCATTGTCCAAAGGCAGTTTAAATGCTGTTTTCGCTTTTTGTAAAGGTTATGAATTTGGTCTTATTGATGTTTATTGCCTACTTACTGTGTTATTTGGTTGTATCAGCACAGCACATAGCAGTATCTGAGGTACGAGGTTGGGAACACCCATTAAGGTTCCTGCTCTTCCCCTTTCCTCTGCCCCAAGGGTTTCCGCCAGATTGTTGGCTGTGGTAGTACACTTCTCAGGAAGGATTGGGTTTACATGTTTCCCTACCTGGACAATATATTCATCCATGCCTGAACCCCAGATGTAGTGTCACTTTCTGCTGCACAACATGCGCTTATACCTCCATTTTAAGAAGTCCCTTGTCAAGCTCCGAGTTGTTCTGATTCATTGATGCTATCGTGGGCCCATGTTTGGTCAGTGCCTATCCTCCCGAGGATTGTGTGGCGAGTATTTCTCCAATTGAATTTTTCCAAACCCGTAGTCATGGCATTGCTTAAGCCGGTGTCTCCTGCATCTTCTGGGTCTCATGGCATCCTGCCTTTTTGTTGTCACCTAGGCATAGTTGTGTAGATGGTCACTCCAGTCGCGGCTTAGTTATAAATGTTTTCAGGGTAACACAACTGATCTGTTAGTCCTCAAAAAGGGTATTACAGGACATCCCGTGGTGGGCCCATGGACATCCTGCTGAGAGGATAGCCTTTTTGGCAAGCTTGGCCTCAAATTGACAGTAGCAAGGATGCCTCTCTGGAGGTTTGGGTTGCTCACCTGGACTTTCTGCGGTTGAGCGGACGGAGCACATCAGTCTGTTGCCGCTATGGGCCATCGGGTTGGACATGCTTGCTTTCCTCCTTCAGTATATATAAAGTGTGTCCAGGCAGATAACACAGTGGCAATGCATTATTAGCTCTGCAGTGAAGGGAGGCAGCTGTGGTTCTGCAGTCTTGAAAACATAGTTTTTCTGTCAACCCATCTTGGGGTTAGAGTGTGCGTGTGGATAGTCAGTCTCTGATGAGTTGGCGCTCTGCCAGGAAGTTCTGCACAGTGTATTCAACATTTGTGGGACCCACCCAGTTGAACCTCTGCACCTTCAGCATCCTCTGAAGTGGGAGTCGTTCTGCTGCAGGGAGGTTACTCTATGTGGCATTGTAGTTGTGATGCATTGATAGTAGAGTGGAAGCTAGAACTTATCAGTTTTCCCCAGATTCCTTTTATTTACTTTTGTTTGCCAGCTCTCACATTTGAATCCAGTATGATCTTGGTTACCCCACACTCACTTGGAATACATGGTACCTGAAAATACTGGAAATGCCCTTCTGTCCTATTTGACTCCTCCCACCACGACTGACTCTGCTCTCCAAGTCTGTGCTGAGGAGTGAAATGTCAATCCTTTCTGCCGAGTGACCTACCACCAAATTAATCTATACCTTCAGATGGCTTAAGTTTTCAGCTCAGTGTTCTAAGAAAGGCCTGAACCCTTGGATATTTCTGATCCGTTTCTTAATTTTCTGCTTTCCTTGGCCCACCTATACCTTCTGTCACTCTAAAGGGGTACCCAGATGCTCTTTCGGTCTTTTGGAGTACCTGTAGCAGGGATAATCTATTTCCATCCCCACTGTTGAGCAGGTCTTGTGTGGTTTATAACCAGTTTCCACTTGCCACTTTATTGGTCCTGTGTGAGATTTGAACTTTGTTTTAACTTTTCCTCTTGTAGCTCTGAATGAGCCTTTGCATTTGTGATCCTTGACCTCGCTCAACCCGAGTGTGATTTTCCTGGTCACTTTTTTCCCTAGGCGGGTAAGTGAGCTCCAGAGTTTGTCTATTCTGTTAAAATGGATTTCCAAAATCTGAACTGATTTGCAGGGGGTGGATTTGCAGAGGCCACTCTATTATGGTGAACAAAGACGAAGCTGGGAGGTTAGCCAAACCCAAGCAAGGTAAAGCAGCAGAAGGGCAAGGATAAGTCTTGGGAATGTTGTGAGAGGCTACAATATCAATTCAGAGTAAAACCACTAATTCCAGTTAGAACCGGTAATCATAAAATTCCAATTATTTATTAGGTTTTTAGATTATGCACTAAGCGATTATAACCTCTAATTAAATCTTGTTAAACAAAACTTTATAAAAACAGATTTATACATTCACCATTAAGAAAAATAGAACTAGCATTTGCTTCAGTGAGCAGTGAAACACATAGAAGTATTTGTATGCTTTTAGAAATAGAAAGCACACTTCAAGATGACCATAAAACAGCTTCCTTAGCTCGTACAAAGTCCTACCCTGAGATGGTTTGGGGCCATGTGACCACAATGCACCAGTTCCAAAGTAGATGCCCTTCAGGTAGGGCTAGAAAGAGATTAGGTTTAGAAAGAGATTTGTAGCGTCAGTGAATATGATTAATAGTCAAAAATTTGAAGCTCAGAGTAGGATCACTCCATCCCAATCCTTAGGATAGTCATAGGAAGTGATCCTTGAGAAGGCATTCACCACCGAAAGTCCGGAAAGAGTGATTTAGGGACTGTACTTTACATCCATGTAATCCTATGGAGAACAGACAGGGAAAGGAACAGGCATGTAAACTTAGTACCCCGACTCCGATTTTTCCAGAGACCACTGCTGGTGGTCTGGAAACAATTGTGGATACAATCCTTTGTGGTTGGTCCTGTCGAGGAAGAAAATGGGGTAGCGAGTGCAGATGTGACTTTTTGGACTGTGGATTTAGTTTTGGTTGATCGCGGTGCACAGGAATCTGTTCCAGACCACTTCCAGTACAACACCCAAACAAAGTGATATGAAGTCTTTTGCAGGACTGACCACCTCAGACCCCCTCAAGAGATTGAAGGCACGTTGAAATGGCAAGTCAACACAGTCAGGTAGCTTCAGGTGATCAACAGGGGACGAACACAGGAGCAAGCCCAGCCCAGCTTCCGTTCATGCAAGAAGGCAGAAAATTCAGGAGCAGGCATCTTGTTCAAAAAGCCGAAGACTGTACTTGGAACGCTGATGGCTGCAATGAGGTAGCCCAGGAGAGAGCTCGTCAGTCCACCGGTTGGTCCAGGGACACTCCCAAATGCTCAATAGGCACCGCTCTTCAAGCTTGGGTTAAGACTGGTTATTCCCACTGGTCCAGGGAATGAAGCACTGACAAGGGTCTTCTTAAAATCAAGACAGGGGAGCAGGGCTTCAATGGGACAGCACTGGTGTCTGTGCTGGTTAGCTTGAGGGTTCGTCTTTGGGTCACCAGCAGCTGCACTTCTTCATAGAGGTCTTGTTGAATGGCTGCAGGAGCCCTCCTTTTATCCAAGATTTGGGCTGGGAGCAGGTCCAAGGCCACCCATGGTAAGGATTTGCCCATTCAAACTTGCAGTGGCTATCCAATCATAGATAGCCACTGGCCACATCAACTGCCCAGCAACAGACATTCAGACACCAGGAATGTGGATTTGACTAGACGGTCCCAGCCCCTTCCTCTGGCCACCCACAAAAACTGTCTGCGAAAACCACAGTATTCCCAGGGAGAGGTATTTCAATGTAAGGCATTTCCTGGCCTGAGAGGACAGGCAGAAGGCCAAAGAACAAGCCAAAAACAGCCACCTTTAGTAGCCATTCTCGGTAAATACAGAAGTGCATGACTAAAATGGTAAAAATATTATATCTGCCACCAGCTTATTTTAGGCACATGGTAAAAGTAACCAAAAAGCCATTATATAAAAAGTTATAAAGATACAAAGGATCCTAACTGCACTTCACTGTAAGATGTTGTCAGGATGCCTACCTCCAAGAAGCCAGGCCGGGCCCAGCAACCCCAGAGGCAGACATCATTTTCCCCAGGGAAGTCTCAGCGGGCCCAAGTCGGGGCCCTTTGGACTCAGTCCTGGCGCCTTAGGCGCCAGGCTCATAGCGGGACCCAGTCCTGGCGCCTTAGGCGCCAGGCTCGTAGAAGAGGATATGTGTTTAAGTGCTTGGGTGCACACTTACCTGATGCAGACCCTGCTGCTTCATCCAGGCCCTCTTGAGGCCTGAATGGGACTACTTTACCTGTAGGACTACTTCACCACCCGGGTGTGGTCGGGGAAGGATACATACCTGATTGGTGGAAGGATACATACCAGGAACTTCTTCCAAGGCTATTTAAACCCCACCCGAACAGCCACACGTGCTTCGCGTTGTTCTGCACCTAGCAGCTGGACGCTCACCGTGTCAGCTCCTGCATCCTGACTTCAGCCACGCCTGCCAGCACCCTGGAACACCTGCAAGGGGAGAAAGGAAGAGAATAGGGGAAGAAAAGCCCTTACCTGCTAAATCTGCATCCCGGAGTCATTTCTCCAACGGCCCTGAAAAGGAAGACATCATTTTAAAGGCATTTTGTTTCGATTGCTGCAGCTCTGCATTTTACTCACCTTTGCAAGGCGCTTCCATCTTCAGCAGCGATCTTCCGGATTCAGCTATGCCCCGGCACCTAGAGGAAAAAAGACAAGAACAAAGGTGAGAGGGAGAAAAGGAATAAGGAAAGCTCAGTTTCCTTTTAAGTCTTACCTGTTGGATTATTCCCACTGCATTTCGGGTCCTGCCGCTTCCTGGCATCTCCGGACCCCGGCCCCTAAGGGGAAAAAGACATAAGCATTAGCGCTTGCTGCAATTAGACAACGAACATTATTATTAAGCTTGAACTTTTGAACAGAACTTTTACAGCGCCTTACCTGAACAGTCAAGCTTACCTGAACTCCCATCAATCCTCAATCCAGTGAAGTAACTGGGTTTCAACGCGCCCCTGCATCAGAAGCAGGATGGAGAGCTCATCCTTCCAAACCCTAAGGTGAGGCTTCACGGGGAATCGTGGAGGAGGTATCGTGGAGGGTTGGAAAGGAGTGGGAGGCTTGAGCATTGTTCCACAGTTGGTAATACTCCCTTTTCACGCACAGGAGGGTATCCAACGAGCCAGGGAAGCCAGAATAGAGGGGCCCTTCCTGTCCATCTTCAGAGTTCTGCGCCTTCGACGCCGCGCCTCCGTGGGAACCAGGTGAGCGTTACAGATGTGTGCAGTTGTAGCAGTACAAAAATTCACAAAGCCTCTCAGTACTGATGATCTTGGGGACTAGTCAGTTTCCCCATAAGAATGAGCAAACTGGAAAGGGAAGCAGAAAGCTTTACTTGGCTCCAAAAAGTCAGGGCAGGGTACAAAACAAGGTAAAAAGAAAGGGTGTCCCATCGAAGTCTACGCGAGGAAAGCAGCAAAAAGAAAATCTTGCCTAACCAGGTCACCAACAGTTCCTATGCTTTTAAGTCTTGGTCAGACGATTCCAATTTGTGGTACCACCATTCGGCCTGAAGCCAACTCCATGGGTGTTTACAAGTGTGTTAGCGCCACTGTTGACTCCCTCACAAGAAAGGGTTTGCAGTCTACCCATACACAAACTGGTTCATTCATTCCCCGTCAGCAGCCCTGACGAGGACTGATGTCAAGATCATGTGTACCCTCCCAGAAGCACACAGGTGACAGACAAACAATGAAAAATCACAGCTGACCCCTTCCCAACAAGTAGAATGTATAGGGGTCAATTTCAACACTTCCAAGAATAGGGTGTTTTTTACTCTGATGCAGGGACTGAAGATGAAGGGTCGACTGAGCTTCTCTGGGAACCCTAGTTCCCACAGCTTGTCAGTGGCTGCAAGTCCAGGGGGAGCTTGTAGCAACAATGCTGTGGGCTCGTCTTCATCTCAGATTTTTGGTATGCCATCTTTTACATCACTGCAGTTCACAAGAGGGGATCGACGAAGCTCTGATTCCGATGACCATGGAGGTTGCCCAGTCACTCAAATGGTGGCTGAGGATGCAGATGTTTACAAGGGGCTGTGTCATCTGTCCTCTGGCGCCCATCACAATAACGGATTCCAACCTTCTCGTTGGGGAGTGACTCTGGCTCAAGAGACATTGGAAGGTTGGTGATCGGCATCAGAAGCATCCAACTTGTCGAATCGGAGGGAGCTAGCAGCCATCGTCCAAGCACTAGAGGGGTTTACCTCTCGATTTCTCCACCAGTGTGCATCTGCGCCCAGCAATGTGGTAGCCAAATGATCAATCAGCAGGGTGTGCGGGGGGGGCTATGTTCCCATCTCTGGCGTATCTGGCTAGGTCGACTTGCTCCTCCGCAGAGGATTACTGTGGCGGCTTCCTTCATACCAGGGGTAGACCATGTTCAAGCGGACGCTCTCAGCAGATCTTTCCCATCCTCCCTGGAGTTTGTGTTGGACCAAAGTTGTTTCTCCAGGTTTGCAGCTGGTGGATAGACATGATGGCATCACGCTTCTGCAGCCAGCTAGCCCAGTTTTGCTCCAGGGACCGAGATCTGGCTTCCTGAGGGTGGGGTGCTCCATCATTGACATGATCACAGAAGTTGATTTACCTGTTTCCCACAAACCTCGGACGCTGGTCAAGATCCAAAAGGAGGCAGCTGAAGTCATACTAATCATTCTGTACTGGAAGTGGTGGTCCTAGTTTCCTCGGTTGACGCAGCTTGCCTTGTACCCCAATATCTAATTTCCACTTAAATGGCCGAGCTTGGCCCTACCTGCTCTGAGAAATCTAAGTCTCTAAGCTTGGAAGAAACTGAACGGGCATGGCTAATTACTAGAGGGATACCATACGAAGTTGCTGGATTTCTTCAAGGGGCCCGTAATATCGCTACCCTCAAAGTGTATGATACACTGTGTGTTTTTCTTTTTAAGTGGTGTGCTCGGGGACTCCACTCCCCCTTGTCTTGCGATCCTCTAAAGGTGTCACTTGGGTGTCCCCTTATACCTTCATCCGTCACTACAAGTTGTTGCTCAGAGACGTATCTGAGAGTACTTTTTGTATGGCTATCTTGCAATGTGCGGATGCCTGTGGTGCTGTTAACATAGGTTGTTAAAGTGTGTTTTGGAGATCACACGCAGCTGTACTTGGTTTTTTAATCATCTACTTGTTAGTTCTCACTGGTAATGACTTGGATGCAGAAGAAGAGACGCAGGGGTAATGTCTCAGAAGAGATGGTGCATAGGATGCATGGAGCAAATAAGCTGCTGTTTGCTGGAGAAAAAGGGTCTGAGTCAGGTCAGCGGCCCTCACTGGCAGCACCTGACCCTCGCTAGTATGCTTCCAGAGAGACCCGCCCGCACAGGCTGTTGTGCGGGATCCCCCCCCCCCCCCCCCATGGCGGTGGTCGCGGCTGGGGGTGTGCCGAGTGCCACTCAATACCGCTCTCTCTGCAGTCCTATCTCTCCTGCCCGAAGGTTTAGGGTGTGCTCAACTCCCTTCCCGACTCGGGGAGGATCGCAGGGCCTCTTCTCTACAGCCCTCGGACGCTTTCTGATCATGCCACCTTAGCAGGTCTGGATGTTTGGTGTCGTCCTGCTTCCAATTATGCTCTGTTGGCGTTGTTGCTTCACCCTGAGAGCTGACGCCCCTTTAGACAAGTCCGGCGTCCTGTTCTTGCTCTTCTACAGGAGACCGCAGTAATGCGGGTCTGTGCTTCTTGGTGCCAAAAAAAAAAATGTCGTCCGCTCAGACCCGCTCCCCTCCACAAGCCGACTGCTGCCCGGGTTCGAAGATAATCATGGGGGTGGTAGGGCAAGGAATTAATGCTTCCAGTTGCGGATGTCATACAGCGATCTCTTTAATGTCAGTACGTGCCCCCCCCCTTTCAGAGCCCCAACACTAACCTGCCAAGTTGGCTGTCCTTGTCACCAACACTTGATGAGACTGCACTGCGAGCAGTTTGTGGAAATGCTGCGCGCCACACAGTCTGTTCCTTTTGCCTTGTTTCCCCTCCGGCAATCTGCTGAAGAAGTTCCTCTGCTGCTTTTCCTCTGGCGTGGAGCTCCGGGTCCTCCCCCGGAGCTAATGTAGGCACTCCCCCACCCCCCCTCTCCCTCCTACTTTGGAGGCGCCACACCCGCCGCAACAGGCGGTGTTCCCGGGCCTCAACGGAGCACCTTATTCTTGTCCCAAGCCGAGCCCTCGCAGTTCCTCCTCTCCAGCCGCACGGCCGCCTCCTCTCCCACCGGGGCAGACCCCTCTCACCGCCTCCCATCTCGAGCTCCTCACGCCTCCACGATGCCCACTCACAACGAGTGAGCCGGTCGCAGGTGCCAGAAGGGGGATTGGTCCCGCCTCAAGGGGTGACCTGGAACCCATTGACCCCACACAGGGTTCCGGCCCGCTCACCGCTGATCTGCACCCCCCTGAGCTGGGGAGCACAGGCGCCGCTTGTTAGGCAGAAACCTGTGCAGTTCCCTCTGGGACCATTGCTAAAGATGTAGGACTACAGGTGTTTGGCAGTAAACCCACTTGGTAGCCATCTGTACCACACAGATTCACCTGGTAGCTGTGGCTGAGCATTCAGACTTCCCTCAAGAAGAGTTGGGCAGTATACAGAGTATTCACAATAGGTCAAGAGAACACAGTAGAACAAGTAAACACTGACCAGGGCTTGGTGTAAAAGAGATGTAATTATTTATTTAAAACCACATCTAGAAAAACACACAGGCACTAATAGTAAGCAATTCAAAAACACGGTCACTAAAAGATATACACTCCCTTAAAAGAATATTAGACAAGTCTTAAGTAAAGCCCCACTTATTTTCAGACAGCGGTGAGCGCTTAACGTAGATGGCACTCTAATAGTTTGTTTTAAAAAGGGAGAGAAAAGCAGAGAACAAGTTGAAACAGATCCCAACACTTTTATCAGAACATAACAAGGGAGGAAGGCAAAGTAAAACCGTGAAGTTAAAGTTCAAGATGCCGGATCCACTTTCAGAGGATCCAAACGAAATGTGTCCAAGGTCACACAGTTGCAGTGCACAAAAGTCTTGTAAAGGTTCAAAAAGGAGTTGGACCAAAGAAAGGGACCAGTTAGAGGGTCAAGGCGGCCAGCCCAGTCCAGAAGGTTAAGGGGTTATTATTACCTTGTAGCAATCTTTAGAAATGGAGGCCTGGCGGACACAGTACCTTAAAGTGGTGAGAATGCTCCAGCGGGGGCAGTTGTTCCTGACAGCGGGTGCAAGTCGACGCTTCGTCCGGGGGAAGAGAGGATCTTGTCGCAGAGGAAGACAGGAGTCCGTTGCACTGCCAGGGAAGAAACCAGCCGCAGAGTTTCTCAGGTACAAGGAGCGGTCCAGTGATTTGCAATTCAGTGGTGAGTGGCTATCCGGCTGCCGGGGTGCATGGCACGGGCAGTTCGGCCACAAACCGGGCTGGGGTGCGAAGAAAGGAAGGTAAACTAGTTGAGCCCACCAGTCAGGGGAAGAAGCCTCTCCAGCCGGGAGATCTTCTCTGTCGTCGGGAAGTGGTGAGTCGGTTCTGCAGGGCTCCACCGGTGGTGTCGTCGTGGTAGGTCGGCTCAGCTTCTCCCTTGTCGGATTTTCAGGTCCTGTGGCGACTTCTGAAGTTCCAGTCCCCACAGCCCTGCTTTTATGCAGAAAACCCCCATTCACTCAGCCTAGCTGTCACTCAAACATGCTAAGTGGTGAGCAGGCCGGCTCATCACTTGGGCCAATCACACAAGAGTGCGACTTGAGTTACCAAGGTAACTCAGTCCAGGGTGCCTAATCCCCCTCCCACACCCCCTGTGGTACCCAGAGTGGCACCACTTTTGGAGGCTTCTGTGGAGAAGCCCGCCAAAAAGTGGAACAAAGGGCTCGACTTGGGTTGGAGTCACAGAAGAGAACACAAACGCCATTTTAGAATCGAGTCTTGGCAAACAATACCAACCGGAGAATTAATATTAATTAACTAAACCGACGGTATGTTCGAGGCTATGTGAATTAAATAATTAAAGTTGGTAGCCTCGAACAATGGGAAAATCCCATAGGAAAATATTCGCGGTCGAATATAAAAAGTAGTTTCCACTGCCACCAGCCAAAACTCGATACGGAGACGTGCCCCCTCGACTAACAGACCCCGGGGCAATCGAATTGCCCCGACCAGTATGTCCACAATATGATGGTTTGTACTGGTTTCTGTTAACAATTTGGGACTAGTAAAGCCAATGGTGACTTTACATGCCCTGGGAGACAGTAGTCAGTCCCAGGGTATGGAGTCTATGGTGTGGTGTCACTATGACACCCCTGTGTTACTGCACGGAGGGTGCTGTGTAACACAAGAAAAACACATGAGACCCTATGGAGTAAAGGACCCCATAGCCCATAAAACACATTACTAGTCAAAGGAATACCATAAATCGGGTCCAAGAGTGGGAGAAAAAGTCTCACTCTTGGCAGGAGAAAAAAACAAACTCCAGAAATCCAGCAAAGCTGCT
Organism: Ambystoma mexicanum; assembly: GCF_040938575.1. Taxonomy (NCBI): domain Eukaryota; kingdom Metazoa; phylum Chordata; class Amphibia; order Caudata; family Ambystomatidae; genus Ambystoma; species Ambystoma mexicanum. The sequence goes on along the minus strand of NC_090927.1, from coordinate 1,175,829,230 downwards.
GGGGGACTCACTAGGTTAGGAAATTCAGCCTAAAGAGAGAATTCTCCCTAACACCGCTCCTACTTGTTCAGGCGGGGGTCCCCCTCTCCGAGGTATTCTGCGCAAATCTCCCCGTCAGGTCGCGCAGCTCGGCCCTGCTTCTCTCCTCCTCTGCTCCGATGGCAGCGTCACCTTTTCCGGAGAGCCCGAGACAGCACCCCTGCAGCTCCGCAGCAGGGCCATGGACAGCGGCAGCAAATTCCAGTGCCTAAATGCACCTGGGGAAGGGGTATTTGCTATCTTTTTTCACTTTATTTGTGCTGGGGATTTCGGGCGCACTCCTAGCAGAGATACCTCCACGGCGGTCCTCTTGGATCTTCCCCCAAACTAACCTTTTAATGTTGTCTTTGTAAAATTGTCCTTTGTGTTTTTTCTTGGAAGCATATGTATACCTCCATTAGCATCTGTGGGTTGCACATACAAACTGGACACACATGGCAGATGTTGGTGTTATGGTGTTTCGTTTATGCTGCTCCATTTTTATTGGTTTCAGTTATTATTTCTATGACTGCATCTAGCAAGGGAGACAGCCGGGGTTTGCCGCTGCGACCCATAGTGTACTCCAAATGGTGTCATTCTGTTTATTCTATTGTAATAAGACTATCATTAACAGACAATAATAAAATACAATCAGCAAAAATCACAGTGAACACTATAAAATACATTCCCATAGAGAACTTTCAGATGAATTTTTTGGCTATGAAGCATATTTGCCTCAAATGAAAATGATTTCCAACACAACACAAATTAAAGCAAGATTTAAAATTACAATTAAACATGAATAAGAAAATAAAATCCATCACTTATTGAAAACATAAAATGGATAACTATGTATTTACAAAGGTTTCACTAGGTGCTGCCAGAATCCTTCAGAATGCTTTTCCTTAGGCTTAAAGCTCTCTTCATAAACCAATCCAGTGCCTGTTAGGCAGAAACCTGTGCAGTTCCCTCTGGGACCACTGCAAAAGATTTAAGACTACAGGTGTTGGCAGTAAACCCACTTGGTAGCAGTCTGTACCACACAGATTCACTGTGGTAGCTGTGGCTGAGCAGTCAGACTTCCCTCAAGAAGAGTTAGGCAGTATACAGAGGATACATAATAGATACAGAGGCACAGTAGCACAAGCAAACACTGACCAGAGCTAGGTGTAAAAGTATAAACTTATTTGTTAAAGGCACACTCATAAATTACACTAGCACAGAAAAAGGTAAGAAAGTCAAACACAGTTACTATTACTCATACGTACATCCCTAATCATTTGTTGGACAATTCTAAGTTAACACCACTTATTTCCAACCAGAGGTGAGCGCTTAACGTTAGATGGTACTCCAACAAGTTATTAAAAAAGGGAGGGAAAAGGCAGAAATTAACGAGAGCAGTGAGGTAAAACACTTTTCACATAAGGTTAGAAAAGGCAGTCAATTGTGGAACCAGGAGAATTAGTTCGGGGCCCGCTTTGGAGGGAGCCAGGCGAAAATATGCCCAAGATCACACAATGTCACAAGTCTTTGCAGGTGAGTAGAAAAGGTTTTACTACTGTTCGGAAAAGTTTAGTTAGGGTGTCCCAGACCTACCCAGGTTCGAGAGCCGAGGGCTAAATCTACCCCGTACAATCGGTGGCAAGGGAGGCCGGGCGGAACACAGTACCTTTTGAGAGTGGAAAGGATCCTCCAGTGGTGGTAGTCGTTCCTGGTAGTGGGTGCAAGTCGCGGCGTCGTCCAGAGGAAGAGGTGATCTCGACGTGGAGGAAAGCTGAAGGTCGTTGCACTACCAGGGAAGAGGCCAGCCGTGGAGTTTTCCGCACACAAAAGTGTTTTACCCCTCTTTCGCGGTTGAGGTAAAAAGTGGTATCCCGGTTGCCGGGGTGCTTGGCACAGGCAAGGCGGCCACGAGATGCTTCGGGACGGCGAAAAGAAGGCAGCAACTGGTTGTCCCCACCAGTTAAGGGAAGAAGACTCTCCGGCGGGGGATCTCCTCTGTCGTCGGGAAAAGTGGTGAGACGGTTCCGCAGGGCTCCACCGGTGGTGTCGTCTTGGCAGGTCGGCTCGGCTTCTCCCTCTTCGGCTTCTTAGGTCCTGTGGCGACTTCTGAAGAACCAGTCCCAAAAACCCTGCTTTTATGCAGCAAACCCCCATTCATACAGCCTAGCTGTCACTCAAACATGCTAAGTGGTGAGCGGGGTGGCTCACCACTTGGGCCAATCACACTAGAGTGCGACATGAGTTGGCAAGGCAACTCAGTCCAGGGTGCCTAAACCCCCTCCCACGCCCCCTGTGGTACCCAGACAGAATGGCACCACTTTGGAGGGCTTCTGTGCAGAAGCCCGCCAAAAGTGGAACAAAGGCTCGACTCGGGTTCAGGGTTACTGAAGTGAACCTAGACGCCATTTTGGCAGCGAGTTCTGGCAAAAAATCCCAACCGGTGAATTTATATTAAATAAATAAACCGGCGGTATCTTTTAACATTGCACCAAAAAGTGGTGCATCAAAAACCAATGGGAAATCCCATTGGGAAATATTCCGGTGGAATATTTCCATGGTATCCACTGCCACCAGCCAGAACTCGGCGAGGGGGGACGGGACAGTACCCCCTCGACAACAGACCCAGGGGCAATCTAATTGCCCCTACCAGTACTTCCACAGTATGATGGTTTGTACTGGTTAAGTTCCTAAGTTAAGACTAGTAAAGTCAATGGAGACTTTACCGACCCAGGGAGACAGTAGTCAGTCCCAGGGTGTGGAGTCTATGTTTGGGGGTCTCTATGACACCCCTGTGTTACTGCACTGAGGGTGCTGTGTAACACACATTCAAAAACCAATGATGGCCTATGGGGAAAATTACCCCCTAGTCCATAAGCACATAGCAAGTCACAGAAAACACTCAAGTCATGTCCAAGAGTGAGGGTAAAAGAGTCTCACTCTTGGCAGGAGAAAAAAATAAACCCCAAAAATTCAGCAAAGCTGCTGGGGGACTCACTAGGTTAGGAAATTCAGCCTAAACAGAGAATTCTCCCTAACAGTGCCCAAGAAAGAAGTCTTGCAAAAGAAGACGACGACTGAAGTCTTGTCTAAACGTCATGAATCCTCTGTCTCAACACTGGTGTTATTTTCCTTATACAGTTGTAAGAGGGACACAGGAGGCGAAAGTGGCCCAAGGTTTCCACAGCCATTAAAACGGGGCACCCACCACCGTCGGGCTTGAGCCCCTTCGAAATACAGACAACCGGGTTGCGCTTAGTTAGATTAAATCTTACTAGCACCAGACCTCTGCGCTGTGACGAATATGGGCTCCATTCCAAATCATTCTAAATCTATTACGAGATGAAATTGTGAGATGAGCCCCATTCGTTGGTTTTCCAATGTCTGTCGCTTCTCTGGGGACATTTAGCCTATTGAGTAACAGAGCCTTCACCTTCCCTTTGGAGTAAATATCCGAAGGCTCCGGCCTTGCATATCAATGGGAGGCAAACTTGAAGGTGTTTTTCACTTGGGATTTTCACCATATTTTGTTGGCCCACCTATGTTGTAAAATATCAGATTTATCTAGAGAGGGTGGCTTGAGGATTAATCTATGTCGATAACCAAAATAATGGAGGAGCCCTTATACACTGCTTAGTATAGCCTAACCCAAGCTCATTATGTACCGCCAGTGTTGGGGGTACCCTCAGGTAACGTAAGCAGCCTTCTAAAACAAACATTTGTCATGCATTGGGTGACTCACCCAAATTTTGGATTCATGTACCCAAATCGCAAAGGGTTTAGCTTCATAGACTTTAATCAGGAGCAGCAGTGTTGGAGCTTTTATGAAATTAGCAAAAGGGAATACAGCGGCCGTGACTTGTACCATTTTGGCTGCTTGCTTTTCTATATGAGCTTTGCCATCGCCGTATTCCCCTGCTGAGAAGTGAATCCCAAGATGGCCAAACACTTTCACTTTGTCTAGTGGGGCTCTGTTTACTCTGTGAACATAACACTGATGCCTGTCTTTTCCCATCACAATGGTACAAGATTTCTTTACATTCTTTACATTCACAATCATTTCCCCCTTGTCATAAATCCCACAGAGGCATCTAATGAGGACTGTAATGCCCTAGGTGTCATGGCCATAAGGACAACATGGTCTGCATGTGCCATGAGAGGGACTCTTCTTTCAACCAGTTGTGGAACGTCAGGGGTAGACTACTCCAATGTTGTTTGTAACTCATTTATGTATAAATTGAATAAGATTGGAATAAGCACACACCCGTCGAAATTGTCTTGTTGACTTGAAAGTCCTTGTGCAAGCAACCCGCCGCCCCCAATTCTGACAACACAATCTGTGTCAGAATAGAATCATTTTATCACTTTCAATAACCCAACAGGGATGCCCAGGTCTAGCAGAATGGGCCGCAACCACTTTATCCACCAACTCGAAAGCAGTTGAGTGATCCATGTATGCCAAATAAATGTTATTCTGACAGCATTACATATTTTATTAATCAGTAATGAGAAGTTAAGTGCCTGGCTGACTGTTCCAAGACCATCACGGAATCCCATGTGGTTATCCCCTGAAATGTTATGAGTATTATCCAAATCAAAAGATGTTCCTGTATTGTGCTTCCATGATCTTTGAGGATGTATGTGATTTGGGCGATTTGTCGCACCTTCTTATAATTTGGGACAATAATTGCACAATGCCAAGTTAGCAGGTTTACAGAGGCCTGCAGGGTTGTATTAAACAGGTTGCAGAGTATCAGAACCCACAAACATATATATTTGATTTGTAGAGGTCTGCTGGTGGAAAATCCATCCCTGGGGCCTTATTGGGTGTTTGCCTTTTAAACGCTTTTGTATCAATATGGTCAAATTGGAAAGGGACCTCCCTGGGGTCGCTATATTGACTAGAATTAATTCTGGTCCCTCCCTTTCCCCTATCTTTGGTGTCGTCTTTGGTGAACATTGAAAAGAAGTGAGCCACCCAAAGGTCAGCTTGCATATTCATTTCTATAGCCAAATTTCATTGGGGTTTGTGCTTTTAGCCACCATTGACCAAAAGCCTCTAGAGTAATTCTGTCTTTCTTACTTGAACCATTCTCAAGTGTCGTAAATGTAAAGTGCTGTATTCTTTAGGAAGAACACCATGGTGAATGTATATATGTGCATTGTGTGGATTTTGCAGTATCAAGGACAATTTCGTCATGCAAAATGTTACCAGGCGGTGACATTTACTCATATTTGCGCCCTGACTAAAATCAAATGCTTGCCTCAAATACTGTAGGTTTGGAGTTTAGAATAGTAGATAATGCCAGTCCTATACAATTTGGGTAAAGTATTTTGATGCTGGAAATTGTTTGGAGGGGCCAGGGCTCTTCGTCCTTGTTTGATACTTCCCTTTTGGTATATTTGTATGTGTTTTTCTGCCACAGAATTACAGTATGGACCTCTGGTAGTGCAGCTCTTCTTTTAAATTTTTGGTGAACAATACATATTTGCTTCCCCAATACCACCCATGGCAAGGGTACCCCTTGGGACCCCTTGTGTGTGTTTGGGCACCTGGTCTTGCCCCGCAAACGAGGATATTGGCTGGTGGCAGCTACATGCTGACTCAGCAGTGGTTCTGGGTCTTCCCCATTTTGGGACACCCAGGCCCTGCCATAGGATTCAATAGATTCTGGAACAAAGGCAATATGGCCACTGAAAGGCTTATGGCTTCCTGCCTTTCCCTTCCTGTTTCTCAAAGTCTGAGAAGCCCTGGCTCTGTCTCCCTTCACCTGATTGGATGTTGGGTGGAAGGACCATATGGCTCTGGTGCTGCCCCTGCTAGAATGGTAGGAGCCTTCCCAGGAATGCTTGTTTTCAGTACACACTAGGGGTTGGGCACTGAATAAATGAAAAGGGGAGTCAATTCACATTCTGTGTTGAGGGTGCCTGGTTTTCGTTGTGTGCCACAATGCCTGTGGTCTTCCTGAGCCAGCCCTGTCTGAAACTGGTGTGTGTGCTCTGAAATGCTAGGAGTTGGCCCAATACACATCCTCTGTTTTGAGTCTCTGGTTTTGGGTGAATAGCCTGAGAGCCTGATTGGATGTTGTGTGATCAATGCCCTACTGTGTTATTGGCTCACTGAGTGAATGGGGGGGTTTGTGTATAGCAGAAGACCCCCTCCGTGTGAGAAGCTTGGACTCCTGTGTCAGAAGCCTGGAGATTTCTGGAGGCATATCCTGAATCCACCTGGAGGAAGATGTTCTGCTGCTGCAACTCTTCACAATATCCAAAGGCTGCTGTGCTGATTCAAGGACTGATCAAGAGAGGACCTGGACAGGCAACCTCTTTCCGTAGCTACGAAAGGACATGCAACTGCTGTGCTTCATCCGAAGTGTCCTGGAAGCCAGTTCTGTGTGCCTGCGTCCTGCAGAGGTATCTTCATGTGTCCAGAAGAAGTGACCAGGCATCTTGATCCCAAGTAGTCCACTAGCATTGTTGTGTGTCCGGAGGCTGTCCGTGATCAGAGTAAAGCCATATTGCTGTGTTTTGCCCAGAAGAGGGGGTACCCTGGCATAGTGTTGCTCGATGTCCAGAGCTTGCTAAGTTACAACCAACTGAAGAAATCTTCAAGTGGCAATTCAACCACGACATCTGTCCACTTTTCCACGGCTGAGGAAGCCCAGTGTCGCAGCCTGCAGAGAAGTACCTGCCGGTGGGTTTCCCTCATTCCGATTTGAAGGGATCCTGAGGGTCCAAACTTGGTGGTGGCCCACAGAAAAGTCATGTGGTCAAGTCGCCAGAAGCCATTCTGTCATCCGTGCTGCAGCACCGACGAATTGAACTGTGCAAAATACTGAATCCCAACACCTACTTCTGTCACTGTAACCGTTGCCACCGAAGGCCAAAGACGAAAACTAAAGGATTCATCCTCACCTCCCAAGCGATGTGGAGGACATGAGTTTCATCTTCGTAGGACATGCACACCGTCCTTGCAACCCGACCAGGGAGAGCACCACGACAAACCTTCACTTCTGCCGTTCTGACACTGCGTGGGTCCCTTCTCCTGCTAGACAGCAACGACCCAATGACGACTTCTTATAGAGGGGGTCCACTCTCGAAGGGCACTGGTGAGTAAAGCTGAGAGACGGGGTTGGGGGTGGAGCAATCACTCTACCCTGGAAGCCCTACCACGTTGCAAAATATCCTAGCACTATCTACCTGTGCCTCACACACACAAACTGTTCCTGCTGCACCAATTTGCATCTAGAAAGTGCCCGCTGAGATAATGCTGTTATTTATTTTGCCTGTACCACTCACCTAGAAATTGTTCTTGTTCGCTTGATTCACATCTAGAAAGTCCCCACTGAGATAATACTGTAATTTACTTTTGCCGCACACTTAGAAAGTGCTCTTGTTGCATTGAATCACATCTGGAAAGTTTCACTGAGTGTAATGTAATTTATTTGCCTGTCCCGCACACTTAGAAATTGTTCATTTTAGCTTGATATGCATCTAGAAGTGCCCACTGAGTTACTGCTTTGATTTACTTACCTACACTGGTCACACTAAAACTGTTCTTGCTGCATTGATGCACATCTAGTAAGTGCACACTGAATTCTCTGTGATTCAGTTGCCTCTTCCTCATTCCTGCTAAATCGATTCACTCCTAGAGTGCCCACTGTGACTTAGAAATTGTCTTGTTAGACTGACTCACACCCAGAAAGTTACATTGATTCTCACCTAGAAAGTGGCCACTGAGCTAATACTGTGATTTACCTGCCTATGCCGCACAATTAGAAACTGTTCTTGTTCGCTTGATTCACCATCTAGAAAGTGCCCACTAAGATTGTACTGTGATTAACTTAGATGTGCCCACGGAGATAAAATTCTGCTGATACGACTCACAACCAGAAGTACCATCTGAGACAGTACTGTGATTTACTTGCCTTTGTTTTAGGCACAACTACTGCATCTAGACTTCCATCCTACTGTTACCCTGTTTGGCCCTCTCCCACTACCCTGACACCCATAATCTAGACACAGGTTATACATCTAGGGACAATACATCTACTGTTACTAGTACATCAGTCTAAGTACTACCCTTGACCTCCCCCCAGCTCATCATTTACCCCCTCTGACCCATCTAGATCTCTAGCCTCCCTGCACCCTACCCCTCTGCCCCCCAGTGGCTCACGGCTCGCACTCTAGCACCCAACTTCAAGACCCGCCTTAATCCCCCACCTGTTCGCAAACCACAACCCCTCCCCCTGTACATCAATACACCCAGATGCCTTCTGCCCACTCTCCTACCATCATCTCTCGTTCAACTCCAAGATCAGAGGAATACTCTGGCGTGCCAAACGCCTTCCTCCTCAAGCGCTCATCCCCCATTCCTCTTCCCACCCTAACTCATCGACTTCCACCCTCCCTCTAACATCTATTGAGAACCCCCTGATACACCACACCCATTATTGAACTCCCAAGCCAGGAGCCCTCTGGCGTTCCAAACAGCACGATTCCACCTTCACATCCACACCATCCTTGTGCCCTCTGAGGAACTCCCCTTCCTCTCATCTGACCTCCCATGTCACCCTCTCCCTCCCCCTAAGCCCACTGGGGAACTCGCCACCCTCTCAACCAACCTCCCATGCCACCCTCTCCCTCCCCCATACTCAACCCCTCCATATCCCTTCCCTTCTCTGAAAGTAACTCGTCTCACCCTTGCTAGAATGATAGCCTCATCTCCCACCCCCCCACCAATGTCCTCCCACCCTCTCACACCCCTATAGCACCAAAACCCTCAAAATGCAGAAATCGTGATTGGTCCTTTCCCTCGACACTCCTCACCCTTTCTGCGTCAGCCCAACCTCCCAGCCTCATCCTCCCCTACCCCAATACATTCCCCTTTCCCAGTTTCCGCCCCTTTCTCTTGACTTCTCACCCTGTACCCTTAATCCCCCTGCACCCTCCAAACTCATTCCAAAATCAGCCTGCTTAAATCCCCACACCCCGAATGATCCATTCACCACCCTCCCATCACCCCTTGACACGCCCCTCGTCTCTCACATACCTACCTCCGCCCGGCTACTCTTCCCTCCCCCATCAACATAACCCTCTCACCCGACACTCAAAGTCCACAAGCACCCAGGCCCTCCCGTACTCCACCTCAACTGGTCTCAACCACCCTGAATGTTCCTGCCACAGCCGCCATCCCACTGGGCACTCGTATCCTCACGAAAACCACCTCCCCTCACAAAGTCACATGCATCCTTTTTAATGCCTGCTCAGTAGCAAGAAACAGACACAGCATCTTTGATCTCCTATCCTCTGACAAGCCCAACCTCATGTTTATCACCAAAACCTGGTTCTCTGATGACTTTGCCCCAGTAGCTCACAAAGCCTTTCCCCCTGCCTACACGCTTACTGCCCACAATAGACGCTCCAGAGGTGGCGGAGTGGCAGTCCTTTTCAATCATCACTTCTCCGTCTCACTCGTCGAATCCCAGACATGCATTGCCTCCTGTGAATCCCTGATTGTAAAACTCTTGCTACCCCTGACTTTCACCCACAGCTTCCTAGTCATCTACAGACCCCCTGGATACGACAGACACTTTGCCAACAACATCTGTGACTCAATAGCTACCATTCGATTAAATCATTCTCCTCTTACACCCCTGGGAGACTTTAATATTTGGTCCGATATTCCCAACAACCCCATGACTCATCTGCTGGTTGACTGTGTTGATGCGCTCAACCTTTCCTATCACACCACTGGACCTACCCACTCAGGTGGGCACACCCTTGATGCAATTATCCGCTCCAATGACCTGGTCAATATATCCCGCCCCAGGCCAATCATCTGGACCGACCACTATGCTATCCCTTTCTGTATACACACGCATGCCCCTCCCTCTCCCTACCCCTGATCTCAAATGCTGGAACAAAGTCAGGATCCTTCCCGACCTAGCAAAAGCCCTGCTTCTTCAGCCCCCTGCAACGCTGCCCCCCGATAGACCCTTAACCATTGATTCCTTCGACTCCTGGCTTAATGACTCACTAACTTCTCTCACCCCCTCGTGCCCCGTATCCTCACGCAATAACTCTCTTGAACGCAAATGGTGAGCTTCTTAAACCGATCTCAGCAGATCCATGTTCGCCCTGCACCACCGGAACTACAAATCCGAAAGGCCAAAAAAGCCTGTTACAATAAACAAATCCTCATCTGTGGCAACTGCAGCAAAGAACTCCACAAGATCATATCAGAATTTGTGAAACCCTTGTACACCTCTACCCAATTCATTGCCTCACAATCACTCTGCGACTCCCTCTCCCTACATTTCTACAACACTGCACTTGACAGGACTGCAACACTTCACACCAAATTGTCCTTCCTCTCGCCCTCCCCATTACCGACCCCTCCTGATCCCATTGCCCGACGCCCATTTCCCCACGTTCAACTCATTCAATCCCATCTCCAGAGACGAGTTCCTTGACCTACTATCAGCCAGCAAACCCTCCGGCTCGCCCCTCGACCCCTGCCCGCCTCTGTCCTGTAAGAAATGTTCTCGTCTACCTGTGCAGGAGAACATGCGAAAGCCATATAAATGACTCCCTCACCTCTGGCCTCTTTCCTGATGCCTTCAAAATAGCGCATGGCAAGCCACTTCAAAAAAAAAAAAAAAAAAAAAAAGGCATGCCTCGACCCCAAGAATTACAGACCGATCTCCAACACCAGATTTCTCGCGAACTCCCAGCTCAACTCATTCGTAGAATCCAAACTAAACTGTCTCCTCAACCGCACACAATCAGGCTTTAGACTGCGACATGGTACAGAAACCCCTCTAATCTCGATCCGGGATGACCTCAAGATCACTTTTGACTCTGAAGGCTGTGCAGCATTGATTCCTGATCTCTCTGCAGCCTTTGACATGTGATTCTCCTCGATCTCTTTGCAGCCTTTGACACGTTTAACCTCTCCATCCTCCTTGACCGCCTTCACTCCCTAGAAATCCGTGGCACTGCTCTCAAATGGATTGCTTCCTTCCTCAGCAACAGGAAACAAATAACCCTCCTCTCCCCTTTTGTCTCAACTGCTTGCTCAGTGAACACTGGAGTACCCCAAGGCGCATGCCTAGCCGCTCCCCTGTTCAACCTCTATATGACCACTCTACCAGGAATCATCCGCACGCATGGCATCACCTGTTACCCAAATTATCGTAAGAATTCCCAAGTCAGGCACCAACCCCCATCCCGACCTTGAAGCTTGTCTCCTCGATATTGACTGATGGATGACAATAAACCACCTCCTTTTGAACCCTCATACAACCGAAATCATGGTGTGCGGCAATAGTGCCCTTCTGCCACATTCCCTCCCATGCCCCCTGTCCCTTGGACCGCCCTACCCCTCACCCTCTGATATAGTGAAAAACCTTGGCTGTACTATGGACTCGGGCCTATCCCTCTCCCGTCAGATCAATAACGTGTCAAAATGCTGTCACTACCAGCTCTAACCTTCTCAGACACATTTTTTCCTACCCGAACAGACTTGCCGCAGTTATTTCTATTGTGATGTCGAGACTAGACTATGTCAACTGCCTATACCTAGGATCTCCGTCATACCAACTCAACAAACTCCAAAGAGCCCAAACCGCCGCTGCTGCAAAACTGATCCTCACCCTGGGTTAAAGAGACAACATCTCACCAGCTCTCCGAACCCTCCACTGACTCCCAGTCAGATGAAGGGCCACCTTCAAGACCGTATGCATCACTCACCGAGCAGTACACAAGACCAGCCATTGTACCTATGGGAAAAGATAAAACCCTACCTCCCATCTCGCACAATAAGATAAAGCACTGCCCTCCTAGTGATTCCAACCACTAACTCGGTCAGGATCGGAGGATCCGCTTTCTCAACCTTGGCACCAACTCTCTGGAACTCACTCCCCCGCATATTCGACACACCCAAGACTATATGACCTTCCGCGAAACTCTAAAAACGTGTCTCTTTCCGTAATGCTGACCACGACCATCGGATGCGGCTGAGCCCTTGCAACGTGATAACTAATGCTCATTAAGACGCCACTGAAATATGCTTGTTAAGGCACGATTCAACAAACGCCTGCTTGAATTCGAGAATAGCAAACTTCTTAGATCATAACTCCACCCAAACACTCACCTCCCATATCAATATGCTTACTCTCTACTCTACACCAACACACAACTAGAGTGCAGCTTCACCCATCGATCATTTTTGGCCTAGCTGCTCACATACAAACATTACCTTATGAACACCTCATCACTCTAATAAAATGCAGCTACATCCGATGACAAAACCGGCCGAGCTGCACACATAAGCGTCCTACACAGGCCAAACGCAGCCAGAACCCCAAATTGGTGTCAACCCGCCAGACTGCACACATTCAACTGATAACAATATCACCACACCTAATGCTGGGACGCAGCTACCATCAGGCAATTGCATCAGCTGCACACATAACTGGTGCACCCTATGACACCTTACTCTCTCAACTGACCTGGACTACGGTCCCCAAGGGTGTTCAACCTACTAGTGCTTTGAGGTCATACCGATAATAAATAGAGCACTACATAAATGCCAAATAACATAACTTAACTTCACCTTCCAAGGCACCAAGGGTTCTTTGATGAGGAAGAGGGGCTTCCTCCCTCGGGGTACATCCAAGAGTCCCAGATTTTTCTTGGGTCCGGATCTCCTGTTGCTTCACAGGTATTTTGGGGTGGTGGGATCTGTAGAAAAAAAAAACGGACCATTAATGAACACATAAGGACTGGGTATTAACACAAAAGAGTAGTATAACTTACATTTTATTGTAGGTTGCCCATGTGGGGGAATCTCCACACACAATTGCATGTTTGCTCTGAAAAGTATTCTGCCAGTGCTCTAAAGTATTACCTGCATTTCTACATTTAGGACTCTGTGGTTAAACAGCGTTTAGTAATTGCAATGATTTTTAATAACTGTTACCAGTTGGTGCATTATTGCTGAACTAAGCAGAACTGTGGTACCACATAGAACTGTTTTATATTGTGATAACTATTTGAGTAGAATTCCAGTACAAAAGGAGTCTTATTAATTTGTATACACCCACTGAACATTTTATCTGTTGAACTGTTAGCACATAACATGGTGTGGACATTCCATCGTAGGGGGCTTGGGTATTCCCTGTACCCAAGAACCAGCCCCCTCAGGAAGAGGACGACGACTCCACAACGACATGTTAATTCTATAATCTGTCCAAAGAATAATTCAACCTTCTCTGGAGACACCAAACCAGACACGGATAGTAAACCCGCGGGTAGAGAACATTTTCCATCCCGTGCCATCTGACCCGCTCTGTATCAGATGGGCTAAGGGCTCTTCCTGGAATAACAACCAGGGCCAAGCCAGCGATACCGAAGAGGCCAGCGCGGATCTCGTGGCCGGGGGAGGTCCTCCACATCTAGAGGTGGAGGTACACCTCCTAAGCAGTGACACCCCACTACAGGTCCCCTCCCATGCCTCTCCAGTAGGAGGGCACAGCTCATACTTCACCCACGCATGGGAGGTTTCAAGATTACGGGCCAGAGAGTCTCCTTCAAACGCCTACCACCTTTAGGGGCCCAGTGGGTAAGAGCCTGGCATTCAAGACACTCACAGCAATCACTCAGAAAAACCCAGCCCACATCTTACAATAGGGTGATAGGTGGTTACTTAGTATCCCCTTTGTCTAGCTTCTCCTGTAACATTTTTGTTACCCTTTCCTCAATTAATGGCTGGTGGCATGGATTACTTGGAACTTCCGTGGTATACTTTTACTGTGCGCTGCGTACACAGTTGCAGTAAAGCAACCAAGGGTGCCGTTTTGTCAATATGGCCCGGTCTTCTGTTTTCGCCATTTCTTGGTGGAAAGGTCCTTCTTGAGATTCACCCTGCGCGCCAAACCAGGTTTGGCCCCTTTGTTCGTTTTGTCTTTGGTGGGATTCACGAGTGCCTCTGGCTCCAGGGTGTCTGGCGGGGGCAGGAAGCCAGGGAGGTGCCCGAAACTCCCTGTGCTTAGTCTCCTTTGAGGCAGGAATGCACTCCTAGGTGATTGGCCGGCTGGCTGTCGGGCAAGGACAACCAACCTGCTGGGTGACTGACAGCTAGCCTGGAATGAAAGGGAGAAACCTGCATAAAATACTTTTTGGCTTGGAAAGCAGAGTCGACCACTGGACGAAGGAATCCAAATAAGAACTTTGAAGAGAACCCTGCTGCAACTCCTGGACCATTGGTTTGCCCGATGAAGCCCTGCTGCTGTGCTGAAGCTCCAAATTCGTCTTGACTAGAGAAGCCCTGCAAGGACGACTTCTCCCCTTGAGTTGGTGGGACCAATCCACTCCAAAGTAAGCCAGCTGACATCATCTCGAAGCTGGTTGTATTTCCACTGCAGTTGCTGCTGGAACTGAAGAGCCAGGGAGAGGAACACCAGATTGTGTGCATTGCTTTTAAGTTGGCCAAGAGCTCCAGAAAGATCCTCCAGACTCCCAGGAAGCAGAACTGACCAAGCCTGAGCCACCTCAACAGACTGCTAGATTCCAGATGCAAGGAAAGCCCATCTCAACAGCCATGAGTCCGCAGTGGTGCTATTTCCTGAGACGCAAGGAGCTGAAACCGTGAAGTGCCACTGAATACAAGTTGGTCCTTTTGTGTCGCCGACCGTCCCTTTGCAGTGAAGGAGTCCTCCAGACGTCCTCCCTCTTGTCCCCACGACTGAGGCCCAGGAAGACAGGATCTACAGAGCTGCAGAGGAACAGAAGCCATTTCTTCTAAACAAAGCTACTGTCCAGTCTAAGAGAACTTACCTCTTGTTGTATAGCCTCACTTGTTCTCAGTGGAGACTTGTCTTGGTGTTACGCTCACCTGGTATCCACGGCGACGCCACCCAGCCCTGGTTGGATGATTTGCACTCTCGAACCCTCTCCTGGTCCCGTGGTATGGCCTATGGTTAAAGATGGGTCTTAATATTGTAAAAGGTGGATTCTCCGTCCTGCTCCTTGTGGCAGGGGTGCATAGATGTGGGGAGGAGCAGCGACCAAGTTAATTCACTGGTGCAAGCCCCCCCTGTGGGAATCCAAGCCTGCTGCGACTCCGTAGGTTTGCTGCTTTACAGTCTTTATATGCAGTTCTTATGTTCCTCTTAGTTCGAATAATGTCTTGCTTCTTTCCTTTTAGGTATGGAAAGGTATTTTGGTGTTGTCATGCAGTTTGAAGATGTGCATGGGCCAGTAGGCAAAAGCGCGGTGTGCGCGATGCTGTCCGGTGAGTAATGCGCGATGCGCGGCTCTGTTTCGCCTTTTAAATTGCTAACCTGTGTCTTTTCTCTCCTTGCAGGTTGCGATGATCCTCCCCGAGCACTGTAATGTTCCAGCAATGATACTGACCAGGAGATGACTACCCAGGTAAGAATTGTGTGGCATTCTTCATTCGGGAGGAAACATGAGTAAACGCTTAATAATGCTGTCTTTCTTTATCCTCTTTTCAGGTTATGGTATTCCAGGATGCATGCAGTGCTGGATGATGGAGATCGTAGCTTCAGGTGAGTGGAACTGAAGTCAGCGATGGATTGAAGACAGGATACTGTTCCAGGTAAGTTTCGTAGTGTTCTTTCTCTCTCTGCAGGTCCTGGGTTTCAGGTAAGCTGGCATCAAAGAACTGGACACGGTGAGCGTTACGCTGTCCATAGCACAATAACGCAAAGCATGTTCTGCTGTTTAGGCGCGGTTTAAATAGTCTCAGGTAAAGTAGTCCAGGTAAAGTAGTCCCAGGTCTGCCACACCCAAAAGACTAGACCGCATAGCTCAGTTCCTTGTAACTGAGCTATGTGTGTGCCTCCATGTTGGCTGATTCCCCTGACCCCCCACCTCTCCCCCAAGTTAAATAGTCCCAAAGTAAATAGTCCCATTCTAATGTTGGTCTTCATGATGGTTATGAGCCTGGCGCCAAAGGTGGCAGGACTGACTCCAAGAGAGTCTTGGATGAGGTTTTAAGGCCTTTGACCTGGCCCTAACTGGAAGGCTGACTTGCCAGTGAGGGCCAGGGGCAAGGGTCATGGCACTTGGTTGCTTCTGTAGAGTTGCCAACAGCTTCTTTACCTCACAAGCCTAATCAGCATGTGGCCATACTTTGATTTCTTCTTTTCTACAAAGACTTCTAAAACATTGTGCAAGACTTTTACCTACCTGCAAGAATTGCTTCAGCTCACCTAGACTTTTTGCCCAATTGACTTGGGTCTGGCCTGGCTCCCTGAATTACTCTTCTTCCCTCTGACTGTGTGTGTGTTGCCTTCCTTCCAGGAAGGGGTTGCCTTACTTTGCGTTGGGGGTTAATAAAAGTACTTACCTGCTTCAGAATATTTTTGAGATCTCTTGTTTTGTTCTAATAACCCTTTTCTTTGAGATACTCCTAAGTATTGCTCTAAATGCCACTGTAATATATTAAAGGATAGTTCCGGGACTTTTTTTTTATTGTCCCTACGGGTCGGCCATGTGTTTGTAAGCATAAATCGGTAGATCGTAGGAAACTTTCCTATGGACCTTACCCGACTTTTCGCCCATTATCGCACTCGAAATCAGCCTCCATTTTGTGATAATCCTATCATTCCGCCGCATCGACCTGGCTCACCTGCCTTTGCGGCACTAAATCAAATCCCCCGCCCCTGAAACAGACTTTATCAAAACATTCATATTCCCCGCCTCTATCCGTGACGTGACTGAGCTGCGTAGGCAAACGCGCCCAGGCGTCTTCTACGCGACTCCACACAGACCCCGGAAATCAACACAGATCAGCTCACAATACAGCGCACCACAATTCGGAATATGAAACTGTACTTTGAAATCAAACCGCAAGATTGTAAATGTGGTAAAGTACATTTATTTGACATCAAATGTTTAGAGAATATTCAGCGATTTGCATTTTTATTTGCTCATGTTCCAAAAAGTTCGTATTGAGGAACGCGATGGTCCTTTGCTGTACACAGGGTCTTAGAGCATCTCACAATACAGCGCCACAATTCGGAATGTGAAACCGTGGTTTAAAAGCAAACGGCAAGATTGTACATTTGGCAAAGTACGTTTATTGGACATCAAATGTTTAGAGAATATTCAGCGATTTGCATTTTTCTTTGCTCTCGATCCAAATTAGTTCGTCTTGAGGGAAACGATGTTCGTGTGCAGTACACAGGGTGTTGGTTTACGATAAAAATAAGCTCTTCGGTCGCACTGATAATCGCATGGCTGTTCCAACAACGAGGCACTAGGCCACCACAACGGTAGGTATGTTGCATCTAACCGTTAGTACCGCGTAAGGGCATACTTGTACTTGGCGATCGTCCCATAAAATGGTCAGGGTGGTAACGTTGTTCGCGCGGAGAAGCAACTGGCGGCTGTAGAAGCCGTCCGCCGGTGTCTGGTACTCGTGACACAGACAGTAGTGAATGATGTACCTAAAAACATAAAAAATGAAATTAGTCTCACCATCAGATCCTTATTAAAATCATAGCGAGGACAGCGCTACTGGGTGTACACAAGTGTTTAAAGGCGTGGCGAGGCAGGGAGGGGGGGGGAGTGGAGTACAAGGTAAGTAGCATAAAATAATAAATAAATAGGGCCAGCTGGTGGCAAGTGCAAGGTAAGTGCAGAACAAGTGCTGGGAAGGGGGGGCTGTAGGATACTGAGACAGTCCCCCAGTGCAGGGGTTGACAGGGAGGCAGTGCAGGTGGAGAGTGGAAGGGCCCAGGACCGAGGTCGCAGACAGTGGACCAGTTGTAGCAGGGGAGAGGGAGAGAGAAAGCAGAAGCAAAGTGGAAGGTTTTGAGGTGCTTCAGTAAAAGCAGATGTTTCTCCTCAAGATAGTGCACGGTAGAAAACAATATGCCACATAGAACGAACAAGTACAACTGAACCCGTCTTTAAAGCCACTGTATAGTAATGAAATTGCGGTATAAACTCATCAAAAGTTACTTACATTATATTTGCATTTTCCATTGTGTCTCTGTGCAGGGCAGACCCGAAACACCACTCCTTCTTTGCCGACGTTACTTCTTCTAATGAACGTGGCTCATCGTTTCGTTTCTGAAATTTTATTCATTATCTTTTCTTAGTCTTTCAGGATGGTCCCGGCCTGTCAAGGTCAAATCACAATAGAACCTTATACTGGGTCGTGGGCCGTTCCGCCACCCGAGCAAAACATCAAAGCAGCTGACCTTCACTTTGAGCGAGCACACATTTCTAGTTAGCTGCAGTTAGTGTAAGGGCATCTTGTCTGCGTGCCTTTTTTTTTATTGTCCCTATGGGTCGGCCATGTGTTTGTAATACGGAAACATTCTATAATTTTTGTAAAAATGATTTATATTACTGTTTGGTTTAATTGCAATGGGCCTGCAACATGAGGAGACTCGAGAGAACAGACAATCAAATTACAATCATTTAAACCGTGATGTGTATTTCTCAATGAGCTCTGCTTTAGGTGGACATGGAACAGAGGCAATGTTGGGTGGCAATGCAGTTGTCCCCTGCATAGGTTCGTTCACCACTCCATGTATGTGCCTATCGAGGACATCTACGATAAGTCTCTCAATAAACTCATATTGCATATCCTCAAACACTGGTTTGATCACCCATTGTTTACTTCTTTTAGTGAAGGCCTTATTGTAGCGAAGCGTCCCTAAAGTTCCGGTCGTCCTACTTTGTTGACGGCCAACATTATGGTTATGTGCCAAGACCGCTAGAAGAGTCCGATTTATCATGCCTTCCATGCCAAAATGCAATCTTTTGGGCCTGTACTTTAGGCACATATTGTGGAACACCTCCAAATCTCCTGTGTGGCAGAATTCCGTGAGTCCCCTCAAATCTCTTGTTATAGTTTTATCAAATACAATCTTTTCAATGGCCTTGTGAGTGGGTGATGAAGGAATCAACCACTTCTTCTTCCGTGCCTCCTCTGTGGACAAATGGCCATGTTCACATTTGTGGAAATGCTCATTTGTCGACCATCGATGTACGTTGCTACAGTGCAACATTACTGACCGCCATTTTTCCAGTAGAATTTCCAACGACCCTTCACATGTTTTTGAGCTCCACCAAAGATGGTTGCTGATTGACTTGGACCACTGTGAAATACCTTGCATATCTTTTTTTTTTCCTGCAGCCGACAATTTTTTATTGATTGTTTTTGCAAGATGCCATACGTCAAATTGGTGATTTATATTTTTGTACTCTTCTCTCATTGTCTTGGCAATTGAAACGTGTCTGTCCGTGGCTATCAGGTCGATCACCATTCCCCGCGATTGTAGTTCTTGCAATGATGCTACAAAGCCAACTTTCTCCATGACCACTGAGGATGTACTTTGTGACACCTGCACGACCACCGAACTCACAATTTTCTTACTTTCCATGTCCTGAAAGTGTTAGGTGCAGTACTTGGCTGAAAATCCTGGGCTGTCGCACTGTCCATCACCGGCTAGCCTGAAGCGTTTGCCCGCGAATGTACTTTCCATTGACATTTTTTCCATTCTCCAAGCTTCGCTGATGGCTGGAAATAGATAATCGGTTTGGTATTTGTAGAACTGACTTTTCGCAATGAAATGGATTCCCACAAACTGAAAGAAATACTGTAACTTTTTAAAACTTGAACCACTAAAAAGTGCGGCCGCTGCACAAAGTAGATTGCCTGCTGGCAGTTGCCCCAGCATGGGTTGTGCAGACCATGCGAACGGATGATATTGTGTACAGGTGGCATGTATTTTAAGGTTAGTGCCTCGAATTGCACGAGTCACATTAATCAATGGCTCCCCACATACTTCCCCACCAACCCAATGCCCACATTTCATCATCATAATAATATCCATCAAACAGCTATCGAATACAATGAATTTGGCCTCTTTCCTTATACTGTCACTCTGCATCCCAGCTGGTTCGGCC
This sequence comes from Ambystoma mexicanum, assembly GCF_040938575.1. NCBI lineage: Eukaryota > Metazoa > Chordata > Amphibia > Caudata > Ambystomatidae > Ambystoma > Ambystoma mexicanum. Next base: position 1,175,809,256 of record NC_090927.1, on the reverse strand, counting down.
TGTAACGTTGAGGACATGTCAGTCGCATGAAAGGTACAATCTCTGATATCGTCTTCCGCTATGCTGAGTGATATTGATGGTGTTTCATTGTCGTCCACTTCATTCTCTTCCATTGCAACATCTGTTCCTTGTCCGGAGATGGGAGAAAAAAACAATGTCTTCAACTTTCGCGCGCTCTTATTTTTTGCGGGTGTGGATTCTGTGAATTGATCTCCGACTGCATCCAAACTACCAGGAGGACATTCACTATCAATGGCTGGTGGTGGTATAGCTCCGTTGTCAATCACTTCATATTCTTCCCATTGGCACGATGCATCTCCAGTCTCAAGTCCCTGCCAAAAGGTTTGACAAGCAACATCTCTCGTTCGCTTCACTGTCTGTGTAGATCTAGTTCTTACACCCACTCGCAACTAGAGGACAGATTAGAAAAGGGATGTTCAGTTTAAACACAACTTACAGTATTGAACTATTGACAGTGAAAGACAACATAATATAGTGAACAGGACACTAACCTTCTTTTGCTTTCTTTTCTTTGAAACTTTCTTGCCTCGAACTTCAACATCTGGACGCTGTTGCTCCGACTCGTGTGTGCATGTCTCCACTTCCTCTCGCGCTGCAACGACTATATTTTCATGATAAGCACATCCATCACTCACTGAGGCTCCATCGACTCCCTGAAACATAGAACTTTCATTAGTATGTATAATAATATTGAAAACACAAAATGTACTTGGGGACCAATACCCATACGTACATCTCAATAGCAAAACACGAATGAACGCATTGTGTAGAACATTCAAACGACAATAGTTCACGCATTGTTGATCTAGTTAGATTGAACTGTCAAGATCCATACCTCGGGCTCCATATAGACTTCCATTGATGATATTATTGAAGATGACGCTTCAGCAACTCCCTGAAACACAGTAATTGCATTAGTATGGTTTTCTATTTTGTTTAAAAGAACATAAACTTTCTGCAGGCGTCAACGGCTCATCTAAATAGACCTGCACAAATGATCAGTTGTCTAAAATAAATAATGGATATCTAAATATGATTCGATTTGCTCCATCGTTGGAAGTGTCACCACCCAGAGATCTGCATCAACTACTAGGGGTGATGTTCTTGTTGAAGAAGCTCCGTCAGCTCCCTGAAACATAGTACTTGCGTTAATAAAGAAGGAAGTATAGCGGATGTAATCACGTCATTTGATCTCGCATGATTGATCTGTCAGTATCCATACCTCGAAATGCATAAGAACATCAAGGGACGCTGTAACTGCGGTGCACACTTCTGCAAGCTGTTGCGCCGACCCGTAACTGCATGCTCCCCCTTCTTCTTGGACTAATGCTCCATCGACTCCCTGAAACATAGGACTTTCATTAGTAATGAACACAATATTGAAAAAAGAAGACACATAGGAGGGCGACGACAGAAGGACATACCAATGGCTAAAAACGAAAGAAACATTGTGTGTAACAATCACGCTACAAGAATGCAAGATCTGATGATCTCCATCGATGGAACTGTCCGGAAACGTACCTCGCGCATCTGAGTGACATCTACGGTTGTCGTCAATGCGTTGGACTCCTCAGCATCTCCCTGAAAGACAGTACTTGCATTATTTTGGATAACAATAATTATAACTGAAAACAAAGACTAGAGGACGAGTACTGTGGTGTACCATTAGGTAAAATAATTACACGATCAATTAAAACTATTGATTTACATGCCTAAAACAAGTCAGTGTCAGAATAGCTAAGTAAGATTACCCGATAGGCGCTTGAAGTGGCTGATGACTGCAATAACGACACGGATGGAGAATCTTCCGCCTTCATATTGAGTGGATACATAAATGGGGAAATTATTGTTAGCTAATGCTACACACTACCGCAAGGCCGAGAGACAAATACGTAAACTTGACTCACCAGTGGAGGGATGTGGACGAATAGAGTGGGAATAGCGGTTGAGAGCAATTTTCGCCTCGCTCGCGGTGTTTTCTTCTTTATTAGCAATGATGTGGAGTACATGTCTGGGCTAAAGTGCCTGCTGCAGATGCGGTATCGATCACCCCTCTTGTCCGCAAAGACTTCTAGGACTCTACTTTCTAGCTCAGAGGCTGGATATCCGCAATATCGGACCCATTCTCTTATCTGATCTATTGTCTTAGGGAAAACATGCATTATAGTACCTTCAGATTTGTTATGGGTCTTCGAAGGGCAACCGCCAATGGAACAGGCAGGCATTATGGAAAGTTCTGAAAAGTAAAGATCAACAATTCTCTATGAATACCAATGTGTTAAAACATTAAATGACACATAAAAGGTTCAATGCAAGGTCCGTTTTGGTTCTTGGAACTATACACGTTATTCACATGCGGATAAGTATTTCAATAACTTTCAAAAAATAGAAAAAGTAATTTGACTAAACTCAGAACATGTGACTAGTTCCTTGCATGTACTGTCGTGAACGAAAAGAAAACATGGATGCAATTTGATGACTACTAGCAAATAGATATAAATTAAAAAATTGGACGCAAAATGATTATGGTACATGGACTTACCTTGACGAACAAACAGTTAGATGCAGGGATCAGAGTAGTTTCTTGTCGTAGAACAGGGAGCAGTTCACAGGTTGCAAACTGACGAGTTTGCTCAAAGTGGTCACGGAAGTTCACAGAGACGAAGAGCAGATAACCAGCACCTTCACGGGTTGACTAGCAAAGCGCAAAGAAGTTCTCATTAGAAATATGAAGTGGGTTATAAAGAATTCGAAACAGGGGTGTGTTTGTGAATGAATGACGTGTATATGTCGTGGCATTATGCGGATTGCAGGGGGGCGTCCAGCGTGAGGGGGGATGCTTGGCAGGAGACACGGGGTCTGGAGGTAGACATGGGAACAACAACCCATGCTCTATAGACCACTTTGAAGTGTACATGGTCTTTGGCACCTCTTGGCCTTTATCGCTCCCTGACAGCTCCACTTGCCAGCAGCGCAAGTACCCTGGTGCGAACTGCCTTTGATAGGGCGGAGGGGGGGTGGATCGGGGCGGTGGTCGTGCAGACAAGACCCGTTTGCCGCAGGGCCTCACCAAGGAGAGGCCATCTAACTGAATGTAAGAGGATGGCTGCAGGATCTACTACATGGAAGGCAGGGGGGTGAGTTTATAAATACCTCACCCTCCCAGGAGAATATACACTAGATTCATTTAAAAAATCAAAACAACCATTGTTAAAATATATGTTGGGCTTTATTTTAGATTTTAGTTAAACATAAATAATAAACATTACACATTGTAAAGTTGAGGTTGCAGCACATCGAGGGAAAATCCGCGGTATTGTCCACTGTCACTGGGGAAATGTTGTCTAATGGCAAGTACCGCACAGGCAGGTATTACTCTCCGAACGCGGTGTCCGAGCCTCCCGTGAAGCCACCAAGTGAAGCAACGATAGGCCACCAGCCTGTACCACCTGTGAAAAAAAAAGATGCAAACTGTATTAAACTGACCAAACTTTCTTATCAATGTCGATTCAGGTAACACATGTCATTTTTCTTAGAAAAAAATTATATCTAGAAAATGCACTATATGGAACCAATTTACATGCGTTCGAATGATATGTAAATGTAATTTTATATGTGGGAGACGACCATGAAATAGTGGTGGCATCACTGACATCACAAACAGAGTATACTTACTCGTTACTCGGATTACGCGGACGAACAGTGCCACGAAGTTCGTGCATAAGCACCATCATCATCCTCAACACTGTCCGTGAGAGGCAGGCTTCCCTGAACTCTGGCAGCTCGGTGATGCATTGCGGACTTTGCCCGCCTTCCTGCAGACTTTGCTCGCTTTCCGAAATGTAGGCCAAGCACCCGGAATTTTCACGGCAGCAGCAGTTCTCCTCCTCAGTTGGCATTAGCTCGCACCGATTGCACGTGCACCAGGTGGAGACGCCGTCCATGCGACATGGTCCAGGCTCTTCATCCGTTGACTGGTCCTCCCAACTGCCGTCCGAATCCCCATCGTTTTCGCGTGCTTGCCTTTCCAGTAGTTCCTCCTCGGTGTACTCGGGCTCGTACATATACGGCATTATTGTGGCCATTGTGCGGTAAAGATAGTAAAATAATTTACAGAGATGGTACAGGTGTTCACACGGGCTACAAGCGGCGAAGGTAGCTGACCAGAGCACTGAAACGAGTCACAGAATACTCAAAGTAACACAGAGAGAGGAATGGAATCGAAAATCTGCTGCTGTATGTTGTGAAACGGTCTGTTTATACTTATTGGGGAAAGAGGCGTCCTGCCATTTCCATGGCAACACGTCAATAGCTGAGGCGCAGCGATTGTTGACACGAGACGTGCTTGAAATGGGCAGTACGCGTCTGCTGATGTCAGGCTCAGGGGCGGGGGATTTGATTTAGTGCCGCAAAGGCAGGTGAGCCAGGTCGATGGGGCGAAATGATAGGATTATCACAAAATGGAGGCTGATTTCGAGTGCGATAATGGGCGAAAAGTCGGGTAAGGTCCATAGGAAAGTTTCCTACGATCTACCGATTTATGCTTACAAACACATGGCCGACCCGTAGGGACAATAAAAAAAAAAGTCCCGGAACTATCCTTTAATGTCCACAGTGTCCTAGCTTTTTAAGTCACCTGAGGGTGTAGGAAGTGTCTGTGTGCCATCCCAAATGGGTACTTGCTGATTTAGAGAAACGAAGAGTGTGTATTTTGGAGTGTATTTGTGTTTTACTATTATATTGCCCCTTGTGAAGAAGGCTTCCTCAAACTGACTGTTAAATGAATTAATAATTGTTTAATCAAGAAACCTTGTGTGTCAGTTTATTTGAATACTTGCCACTGTGAATCTCTATGTAACTCCCCTACTGCTCACATTGACCCCTCTTGAGATGAGCCTGGCTGCTCAACACGCTACCAACCTGTGTAGTACAGACTTATACCAAAGGTTGAGTTTTTACTGCCAGGAGGTCAGGGTTGTTGTAGTGCACCCAAAAGGGTACTGCATACAATCTTGCCTAACACGAGGCATTCATGGAAGGTGTAAATAGACTCCATCCTCCAATTTCAAACCCACTGCCAGGTTGGGATCTCAATGTAATACTCACAAACCTCATGGGTCCCCATTCGAGCCTATGCACAAGTCTAGTCTTAAACACCTGACTAACAAGACTGCCTTCTTAGTGGCTATTACTTCCATAAGAAGAGTTAATGAATTGCAAGCGTTGTCGGTGCAGGACCCTATCTTTGTCATACACAAAGACAAACTGGTTTTACGTACACGTCTTAGTTTCTCTCCTAAGTTCATTTAAAAAAATCACATAAACCAGTCCATTGAGCTACCGGCTTTCTTTGGTAAGGCTAATTTCCCAAACCTAATGAGTCCCCCAGTAGCTTTGCTGGATTTTTGGGGTTTATTTGTCTCTTCTGCTAAGAGTGAGACTCCTTTTCTCCCACTCTTAGACATGATTTGCGATATCCTTTGACTTTGTAACGTGTTTTATGGGCTATGGGGTCTTTTACTCCATAGGGTTTCATGTGTTTTTGGTAAATGTGTTACACAGCACCCTCAGTGCAGTAACACAGGAGTGTCATAGTGACCCCAAAACATAGACTCCATACCCTGGGACTGACTACTGTCTCCCAGGGCATGTAAAGTCACCATTGACTTTACTAGTCTTAAATTGTGAACAGAATCAGTACAAAACATCATATTGTGGAAGTACTGGTAGGGGCAATTAGATTGCCCCTGGGTCTGTTTTTCGAGGGGGCACTGTGCAGTCCCCCCTTGTCGAGTTTCTGGCTGGTGGCAGTGGTTACCACGCAAAATATTCCACCGGAATATTTCCTATGGGATTTTCCCATTCATTTTAAACACACCACTTTTTTTGGTGCAATGTTAAAGATACCGCTGGGTTATTTATTTAATATTTATTCCCCGGTTGGGTCTTTTTGCCAGGACTCTGTTTTAAAATGACGTTTGTGTTCACCTGTGTAACTCCAACCCAAGTCGAGCCCTTTGTTCCACTTTTTGGCGGGCTTCTGCACAGAAGCCTCCAAAAGAGGTGCCACTCTGTCTGGGTCAACAGGATGTGTGGGAGGGGGTTTAGGCACCCTGGACTGAGTTGCCTCTGCAACTCAAGTCGCACTCTTGTATGATTGGCCCAGTGGTGAGCCGTCCGGCTCACCACTTAGCATGTTTGAGTGACAGCTAGGACTGATGAATGGGGGTTCTGCATAAAAGCAGGGCTTTGGGGACTGGAACTTCAGAAGTCGCCACAGGACATAAAGAATCCGAAGAGGGAGAAGCTGAGCCGACCTGCGACGACACCTCCAGTGGAGCCCTCCTGAACCCCCTCACCACTTCCCGACGACAGAGAAGATCTTCATCCTGGAGAGTGTTCTTCCTTTGAACTGGTGGGGTTAACCATTTCGCCCTCTTTTCGCCTTCCTGGATCGTCTCGTGATCGAATCGCCCGTGCCAAGCACCCCAGTGGCCGGATAACCACGCTTCACCACTACAGCGAATAAAAGGGTAGTACCTTTTAACCGAGAAACTCTGCGGCTGGTTTCTTCCCTGGCAGTGCAATGACCTCCAGCTTTCCTCCACGTCGAGATCTTCTCTTCCCCTGGACGAAGCACTGACTTGCACCCGCTGCCAGGAACAACGGCCCCCGCTGGAGCTTTCTCACCATTTTCAGGTACTGATTCCCACCTGGTCTCCCTTGTAACAGACTGTTCAAGGTGTCCCGTAAATCCTTGACTCTCTATCCTGGGGTGACCTGGGACCTGTTAACTAACTTTTTCTGAACTGATACAACTCTTTTTGAACTATCTGCAAAGACTTTTTAAGTACAATTCAACTGTGTGATCTTGGACACATTCCGCCTTGCTCTCTCCAATAGTGGGCCTGGCCTATGAACTTTCTTGCTCTACAGTAGACTCTGCCTTTCTTGCCTTGCTGTGGTTCTTTTAAAAGTGTTGGTATTGTGTTCTTTCCTAATTCTGCCTTTTCCCTCCCTTTTTAACTAACTTATTGGAGTGCCATCTTAGGTTAAGCGCTCACCTCTGTCTGCAAATAAGTTGTGTTTTAACTAAGACTTCTTCAATAAGTAATCAGGGATGTATATATATTGATAGTGACTGTGTTTGAACTTGCTTGCCATATTAGTGTATTTTTATAAGTGTGTTTTTAAATAAATACTTATATACTTTTATACCAAAGCTCTGGTCAGTGTTTGCTTGTGTTAGTGTATTTGGGTACCTAATGTGTATACTGTATATACTGTCTAAATCTTCTTGAGAGAAGTCTGACTGCTCAACCACATCTACCAGGTAAATCTGGGTGGTGCAGACTGCTACCAATTGGGTTTACTGCCAACACCTGTAGTCCTAAGCCTTTTGCAGTGGTCCCTAAGGGAACTGCACAGGTTTCTGCCTAACACTTCCAGAATCCAACTAGCTCAGCTGAGGTAAAACGCCACACACTAGATGTAAGGAGGGCAGTCCTTTACTACGTAAACAAGACCAGACCGCTTAGAAAAACAGACCAACTGTTTGTCTCCGTAGCACCAGGCAGAGAAGGAGACCGCATTTCCAAGAATGCCATCTCCAGTAGGATCGTCAGATGGATACAACTGTGCTATTCATTATCAAACAAGACACTGCCTTTCACACCAAGAGCTTACTCCACAAGGAGCACTGGAGCTACTCTGGCATTTATCGCAAATGTCCCCTTAGACAGCATTTGCAAAGCAGCTACATGGAGTGGAGTACACACTTTCACTCAGCATTACTGCATTAACACTCATTCCAAAGCAGATACACAGGTGGGACAAGTGGTTCTATAATATCTATTTGCCGCCGAACCTTCTCACAACCTACCACCTTCTCCTAACACTGCTCGCTAATCTATGCATAGCATGTGATCTAAGCAGATTCCACAAGCCTCAGAAGGGATACATTACTCACCGTAATCGTATTTCTGATGCTTGTATCTGCTTAGATTCACATGCGCCCACCCTTCCTCCCCTGAGAGAAGGTGAATCGATGTTAAATGAGCTTCTCTGATATTTATCTGCTTGGATACACCTGTACTCGCGCTACACTTCATGCACTGCATGTCAGAAATAAAACAATCTGAGGGACCTCGCCGTGTGAAGGATCGTGGGTGGTACAGTGGACGTCACACTAGGGATAGTATTACTGGCATGCCCTGTCGACATCCTGTTTCGAATTTCGAAAACAACTGTAATACTCTGCAGCTTCCACTAGATGTCAGCCTATGCATAGCATGTGATTCTAAGCACATACAAGCATAAGAAATATGATTACGATGAGTAATGTATCCCATATGTATGTTGGGGTATGGGAGCGTGGGGTAGGGAGGCCCCCATCATAACAAAAAGAACGGTTCCAATTCAGGTCAACCAAAAGTATACAACTAAAAATTCAGACTTTCAATAAAACGCATTGAACTGGGATTCCACGATGGCTGCCATAGGGGGAGCACCTTGAAAGTTGCTCTCCCGATCCCCCATGAGCACGGAAGCTGTGAGCATGACCTCCCCCCCCCCCCCCACCCCTGACACTAAGCAGAGACCCTGTAAAGAAACCAGCAGAATAATATGGCCAGGAAAAAAATTAATGATTTAAAGCACTGACCGTGTCCAGCATTGTAACAACCACCCACCGTGGGCGAAGATCTTAGGGACAAGCAAGCCAGCCCGGTACACCAGCAGGGTTTTGCAGCGAGCCCTGAGAGGGGGCTGTGGGGAGCCCCACTACAGGGAAACTACTGGATAGTAGCCTGTGAAGCCCTGCAGAGTGCCCCAACTCGCACCCTAGAGAGGTGCCAGGCAGCCCACCAATGCCCCGAGGCTAGGAAGACGGACGGAGAAGTCGAGGTCCCTGGGGCAGAGAGAGCACCTACTGACCAAGTGCGCTGAACGGAGAGCGAGCAATTCTCTTGCGGGCCAGAGCGGAGGAGCTGCCCCAGAGAAGGTGAAATAGAAGCCCCCAGGTCGGACAGTGGGCAGGTGTATGAGCGAGTGGAGCGGAGACGAAAGCCCAGTGAAGCCTGAGAAGAGGAGCCGGGACTCTGGGTTAGCGGACCGGTGAGGATAGCCAGCAGCGCCGGAGAAGAGGGTTCGCTCCCAAACCCAGCTGTCTTGGAGAGGCGAGGAGGACTCAACTGGCGGTGCTGGAACGGAGCAGCAAAGGTACAGCAGGCTGAAGCAGGGATCAAGCAGCTGCTTCGCAACACAGAGGTGAGACACAGGCCACGTACCTGCCCCAGCCCCCCCTACTACTTTTCCCCAAGCCCCGTCTACACACAAGGTGCAGGGGGAAAGCGGCAAGAACAGTCCACAGAGTGAGGTGTTTCACAGGGAGCAGTGGAGTAACACCCAAGCAAAGGAGTGTCTCCCCCCACTATCACCACCAGGAGGGGGTAGACCACAGGAGCGGGCACAGAACCTACGGGTCAAGGGGCCCAAAAGAAGGTAGGAGGATCCCCACTAAAGAAGGTTCACTGCAAACTGTACCATGCCCAGCCAAAGGGGCAAAGACGGAAGAGACTAAGGAGAGGAGGACAAACCACCACCCATAATTCGTGTTAACAATAATAGGAAAGACCTCCCAATATCCCAGAGGGGACAGGCTGCGGGCCCAGGGGGAAAAGCGATTCAAGCAGCACAGAGTGAGGGGGAACACTAAGGAGGACACCCGCCTTCGAAGAGAGAGCCCCAGGGGTGGAGAGGAAGTGGAAGAGGTCCTCCTGCCTGATGTGACCTAAAGACCTCTCACCAAAACAGGATCAGTAAGAAGTCTTGAAAGGGTGGAAAGCAAAAGAAGGCATGATTGGCCGAAGGGCAGTAGACCCTCTGTACCAAATCTACTAATTGTGACCCAAGGTTAACAAAGACAAAGGGATATCCCTCACCAAAGGGCTCGGTGGAGGATGTTGAAAAGCAAGGGCAAGGAGCTGCACGCGCCTCTCAAGGCCCAAAATGAATGCAGGAGGGCCCCATCCATAATCTCTGGAGGAAAGACACGGATGCGCAGTCTGATAGGGAAGGGATTCGGAGAACCAGGAAAACAAGTCCGCACAGGAGGACGAAGAATCAGGCCAACCAGTTACACAAGAAATGCTCAAAGTACTGCCAGGATTTTGGTGATAAAATGGCTGGTACGGTCAAGACACAATTGGACAATATTGGAGAGGACTGGGCATCAGCCATTCACGAGGTGAAATGAGACATTAGTACATTGGAGAGAAAGGGCTGACACGAATGAGACTGCACTACAGGCCCTGGCTGAGGACTCAAGGAAGATGAAATATCTAGTAGAGAAGCTGGCAGCCGCCACCTACAACTTGGAAATGCAGACTAAGGACCCGGAAAACAGGTCCAGGAGATCTAATGTTAGGATGAAAGGCCTCTCTGAAGACGTCCAAGATAAAGATTTCAAGGCGGCGGTTAGGCAAATATTTGTGCACCTAATAGATCTGGAGACAGTCTCCGAGCTAAAACTAGACCGGGTCCGCTAAGGAAAGGACCGGGAGCCAGACCCAGACGACCTGGCGGCTGTGCACGAATAAGCCAGAAAGAAGAGATCCTCTGATCAGCTAGGACAGTGAAACACCTAAAAACAAAGGATCCAGCCCTTCCTTGACTTATCACACACGACACTGCTACAAAGGAGGAGAATGGGCCCCGTAGTAAGATTCCTGCATGAAAAGGATATTGGATACCGCTGGACCTTGCCTTTCGGCCTGGTATTTGAAAGTGAGGGAAAAGACTACATTACAACATGCAACGAGGGAGCGAGCATACTGGGAATAGAGGAGGAAGAACCAGAGACATGCATAACAGGGGCAAAGGGGCCCGGGAACACAATTCATTGGAATGGTCAAAAGTGAGATGCAAAAGCACGAAGCGGGACCAGAAAGACCCTGAATCAACTTAGGAGGACCCGAAGGGTACAGTCTACACCTGGAATGATTGCCTGGGGAGGGTAAATATCACAACACGAAAATGTTAGGGAGACTGGCTAGGTGGGAATTGGGATCCAATTATGGGTTGGGGAGAGCCCACAGTTCGCAGTTCTGGATTAAGGAAAAGGATTGAATACCACTGACACCACATTGGGAAGGGCTAGAGGCCGATTTAGTCCACCCAGCGGGGGTGGGAGGGGACAGAGGGAGGGCGGGAGGTGTCTGGGCAAAGGGAAAATGGGAGAGGGGGGAGGAGTCAGGGGGGTGGGAACCCATCCAAACTACAAAGAGCTTCAGGAACCAAAATGGGGACGGACCAGACTAGCAAAATGACAATCATGACGCTCAATGCCAGGGGACTAAACTACCTCTTGAAAAGGAAAAAAAACGTAAGGTTCCTACAGAGAGAGAAACCAGACATTGTAACACTCCAGGAAAAGCACGTACAAGCGAGGGATGCACACAAGATTAAAATCCAGCGTTACAATAAAAAATTTGGAAGGGAGGACGGCAAGGGGGGGGGTGGTGCACACGATGGCCACCATTTACGCACCCCTTTCTGGGCAGGACAGATTAATACAACAGAAACTATCTGAGCTGGAGGGATTTGCAAGAGGCCATATTATGCTTACAGGGGATCTTAATATGGCCTGGGAGCCACAAGTAAGGAGTGTAGGTAGAGCAGGGTCCCAGGATGGACCTTCGAAGGAACTGAAAGATAAAATGGATAGGCTAACACTAGTGGATGCCTGGAGGGAAAAGAAGGGAGATGCAAAGGGGTACACATTTCTCTCCCATGTTCACAGGTCCTCTTCGAGGATCGACTGTGTGGATCGCTTGGGGTATACTGGGATCTGTAACAGAAATGGATGTAGGGGCAATAGCTCTCAGACCATGCGCCTGTATCTATCACACTAAGGAGAAGGGCCAATTTCCTTGGGGTCTGGAAGTGGAAATTCCCTTCATAAATAGTCAAAGAGGGACTAATTAGGGAGGAGATAAAAAAAGCCATTGAAGAATGTTTTCTACTCAAGAAGCTGGGGGGTGGGGAGGTGGTGTGGACACAAGCCAAAACATGAGGTGGGACGCATTTAAGGCCACAATCGGAGGTCAGCTCATCGCAGTGAAAGCCAGGAGGGACACTGAAAGGAGGCAGCTGGATAGGGAGCTAGAAAGTAAATTGAAACTGGTTATGACTCGGATGGGGATTTGGGCAAGTGGTGAAACTAGGAGAAAATACAGGGCCATAAAAGGCCAATTGTAGGTGTTTAAAACGAGGGAAGCAGGACAGGCCTTGCTACAGCCAACAAGGCTGATGGGTTGCTAGCCAGGCTTCTAAGGAAGGAAGAAAGAAAGAGACAGAACAATTGCCAAAATCAAACTGCGTAAAGCAGGGAGAGTACAGAACATTCTCAGATACAAAGAGAATTCACAGAATTCTATAAAGAGATTTACAAATCGGAGAATCTCTTAGATCATGCATAAGTAAAATATTTGGAAAGTCTACATCTTCCAACTTTAACAACCCAAGAAGCCCAGGACCTCGACCAGGCTAGAACAGCTGAGGAGGTTCGTAAAGCAATCGCCTCGATGCCCAACAGTAAAGCTCCAGGGCACGACAGATTACCAGCTCACTTCTATAAAACTTGAAGACCAGAGTTGATCCCCCACTTAGTCGAACTATTTACTGAAATCGGGAAAGAAGGGAGAATAACTCCAACAATGGATGAGCCAAGGTGATCCTCCTTCCAAAACCAGGCAAGGATCCGGAATGCTGCAAGTCTTATAGGCCAGTAACGCAAATAAATATTGATGCTAAGATTTTGGCCACTAGGATAGACCTTCCCTCTCCGAAACTCATTGGAACAGACCAATCGGGCTTTATATGCGCCAGACAGACTGAGGACAACAATAGAACGGCAGCACACCTAGTCGAAAAGGTGAACATTAAAAAGGTACCAGCGCTTCTCCTTGCGTTGGATGCAGAGAAAGCGTTAGATAGGGTGGAATGGCAGTTTGTGTTTGCCACTATGAAGATGATGGGGTTTGGGGAGAAATTGCTGCCAATGGTAAGGGCAAACTACTCTAATCCATCCCTCCGGAAACTGATAAACTGGCATCTAATAGGGTAGATCAAGGTAACAAGATGTGCGAAACAAGGCTGTCCCCTCTATCCCCTGCTGTATGCGATCTACCTAGAACCCTGTTGGCCACATTTCGGGCCACTGAGGACATAGCAGGCATCCCTTTTGTAGGGCAGTCCCATAAAATATCGGCCTTCGCAGAGCATATGTTGCTGACACTCAGACCCAGAGAAGTCCATCAAGGCACTGGAAAGAGAACTAGGAAGGTTTAGAGAGATTGCAGGGTTCAAAATAACACTAACAAGTCTGAGGCCCTGAACCTAAAGTTGCCGAAAGGGACAGAATGGGAGATTAAAAAAGCCTCCCAATATAGCTGGGAGACCACTGCGATAAAATACCTAAGGATCAACATCACCATAGACATTGATTCACTGTACCAGGAAAACTATCCCCCCTACTGGTTTACATCAAACACTTACTATTGGGATGGAGCCCACTTAGGATTTCATGGCTGGGAAGGATCAATGTAATAAAGATGGTCATACTCCCTAAAATCCTGTACTACTTCATGACTATTCCAACAAAAGTCCCCAAGTCATTCTTTAGAAAACTCCAAGAGTCCATAGGAAATGTATCTGGAACAATTTAAAAAAAAACAGGGCGGCGAGAAGTCATGCAAATGCCAAGAAACAGGGGAGGCATGGGGCCACCGGACATGAGAGCATTCTCCCTGGCTGCCCAAATCAGAGTAATTAGAGACTGGATGAAAAATGACATGAATAAGGGGTGGAGACACATGGAAGAAGCACTAGTGGGAGGGCAATTGGAGTCAGTGTTGTGGAAACCCAAGGGGGACAGACCTTAAAACCTATGTAGAAGCACAATAGTATCATTGGGTGACGTATGGGACGAACTAATAACCAACACCTCGCCTTTTACCACAATCTTCTACAACCCACAATTTTCACCAGGGGAAGGTGGGGAAGGGGGGTTAACAGATGGGAAAGGGGAGGATGCCTAAAGATAAGAGACATGTTTGAGGGAGGGGAAATCAAGTCATTCAACCAATGTAAAATTGACTTCTCCCTGGGGGAGGAGGATGAGAGATTTAGATAAATGCAAATGCGACACTGGCTACTCCAGCCGGAGGTAAAGAAGGCAGCACTGAGGTCCCCAACGCCTTTTAAAAAAATGCTAACGGGAAATGCGGGAGACAAAAATGTATTTGGCACTCTATAAATGTATAGAGTCCAAACCCATGGAGAATACCAACAAAGACGAGAACCAACATCCAGAGATAACTATTACCACAACACTTCGAATAATGGCCATAGGAACATACCTTTCTATTATTAAGTCCCAACAGATCCCCACATCAAGTAGCAAAACAGAATATTCACCTTTTTTCCATTATACCCTAGAATCCTCTACCTGGAATTGCAGGGGATATTGCCAATCTCATTCCATCTCCCCCTCCCCAACTAACACTGGGAATAAGAAGAGGTGACCGAGAGCAGTGAGGATTGCCCCTGAAGAACACCTTAAGAAACGGAGCGATGAGTGTTTTCAACCACCACTAGGTTGTCCCACTAATGGTGTCAGGCAGGGCTTGACGACTACTCCCACCTGACTCCAGTTGACTTTCCCACCAAGTATAAAAGGTGGAGCCAGAAACCACACTGGGGATGCTGGACAGACAGTGGAAGCCAGGACAAAGAAGAAGCAGTTGGGAGAAGCCTGGAGAGTCTGGAGGAGGACGGAGTGCCAGGACACTGACCCTATGTGGAAAGGGGGGACTAGAGTGTGGCGAGGGAGCCGTGTCTCAAAGTAGCCAGAACAGGAACAGCTGCAGTTTGCTGGCAGTACCCAAGCCAGTACTCATTCCCTGGGTGAGCTACTAAAGCCATGGTGGCTATGGGGCAGGTGGTGAGACCCTGACTTCAGTTTGATGCCTTTGAAGGATTGAAGCTCCTCAGATCACCAAAATGCTGCCATAGGGAGCTAGCGAACTGGGAGCAAAACGAGTGATGCATTATGGGACTTCACATCCGGAGATTAGACATTTTTTTGGAAAGCGAGGCTGGGCACGAGAAGGAGAAGCTCTTCCTGGGCTGATGTGAACCAGGCTTTTGAAATTGTAAAATTGTAAAGCCAAGGGGCTGGTCGATAGTTGCGGAAAATGGCAGAAAGCCAGGCGAGAGTTCCATACTTTTGGAAAGCCGTAAGCGTTCTACAAGTGAAACCGACTGAGAAGAAAGGATATTCCTTTTGAAGTGCTTTGCGGCAGCCTGCTCCCGTCCCAGGTGCACGACAGAGTTTGGGAGGAGCCGAGGAGGTATTGGTAAAGGCCTTCACTGTTGTATGAAAGGCGTTGAAGAAATTAAGCCAATTAACACAACCAGTGAGTTATCGAATGCAACACAAGTCTGCTTTGTGTTAAAAGCAAGTGAAACTGCATCAAGTGTTGAAGGTTGTGCATGTGCCGATAATGAAAAAGGGCAATTGTTGAACTGTAACATGAATATATAAAGTAACAGAGTGGTCCTGCGAGGTGGAATCGCACAATCAAAAGTCTCTGTAAAATGTTTGAAGTTGTGATACAACGGGAACAAGGCAAGAAAGTAACTGCGATTGCGAATGAAAGTTAGTGAGTTAAAAACAAATTATATGTACTTTAAGCACGCCAAGAAGGCAAAGTAAAGGAACCACAATTACCAAGAAGCATTGGTGTAGAGAGAGTTTATGAAGATTGCTAAATTTTTGAAAAAGGAAGGTCAAAGTGGTCATGCAGAGGTCTACATAAAATCCTTGCAGATTCGAAAGTTTCGACAGCTAATAAAGTAAAGTGAGATAAAAAGTTGTGTGGACTGAAGCTTGGGGAAGGGAACCCTGTAAGTTAAAAAGGTGACGCATAAGAGGGGTTGAGCCTGGCAGAGGGAAATACATATGAGAAGTGGAATTTCAGAGGTTTGTGAAAAGAAAGACGGACTCGAGCCTGACGGAGGGATTCCTGTGTTGAATTGTGTTGAAGTAAAAGGGCAACATTGGAACTGTGCATTTGTGGTAAGGCGGATAACGCCTAACGAACTTGTTGAACTATGAAAAGCATGAAGCCCAAGCCTGAACTGTTGAATCATACCAGTAAGCCAAAGTGTGCCACATAGATAGAACGGTGCCATCCACCTATTCTTTTGAGAAACTTTCGAGATCCTGTGATTTTGAACATGGGGAAGGGAGTTATTACCCAAGCCATTCTGACATTTCTTTTGAGACAGTGGTTGCTTTTTCAAATCCCCTTTTCACATTTGTCATTTGAGAGTGAGGGCAAGGTTAGAGTTTTTTATTATAGGCCTTTTTGTTTTGACTAGACTGACTTGGACCTGTTTTTCTTTGTTAAATGGTCGAGACTACTCCTATTATAGTGCTGGGGCCATTTAGGAATTCTCCCATCCCTTTGCAATGCCAAAATCAAGGTTTTTGAAACTTGCATCACTTGTGTCTGTGTCTACTGTTGATACCATGCCTTCCTTACAGTACCATTCAAACTTAGCAGGAGCTGTCCGATCAGGGCAGCCTCTGGCCAGTTCATCTGCCCAGCATCAGACACTTGGAAAGGATGTGTACTGGGTCCCGACAGAACCAGTCCCCAAATCTGCCACTTTTTACTGGTCAGGAAGGAGGTCAGACTACAAGATGGCCAAAAGACAGGCGAAAATCTATATGGTACTCTAATTGGCATGAAACCGTGAAATGTAAAAGTGCACGAGGCTATAAAAAAAGAAAACCTGATAAAGGTATCTTCTGCCATAGCCAATCGTGGGCACATCATGCAAATAACCACACAGTTGCTAAAAAAAAAAAAAGTTACAGGGATACAGCGGCCCTACCGCACTTCACTTAAGGTGATGTGTGCAGTGAAATAAAACAAGGAACTTTACTATGAAGAACAGAGTTCTCCTGCATTCCTAACGATGGGGACTGATCAGTGCCCCATAATAAATGAGCTCAGCAAGGTAAGTCGAGCAAAAAGGTTTCACTTGCCACCAAAAGTAAGGAAAGGTTCAATGTAATAGCGAAAGGAAGGGATTCCTTGATGTCTTATGGTGGAGGGAGAGCAGCAAAAAGAAGTGTTTTCTGTAAGGGTGCAGAAGGAGGACACTAACACACAGGTGGCATAGTGATTGCTATAGACTTTACTCATGCGTCTCGTCCCATTTCCTACATCCTTGTGGCCATCCCCCAACATTGGGACAGTACCAGAACCTTTAACAGTGAACAAATTTGCTTCCCCTTTAAATTTAGGGAAACGTGCAAAAAGTCTGGAAAAAAAAGACTGAATGGGAGATTTGGACGAATTTCAGCCGTTTGAAAATTCTGAACGGCCAAAAAGTTCAACCAAATATCCTATTCAGTGGCAAGGGCTGTGGGGTTGTCCCCTGCACCCTTGTTCTCACTGTATTGTGAGTGGGGGTTGCGGCGGTGTCCCCTGCAGCCGGTTGCGTAAAAAGAAAAAAAAAGCAAGAAAAAGGCCCTTGCAGCGCCGTTTCCAGATCACAGAAGTGAAAGGGGACAGTGTCGCAGGGACACACAGCAAATCAGCGACACACAGCGAAGTGTGCCGCCGAAAGTTAAGTAGGAGGTAGGTGTTGGGTAGAGGCAAGGGCAAAGGCTGAAATGTTCAGGGGAGAGAAGACCGAAAGTTATTTTAGTTAAAATAAAATGTCAGTCTTTTATCCCTCAAACATTTCAGCCATGGTCTTCCACACCTGATCCAAATTTAGTATAGCACACGGGTGAGGCCTCGGGCCTGGGACCCTCCCTTCCCCATTCCCTTTAGGCCCCACCTTCGGCACCTCACCTCAGTCCCTTTGTCCGCACGGGACAGTGTCAGACTTGGCAGCCAGCGCAGAGATCTTTTTAGCTTTCCGCTTGCTCCCACTGTGTTTTTTCAATTCTTATTTCACTTCCTTTAAGTGCCTCACCTCCCCAGCGCATGTCAGCCGCAGGACGATTCACAAGGTGTGCCTCTTACGACCGCTCGTTCCTAGCCTCGGTCCCCCATGCACTCTGTTTTGAGTGTTTGGGGCCTGACCACCTCTGGGACTCATGTGCGGCCTGCAGCACTCTCTGTCACAGAGCATTGAACAATCGTTTGTCGCGGTGGAGGGAGATCTTTCACTCCCCGTCTCCACCGTAAGTACTTCGTCTCCGAGATCTCTCATCAAGACAGCTAGGACCTCTGTTCAGCACAGCTCCACAGCATGGAGACTCCTTTCCCAGGGTTCCCACGGATCGGGGTTCCTCGCATTCAGGTTCTTCCAGACCTAAGGCCTCTAAGGCTACCGGCCCCCAAGCTGAGGAGTCCAGGGGCCCTACCACGCTGTCCTCGGACGGACGATCAGGTTTGTCCTCTTCAACCTCGGCGGGTAAGTGATTGTCGAGTGCCACCTCAGTGTCTTTCCTCGGCTAGATCCAACACGGCTACTGGCAGAAGTGCCAAGGGCTACCAGCCTACCGGAGCTTACTCTGAGGCAGCTTTCCAGGGTGTTCCGACTACCGGCCATCGGGCTGAGGGCTCAGTACCTACCAGAGGGGTCGCTGAGGTCGACGTCTCTGTGCCAAGGGCTTGCACGCCCTCCCACCCAGGGCGTGGCGCAGGGCTTCAAAATGGCAGAGCTGCACGTGGCAGAGCCTGCCAGGCAGGTGGCCATCTTGGATCCGGCTCAGGGCCAGCCAGTGCTTTCACCCATAGTGTGCTTTGCAGGACACTTCTGGCCTCCCCTTCCTTCTGGAAGCGGCAGTGGATCCTATAGTGCAGGATTTTTGTCCCTACTGAGGTATATTTACCCATCACTACCCTAAAGCTACACGCACCCAGCGCTTTGGCCAGGAGCAGAGGCCCGGTGCTCAGAGGGCAGAACTCCTAGTGACTTGGCTAGTGAGGACCACTTCTTCGAATGCTTCCTCTTACTCATGCGCTCCCCACAGATGAAGGGGCTCCTGAAGGACATTGTGAAGGAGGTTATCCCCCAGGAGGCGCTGCCTCGGCCCCCTCTCCTGGGGACTTCTCCCGTTCCTCTGGCTCTTCAGGTGCAGGTCCCTCCTCCGGTTCAGGCTCTACTGGTCGTGCTGACCCCCCCACTTCCTCCTTTACCACCAACGCCTCCCCCTAAACAGCCCTTGGACTTGGCTGCGGCTCTGGACTTGGGGAGGTGGGGGGGAGAAGGGGCAACCCCATTGGCACCTGCATCCCAGGGTCTGGATTCCCCTCGGCCTGTGAAAAAGGAGGGGGCGGGGGATGACGACAAGGATGACGATGACGCTCAGGACGATGAGCCCTCTGCATCTGTTATGGCCTTTCATGATGACCTACAGGTCCTGGCAGAGTTCTCGGGGGGGGGGGGGGGGTCCCTCTTCCTGAGGAAGCACCCCAAGAGTTGGGTCTGGTTGCAGAGGTCTTGAGGAAATGCACCATGGCTTGGTCTGGCATTCCACTCCAGAAGGATGTGCTACAGGTGGTGTGGAAGGTCTGGGGAAAAGTCCAGGGCCAACTCCCAGATGAACAAGAAGTTGGACAGCAGGTTTAGGCTGACGGACGGATAGATAGCCAATCCTCCTTGCCTCCCACCCACAGCCCCATTCCCCTCTGGTGGCCGCGGCCTCCATATATTCTAAACCATCGTCTTTGTCGTCTTCCTCCAAGGAAAGCCACCTTCAGTTGCCTCTACAAGGAGGACAAAGTAATTGGGAAAGCACTGTTACTCCATCTCGGGATGGCATCTGCGGCAGGCCAAGGCGGACGCCCTCATGGCCGCAGCTAACCAGAAGCTGCGTTGGGAGCTCAAGGAATTTCTGCCCGACCACCCTTCAGACAAACAAGCCTCCTTCACGGCCGGGTCTGACAGATGCCTGGGCCATTGCGCAGGACCTCATGGAGTCTTCGTCTCCCACATCGACACAGCCAGCAGAGGGCTGTGTCTTGGGGTGGAGATGAGGACGAACGCCTGGATGCACTCCACCAAGTTTTCATCCGACTTGCAGGAGCGGATCCTAGATCTACCCTTAGAGGGCATGGACCTTTTTCATTTGTCCACCAATGACAAATTGATGAGGAAAACCTCCACTTAAACCGCCCCAAGTCCTTGGCCATCTTGCAAAGCCAGGTCAGAAATCCTTCCCTCAATCCCAAGGTAGGACTGAGTACAGTCCACATAACTTTTCCGGCTTCAAGGGTTTCAGAGACCGCAGTATGCTGAGGCCTGACAGGTCGCCCAGCAATAACAGAAGGAAGCCGCAGAAGACGTTGTGCAGGTTTTTCTGCTCTCCCTCTGCCCCTGCCTCTGACACCAAGATGCAGCGATGTCGGGGTCAGGAAACAGCTCGTCTGTGGGCGGGGGGGGGGGGGGTTCTGTTTGCCTCTGTTCCAGGATACCTGGAAGCGCCTTTTCAGTAACCAGTGGATTTTATCTGTACTTTCCACAGGCTTCAGCCTTCCTCTTCCTATACCATCCTCTCCTCTTCTTCGTCAGATCTTTGACGGGGGGTACTTTCTCTCTTGAAGATGCACTCGCTAGAACCAGTTCCTTTTGTAGACATGGGCTTCAGTTACTATTCCAGGATTTTTGCGGTACCCAAGAACAACCAGGCTGGCCTAAGGGCAGTTGTGGACCGATGATTTCTAAATCAGTCTTTACTGCTGGAACGCTTCTAGATGATGACTCCCACGCATAGAGCCACGTCTCGGTGCCCAGGGGACTGGATGTGTTCCCTGGACCTAAAGATGCGTACCTTCATGTACCCATATATCATTTGCATCTGAAGTTTCTGCGGTTCACAATTATGTCGTACCACTTCCTGTACAAAGTTCTGCCCTTCGGCTTGAACTCGGCCCCTCGTGTCTTAACAAACTTGATGAATGCAGTGGCGGGCTCTCTCCTCTTAGAGGGTCGCTATCTATACCCTTATCTGGATGACTGATTGGTGAGGGCGGGGTCACCCGAAGGAGTGGTGCAATCCTGCCAGAGATTAGCAGATCGCTTCATCAGCTGGGTTTTCCCTCAACCGAAGGAAGTTGCAGTTATGCCCGTCTCAGAAACTAGTGTTCCTAGGGGTGTGTTGGAACACAACCGTTCAGCTGGTGTTCCTCACGCTTGAGAGGGTTATGTTCCTCTGCAAGGCGATGGGGCACTTTCTGGCTAACTTGACCACCTCAGAATGGTGGTTCTAACAAATTCTGGGCCTGATGGCCTCCTGCGTGCTGACTATGCAGCATGCCCGTCTCAGGATGAAGTGCCTCCAGCTCCACCTGCCGGCCAACTGGGATCAGGAGACGGGTCTCAGTCTGACAGGATTCCAATACCACTGCTCCTCTTTCCCGACCTTTGCTGGTGGCTAATGGATGGCAGTGTTTTAGTGGGAGCCCCCTTTATCCGACCGGATCCTACCCTGGTGGTGACGACAGACTCCTCCCTTTCAGGCTGGAGGCCTATACGATTTATAAAGCATTGTCCAGGACGGAAGCTCTCCTAGATAACAATCTGCTTGAGCTCAGGGCAGTGGGCCTGGCCCTCAAGGCGTTTTTGCCCCTATTTAGGGACGAGTCGGTTCTGGTCAGGACGGACAAATCTACTACACTTTTCTACCTGAACAAGCAGGGTGGTGCTCATTTTCCATGCACGCTCCTCCTCGGCATGGAGACGGTCTCAATCTGGGAATGGGCCCTCACGGAGAGGATTTGGCTTTCTGCATTCCACCTCCCGGGGAACAGCAATGCAGAAGCTGATCAGCTGAGTCGCTTGAGGTTCAACACCTATGAGTGGGATTTGCACAGCAATTCCTTGTTGCACCTGTTCCAGCGTTCGGGGTCCGCTGACCTGGACTGGTATGCTTGTCCTCCGCATGCCAAGTGCCCCCAGTTTGCATCATCGGCAGGTGTCCCTAGGAGACTCCTTCCAGATTTTGCTGGCATGTTCACCCACCCCCTTGCTCCAGCGGACCCTCTGCAAGTTCTGGGCTTCTATGGGCTGCAGCCTCATTCTGGTCACCCCACACTGGCCTTCGAGACCATGGTTTTCAGATCTGCTGTAGTTGTGCTCCCAGGGTCCCATCCATCTTCCGATCCCCATCAAGGGGCTTCCTGACGCAGCAGGGTAGAGCACTGGAGCATCCGGACATAGCCAAACTGCCCGTGGTGGCCTGGCTCCTGATCAGCTGAGGTTTCAGCATGCTCAATTTTCAGATGACAACTGGGACATCATTCAGCAGGCAAGGAGGCCCTCGACTCAGTCCCAGTATAAAAGCAAATGGACTAGGTTCTGCTATTGGGCTTGCAACAAGGGTCTGGACGCCGTCACCTGCCCTCTGAATGACATTCTGGCTTTTTCAGTGCACCTGGCTCATTCTGGAGTTCAGGTGGATAGTTGCTGCACGCATTTGGCAGCCATCAGGGCTTGCAAGAATTGTTTTCGGAAGCCAAACCGGTCGTTAAGGCACACCTTAAGGGGGGGTTGTCTAGGCTTTTTCCTCCGGTGCATAGGCAGCACCCAGTCTGGGACGTCAGTGTGCCTCTTGCAGCTTTGTAACACAAGCCTTTGTGGACATCCACTTGGTGATACTGAAGACAGTTTTATTGGTGGCTCTCACCTCTGCGTGCAGGGTTAATGAGCTGCACGCTTTGTTTTCGTGCAAGCCCTTTACCACGTTTCACAATGACAAGTTAATCTTGTGCGCTCACCCTTACTTCTTGCCCAAGGTGGTCTCTCCATTCCATCTGAATCAAGAGAATCTGCCTGCCTGTGTTCTTCCTGAATGGACAGTCTGAGGCAGAGGGCTCTACATTCCTTGGACTTTAAGAGGATTCTCAAGTTTGATCTTTCATATGAAATCCTTCAGGAAGTCTGAGGCACTGTTTGTGACTTTTGGGGGCTCCTTCCCCAGCTCTCAGGCATCCAAGGCTTTAATCGCCCATTGGATGGTCCAGGCAATTTCAGAGGCCTACACAGCCATGGGAAAACCTGTTCCGTAGGGGATTTGTGCCCATGCGGTCAGAGTTAAGGCCACGGCTGTCGCTTTTCAGAGGCTTGCTTCTTGGGCCACTCTGTCAGCCTTCTGTAAATACTATTCGCTGGACATCAGGTCCAGGTGTGATGTAGAGTTTGGTAAGGCGGTTCTGAAGAACCTTTTTGCTTCATCCTAGATATGAGGCCGGTTGTCCCAGCTCCACCCTATGTTCTTGTTCGGTGGAATCGCCCACAAGGCTGGAGAAAAGGGGACGGACGTATAAGTAGTTAAAATTACTCACTAGTGATAAGAGTACTTCTATTTCATATTTCCCTTTCCTTCATACGTCCCTCCCACCTTCCCCCGCTAGTATGCCAATGGCATAGGTAATATGACTATCCAGGTATGTAAGCTCTGATGTGTTCAAAGGGGACTGAGGTGAGGCGCTGCTGGACGGCAGAGCCTCTTGGTGGGAGGGGGTGGGAGCGTTCCCACTCCAGAGGCTGCACCCCTGTGCGCTAAACTAAACTTAAAGGGGAAGCCATTTTTTTCGCTGCCAAAGGTTCCGGTACTGTCCCCATGTTTGTGGACGCCTACAAGGATGTAGGAAAGGGGACTAGGAGTACTCTAGTCACTACAGTGAGTAACTTTCATTTATTCGTTATGAAAATAAAGAGAAAAAGGACTGTTCCCTATATCTATGAGGGGTTTCTCTGCCTCAACGAAAGTGCTAATGGGTCTGTCAAGATGTCTTATGTAACTTGGAGTCCACTGTGTCAAAACATCCCTTTCTCTGTCCCTTACATTTGTAACTGAACTAAAGGTTGCATCAGTGTTCTTGGGCCAGGAAAATTACTTCCTCCTCCTGGACTGGATGGGAAAGTTCTGGTTGCAAGTTCTTAATCGGGGGAATTACTCCCTTCCCTTGATGTTGCCATTTCACAAACAAAGGATTGTTGATTCTTTAACACTCTGCATCAGAAAGTTCACTATTCCCGCACAACGGGTTATCCTGATAATGAATTAGCTGTAGGGGTCAGTCAAATCTCATTTAATACAGGACAACAAAGCGTGGTCTCTGCATATAATACTGTCATCACTTCTTCCCTGAAAATAATAAACAATTGGCTCTCTAAGGTATTAACACTTTGGAAAAACTAAGTTCTAGCTGTAGAAAGAAAATATCAGAAAAACCTGCCACTGAATCCGACACTAAACTTAAAAGCTCATCTTAAGTGTTATACGATAGTGGTGATTAATGTTCAAAAAAGGTAACTTCAACTCACAGAGAAAGCAACCAACTCAACAAACACTTTTTAAAACTACCTCTAAACTGTGTAACCCTATGAAATCTGCTTCTGTCCCACAGCCATTTAAAATAAGATGCGATAAGTTACAACGTTATTTCACTAGTAAAAGAATACATTCATAAGGAAATTTGAAACGAGCACCATGTTCCTACAATGCAGTCAAGAGGCTCCAAATTCCTCAATTTCACCAACTTGCATGTTTCAATTAACAACAAAGAAGGACATTGTGTCCATCGTAAATTCTTTCAATATTTAGAAAAAAGATGGGGTGAGGCGCTCAATCTAATTCCCAGCTTTGTGTACCTTCTGCAGTTCAGTTGCTCTTCTCCTCCAAGCGCTTTCATGCCTCTTGCAATCTTCAGGGAGGCAGTCTGTTCGTAAATTCTTTCAATCCTACAACAGGCCCGGGTTGTAGCGGTCCCTCCTTTCTTAATAAAGCTTGTATGAATATCCTTGCCCCCTCTAACTGCAACTATTGTGAATGCCCCCTTTCTCATGGTCACTATTCAAGATTGCCTCACAAAAATCCTGGATAACTCCCCTTCTTGAAAAACCATCTTTGTATCCAGCCGTGTGCTCGGATTACAGACCGATTTCCAATTGTTCATTCCTCTAAGAAAACGATAAAGTTGTCCCTCTTCAATTGAAAGACTGCCTGTCAGATCGAAACCTGCTGGGACACCATCAGGCTTTTAACCAAAACGAAGCACTGAAACTGCTCTTGTAGATGTCAAAGAGAATCTTCTTAAGCTCTTAGACTGTGATGGATCTTGCATTCTTATGTTAATAGATTTGACTGCAGCGTTTGACACCATTGACCGTTGTTTATTGTTGCATAAACTTTATCAGACACTAACACTGTATATCATTACCAATACTTGGTTTCAATCATTCCTTCAGTGCTGCGTTTCCTCCGTCAAACTGGATGATATTTTTTTATCTTTTTCCTCCACACTGGAGTACAAAGTCCCTCAGGGTTCTTGCCTATCTCTTAGCCTGTTCAATTTTGTATATGGCACCCATGAGCGATTTGCTGCTGAGTCTGGGTGCTAAGTTTCACAATTTCAACATTCCAGGGACTCCGGAAGACAATCTATCATCCGTAAGCATTGTCTTTGATAATTTCAAAAAATTGACAATCAAACATTTTGTTAAAATGAATCCATTTAAAACAAAATTTCTCCTATTACACACTGATTATCCTAAGACGGACATCACAGCTTCTTATCCAGTAATTGCATGAGCATTCATGCATGATGATGTAAAGTCTCTGGGAATTCTGTTTGATGCTACCTTACTCAAGACACCCAAAGTTAATGCAATTGTGAAATTCTCTTCATATGATCTGATGCTGCTTAGGTATTTATGACATTTTCTATCTAATGACAATTGTACCACCATATCATGCTCAATTATTGGAGCACAATTAGATTATTGCAACATTCTCTATTTAGGAATTATCAAGGAAAATATAGATAGACTGCAGATTATCTTTAACACTGCAGCACACATTGTTACAAATGCACCAAATCAATCCCATATTACGCAGGTTCTCAAATATTTGCACTGGCTCCCTGTAGCAGCCAGAATCATTAAGGGTGTGACACCCGGTCTATAAAATCCTGTTTGCTCAAGCTCCAACTTATCTAAAGGAAGAAGCATACGATGTAACTTGCACAGACTGCTCAGATCTTGTAAGTTACTTGCCAAGGGCCCACAATCTAGACGTAAAGGGGCCTTTGGCCGTTCCTTTCAGGTCTTAGCGGCATTGCTGTGACACTCCCTGCCTTTAGAGATTTGTACATGCAACCCTTTACTTCATTTCAGAAGAAACCAAAAATGTTTATTTTCGAGAACCGAGCACTATCCTACACTACCCTTTCGATCTCAGACTTCAGAATACACCCATGTTGGGACTTTCCTGCATAACTGGTTTATATATGATGTGATGAAGGCACCTTCCGGGACTGCTGTCTAGTGGCCATAAGTCGAGGGATGCAGGGAACCGGGCGCTCAGAAAAAGCCAGTATTGAAAAAATACAATTCCCACAATGCCCCTGAGAAACAAAAGCAAAATCGGAAATGGATTTGGGAAGTGGAATTGTGGGCAAGGGAGACATTAAGAATGGAAAATCCAGTGTCCTTTCACTGAAGACGGGCAAGAGACCGGAAAACCAGTCACAGCACTCAAAGATCAAAACTAAGCAGACAAACCACCCTCAGATGGACTACCTCTCCCACAGTGCCCTTTCCCCCCCAAATAGAATACCTGGGGCAGATCAAGAATGTTAGTCTCCCTTCAAGGGGTCGGAAGTCATAGGGAAACATTTTGAAACCAAGGAGACCATGGAGGAAACCCAAACACTGCTTGAGAATTCTTAGCCCACTTGCCTGCCCAACACCAGCCCAGCATGTGGTCTGTCACACAAGATGCCTCCTCATCTCCCTGTATACAGAATTTCAAAATGGCCACCAGGGTTTTTATAGATTCAGCCCAGTAATCCAAGCCTCACTCTGAATTCCAGGACGTGAGCGAGACCTAGCCAATCCCAACACCCCCAACCCTTTAAGCTGACAGCCTGCAGACTATCAGCCCTAATTTCAATTAGGGGGTGGGCTATGTAAGCCCAGCAGCCCAGTCTAGTTTGGAAGTTGATCGGAGCAGGCAGCAACTGTTTGGAGAAGGTTGGAAAAAAGAGATTGCTGCATTTGAGCAGCACCTTTCTAGATTTTGAAGACTGGAGAAAGGAGTCTGCCACAGAAAGGAGCTGCAGAAGGGCAGCAGGAGAGAGGAAGATGTGATCCTTATAGAAGAGAAGAAAGTGGTGAGATTTAAAGGTGTGAGAAAAGGGGAAAAGAGGTCTGAAGCAAACCTAGGAAGGACTTGTAAGCCAATACCCAAAATGGGGAACAGAAGGGTGGAAGGAAAACCCTGGAGTGGATTCTAAGTCAAAATTGTTAAGAGGAAAACGGGCAAGAAGTAAACCCAGGCGAGGGTTGGAAATCAGTTGTAGAAACAGAGGACAGAAAGGGGGAAGAAAATCCAGGAGTGGAGTTGGAGGGAACTAGGAACAATACAAAATGAGGAAATACAACTTGAAGTGGAGTCGAAGGATGGAATAATATTAGAAGGTTGGCGAGAGAAAGTAATACCCGAAGTGGAGCTGGAGGCACTGACAAAAGACCTAAGTAGTAAAGAGACATTTAGAAATCAGCAAGAGGAGGGCGAAGGCAAAAGTGAGGAAACTGAAAGTGATGCAACTTCAGATGATCCAAGTGAAGATGATGATTTAGGGGTTGATGAGCTTTGGAAAAGAAAGAATAGAACCAATAAGAAAAGGTCACCTGTTTAGTAAAATACTGAAAAGAGAGACAATGAGTCAGAGACCAGCTAGTTAGTTAGAAGCAGGTTCCAGCGGAGCTATGGAGCTTAGTGATGGCACAGAGAGGTAATGGAAAGAATCAAGGCGAGAAAGAAAGTTAGTACAGAGTAGTCCCTTTGCCTCTCTCCTTGCTGACCCCAACATCCTTAAACCACCCACGAAGATCCGAAAGAACATTAAAGACTAGTTTAGTCTTGGGGTACGGGTCCCCGGAAAGCCAGCAACTAGGCTCAGAGGAGCAGAATGAGGATATGCAACATATTACACAGAGGGGGTTAAATAACTCCTTTGAGACTTTTGCACAGTGGAGGCAGCTTGAAATCTTGAACTCCCATCCCGACACCTTCTGAGGCCTCTGGGCGTGTGGCGCGATATAAGAAATCTATACATAGGCAGACACTGTGAAAAACATTGCAAGAGACACTGTAAGAAAACACTGTTAAAATATTATTTTCATTGGGAAGGATCCTATTTATATTTCAGTTGGCCCTCCCCTATACACAGGCCCTAATAAAATGTTTACTTTGTTCCTTTATCTTGGCGTACTTCTTGGTTCCAAACGTCCTGTTTGTGACAATGGTTATCTATATTTCGAAGGGTCTTGATAATGCGTTTAGATACCTCCCCTGGTCATTGGCACAATATTTCATTTACCAAAAATGGGTTATCTAAAAATATTGCAAAGGATGTGCTATTTTTTAGCTGCCCCATTTTTGGAAATGACAATGTCACCTTATTCTCAAAGGGGACTTGCTCATTTCCAGGGGGCTGAGCTGTAGCACAAATGAGGTGTTAGCCAGCCGCCTTGAATATGTTTCTGTCAGAAGCACTCTCCTGTGTGAGAAACCAGTAGGTGCCTTACCCGCTAGTCCCCATGGATCTCTCTCAGGTGGCCAGGGCACAGCCATCGCCTTTGGATCCAGACCCTGGGGGTGGACCAGTGTGGGAGGATCATCTGAGTGACGGGTCCTCGGGAGTGGGACACGAGATGGTGAAACACTGTATCCCTCTCTTTCCTGTAACACCTTTACCCCATCCTACCTGATGGGATATTTAGAAACTCAACCCCCACGCTTTTACACAGACAGCCTGCTTTTGGAAAAAACACTCACTCAAGCGTGGATCCGACTTGTCCTGATACTATGGTCGGGCAAGGTCAGAAAATTACTGACTATCACTCACACCTGACTTCCATTACACTTCCCCACATGGATAAAAGGCAGAACACTAGAGCACACTCTGAGCGAGGCAAAACGCACGAAGGTACAGCAGTTTCGAGTCGGCAGCTGAACGAAGGAAGAAAGACGGCCAGACACAAGGTTCGTGAGAGGGGCAACATCCTTGACATTTTTGGCAGGAAGCTGTTACTTTCAAGAAACCTTTAAGGCAGAAAACGTAAGACCAGGAAACCAGGCTGAAGAATCCTGCATTGTGTGTCGCAGATACCGAGGGTCCTCCCGCGTAACTGACCAAGGCGAGGTGGAGCAGCAGACTCTGTGGTATCGTCCTTGGCTCCAAGAACAAAGAAGCGACAGAAAACAACACCGCTGGTGAGTTGGGGAGACCGAGGCCAGACCGGTGTATGATGAAGTCAAGGTCGCAAGTGGCAATATTGTGAAGCAAGCGCTGGAACGAACATTGTTAAACGCGTGTGATGAAGGACCAAGTGAAGCTAAATTGCTGGTGAATATTTGAACATTAGAAGGAAAGATGGAATACTGTTGACAGAGTGGTCTGGCACTGTGAATGTGCTCAGTCGAAGGTCCCTGTATGGTATCCTGACAAGAGAAACGAAAGTAGAAGATTAATGTGAAGTGTAAATTGTGTGAAGTGAATAGAGTGGTCCTGCAACGGTTTAAGCAAAACTCATCGCACATTTGAAAGTCTGCGATTCTGGTATCAAAAGAGGATCTGAGCCCGGACGAGGGGGACCCATGATCCGAGCCCAAAGGAAGGAGACCAGTCTTGAATGTGTGTAAGTGAAAACCCTGACAAAGGAAATGAACTTTTTTGTTTGTTACATCAGGCCCTTTGCAATAAGAGACTGTCATTGCGAGAGAGACTTTGGCGGAAGGCCCCGATACCTATGTATTGAACGGTTACCTTGTGGCCAAGAAGCCAGAGTGTGTGCTAAGCCCGCACATGCCGCATTGCCCTGTGCTGAAAACGTGGAAAAGGGAAGCCAACTGCTCAACTATCCTGACATATCATTTCTTGAACACACTTTTGCATACATTATCCAACACCATTTTGCATTTAGAAGTAAGAATTGGCAATAGGTTTATTAGTATAGGCCCTTTTATTTTGACAGACTCCACTAGGACCGAGTTATTATTGATGGTCTTAGCCTGCTTCCATCTTTAAATTTAGGTTTAGATAGGCATTCTACCAACCCATTGAAGTTCAATAAACACCCTTGAATGTGATCACTTGTGTTTGTCTTCACTGTTTGATACCATGCCTTCCTTACACCTGGCACTAATCTTAGACAGCCTCACAGGACCTGTGTGGGTGCTGTGAGCACATTTCACTGTGACTAGCCCTAAAAGGGCCTGTCACTGTAAAATGTGATATAAAAAAACATGTCTATCCTTGTTTGAGGAATAGAAGTGCCTTTGAGACCAGAGCAGTGCACCTGTCTCTGCCTGGCTCTGCTGTCACACTGAAACAATAAAACAAACATGTGCATGACATGCATTGCACACCCGTCTGCACCTATTCCAAGAGGCGGAATGGGTTTGCGCAAATGTGACGAGGTGTGAAAAAATGTCATTGTTACGCTCACCTGGTTCCCACAGGGGTGTTGGGCGGAACTGGACAGCCGCGGTCTCCACCAACGTGATGCGTAGTGCAGAGATGACTGACTGGACTGGCCCACCTAGCTTTGTCTTCTTGACCCGTAGAAGTAGTCTCCTAAAGGCGGAGAAAGGGAATTAGCCACCCGTGGAGTTGAGTAATAGCCCCTCACTGCGTCCCCATTTATCACCTCTGATATTCCCTTTCACCAAGCTCACCTTATATTTTTGAATGATGAGCTCTCCATCCTGCGAGGAACGCAGGGGTGCGTTGATGGCCAGTTACTTCACTGGCTTGAGGATATTGGAAAAGTTATAGACAATCTTGGCTCCAAAACTCCTGGCGAAGGGCCGCAAGTATATAGTTCTAAAGAGTTCAAAAATGTCTGAATAATCACTCTTGTCCAATTCCTTTGTTTATCTTGCAGCTTAGACCCAAATGAAGATAGTTCTGTGGCAGCTGAAAGCGTTCTGGTAAGAGTCTGTGCTATTCCACACTGTCCGTTAAATGATGCCAAAGTTTAACTCGCTGCTGTCTGTTTTCATACAGGTGCGGCGTAAGAAGATTTGGCGTGCTGGTGAATAATATCTCCGGCGGTAAAATCAGGTAAGTATATGGTGGCAAGAGATTGTCCTTATTTGTTTCCCCTCGGCTCACCTTGTTGTTTTCTTGTTCCCCCTTAGGTGCTGGAATGCGGCAACTTAATGATGGAGACAGCGGCGGATCGTAGAGATGCTGCAAGGAACGGTGAGTATGGCGCGGCGCTGCTGCTGGCGATGTGCAGTGTTTAAAATAAAGTCTTTTTCTCGTGCAAAGATGCGATGAATCCGGAATTGCTTAAGAAACCCAATAATGTTCTTGTTCTAACCTTTCTTCTTTCTCTTCTTTCTAGGAGCTCTGGACTCGAGGCGGGCGTGGCACGAGAATGGATTCTGAGTGCAGGCACGGTGAGTGTTACGCTGCTGGATGTAGAATAACACGAAGCGTGTGCTGCCCTTCGGGCGTGGTTTAAATAGCCTCCAAAGTAGTCCCAGGTGAGTATTCCTCCACAACCACAATCGAGTAACAAAATAGTCCCTAGGTAAAGTAGTCCCTTCCAAGCCTCACATGGGATTGGATCTCTTGCAGCATGGTCTGCATCAGGTAAGTTTTAACATATGAGCCTGGCGCCATAGACGTCAGGACTGTACCCATATAGCCCCGAACAAGGGTTGTTGTGTTTTCTCTGGGTAACAGGATGCCTGCTTCTGGGGTTGCTGGACTTGGTCTGGATGCCCGGGGGTAGGCATCATGACAGTCATCTGAATGGGCGCATTTAAGATGCACATCTTCAGATATTCTTTGTGGATTGCGCTGCTTCTTTTTTTGGCACAAGTAATGAGATGCACTCGTTAGCGTTTGTGCATCATCACTTGCACCCAAAAAAGGTTTCAGAACCTGGCCCTTTTATGTGTATGTGTGTTTTTTTTAAATGGCAGTTTCTGCAAAAACCAGCAATTTTGCTTAGGTTTTTGTTTGTAAATGGATGTTTCGTGTTTTTAAAAATTAGTTAGTATTATCTGGTATCACAGCATATTCTCCAGCCACTCTTGGCACCCGGGCCCCAAGGGACACTAAAGTAACATCAACTCTTCAACCTAAGGGTAAAGAGTCTGAGGAGAAGGATGCCCCTTTGAGTATACCTCCCTCATCATGAGGGTTGGCCAGATTCTTACAGTGAACCCCAAGCTTGTACCCTTGTATCTGGGGTCTCCCTTTACACAATCACTTGCTTCACAATTTACACAGGATTTACACAGGATCAGGTGGGTTTGTGAAAGTCAGGAGGCTTATTGTGACTGGTCTCTTGTTTGGGATGAGGACTTCCACTACTCATAACATTATCCCCATGTGGCTTACCCCGCATCTTTTATGTTTTTATGGGTCTTGTGGGATCCAGTTTTATCAGTACCACCCCCTTTCTCCTTCTTCCTTTTCACCGCCTCGGACTTGTGAGGAGCTGCTATGTCCTTATGGGGCACCCTACAGGGAAGCCTCTAGGTCAGCAACAATAGCCAGTTTCTTAGGATCTGCTAAATGTTGCTAATGTGCTGGGGAACAAAAAGCAACAATATGTTGAAGCATGAAAAGATTGACCATTTAACGATGTGATTTTTTTTTCTTCATCATATGCACCATGCAGATTCTATGGAAACCTAGTATGAGAGTTGGACCCAAAGCCATTTTCAGAACTTCTGGAGCAGTTTCTACCCCCATTCAGTCTTGCAAGGTCCAGCTTGGAAAACCCTGCCCTTTTCTTTCCTTACTTTATCAGACTTCACCCTAGCCAACTTCTACTTGCATCCAGAGTGTAGTTGAGTGTTTTGTGTTCTACTGTTTTACTGCTAAATGCTGTTTTTCGTGCTTCAGACCGGAGTCTGTTGTTACTGTCAGTGTGAAGAGGCAGTGCGCTATAAAACAGCATTGCCTGGGGGAGCTTCAACGGAGTGTCGCTGTGTGTTTTGTGTGAGTGCTCCGGGAAACTATCTCCCTGCCCCCTGCGTTGAATTTTTGGCTCAAAGAACGGAGCGGACGGGGCAGCTACCCTAGAGCCAGGATGAAGCAGTGATAAAGCCCCTGCAACTTGGCTGCTGCAACACGCTGTGTTTCGTTGAATTTTTCACAAACGGAAACTTGGGCCTAGTTAAATTTGAGATTTGCTTACAAGAAATGTGGCTGAGGACTAAACCACTTTGTGAGGGTTATGAGGTCTACCTAAATGAAGCTCAAAAAGGCCCCTTTAGCAGATCATTTTCAGGGTTAATAACGCTGATCAAAATAGTTGGCAATTGTAAGGTGATACAATTGATCCAGCCAAATCCTTTTGTTCATTCATTATGGATTGTGTACCAGATGCAAGCCTTGAGGCAAAAAATATTTTAATTCTCATCAATGTGTATTGGGGGTAAACAATTAGAATGATGTGTCCCTCTGGGAGTCTATAATGCTAATGATAGATGAGGCCCTCATGTTAGTGGACGACCCCCGTTTTATTATATGTGGTGATTAATATGCTGTCATGATGCCCGCTCCCGGGGAGCCGGTTCAAGCCCTGCGTCCCCGAAAGCGGACATCCAGTCCCCAAGGAAGGACCCAGCAACCCCTTATAGGGGCCCTTTGGACAGTGTCCTGGCGCCATAGGCGCCAGGCTCATAAAAGACATCAGTCCTGGCGCCATAGGCGCCAGGCTCATTATGGGAGTGCTTGGGTGCACTTACCTGATGCAGACCATGCTGCAGGATCCCGGCCTCCTTGAGGCCTGAAAGGAACTACTTTACCTGTGGGACTAATTTACTATCTGGGCGTGGTCGGGGAAGGCTACATACTTGATTGGAGGAAGGATACATACCTGGAACGTCTTCCAAGGCTATTTAAACCCCACCCGAACAGCCACACGTGCTTCGCGTTGTTCTGCATCTAGCAGCTGGACGCTCACCGTGTCTGCTCCTGCATCCTGACTTCTGCCACGCCTGCCAGCATCCTGGATCACCTGCAAAGGAAGAGAAGAAGAGAACAGAAGAAGGAAAAGTCCTTACCTGCTAAATCCGCATCCCGGAGACCTCTCGCTGACAATCCTGAAAAGGAAGACTTTAATTTAAAAGCTCATCGCGTCGATCGCTGCAGCGCCGCATTCCACTCACCTTTACAGGGCGCCTCCATGTTCAGCAGCGATCATCCGGGTTTCGCAGACACGCCCCAGCGCCTAGGGAGAAAAAGACCAGAACAAAAGGTGACAGAGAGAGAAGGGAATAAGGAAAGCTAAATCTCCATGTTAAGACTTACCTGTTGATTCATTCCCTCTTCATTTCGGGTCCGCGCCGCATCCTGGCATTTCCGGACCCCGGCCCCAAAGGGGAAAAAGAGACATCAGCGTTAATGAGCGAATGAAAAGACATTACCAAAAAAACGCTCATTAAAGACTTACCTGATTTCTACAAGGATTTCCCCTCTCATCTCGGGTCGGTGCCTGTTCCCCGGCATTCCGTACCCCGGCCCTATGGGGAAAAAGACACTAGCATTAGTACATTAATGCATGGACACAAGGGGGAACCTCTTATCAAAAGACTTACCTGGAAGCCAAGCAAGTTTGGTTCTCACCAATCCGAAAATCCAGTGAAGTAACTGGATACCAACGCGCCCCTGCATCAGAAGCAGGATAGAGAGTTCGTCCTTCCAGACCCTAAGGTGAGACGCTACGAGAAATCACAGAAGGGTTTCGACGAGGGTGAGGGGGGAAAGTGGGAGGCCGATTGCATTATCCCGCAGACAGTTAATCCCCTATTTTCGCCTACAGAAGGATACTTCTGCGAGCCAGACAAGCCAGATTTGGGGGCCCGGTCCAGTCCGTCTTCCGAACCCTGCGCATCACCTTAGAAGAGGTCACAGCAGCGCGAACCAGGCCAGCGCCTCCGTGGGAGTCAGATGAGCGTAACATATGCATCATTTAGATGATGTGGGGGGTGGCCCAGCAAGAGTCAATATTAGAAGAGGTCTAAATTATGGCTTGTTCAAATTAAGGCTTGAGAGCTGTCATTGTTAAATGGTCAAACTAACAGAAACATCCCAGCATCAAGTACTTGGTCAAGGGGAGCCCAATGAGCGTGTATTGAATACTGCTTTGTCTCTCAGAACGTTTTGGCCGACACAAGCCACTTTAGGGTTGTTCAGATGCCTATCAATGATCACAATCTGCGATCAGTAAGCTGGGGTTCGGATTTCCAGGATAAGAAAGTGGGAGCCCAGGGCTGTATTGAATTAACAGGGGGCAGAAAATAGGCTCAGGATTAGGGCATTGGAAGTACCCCATATTACAGGGCAGTTTGATCAATTCACCTGATGATCTCCACTGATGCTGAGGCGTCCATCTGCCTCCTGTGGGCTTTCTCCACCACCTCCTGAACAGCTGGGGTAAGCCTGACTTTTTTGTGCAGAGCGCACGTGGCGCGGCACAAATTACTACAAACTGCATCTGAATTTGAAATGCATAATGCACACGTCGTGGATTGACTCTTGGGAGGAGCACATCAATGTTTTATGTGTTAATTGTGCCTCGTGTATGATCCTGCATCCCTGCCTCATTGTGCCTTAGCCTTCGTGGTCTGGCCCAGCTCCCCCTCCCATTGGTTGCACGTGGCTTGTTAAGCCAATGAGAGCGACCGGGAGGCGGGAGCCGGCCATCCACCTAAGGCCACAACAAAGGCCCTGTCTACCCCTGTCTTCCACGGTACGCCGGATCGTCGACCCCTGTTAGTGTTCTGTGTGCCCCATGCCCCGCCGTGAGTGTCTGTGTGCCCCATGCCCCGCCGTGAGTGTCTGTGTGCCCCCATGCCCCCCTTTGAGTCTGTGCCCCCACACCCCCATGAGTGTTTGTGCCCCCATGCCCCCCTTTGAGTGTCTGTGTGCCCCCATGCCCCCCCGTGAGTGTGCCCCCTTTGAGTGTCTGTGTACCCCCCTGCCCCCTTACCTGCCTTCTATCCCTTCCCCCTCCACAATTCCCTCCTCTTCTACTTTCTTCCTACTCCCCATCCTACTTATTTCTCCCTCCTCTCAGCCTTCCCCCTCCTAGCACTTACTCCTATCATCTGTTCCCCTGACTTTTGATAGCAGCTTGTCTGTCTTCCCTCCTCCCCCCTTCTTGTTCTTCTCCCCGCTCCCCCCCTCCCCTGCTTTTTAAATTTGTCACCGACAAATTTGCTCAGTAGCGTGCCTTGTTCATCTCCTTCTCCCCACTCATATCCCCCCGCCCACCCCTCCTCTTGTATACCACCTGCACTACATCGATTGTCGTCAGACATAGTAATGTTACTGCTTGCTTTGTTCTCCTTCTTTTCCATTACCTCTTACCTTACTTGTTCTATGCACTTGCACTATCAGAAATGTCGACAGGCCCATTAGGATAGTTATTTTTCACATTCTGTATTGTTTCAAGGACTTTTACTGAATGTAACTGTATTTTCCTATGTTCCCTCCCTCCTTGAAGTGCTTTGAAACACTTTGTGTATAGGCGCTATATAAATAATCAATCAATCAGTGTCCATCCCGGGGAAACCGAATATGCCTGTATTCTACCGGCATATAGAGAAGAGTGGGCCCCCGCCGGGAAGTTGAAGTTGTACACGGGTATAATTAAGAAACTGTGATAGCCAGGAGAGCCTTTCGATATGGGAATGTTAAAAAGGTCTAACAATGATCCATCAAGGAGCCTTAGATGAAAAAGAAAACAAAGATATTGAAACTGGCTTAAACAACCAAAGCCTCTATGCTCCAATTTGATGCAGAACGTATGCTTAGGACGTTCTGCAAAAATAACACCAGACACCTGTGGGAACTGCTAAACAATGGGGGGAATTTCAAGCCAGCTGTCACTTTAAACCAAGTACCAGAAGCCAGCTGGGTGGATCATTATTCCAAGCCCTTCTCCAGAGGGGGCCAGGTCTCCCAACGGGTGACCCTGAACCCAAGTGGAGGCTGGTAGTTTAGCTTAGATATAGAAGAAATTAAAATAATGATCTCTAAATTGAGCTCCTCGGGAGCAGCTGGCCCGGCAAACTGTGTCCTGAAAGGCAATGTTGACCTGGGCAAACCTTATGGTAATGATCTTTAAACAAGTTCTGGCAACTAAACAGATTACATCTACATGGAGAGAAGCAATACTAGTGCCAATCTTTAAGAAGGGTGACCGTAACAACCTGAAAATGACCGCCCAATAGCCCTATTAGACACCTTGGGAAAGCTATTCGCAGGCCTACTATTAAGAGATTTTAATCCGTGGGCAGCCCAGTCTGGACATAGGGACCCAAGACAGACAGGGTTTGTGAAGGGGGTCGGTACACCACTAAATCTTTCTTTAAAGCCTACTGAAGCCTAGATCGATCGAAGCCGGTAGCAATGTGTACCTGGCATTTATAGACCTTGAACAAGCCTTAGATTGTATTAACAGGGAACGGCTCTGGCACAAACTTCTAGCGTGGAACTGCCTCACCGACCTGGTAGAAGCAATTGGGGTACTGTAGTCTGATACATCGGTCCAGTTGAGGCTCTCGTCCGAGGGGGTGCTTTCAGAAAAGATCTGGAAATATCGGGGTCTAAAGCAAGGTTGCTCGGTAGCGCTGGTTCTTTTTAATCTCCATATGTCAGACCTGAGGGAGTCTCAACAAGGGATCTGTGCTTTCCCACCCAAATTCGGGGAGATAGAGCTTCCTTGGGTCCTATACGCTGACAATTTAGTCTTAATTGATCAGATGCTGATCGGACTCCAACGCAGAATAGATAGCTTTGTCAACTACCTAAAATTGAATGACATGCGGGTACATACTAGAAAATCAAGTCGTCATGTCCTCTGTGAGTAACGATCATAATAAGGGAGGACCGACTTGGAGAGTGGGCCAGGAAATTGTAGAGGAGGTTGATGTGATAACATATCCAGGGACTGTAATTAATAAAAACCTGGATGAGAGGGCTCACTTAGTAATGCTGTGGGCTAAGGTTGGGAGGCTTGCGATTCAGGCGTCTGTCATGTATAGGAAATTTGGGGCATTCTCGCTGCTACCTGTACCAATGTTTTATAAACAAAAAGGTGTCTTGGTCACATACCTTCTGCACGAGACCACAAGCATCCCTACTATACTTCACCATAGGAGGACATTTTGCAGCCTGCGAGTGAGGCAGAGCTTGAGCAGGGCGATGTCTTTTGATGACAACTGTACTTAAATTGAGGACATTAAAGTGGAGTTTCTTCCATGTGCTCGATCTGCAGTGTCCACAGATATACCACCCCCAAGGGCACGCTCCTGCTCGGCCGTCTCCAACGTCTGTTCCTGTTATACTGTAGCCCCGCGCCCTCTTCTTTGACATTCTTCCACACTTCACTCTGGTGCCTGAATTGCAGCACAGGCTTCCAGCCCCTTCTGTGGCTCCATGTTAAGAGCTTCCAGCTTATCAGTTGCCTGCTCGTCCACCACCAGTTGGGCGCCCCTCATGGGCATGCATGCCTACTCTCCCTGACACCCTTATGAATACTGATACTGAGGATGACTTCTTCCAGGGTGTTCTCTCTAGGCACACTAACACCAACAATGAGTCAGATAATGCCATTCTAGGAAATAACGAAACAGAGGATCCTCCACTTTGTGACACTCCTCCAGACGAATTAGTCTTTCTATGCCCTGATGTCTAGGGCTTTCAGGTTATTTGATCTCATTCCAAAGGAGCCAAATAAGCCTGGCTTCTTGTACCAGCGATGAGAACAAACCAGGAAGTCTGTGGTAGCCATACCTGTCCTTGATGACATCTGGGAATGCCACTTTTTTCCCTCTCCTTCTGCTGCAGGGTTCACATCTCCCTGCCTGCAGTCTGGAATGCATGGAGCCCTTCAATAGGGCCGGCGAGGCCTTCACCAGCATTGCCGACTCTGCGCACCCTGTCCCTCACACTCTGCCTGGAGGCTGAGCTGATTGGCTGCTACAAACATCTGCTGCCCTGGTTGCCGGCAGTCGAACACCGGCCCTCATGCAAGAGCTAGGAAGACCCCATCTGGGCCTGTCCGGTTGCCGCCTCAGTCCTGCTCTATCCCGCACTTCCTCAATCTACACAGAAGCTGGATACTATCACTTCTTGGGCCTCACTGAGCTTCCTCCTTCACCACGAGGCTCCGCTTGCCACTGTGGGGGATGCAATCCTAATTTGTGCATCAGTTAGGCCCTTGCTGGGGCACAAAGCTCGCGTGCCGTTTTTCAGTGTTTCCTGGCTTTAAAATCAGCGCGCACTGCCTTGTTCTATCCCGATTTCCCCCACCCTGAGAGCAGGATGTGGGAGGCTTTGGTGGCCTCTCTAACCATCATGCCTGGCCTTTTTCTTTGTTTGGCCTGAACACCTTCAATATGGCTGCCTGATTCATTGCCCTCTGCTGTCCTTTCCGAGGCAGCCTGATGCTGCCATAGGATTGGCCAGTTCTACATCCTAATGGCCAATCACAAAGCTGGCAGGCGAACGCCAGCCCACCTCCTCAAGGCCCGACCCCATAAGCCACCGTCTGTGCCTGGCATGCCTGGTCTGTCCCCCGCTTCTTCTCCTCTTCGACCTGTTCCTATGCACTTCCTGCTGATTGCACCGGAGCCTGGTCCCCCATCGATGAGATTCACCTTATGACTGTACATGTGATTAGGCCGCTCTCTTGATTCAACTCCCA
The DNA here is from genome assembly GCF_040938575.1 of Ambystoma mexicanum. Classification (NCBI taxonomy): domain Eukaryota; kingdom Metazoa; phylum Chordata; class Amphibia; order Caudata; family Ambystomatidae; genus Ambystoma; species Ambystoma mexicanum. The sequence continues at coordinate 1,175,769,443 of NC_090927.1, read as the reverse complement.
CGTGACACTACATCTGCAGCCACATTGGTTCTTGTGTGTTCTGTGCCTTACTAAAATTGTACTTGGGCTTTTTACTTACATCTGCATTTCTCAGTGTGTGAATTCTCTTCTCCCCTCACCCACCCCCCCTCTTCTTCTATGTGTCCCATGCACTATATTCCGTATGCTCTTAGCCTTCTCCCACCCGACCCCCCCATTCCCTCTCGCCCTATTTCATGTTTAGCTCTTGCCTATTGTAACGACCTTCGGGCACGTGCAATATTTTCGTCACATGTTAGTTTGTTTCTTTCGTCCTATGTTGTAGCACTAAATGCTTAGCACTTGGACATTCCTGAATATTCCAATGCCTATTAAGAACATTAAGCTCCACTACTCACCCTCCGTGCATTGGAGTGCTTTGAAACTTCTTTTTGTAAATGTATAAGCACTATATAAACGACCAATAAATTAATAAATTAAATGCGGTCTGCTTACTATGAGGAATCCTCCTTCCTTGCCACAGAAGGACATGCTTGAGAAAAAAGTAGGAAGCTCCAGAATTGATGTCTAAATGTCTCTGGACGCAACCCAGTCCAGACTTTATCAACTGCAGCATGCAAACGCTTTGCAAATCCTTCCTCGCCATTCACAGTGCCACCCGATAAGGAGTGCCAAGAACTAGACTCCTTTGGCAAACACATCATCACCACGGCCGCCACTACTATCGGGGTGGCTAATGCGATAGCTATCCTGTCCAGATATGACCAGGGACTCTGGTTCAAAGTGAGCCCCATCTTTGATTTGCTTCCAGACGACAAAGGATTAAACCCTCCTGTGCGAAGGGGAAGCTGCCTCTGCTCATGCCATTTCCGTTGCAATGAGCATTGCAGGCACTGGTTTCTGGCAAATGAGTAACGCTCATTCCTTCATTGTCAAGGTTGACTCCAGGCCACGAACTTCCATCCTGAAGTGCAGTCGAAGGTGGTCGACATGCGCTTCAACGCGGAAGATATTTTTGGCAAGAAGGTGGCTGACATGCTTCAGGCCATCAAGGCAGACACAGACACCACTTGCTCTCTAGGCACGCTGCAGCATCGGCGCCCGTACGTCTGGTTCAGGAAGACATGCTTCTCGTGGGCGTCCTCGGATTACTGGCCATCTTACTTGTCCGAGTCCTACCATTCTAGGACCTACCCTGTATCATAAGGCTACAAGGGGAAATTGTAGCCCTATAGAGTGAATCTGCACCATCGTTGCCCCTCACATATCGGTTGGCCAATCCTCAAAACTGGCCTGACCAGTCTCTGCCATTGGCCCTCACTTTGACACCCAGTGGAAGGGCGACTCTCCAAGTTTGTCGACCAGTTGCGTTCCATCAACACAGACAAATGTGTTTTCACTGATCCAACAGGGCCACTCGCTGGAATTCATAGGGCGTCCACCCTCTTTCCTCACTTGGCCAAGGTCGAGAAGCACTTGCCGTTACTCCTGCAAGAAGTCTGGTCTCTTCTCTTCAAAGGGGCGATCAAGTGTGTCCCCCCTCCAGCAACGAACTCTAGCAATGTAATTGAGAGAGCTTCTCGTACAAAGGAAATCTGAAGGTTGGAGTCCCTTTATAGACCTGTGCCATCAGAACAAGTTCCTGTGGGCTCAGACCTTCAAGGTGGTCACCCTCCAGCACACAACTGCAGAAAGGGGATTTCCTATCATCCATAGATTTAGAAGACTCATATCTTTCCGTCCCAAACCATCTCCGGCACCAGAAGTTCCTTTGCTTTATAGACGCAGATCTACATTTTCAGTTCAAGGCCTTGTCTTTCGGCCAACGCTCGGCTTCAAGAGTATTCACAAAGTATCTGACCCTGCTAGCCGATCATCTGTCAGTCAGCAGAGCACTCTCTTCATTTGGCCATCCGCACACAGTAGACATGATCCATTGCTTGATGTTGCTGGGGTTCTCCATCAACTTTGCCAAGTCCTGCTTGACCACCCCCCCTTCCCTACAAGCTCCATTAGGTGCTCACCTGAACACGCTATCCTGCCTCAGGACAGGGTGAAAACCATGCTAGCAATAGCTCTGATACTGTCAAGGAAGAAGTCTGCATGTTGTAGTCCCCGTTAGGAATGATGTCCGCCGTCATCCCCTTTATCCAGCACGGCAGGCTTCGAATGCGGCCTCTGCAGGAGTTGTTCAATGGAAACAAGGCTTCGGTACATGGGAGGACAGGATTCTTCTGACGTGCCCTTTTCAAGACCCTTTTCGCTGGTAGATAATTTGCTCTAATCTCACACAGGGAGCACAGTTTTGTCTGCCTGATCACCAGGTGAGCCACTACAGACGGGTCGCTGTAGCCCACACATGCAACCTCCATGCCCAGGGGTCTCTGGTTGGAAGAGGATAAAATGTTGCACATCGGTGTCCTAGAGCTACACGCTGTGTTTTGAGCTCTGAAGTCTTTTCTGCCGCAGCTTCAAGACCGGGTGATCCTAGTGTTCACCAACAACATGACAACTAGGTTTTACATAAGCAAGCAAGGCAGCACCCAATCCTCTGTGTTGTCTGCGGAGGTTCAGACCCTATGGACATGTGCTCTAGCCAACAACCTCTTCATCCCGTTCCATTTGCCAGAGATCCAATGCAGCAGTGGATTCTCAGCAACAAATACACAAGTCAGGGCTTCTGGACGATCACGTCTGCCTTATCTTCAGTAGTTGAGGAACACAAATGTTGATCTCTTCGCAACCAATGAGAGCAAGACGTGTGTCCTCTTCGCCAGCAGATTTCATCACGCAACGAGCCTCGGAGATGCCTTCACTTTCCCGTGGGTAGGCATGTTCCTGTACGCTTTCCCGCTGATTCCCCTGGTTCCCTGAGTAATCAACGTGTTCAGCCTGCATCAGTGCAAACTGATATTCGTGGCTCCAGCTTAGCCAAGGCAATACTGGTTCTCTGAGCTTCTCACCCTATCAACGGCACCTCACATCTGGCTTATTCTACTTGTGAATCTTCTGTCCAGAGACCAAGGAGTAGTACTACACCACAACCCCGCCTGGCTCCTGCTTTCTTAGAGTTTGGGACTGTACCATTGCCTCAAGACTGTCAGGGACATTCTGGCGCAAGCCACCGCTTCCTCCACAGTTTACTGCTATAGAAGCAAGTGGAAGCGCTTCTCCATTTGGTGTTCCGGCCATGGGGCCTTAACCCCTTCTGTGTCCAGACGCCAGATGTCCTGCCCTAACTGTTTTCCTTGGCGCAAGCCAGTCTGGTTCACTCTTCCATCAAGGTTCACCTGGCTGCCATTTCCAGGTTCACGTGTTGCCCGGGGGCCTTCCCTTTGGCCTCATAGGCTCATCAAAGAATCTTGCAGGTTCTTTTACGCTCATTCCCTCCCATCAGAGAACCCGCTCCAGTGTGGCAGTTAAATGTGGTCGTTTCCAAGCTCATGGGAGCTCCTTTCGAGCCATTACACAAGTATTTGTCCTGGAAGACTGCTCTGTTGCTTGCCATTCACCTCCACAAGATGCATGGAGGAAATCCAGGCTCTCTTGTGCAGGCCATCCTATTTTGTCTTTTTTCTACAAATACAAAGCGGTCCTTTGCACTAACCAGACCTTAATGCCCAAGGTTCCTTCTGCATTCCACCTCTACAAGCCTGTGGTGCTACCTGTCTGCTTGGCTCCCCGTCCCCTCCTGTGGAACCATTTTTGCCCTCCCAGGACGTTGTCCAAGCCCTTAAGTTCTACGTTGCCACATGAAAACTCTTTGCAAGTCTTCACAACTTTTTGTGGCTTTTGGTCCAGCGGGCATGGGCAAGGCGCTTTCCAAAGCCTAAGTTGCTAATTGGATGTTTGGATGTCCTCCTGCATTTCTTTCTGTCATCAACTGGCTAACAGGTCTCTTCAGGGCAGTCCCAGAGCCCATTCCACCATGGCTTTGGCGGCTACAACAGCTTTCTTCTCTGTTGTTCCCCCTGCTGGATATTTGCAGGGCTGACACGTGGAGCTCTGTACATACCTTCACATGGTTTTACTGTGTCAACTGTGATTCCACGGAGGAGTCCAGGGTCAGCCAGGCAGTGCTACTCAACCTGTTTGGGTGAGGTGAGTCATCTTCTGAGGTGAATGTTTCCTTCAGGTGATCTTTACCTCTGCCCATTGTTGGGGTTGTGTGCTGTTTTGTAATCTATACAAACAGCATATGAATCTATGAAAGATCCAATGCTGGAGAAAGAATAATTTACTTACTGTTCTCCAGCATTGATATCTTTCATAGATTTGCATGTCACCCTCTTATGGCTATTGTTGCCTCATATTGCCACATTCACGTGTGCTTGCCAAAATCTGAAGATGGCCTCCAGTGGTGGAGCTAAGGGAGCCCTGTCGATTGGCCGTGGACAATTTAACCCAAAATGACTCTGATGGTGCATTGAAGTGACAGCAGTTAATTTAAAAACTAAACTGCTTTAATGTAGCAAAGATTCCTAGCCTTACAGGGGAATATTCAAACGGCATGTGAATCAATGAAAGATACTAATGCTGGAGAATAGGAGTTACAGGTAAGTAATTTATTCCTTCTTGCTTGCTGAAAATCCATTCTGATTAAAAGACTAGTCACTTAATTTCAAAATAATATGTGTCCTTTTATTTTTAGGAAGAAGTTCATGAAATTCTTGGCATCAGTAATCTTGGCGTTGCTAGCAGAGGACCCGAATTAGTGGATAGAAATCAGCTTTTGCTAACATATACAAATGGCTCTGAATGCTTGGGAGCAGAGGGGCAGAAACTGTCCTATACAACAAGAATCCATCTTAGCTGCTCACGGGGATCTCTGGTAAGCATCAATATATTGTGCACTTTTCTTTATTAGATCATTGATATTAATGGAAAAAGTTCCTGACCCTGCCATTTATAGAAGACTGCTTTGTTCAACACATCTTTCTAAGCATCTTCAGTTATGCTGCTTTAGACGTGCATGGTAATTTTAGCTAGTCGTTGCATACTATCTGTCAGTAGTGCCCTATAACTTTTAATATTCAGGAACATTTGCCCAAAGCTGCCAAGTTTCCCAATTCAGGTCACACCTCATTTCTGTTTTTTCCCTTTGCATGCCTGGACTTGTAGGCCAATACCTACAGTGGAATAATCTCCCAAGTCCTCAGGGTGCAATGGGACAAAACAGGACTGGATCGACGGGTCACGCATGGAACTGGAAAACCGTTCAGCGATGTGACTGGGAAGGCCTGGTGAGGCAGGAATGCATACTCCTTAGGGAAATATAAAAATAAGACACCAGAGAGGGTGTAGGGAAAATATTCTGTTTGATGTGTAGGAGTGTTTGTGCACTTACTTGTAAATGTACCAGTGAACGAAAATGAGCAAGAATAGTCCTTTTTTTGTGTGGGGGGCTCTGTGGATGAGGACGAAAATACAAAGATAAACATACAATGTCTGCAGATAGCTACCCTGGCTTTTACATAACAGGGTAAGAAGGAGTCAAGGGACAAAATATGTACCTTTCTGTTAATGACATTAAAAAATGGTACAGTGGGTCCGTTTTTATATAACTTTATTTATTTATTTTATTTTAATGTGATATAGTTTTATAAACAAAAACTTTACACATAATTCAACATAAAAACTAGTTACACAATTTTAACATAATTTACACATAAGACATAATGTACACATAAAATTACATTCTTATTCAATTTCAATATTGCAACTTTCTCCAAATCAAATCAGAATCATATACATCGCTGAGACTAATCTAATGATTTATTTCCTTGCTATTTCAGAGGTAGATTGTTCTTTAAGTTTTACTTTGACCATATTCCATACTCTATAAAGGGCCAGATGAAGACTTACATTCAAGGTATTGATACACATATACCAGAAATCTTTTGACTTAATGTGATCTAAATTATGCACATACTTACTATAATGCTTCATATAGATGGTACTCAGTCTGGGGCATAACATGAGGACATGTCTTGCCGTTTCGATGGCTGTTTTATTCATACATATCCTACAGAAGCGCTCTGATTTGGGAATAGCCCTTTCAGGGCCAAGGACATTTAGGACAGGAAGATGGTTAATACGTAACAATAATAGGAAACTTCTCAAATTATCTGAAGGGCATAAGTTCAAATATCCTTGTGCCTTTCTATAGGTGTAAAGTATATGGGATATGAACCCATAGCTGTGTAGGCTTTCAAGATGTTTGAAATTATTTTGCCAATCCCAGATTCTTAAACGCTCTCCCATTTGATATTTCAAATATTCGAAGTTCTCACTCCAATTAGGGATCCACTCAATCCTCTCAAATAGTAATGTCATATCTCTTACATACTTAATCTGCTTATTCCCAATATCTCCTCTTTCATTGTCAACAGGAGAGGATTGGTAGTACTCATATGCATCTTAATATAGAGTTCAGCTCTTTTCTTTAAGACTAGAGCTTTTAAGGAGGGTAACCCCAATTCCAGTCTTAGTATCGCCATTGGTATTCCTTGTGGGAGACCCAATAGCCTACGCCAAAACTTACCCTCCAATACCTGGAGCCATTCAAGATTAAGCTGGATCAGAGCTTCCAGTCCGTAAATAACCATTGGCACCAAGCATTGAATGTAAAGTTGGCGTGCTGCCCAAATGGAGTAACCACTCTGCTTGTAAGAGAACTGTGAAATCATAGCAGTTAATTGAGCCGCCTTTATTTCGCGATTTTGTATACAAGAATGGAAATTCCCTCGAGTCGAATTCCACTCCTAGATATTTATAGGAATGTGTATGTTGGATTTCCAAACCTCTAATCATCATTCTCGGGCGGCTCACCTTACCATGACTATAAAGAATCAGTTCTGTTTTCATATGATTTATTATAAGTTCATTCTCCTCCGCATATTTCCAGAGCCTCTCAGCCGAGCGAGAAATCCCACTGAACGTGTGGTCAAATATCACCACATCGTCCGCATAAGCCATGATTAAGCAGTGCTGGGTACCTATTTTGGGGGGGCAGTTATACACCTCATGTAAATATTCCGGAATGTCAGAGACAAATAGATTATACAGGATAGGTGCCGTTACACACCCCTGTTTCACCCCTCTGATTTGCCTTATCACCCTAGTTGTAGCCCCACTACCATCTAGCCGCAGTTGTACTGAGGTATCTTGATGCAGGAGCTGTAGATAGTAAAGCAATCCTTCGGGGCATGCCATTCCCCTTAACTTCCTCCACAGTTTCTCTCTATTGGCAGTGTCAAAAGCTGCCTTAAAATCAATGTATAGAGCATACAGCGGAGGGTTATTCGGAGAGAGAGCTTTGTCTCTGAGACTATTCATAATCAGTAGATTATGAGTAGTCGAATATCCCGTTCTAAATCCGCTTTGAAAGCGGTCCAAGAGTCCCATCTTTTCTGCCCAAGTTTGTAGTTTCTGCAGAAGCAAAGAGGCAAATAATTTGCCCGAACAATCCAACATGGAAAGCAGACGATAATTACCAGGATCCGTTCTTTTACCCCTTTTAAATACCGGTACAAGTATTGCTTTTTGCCAGGTTTCCGGGATTCTCCCCTCTATTAATACCTTTTCAAAAAGTATTTTTAGGAGATTGGCCCAGAAAACCGGGTTATTCTTCATGAGTATATTAGAGAGGCCATTCGGTCCTGGTGCACGGGAGGCTTTAAGTTTAGAGATTTTATCTATAAGTTCTTCCAGATGTACCGGGAAGGGCTTGGGGATATGTATGGTTGTACCAAAAACCTCCACCCTATCATCTACTGTCCCATTACGTTTCTCAAGAAAATTGACCCATTCTTCAGCGTCAATCGGATTTATTTGAGGAGTTTCTCTGCTTCCCCTTGCCTCCCCCAGTAATGCCCAAATGTTGCGGGAATTTCTTGAGCAAATAGGTCTCACGGTCTTTTGCCAGCATGCTAATTTTTTTGATCTTTTCCAGTATTTTAACCATGCCCTGTACTGATTTTTAATCTTTTTAGTTTCAATGTGTAGATTAATCAGGGATTGTGTATTGGCCGTGATTCTGCGTATCTCCTTTCTTAATAGACGTTTGGCATCTCTTATTACTTTGTCGTAGGTCTCAATCGGGCCCTGTTCTCTAATAACAAATGATGATTTTTTAGTTGCATATTTGCCTGTAAAGTTATAAATCCACCCTTCAAGGTCCTCCATAGACAGATTAGTAAACATGATGTGGTAGTCATTATCCCAATCACCATAGTCCTGACTTGCTCTAAGTATGTTTTTCTCGGACCATATTATTCGTGAACTAGCGTGATTAACAAGCAGGCTTCCTGTCGCTATTGTAGGGGGGGGATTCAATACCACTATCCAGGGTTAGACTGAGACCATTATGATCACTCCAATCATTGTCTACTATTCTCATGTCTTTAACTAAGGATGCTACCTCAGCACTAGTAAAACAGTAGTCAAGCGTACGACACTTCACACCCACTCCCCATGTGTAGTGTCCCGGGTAATCACTGATAGTACGTCCATTTAGACATTCCAAATCCCAGCTCCTCATAAAACATAACCACTTCTCCCCTTCTTTATCATTACAGTCGTGCTGCATAGTGGAATGCGGGTACAGGGACTTGTTATTAGACGTGCCTCCTTCTCCTTTGATAAGGCAATTAAAGTCACCTGCAATAATGATGTTACTTTTACATTCATTTTTCCACGCACTCAACAAATCATGCAACCTGTCTTGAATTTGGTCACTGGCTGAGGCATCCTAAGGATTATAGAGATTGATCAACAGTAACTTGGCCCAATTATCCTTAAATAATATAACTACTTCCACTGCTTTGATGTTATCCCCCAGTTCAGTGAATATTTCTCTAGATATTGATTTCCCTATCCCAATCATCAATCCCCCATATGGTCTTCCCATTTCCCTTTTTTAGCAAGAGTATGATACAACTTATAGCCATCTATTACAATCGGTGCAGTTAGCCAAGTTTCTTGCAACATGAAAAAAAAGTGATTTGTAATAAAAGTTAATGACCCATTAGTCGCCGTAAAATGTTTAAAACCCCTGGTGTTCCATGATAATACTGAACAAGTTCAGGGTTTGTTTAGAGCCCGGGGTAGCGCCTCAGCTAGCCATTTGAGAGTGTTCTGAATGTCACTCATTTGATGGCAGGGAATTGATTTCACCATTGATTTGGACAGATTGCATTTTATCATTAATCAATGGATCTATATCGTGAGGGTTAACATCTACACCCAACCCTACTTGCATCAAATAGTCTTTGTTTTCGAATCAGCTGAGCGGAGGCCAATGCCGTACAATGTAATGCCGTCACATTCGGGTTAGTAGTGTGTAGAGGCTCCACAAAAGAGAAGTCCTCTGATCTAATGACTCTTAATTGAGGGATCATGTGGAGTTTTTCAAGCATAGCCATTCGTGGTAACCATTTGCCACTAAGTTTCTGATTCAAATTCTTCACAATACAGATCTTATTTCTTTCGCATTTCTCTTCTCTCACTGGCACCGAGGCTTCCTTCTCCGGGCTCACACTTTCATAGATACTATTAACACTATTCCTTTGCGGAGTAGAGAATTGATTATCCATAGTATCTTGATTATCAGTAAGGATAGAATCTTGACTTGTGTTGCTCACCGTCAATACATCTTTGGGTTGCTCTGGCAATATCCAACTGGTAAGTGTTCCCGGGCCCTTCTTTAATAGATTTTTCCTTTTCTGGGCCCTTCTTTTTGCTTTTCTTGATTTTTGCTGCGGCTTTGCTGTATTAGGTAAGGGTGAAGCCACCACCACCGGCACATTCCTTAGTGCAGCTCTCCTCGCAATTCTGCGCTGTTTTTTAGTCAAGTGGGTATTTTCTTCCTTTATAGGAGACACAGTCCCCTCAATGTTCGTGGCAATAGCCGATAATTCCGGCTCCTTTATTTCTTCGGGCTGCTCTTCATAAGCGAAGTCAGTGCCCGAGCCAGGTAAGTTCAGCTGCAGAACAGTATTAGCATGTATTTTCCCACAGAGTTTTAATAGTATTTTTAGCGCAAATTGCAGTGAAGACATTGACGCCTGCAACTCTGCAATAGCTTCGGAGTTCAATTGTGAAGATTCACTTGATCGATCTACGTTATGCCTCCTGGATTCTTCAAGATCAATCAATAAATTAGGTGATTCAGAGAGTCGGCCCTTACCGGAGGTCTCTGATGAGGCATTTATTGATTTTAACACTTGCGCTTCTGCTATAGAACTTACAGCTCTCTGGGTATTCTCAGTCTCAATACTCCCCACCCTGCCAGTCAGTGGGGGGGCCATTGATTTCTATATAGAGAGATATAGATCGAGTAATGAATTGTTATCAATATCATCAAAATGTGTCATCTCCAGGGAACGACTTCCATTATGTACTGTCGACGACGTCTCCTCAGTATGTTCGCAGCTGCGTACCCGTGGGATTTTTCCAAATAAAGCAGGAATCGTTCCTCTAGTATTAACTGGGGATTTCAGACTGTTCCCCCTGATAAATTGGTGGCAGGCATATTTAGATTGTCGGTCTTGCCTTTCCTCAAATTATAAGAAGTTTTAGCAGCGCGTGTTTTTGGAGGCATATTATCTCCAGAGAAATAGATGCAGGAGATTTTTTAGGTCCAAATAATAAGAGGATTAAGAGCCTCTTCACACTGCACTTGCCGACGAAGTTCTTAAGACCAATAGTCGTCCGTACCAACAATTATCAACTACGCCTATCCTGATAAGGGAGATGTCACTCCTTACAGACTCCCACAACTCCCACAGGTAAAGTACGCAGTAACTGCGCAAGCAGACTCGACCCTTTACCTATCGCCTCCCTGTCGTCCCCAGGAAGTCCAAACGGTCGCTTTCCAGCATCAGCCAGTAGGTCTATGGACAGAAAACAATCTCCACGGGTTCAGTCCAAGACCGACTGGTACTGTTTTTGCTGCGGTTTTCCCCCGCCTTACCCCTCGCTCTCTCCAGGCCCTGGACTGCAGCCCAGCTCTCTGCGTGCAGGCCTGCCCTCCCGCGGCTTCAAAGGGGCTTACGGGGGCTCTCAAGGCACTCACCGTAATTCGCTGTCACCCGCGGTACGCTCCACCAGGTGAAAGCCGCTCCCGGCGGGCCACACACGGCCCCGACGCCTCCAGGCGCGTCTCCGGGGTCACCGCCAAGCTAGTTCGCACTCCGCTTTCCGCGCACACCTCTCCAGGCCGGCCTGCCCCCGGGCAGGTTCGTACACAGCCCCGAATAGCCAAGTTGCCGGGACGCTGTAGCAGTCACTGGGCGGGCTCTCCCGTTAGAGGAGCGCACCTTCTTCCGCGTCACTGTCAAGCCGCACTGAGACAGGAACGATAGAGTTCAGCCGCTTCCGACAGTATTCCTCAATATATGTTTTATATAACATCAATTTTCTATTTATTAACATACCATCATAAAAAACATTAGTCAAAACATGAAATGCATAAAAAGCTAAATAAAACATATCGAAATTTTTGTCAAATTGAAGCATATTGGCAACCAGTGTTATATTTGCATAAACATCTATTGGATATCAATTATCACAACAGTTCCAGGTGTGGTTACTAACCTTAGTGAGTGCCAAATCCCCTGTGATAACTTTAAAGGGGCCTTTGCCCTCACACTTTTGTGTCAACACCAGAGTGTGTTCTGGCCCTAAACCAGGCATCACTTTGACCTAATCTATTTTAGTATGCTTGTTCAGGGCCATCTTGTTAGGCAGAAACCTGTACAGTTCCCTTAGGGACCACTGCAAAAGGCTTAGGACTACAGGTGTTGGCAGTAAACCCAATAGGTAGCAGTCTGTACCACCCAGATTTACCTGGTAGCTGTGGCGGCTGAGCAGCCAGACTTCTCTCAAGAAGAGTTAGACAGTATATAGAGTATACAAAATAGGTACAGAGATACAGTAGCACAAGCAAACGCTGACCAGAGCTTTGGTATCAAAGTATATAATTATTTAAAACACACTTGTGAAGATACACTAACACTAATATGGCAAGCAAGTTCAAACACAGTCACTATCAATATATAAATCCCTGATTACTTATTGAACAAGTCTTAGTTAAAACATCACTTATTTGCAGACTCAGGTGAGCGCTTAACCTAAGATGGCACTCCAATAAGTTAGTTAAAAAGGGAGGGAAAAGGGCAGAATTAGAAAAGTACACAATACCAACACTTTAAGAGAACCAGATCAAGTCAGAAAAGACAGTCTACCGAGGAGCAAGAAAGTCATAGGCCAGGCCCACTCTTGGAGAGAGCAAGGCGGAATGTGTCCAAGATCACACAGTTGAATAGTACTTTTAAAGAGTCTTTGCAGATAGTTAAAATAGGGTTGGATCAGTTCAGGAAAAGTTAGTTAGGTCCCAAGTCACCCCAGGATAGAAAGTCAAGGATTTACGGGACACCTTGAACAGTCTGTTGCAAGGGAGACCAGGCGGGACACAGTACCTGAAATGGTGAGAAAGCTCCAGCGGGGGCAGTTTTTCCTGTCAGCGGATGCAAGTCGGTGCTTCGTCCAGGGGAAGAGCAGATCTCGACGTGGAGGAAAGCGGGAGGTCGTTGCACTGCCAGGGAAGAAACCAGCCGCAGAGTTTACCGGTTAAAAGGTACTACCCTTTTATTCGCGGTATTGGTAAAGCGTGGCTATCCGGCCGCTGGGGTGCTTGGCACGGGTGATTCGACCACGAGACGATCCAGGAAGGCGAAAAGAGGGCGAACTGGTTATCCCCACCAGTTCAGAGGAAGAAGACTCTCCGGGATGAAGATCTTCTCTGTCGTTGGGAAGTGGTGAGACGGTTCAGCAGGGCTCCACCGGTGGTGTCATCGTTGCAGGTCGGCTCAGCTTCTCTCTCTTCGGATTCTTTGGTCCTGTGGCAACTTCTGAAGTTCCAGTCCCCAAAGCCCTGCTTTTATGCAGAAAACCCCCGTTCATCAGTCCTAGCTGTCACTCAAACATGTTAAATGGTGAGCCGGGCCGCTCACCACTGGGCCAATCACACAAGAGTGCGACTTGAGTTGCCGAGGCAACTCAGTCCAGGGTGCCTAAACCCCCCTCCCACACATCCTGTAGACCCAGACAGAGTGGCACCACTTTTGGAGGCTTCTGTGCAGAAGCCCGCCAAAAAGTGGAACAAAGGGCTCGACTTGGGTTGGAGTTACAGTGGCGAACACAAACGCCATTTTAAACCAGAGTCCTGGCAAAAAGACTGTTAGGCAGAAACCTGTGCAGTTCCCTTGGGGAACACTGCAAAAGATTTAAGACTACAGGTATAGCAGTAAACCCACTTGGTAGCAGTCTGCACCACCCAGATTTACCTGGTAGCTGTGGCTGAGCAGTCAGACTTCCCTCAAGAAGAGTTAGGCAGTATGCAAAGTATACACAATAGGTACTCAAACACAATAGTACAAGCAAACACTGACCAGAGCTTGGTTTCAAAAGTATATAGTTATTTATTTTTAAGAACATATAAGTTGAAAACACTCTAGCAATATATAGTAAAACACTCTGAACACAGTTATATGGAAAGCAGTCCCAACCCTTATTCCTATCTAGACAACTCTAGGTTAACACCACATAATTCAAACAGAGGTGAGTGCTTAACTTTAGGTGACACTCTAGTAGGTTCAAAGAAGGGAGAGAAAAAGCAGAAATAGTCTAAACACACCACTCTAAGGTCAAGAACACTTTCAATAGGCTCAAAGAAGCACAAAGTCACAGGTGAGCAAAAGTCACTAGGCAGGGCCCACTCTTAGAGCAGACAGAGCGAAAATGTGCCCAAGATCACACCGTTATTAGGGATTCAGAGTCTTGCAAAGAGTTCAGAAAGAGTTTAGAGAGGCTTAGAAAGTTTAGCCAGGGTGTCCCAGGCACTCCCAGGTTCGGAAGCCGGGGGCTAAAACTACCCCGTACTGTCGGTGGCAAGGGAAGCCAGGCGGAACACGGTACCTTAAACGGGAAGGATCCTCCAGCGGTGGCAGTTGTTCCAGGCAGTGGCAGCAAGGCTCGACGTCAGTCAGGGAAGAAGTTGTTCTCGCTGAAGAGCAGAAGAAGACGGTCGTTGCACTGCCCGGGAAGAAACCAGCCGCGGAGTCCTCCGGTTAAAGGGTTGTACCGACTTTCGCGGTTGTGGTAAAAGTGTGGTATTCCAGTTGCCGGGGTGCTTGGCACGGGCAAGGCGGCCACGAGATACCTCGAAGAAGCGGAAAGAAGGTGAAAACTGGTTGTCCCCACCAGTCAAGGGAAGGAGCCACTCCGTTAAGAGTTCTCCTCGGTCGTTGGGAAAAGTGGTGAGACGGTTCAGCAGGGCTCCACCGGGTGGTGTCGTCGTAGCAGGTCGGCTCAGCTCTTCCCTCGTCGGATTCTTGGTCCTGTGGCGACTTCTGAAGTTCCAGTCCCCAAAGCCCTGCTTTTATGCAGCAAACCCCCATTCACCCAGCCTAGCTGTCACTCAAACATGCTAAGTGGTGAGCCGGCCGGCTCACCACTTGGGCCAATCAGGACGGAGTGCGACTTGAGTTACCAAGGTAACTCAGTCCAGGGTGCCTAAATCCCCCTCCACCCCTCCTAAGTACCCCAGACAGAGTGGCACCACTTTGGAGGGCTTCTGTGGAGAAGCCCGCCAAAAGTGGAACAAAGGGCTCCACTTTGGGTCAGAGTTACAGAGGCGAACGCCAACGCCATTTTAGAATCAAGTTTTGGCAAAAAATCCCAACCGGAGTTATAATAATAAATATATAAACCGGCGGTATGTTTGAGGCTACCGTAAATAAATAATTAAATGTGTTAGCCTAAAACAATGGGAAATCCCATAGGAAAATATTCGCGGTTGAATATAAAAAGTAGTTTCCAGTGCCACCAGCCAAAACTCGATCAGGGGGGACGGAGACGTGCCCCCTCGACTAACAGACCCTGGGGCAATCGAATTGCCCCAGCCAGTACGTCCACAATATGATGGTTTGTACTGGTTCTGTTCAGGATTTAAGACTAATAAAGTCTTGGGTGACTTTACATGCCCTGGGAGACAGTAGTCAGTCCCAGGGTATGGAGTCTATGTTGGGGAGTCCCTAGGACACCCCTGGGTTACGGCACAGAGGGTGCTGTGTAACCCACATCACAAAAATACATGAGGCCCTATGGAGTAAAAGACCCCATAGCCCATTCAACACAAGGTTTAACCAAGAAAACACACTTCAAACATGCCCAAGAGTGAGGGTAAAAGAGTCTCACTCTTGGCAGGAGAAAAAAAAAGAAACCCCAGAAATCCAGCAAAGCTGCTGGGGAACTCACTAGGTAGGGAAATTCAGCCTAAACAGAGAATTCTCCCTAACAAAGACCCAACCGGGGAATAAATATTAAAAACCAGCAGTATCTTTAAAATTGCACCAAAAAAGTGGTGCGTTTAAAATGAATGGGAAAATCCCATAGGAAATATTCCGGTGGAATATTTTGCGCGGTAACCACTGCCACCAGCCAGAAACTCGACGAGGGGGGACTGCACAGTGCCCTCTCGAAAAACAGACCCAGGGGCAATCTAATTACTCCTACCAGTACTTCCACAATATAATGGTTTGTACTGGTTCTGTTCACAATTTAAGACTAGTAAAGTCAATGGTGACTTTACATGCCCTGGGAGACAGTAGTCAATCCCAGGGTATGGAGTCTTATGTTTGGGGGTCACTATGACACCCCTGTGTTACTACACTGAGGGTGCTGTGTAACACACTTAACAAAACCACATGAAACCCTATGGAGTAAAAGACCCCATAGCCCATAAAATACATTACAAAATCAAAGGATATCTCAAATCATGTCTAAGAGTGGGAGAAAGAGTCTCACTCTTAGCAGGAGAGACAAATAAACCCCAAAAATCCAGCAAAGCTGCTGGGGGTCTCACTAGGTTTGGGAAATTAGCCTTAACAGAGAATTCTCCTAACACATCTTCAGGAAACTTAGAATGCTTTTGTTGTGCGTATATGACTTTTCATGTCCACGCACAGGCATCAAGGCTCTGGACCAAGGTACAAACATTTACTTAAGCGCTTTCAACTACCTAAGGTGGCTATATATATATATATATGGTGACATTTTGGCAATGCCAGGTGGTTGGGTAATAGCACATAGTGGTGGATGGGCTCAGAGAGGAGATGTGCGGCCTCTGGCTTGCATGTCTGAGTAAAGAGCCGGTTTTCAGGTTGTTTACGGAAAGCGCAATATGACTGTTCTAATCTTAGAGACTGTGGTAGAGCATTCCAGTTGTGTGCTGCAAAGACTGGGAAACTATGACCTCCTGATATTTGCAATTTGAATCTTGGGACGCAGAGGCGATGTGTGTAGGCTGAGCGTGTAGGTCTTGTTTACTGCAAGATGTTAAATTTGCTGGATAGATATCGCGGCGCAGTGTTGGCGATACATTTGTATGTGATGGCCAGTGTTTTGAAAAGTATGCGCTTACGGGTGAGCAGCCAGTGCACCTGCTTTCTGGCTGAAGAGATATGGTCTTTTTTTGGTTAGTTCAGGGCGACCCGAAGTGCGTTATTCTGTATGATCTGCAGCTTGTTGATTTTGCGGGCACTGGTACCAGCAAATAGGGGTTGCAGTAATCGGGTCTTGAGCCGATAAGAACTCTGGCAATGGTGGTGCAACTGACCTCGAAAGGAAGGGCATACAGGCATTAATTAATTTTCGTTTTTAAACTGCTGAAGATGTGATAGCGTTTACCTGTTTTGATTAAGAGAAATTCTAGTCAAGGTATATCCCAAGAGTTTTGACTTGTTGTGAGATTAGGACAGGGAAGCCATTGATGATGAATGATTTGTAGGCCACGTCAAGTTTTTTTTTTTTAACAGGGTTTGTGAGCCAAATAGGATTAGTTCAGTCTTTTCGTCATTTAGGCACAGTGAGTGACTTGCCATCCATGCTTGGATGGTGTGGGCAATGGCTCCCAGCAAGCGTATAGTCTCCTGATATGGGTAGAAGGATCTGGGTATCGTCTGTAGAGTTTGTGTATAAGATACCCTTTAGTGTCAAGAAGATCGAAGAACAGTTTCATTAAAATATTGTACAGTGTGGGTGAGACACAAGAACCATGCAGCACGCTGCATGTGACTGGGGCCGGGGGGGGGGGGCCGAGGCAAGAGGAGAAAACACTCATCGATCTGTTGTAGAGGAAGAATGAGATCCAGTCAATTGCTTTCGGAGAGAAGCGTGCTGCTGATGGCAGATGTTGACAGAGGGTTTGGTGAACAACCGAATCGAACGCTGCTGAAAGGTCTAGTAGGAGAAGGAGGGCAAGTTTTCCCATGTCTTTGATTTCATCCATTTGATTCTTTAGTTCTAAGAGGGCAGATTCCGTCCCATGTCCCGGCCGTAAACCGGATTGACGAAGACCCAGGAGTTTGTTGGCCTCCAAGTAGGTTTGGATTTGTAGATGGGTAGGTTTGTCCAATATTTTTATGAGGAATGGCACAGCGGTAATGGGGTGGTAGTTCGTGGGTATGTTAGGGTCAAGTGTTTTTTTTGTTTGCAATTGTAGAACCCAAGCATCTTTCAGGATGGCTGGAACTGAGTTGGATACGAAAGAGGAATCAATGACAGAAATGATGAATGGAGCAAATGCTTCAGCACAGTCTTTGATTACAGTGGCGGGGCAGATGTCCCCTTGGTATTTGGAGGGTTTAAGAACTTTTATGATTTTGGTTAGCTCCGTTTCCGAGATAGGCTTGAAATTTAAAGGGGAGAATGTTGTGTTAGGGAGTAAAGATTGTGGGATGGGGTGAGGACTCTGGTAGAGACAGAGCTTTTCTTTTTTAGAGAGAGATTCTTTTGGAAGCATGTTATTTTGTCAAGTAGGACATTTTGTATGTTAGTGCAGCAGAGGGCATCCATTGGTGCAGTTATCAGGGGAATTGGAGACTCGAACTCTTGAAGTATAGTGAATTGCTCACGAGTGGAGGAGTTGGCTTTGTTGATTCTGTCATTGTAGGTAGTACTTTTTGATTGGAGTGTACCCTGTTTGTAGACTTTGGAGAGGGAGAAGTGAGCCTTGTTTGGGTCTGTAGAGTCCTTCCTCCATGTACTTTCTGCAGCTTGATTATTTAGACAGAGCACTTTGAGGTCTGGGGTGAACCATGTGTTGAGATGGGTGACTTGTTTGGCCTTGCATTTACCCAGTGGAGCGACCATGTCGATGGCGTGGAGTAAGGAACGATTGTATGTGTCCACAGTTTTGTATGGATCGGCTTCAGTGTTTTGATAGTCAGTAAGTGAATTTAACAAAGGTAGGATGCTACAAGAGGTAATGTTCTTGAAGTTTCTGGTTAGGGTGGCGGGCAAGATCTTAGGACGGATCTGGATATGGTTGCAGGTCGAGATATTGTGATCTGACCCAGGGCTAGGCTCATTGAAGATAATTGTGACATTGCAGTTTAGGTCAACCAACTAGTCTAAAGTGCGGCCTTTGTTGTGTTTAGGTCTGGTGAAGCGTTGTGTGAAGCCGAGGGCTTCGATGTTGGTTGCTAAAGCCACGGCGTTAGTATTTGAGGGGTCGTTATAGCCTAGGTTTATGTCGCCCAGAGGATAGTTTTGGAGGATGGCTTAGTCACTGCGGACAGAAGGTGTCCAATGTCATCCTCAACTCATAGTATGGGACCAGGTGGACGATATACCAGGTGTAGTGTTAAGGAGGAGGTGCGAGAAGGGGACCATTTGATGGACAATAATTCTCCTGATTGGAAGTCTTGATTGCTCATTTATCTAATGCCTAGAGAGTTCTTAGCAATTATAGCGACTCCACCCCCTCTTGTGTTGATTCTGTCTTTGCGAATGATCGATCAGTTGTGCGGGACTGCCAGAGAGAGGGCAGGATCTGAAGCTGTATGCTGCCATGTTTCTGTTATAGGGAGTAGATCAAGCTCTTGGGTGGTGATCAGATCGTTGATGTCAAGTATGTGGGCCATGAGGGATCTAGCATTAATTAGGGCCCCTTTGATAGGTATGTCTAAGAGCTGGCTGGGTTTGAGTGATTGGAACAATGATTCTAGAGGCCTTTTTGAAGATGAGTGTGTGTGTGTGAGTGGGATCACTTATTGCAGACAAAGGAGGCTCTTTGCTAGTTTGGTGGAATCCGAAGGAGAGACCTGTTTGGGATCATTTGGTGAGTCTAAGTAACTACTGAGGGTGCTCAGAGCACAGGTTTGAGGTGTGGGACAGGTCACTAACGTACTAGGAAGCGTAACTTCAGTCATGAAAGGCATAATGGGCACTAGGCAAGCAACCTGTTTAGTGCCTTTGTGTGGGTAAGAGTGGCCATTGGGTGGCATTAAAGTCTTAATTGACTGATCAGATTCAGCAGGTTAAGGTTGGATGAGGGGCCTAATATGACTTAACACAGAATGGATTAACTGTTCTTAGTATGGACCTATCTGATGCTCTTTATATCCTGGGCAGCTCACTAATCCTATGGACAAAGTCCAAGGTTAAAGTGCCCAACATCCTTCAAAAAAAATAGAAATAAACTTTTTGTATTCAAATATTCAAGTGCAAGCAAGTCAAGTGATGATATCAAGTACTGGTCCCAATAAACATTCAGACACCAAAAACACACAGCCCGCCAAGCTATTAAAAATCCCCTCTTGTCAACTACTAACCATCCCATCCTACATCCCAGAATACCCATCTCGCGATCATATTCCCCACCAAACAGCCCCTTTTTCATCTGATTCTGTTTGCACATCACGGAGGCTTCAAATCTTTGGAGGAATTCACCTCATTCAACATCTGACCCCAATCCACTTCCACCCCTTCTTCTGATTCAGGATTTAGGGTTTTATGCAAGATCTCTACTAGACTCCACCTATGAATATCTTCCATCCATTGTTCTTGAGGTCTATTCCAACAAATTGCTACCAGTCTTTTTGCTGATATTATCAGAAAGTGCGCCAGCCTTCCTCTAGTTTTAGGTTTATTCTTCCCCAGCATAATCCCTCACAAGCACACTTTCGGGATACACTCATAATTAGAACGTAGTAATCCGTTAACCCGAGAAATCATTGCCTGCCAATAAATTGCAATTGGCATACAATACCATAACATATGACAAATCCCAGCTGGTCCCACCTCACATTGGGGGCAATTCTGACTTCAGTCATCATTGATAGCATGCAATTTTGCTTGAGTCATAGTCACCCTATGTCGAATATTGAATAGAATTGAAAGTTGAAACCCTGTATTTCTCAATACCTTTTTTACCTGTTCACATATTCTAACCCATTCACCTGTTTGAGGTCAGAAACTTCATATCTCTGTCCCATTTTTCCTTAATTCTTAGAGCATTCACAGATTTTCTCCCTGTATTGCCTGATCTATCCTGAAAATCCCACTCCGGCCAAGCCCTCCCCTCCCCTTGGGACAACGTCTGCATTATCTGGCTCCTAACCATCTTTTCTGGAATACCCTCACACATGATGGCCAGTCTTTCAAAATCCTGTATCTATTGCTCAAAGGACATCAATTTACCATCCTCTAATAAATACCCACATTTCATTATTTTTTTTTTATTGTAAAACTTCAGTTCAATATACAATATCAAACTTTTGTTACATTGATTCACCAACGATCTGAGTCTACTGAAAATTCCAAACAGCTTGGTCAACTTTTGAATTTTCAAAGAAAAGAAAAAATAATCTCCAAGAGTTACAGACTTCGGTGAAACTTAAACAGATTTCTTCGCTTTTAAATCTAAAACCTTAAGTAAAAAAGGACAACTCAAATTGGCTCGGTCAGCAAGATCATGTCAAGAAATTTATTTAAGTTGCATGTAAGATTGATATTTCTGCCGGCCACAACAAGTTCCCACCAATCGTCTGTATTGTAGAAAGATGGTTTAAATTTGCCTAAATGGAGTTCACGTTGAGCAATCACCATTGGACACTCGGTTACAAGATGCTTTAATGACTCGACCTCTGATGCAGCACAAAACCGACAATTATTGTCGCTGATTTCCTTATTGTGCCGTATCCATTGCATTTCCTTAGTTCTGTAGGGCGTTTAAGCGAAATCTTAGGAACTGACTCCTATGATGGCGTGAGGGGCAGTTCGTGAGGTAGTTTGGTGGATTATGCAATTTCACTGTGCCTCGCGATGGAGGCAAGGTTGATTTGAAAGAAGCTTGTGCGTCGTAGGTTAAGAGCCAGTCCCATGTTTCTAGCTTTCTTTTGGGGTATTGAGGACGGGTGAGAAGTTCGGACTTACTGATATTTACGACTTCTATTATAGCTTTTAGTTTATTCACCCATGATGTCAAGATTGATGTATGTGAACAGTCGTTATCGTTGATAAAGATTTGGTAGGCAGGAATTTCAGCACCGAGATACATTTTTCGCAGGGTGGATAATGATTTCCAAACGATTGTCATATATAATGAATTCAGAGCCAATTCGTATCGCAAAGCGACAATCAAGATGTAATTGGGAAGGCCCAGGACACGTCACCAGAACTTTCCTTCGAGTCTCTGCCAAAGGCTGTGATCCAGATTCCACCCTGCTTCTCCACCGAAGGTGAGTGTAGGTATCACTTTCTGCAGATAGAACAGTTTTACAGGTGCAATTGAGAATTTTCCATATTCTTTATTGATTTTAGCACCTTGTAGGGCTAGGATATTGGTTCTATCAATTAGATCTGAAGTCCAAGCGCTTCACAGATTGAGTCGTTTATCAGTACACCCAGATATCGGATTGACTTAAGTGTTTAAACGGTTGTTTCCAATGGCCCATCAAAATTGTTTGTCTTTTCTTGAGATGGTATGCCCAATACGCATGATCTTGGTTTTTTCGGTGTTTATAGACAAGTCATTTGCAGTCAGATAATAATTTAATCTCTGCACAAGACGTTGTAACCCGATCTGTGTTTGGTCGATTAAAACAATGTTGTCTGCATAAACCAGATTTTTCAGATGAGGCCCGTTGACCTTTGGTGGAAAGCAATGGACTTTATCCAACCATTCTGGGAGGTCAGCAAGGAATAATTTGAAAAGGTCCGCCGCAAGTGGGCAGCCCTGTTTCACGCCTTTATGTGTCGTTATTTGTGGAGTAAGGTTGCCTTGGGAATTCAATCTAATGTGAATTGTACTATCAGTATGTAAATTATTATTTAATTATTATTATTATTATTATTATTATTATTATTATTATTATTATTATTATTATTAAAGCGATAATTAGATCCAGGAGCTGCTTTGGGCACTTCCATGATCGTAATTTATCCCATAATTTCTGGCGATTGATTGGGTCAAATGCTTGTCGTAAGTTGACAAAGGCAAAGAATAATTTTTTCCTGGATTCCAAAGCAGTCCATTTCAAGAGTGTTATAAGAATAAGATTGACGTCCACGCCTACTTGGGTCGTGAAGCCAGTTTGACGGCAGTCAGATGTGCTGGCTTTGGATGCCCATTGCACCAATCTTTGACGCAAGAAAGAGCCAAATATTTTCCCAATTGTATCGAGAAGGGCAATAGGCCGATAGTTTGCAGGATCAGCTCTACTGCCCTTCTTATAAATTGGAACCACTATTGCTTTACACCATGAGGTTGGTATTTTCTTGGTAATCGAAATCTTCAGAAATAGGCCTTGAATAAATTTAGCCCAATATGTCTTGTGTTTTTTTAGCATTAGGTTTGAGATTTGATCAGGCCTGGCAGCTCTCGAGTTCTTAAGCTTTCCGATGGAGAGTTCAAGCTCTTGGGACGAAGGTGTGATCTCCCAGGCAATTGCTTGAGACTATGATGGTATGTTTGAAGTAACCTTGGGCTTTTTATAAATTGATGTAAAGTAATTAAACCATGTGTCACTACAGATTTCATTTGAGATGGTACGCATGGATTTGGTGTTTCCTTTATTCAAAATAGCCCAAATTTCACGTGTGCTCTTCGTTATTAGTAGTGATAGCATGATTTCTGTACGATTTTGATCAATTAGAGTCTTGTGATATCTCAACCAGTTTCGATAAATTTGACGCCGTTCTTTGATTTTCAGTATTTTGACAACCTGATCTAGGCATCTTTTCTTAATCATGCGTAAGTCTTTCCTTAAACTTTTTTTTGCCACAGCTAGATCATGACAATATAAATTATTTGGGGTAGATCCAACTGTTCTTGAATGTACAACCTTCAAGGTGAAGTCTGCCAGCAGTGGTGTGTATTCCACATTTTGTGATTCATTGAATCTTTGGGTTAGGGTTGCACTTAAGGGGCCGGTTGTTGAAAGCCTGTTTCCTGTGGCATTTATTGATGGATTTGGTGCATATTTGTCAGTGGAGGGGAAACCTTCTTCTGTCCAAACAAGCCGTAGCATGTCGTGGTCGCTTTGCTTCATCTGCATCACATTAAGGGAAACCAATTTTGCAAAAATGTTACCCGAAGCCCAAATGTAGTCTAGAGTTTGATAACATTGCATACCCTTGCATGTCGGTCCGGGTGGTTTTATAGACCTGTTGACCATCTGACAACGTCGTACGGTGAGGGCATTCGACCAAGCTTGTCCTCTTGGGAGAACTGCATTGTCCATCAATCGAGTATTTGTCTTCGTAAACGGGTCATATTTAAACCAGCTGCAATTGAGGTCACCACATACCAGAATGGAAAGATTGTTATAATTGAGAAAGGTGTCATCAATTAAAGTTGTTGTGGTATGTATAAATGACGTGGCAGAGCTCATGGCAGGATTCCAATAATCGTTGATTATAAGTAAATTAGACTTAATTTTTGATAATGATATCTGGATCAGAGTACTTTGTACAAACAGATTTGGATTGGAGGAAGCAAGGAGTGACCACCAGTTTTGGATTTTCAATAGCGTTATTAAACCTGAGTAGGGACGTCCTTTAGTATTTTTTCTTGCCGGGTTTATAAAGGTGGTGATGCGGAGCCATGTTTCCTGGAGACAAATTACAAAGAAGTTCTCAAGAGATTCAGTGAAGTTGTTGAACAAATGTGTGAATCCTCGAGTGTTCCATGAGAGCAAGGTTAGCTCGCTGTATGAGCTAGACGCTCATTGTTACTTTCGCGAGCTTTTTGCTACTTTGGATACTTGACCACTTTTTCCTTTGTTGTCCGGTTAATTGAAAAGATGAGTGTTTGCCTGTGGAAGTGATAGGGATTTTCGCAAGGCAGTGCGTCGATCACCACTTCGGGAAATATCTCCATTTAAGCTATTTGCTGGATTTGTAGCTTGAGAGTTGAAGTCAGGTTTGACACTAAGATCAAAGCCATACAGCAGAAGATCCTCTGTTGCTTGAAGAGCTTTTTCACAGCAGCGGATGGAATATGGAGTAGCACTGGGTCAAAGGTCAGTTCAGTAGTATATTCCACGATCTTAATGTCGTCTGATGAAATTGATCGAAGTTGTGCAATGCAGGCAAATAATTTTAAAACATTTCTTCGAGTTAGATTGACTTCGTTTTCATCTTGGTGTATATTTTGTAACCGAAGTTTCCAAGAACAGGAATTTTTTTGAGGAGATACATTTCCATGTACTCTGGATGAGTAGTGGATACCCGGTTTCCTCTGGTTCATGGTTAGTTTTGGATTCAGCCTGGAAGTGCAAGTCGAGGGTTTGGCTTTTATGACGTTAGCACCATTCGACTCCACTGCACGCCCGGAGTGGCTAATTCCAGCATTGACAATTGCGGGCACCGATCTCACATTAGAAGAGACAGATGAGTCAACTTCTTTAGCCTCGGGTGACCGATCTAAAGAGTCACCAGTCTTAATGGAGTATGTTGATAGATTGCATAAGTCATCAGAAATAGAACTGGAAACACTATGAGAGCCAGAGTCCACACGTCAGCGTTTGGCTAAATTCTTTGATGGATGCAGTGCGCCTCTTGCATTTCCTGTTGGAGTAGGAACTTCTAGAGTGTCGACCTGTACGGAAGAAGTAGTGAGCTTCCGATCTAAAAGGCTTGTTTTTTTAGGCGTAGTTACATTTCTTATAGATCTTTTGACATTCTGTCAAACGAGTGTTTTGCTTGTTTTTTTGGTTGCGAGGTCTTACATTTTTTGGATCCACACGTTGCTCTTTCTTGTGATCGCTTGTTGTTATGGTTTTAGTAGCTCCATTAAAAATGTTGAAAGTATTTGCAGAGGTGCTTTCCTGGACGTGTATATTTTCCGACACAAGAGGAGGTTGTAATGGAGGAGCAGCCTCTTGTAGGAGGGGGACATCATTAGTCGATTGACTTTGATCGCCTTCGGCACTTTCAACTGTGTTCGTTCGAGAAAGAAGAGCCGGGGCGTTGACATGCGCTGTTCTGACCAAGGGAGCCAAGATGTTTGCGACGAGAGTTCCTTTGGTGGAAGAAACTTGTTCAGGTTGGCTTCTGTGGTCGTTAAAGTCCTTTTTGTGCATCCATTTTACCGCTTCCAGCAGACCTTCACTTAATGAATCATTTTGGCAGTGGTGACAAGCTGCCAGGTCGCTTAGTCTATCTTGCCACTTCATTGATTTTTCCGCCTCTTTCTCCATCTGATGTTGTAGAAAACTAGTGAAGCAGTCTAATTTGTCTAACTTTGTTGTCAGGTTTGACAGCACCACTCCTTGATCACAAATTGTCCCATTTAATGCTTCAAGTAGTTTTGTGAAAGGGGCCAGGGCAACCGCAGAGGCTGCTAGGACGTTGTTATGAATCTGGGTTAGTGCTTCAACAGAATTGCTCAGGGGGAGCAATCCTGGATCTTGAGACGTTAACGAGGATTGTGAACTGTCTAAATTGAATTGAGGATTAGTGAAAGAGGTATTTCTAGTTTGGATTGAGGCAATAACCTCATCACTTGGACGGCTAGATTTTCCATGGGGTGTGCTTGCATTCAGGATTGTTTTGTAAATCAACGTTGGTGTCGGCAAGTTAACTTTAGATTTGAGCTTGACAATGCGTTGAAGACGACGTGCCCTAGCAATAGAGCTTGACTCTAGATTATTTTGCATGGGGAGCGGGCTAAAAGTGCTAGCAGGCACTCCGTTAGCAATAGATCAGCCGCAAGCGATCCAGGATTGTCCTTGAGACAACGCAAGAGTGCTTCAGGGGCTTGACATGCAAGTGCGCTTTCGTTTCCAGATTCAGTCATTTCAGGGACTCGTCTCGATAAGCTTCTGTCACAGAAAGTCATGGCTCGAGCTTCGCTGTTAATCACTTGAGGACTAATTGAAGTCAAAATGGTCTGAACACATTCATGGTCCCCCGTTTGTTTTTGCAGACCAAGCGGGGCAGTGGGTTGCAGCGAAGCGTGAGACGGTGGAAGCAAAGTTATCGAGGGCGCCTGCATGAGTATCTGGTGGTCAAGGGTGTGGTATTTATCTGTCAAAGGCCAGACTGTCTCAGCTTGTGAGCCATTTTCTGAAAATTACCAGGTTGAAGTATTTGGTAGAGTTGGCTTCGTGGTTTTAGAAAGGGAGCAAGAGGTACTGGATGATGAAGAGTCAACAGAGATCCGTCAGCATTCGAGATCTTCAATAGCTCTTCGTCGCTAACCAAAAATGATGATAGCCTTTTTTCGGTGAGATCCTCATTTGATTGTATGGGTGTATTAATCTTTCCAGAGCATGGTGATAAAGGCAGTTTTCAGTCTTTTCCAGCGGGACCTATCTTTGCAATTGAGGCCGAGCTAGTGACAGAAGGGATTTTGTCGCAGCTTGTGGCTAGAAGGGCACCAGTATTCAATTCGCTGGGAGCAGAGGGCACATCAAACGTGCGAAAAGCAAGGTCATTACCAGCTGGGACCCTTTCACAGGCAGATACAAGTACAATTTCAATGTCAGATGAAATTCTGTGTGCGGTCACATACTTGTCGTGACAGGGTTTATGAAGTTGATTTATCCGCTGACTCACGGCTACGTCAATTAGTTCTTCCCATTGTGGTTCAACCAGAAGGAATGGGGCATTAGAGATGCTGCACGAAGTAACGTGCGACGAAGACATTGATATTGACAGTGCTATTGGAGCTGTTGGTAAAGCTGCAGGTAGAGTTAAGGAGGCGAGAAGTGCTCGGCCAGTAGATTCGCTTGCCTTTTCACCTGTGGCTGCTTTCAGCGCCGTCCACGGATTCAGCATACGACGATGCTGGAGGGTTTTCCTTCGCGTTTGCGGTCCCTCGACAGATAGTCATTTACATGACGTTAGGAGCGCGAGCCTAAGGAGGCTGGGTGCGACTTGAACACGTAGTGCAGCTCCTCTTCTGAACTCTGGTTGATCTGCGTTCCGCGCACAGCAAACAGCCAAACAGCGGCCACAAAAGCGCGCCCTTGACTTGCGCGGGCTTCACACCGCAAGGGCATTGATGTTGGAACTTTATTCGCTTCCTGGTAGAAAAGTGGGCGGAGCTACAATGACCGTAGCTCTTAAGGCAACAGTGCCATTTTCTTCAATAGAAGTCCGTGGATAACACGAGGATCTGTGCCTCGATTGTCTCGTGTAGGCAGAGAAGTCAGAAACAGAGGCAGTTGCAGTAGATGCAGCAGTAGATGCACAGCCCAGCCAAACAGCGGCCACAAAAGCACGCCCTTGACTTGCGCGGGCTTCACCCTAATGTCATGCAATCCTTTTCTCCAATTGTGGCTAAACCCACCCCTGTCATTGCTGTGTGAATTTCAGGGTCCACCCCTGATAGTAAGTCCTTAAAACAGAGCCCCTTCACGTGTAATTTAGGTAGGAACGTCCTCTAAACCACCCTCACTATCTGAAACACGTTAATGGCTCCTTTCCCTCCTATCGCAGCCCATAGCAGTTTGACCCCTTGTCGATATTTCAAGAGAGCTCATAGCAACCCCGTCAACATTTTCCCCTGTGTATCATTCCAACTAAGTACCCCTTGTAACTGAGCTGCCATAAAATATTGTTCATTTTCTGGTAAATTCAGACCCCTCTCTAAGTATGGGTGTCTCAATGTTGCCAGCGAGATCCTGCACTTTCCCGTTTTCCATAATAACTCCAACTTTTTCATCAAGCATCTTAAAGAAAATCCTCTTTATCTGATAACAAATATCAGTAAAGAAATATAACAATCACAGAAGTATAAACATTTTGTATGTCGCCCTTCTCAATAACGACAAGGGTAACGTTTTCCAAAACTGAACAGAGTCCCCAATGCGAAAGTCTCTTCAATGTCATGAAACATTCAGATACCGGGTACCTAAATTATTCCACTTCCCAACATATCCACCAGTCTGGGAGAGAAGAAATATCCCATGCACAGAGATCTTCTAAATGGGATACCAATGACTTTGTTATAAATACGAAAGCCAGACAATATATGCGGTAATTACCCAGTATCTCCAACAATATCGGTACTTTCTCCAATGGGTTGCACACATACAATAATAAATCGTCTGCATGTAGGGAGACATTATGCCTTCTCCAGCATTGGATCTTTCATAGATTCACATGCTGTGAATATTCCCCGTCAGGCTGGGAATCCTTGGTTTCTTTTTGATTTCCGTTGCCTTAGGCAAGAAGAACCTACATTTTGTAGCCCAACACCCTTGTTCTGTGTTATTTTGGTCCCCACGAATGGGACTGCGAGTAGTTCTAGACTAGATCCTCCTCTTCCCCTTAGATTCTAACCACATGTTCAGCTGAGGGAGTCCTCTGGTTTTCCACAGTCAGAATTATTAGGTTAAAATCTTCAAAACAATTTCAAAAGAAAAGGAACACTTTCTCTACACAACAAAAATTACACTCTTCAAGGTGAGGATTTTTTCTTTGGATGGAGGGCAAAAGGAGACCCCTTTTTAAGACCTCTGCCACTTGTGGACTCAAAAATGTATATGAGGGAGATAAGCACACCAACTGCATATACTGCCCATACTCCCACCACACCATTGAAAGCTGCACTATCTGTCAAGGTCTTATCTCCAAGACTCTCAAGGATAGGAATAGAAGCTAGTCTGCTGGCTCAACAAGGGGAACTACCCCAAATAACCTTCTGGTGTCGAGTCGACCAAGAGCATGGCTGCTCCCACAGTGAAACGACCATGGTTGATAAATCGGAGCCCAGGGTCGCCTACAGCTACGACACGTCCTCGGCAGCTGAAAACCGAAAGAGCCAGATGGGCTGTCGCCGCCCGCACGAGGCCGGTCAACAACGGAAGGCAGCAAATCGACGGGAGTACGAAAGTATAAATACAAATCAAGGTCAGTGAGAGGCCTCGTCAATGGAGGGGATGGCGCTAAGATCACCTAGGGCTTAAACAAGGGTCAGTGTAGCCCGTCAAGGCACCAAGTCGCACAAGCACCCCCAACCATGACAGAGAAAGAGTGGCTAAAGCTGTGCAAAGTTGGCCCATCAACAGCGATGAAAGATGAGGTGCCTGACCCTTCGACGCCACATAGAACTACCTTGTCAACATCTCACAAGTCCAGCCAGTCCACAACGCTACACAAAACCAGCTTTTCTACGACACACCGTAAACCGGTCTCTTCGAAGGCGGCCATTGACAAAGACCACACAAGCACAGTCCTGTCACCCCGGCCTACAACTTCGTCAGTGGGGAAAGACTCGGGTCCTAAGAAACCACGGAAGGAGGGCCTGTTGCCGATAGTCGACGACAACCCCATAGACTGCTACCCCGTCGAGGGAGGGACCGGAACTTCCTCAGGAGGTGCAACCTCCACAATCAGCCGAGACCACACCACACAACACATCAGCCAGGTCTCCCCTATCCAGTACTCTGAGATAAAACCAGAGGAGATACTACAGTAGGAGGTGGATACCGACTTTGAGAGGCAGCATCAGCAGTCAGTGATATTACAGGAGGAGGCTCCAGCTAGGTTGGCAATTGCCAGGCTGCATATTCAGGAAGGGGACGTAACAGTTCGTCAGCCGCAAGTGATGGCAGGGCCGACACCATGACAGCCACAAGAGGCAGGCCCGGCTTCACTCACGGGGCTCACTCACCTACAAATTCAACAAAGGGAAGCAAGGGCACTGTTAGCCAACCCACAGACCCTACTATCCATGCAGGTCCATCCCTGCAGAGGGTCAACACCGAGCTTGATGCAGCTTTGAGACCTGGGATGCCGGCCTTGCCACCATCTCAACTAGCGGTAACACAGATAACGCAATAATCTCTGGTCAGATCACAAGGTCCTCTCCTTCCGGATCCATGTCCGCATAGCTCTCTAGGGGGCGCTTGCAATCCAGGTCTATTTCTACACCGCCTCTCCCCCAAAAAACAATGAAGCAACCATTCACAATTCCAGCAGTGAAAGGCTGTCTCGACAAAAGGTAAAAATCACATCAAAATGCACCCAAATGCCTCCCATCCTTGCATTTTCCGAGTCAGCGGTCTCAGCAAACCGCAAAGCTAAATCCGGAAAAATGAAAATGACTATACCACCAGAAAATGAAGCACGGAAGCAGGACGCTTTCAGTAAGAAGGTCTTGGCGATTGGAGCCACAACAGTTAAAGTAGCCAACTCCCTAGCCATCATAACCAGGTATGACAGGGAGACGTGGCATAAACTCTCACCAATACTGAATCATCTCCCAGAGGAGAAGCCTAAGGAGGCAAAGGCAATCCTGAAAGAAGAATCCTCCACCCTGGGGATTAACATGGCAGCGGACCTGGCAGAAAGAGGTTTTAAGCAAGTGGCCAACAGAGTGGTTCTATGAAGACCCGCATGGCTTTGATGTATGAATTTCCGTCCGGATGTCCACCATAAAGTAGTGAGCATGCCCTTTGATGGTGATGAACTGTTCGGTCCCAAGATTGACAAAGCTCTAAAAACAATTGAAACAGATACTGACACAGTTTGGTCATTAACATCCCTACAGAACCGTTGACCTTTTTTTCAGTTCAGCTGAGCAGCCGGCAGAAAAATCACTTCTCCAGCATGGGGTCTGGCATGGATTCACATGCTTATGACAATTCCCCGTCGTCAGGCCGGGAATCCTTGGTAAAAGAAAAAACAGTTTCACTTTCACTTATAAACTTTCTTTCTCCTATAAACCAATCACTGAGCTCTGGGTCATACTGCCCCCAGCCAATGACTGCTTTCTCCCTAAGCCCCTCCTCTGGCAGCTGTCTTCAGATTTTCACTGCACGTCCAAGTGTTAGGAGTCCTCGTGTTTCCCACTTGTAGCTTTGTTCTTCACGCTTTTTTGCTAGGAAATTCCTATTTTTGTTCGAGTCAGTGTGCTCTATCATTTCTTCATCCGACTAACGGAGATCCGTTTGTCGGCATCTTTCATCGCCCCTCAAGTGCAGAATCGTCTAGTGTTTTTTTTTTTCTTTGAAGACTCCAGAAGGCCATCAAACCTACACTGCACGCCGGACCATGTCGGAGGAGAAGGACGGGGATTCCCTCTTGAAGCTCTGCACCAGCTGCAGTCTGAGGCATGTGTCCATGGAGGACAAGCATTCCCAGTGCCTTTACTGTCTTCACACGATGCACGAGGAGGAGGAGAAGCGCACCATCAAGGATCGCCACAGCAGATTGGCGTCGTGGCTCAACACCAAAGCCTCTAGCCCATGTGATTCACAGAGGCATGCCTCACCCAGATCTGGCCAGTCAAAGGGGCCTGTAAGTCCTTTGAAGATGCTCCATCCGTGGGGGCACAAGACAAGGCCAAGCACTTTGAGTCGGTTTCCTTCGGGGTCGCAGTGCAAGTGGGTCCCACAACGAGCAGGGCACGCTCATCTTCTCCATCAGCCTCCGTTTCCAGCCACCGCTGCTGCTTCGTCGAAGCGGAAGTCAGCTACCCAAGGGAAGCTGCGGGAGAGACCAGAGAAGGCCAAGACACAGGGTTAGGTGGCTGACCTGCCCATGAAGGCCCAGGTGATTCAGGCTAAATCGTCATCTATCGGGCTAGTGGCGGCTGCCCTGTCAAAGGCGAAAGGAACTGACCCGGCCCAGGCGGCCTTGACGTCGGCCAGAGTGGCTCTTCCACACAGGCGGGAAGCTTATGCCAAACCAGTGGAAAAGACCCCGGAAGAGAGGATGCCGTCCTTAAGCCCGAGGCCAACCCCTCAGGACACAAAAAAGGGGTGTGTGGTGTGGAGGTTCTCCAGGGCACAGATATTTCTTCTTCTGGTGAGGAGGACATGGTTTCCGTCCACACGGTCCAGGAGGACGTTTGGGACTAAGACGACGGGAACAACGAGGAATCGGTTGTCCCCGGAGGGGGTGATGACAACGCCGGTGGGGACGATGACGTAGGTGCTGGGCCCAGCAAGCTTACTTTGTGCCAAGTCAATGGACATCGCCGTCAATGAGACATGGAGAGGACCGTCTGGCTGCTTACAGATCGGGGGTTCTCAGTGAACTATCCAAAGTCCTGCTTGATTCCATCCCACGATGCGCTGTTCCTGGGGTCAAGGCTTAACAGTGCCCAGCTTGGCGGCCCCTTCAGAAGAGAGAATAGTGGCCATTTTGGTTAAGGTGCAACGGCTTGTTAGCACTGAAGATCACCACAATGAGGACCATTTAAGTTGCTGCTCATCCTGTTGGGTTTCTACCTAATCCGACTCTGCAGGTTGCTGATGAGACCCCTCCAGGAATTCCTGGACACCCGCTGGAACCAGGTGTCCGGAACCTTCAAGGACAGGATTGTGCTCGACCGAGTTCTGTCTGGCAATAAGGTGGTGGGGCGTGCACTCCAACATCACCAGAGGCATTGACTTCCAGTGCCAGGAGATGGTCACCACAGACGCTTCCCTGGAGGGCTGGGGAGCCCACGCCTCATGTCTCCACGCCAGAGGCCTGTGGCTACCGGAGGAGAGGAGGCTACACATGAAGGTCCTGCAACTGTGGGCAATGTGTTGGGCCCTCAAGTCATTCCTTCCGTCCCTCAAGGGCAAAGTGGGGAGGGTCTTCACAGACAATACCACCATGATGTTTTACATCAGGAAGCAGGGCGGCACCAGATACCCAGCGCTCTCCAGACGTGCAAGAATTGTGGCACTGGGCGTCGCCCAGGGGATGTCTCTTTCAGTTTCACTTGGCAGGAGTCAAAAACACTGTCGCCGACTTTCTCACCAGGGAGCTGCGCTCTTGCCACGAGTGGGAACTTCGGCAGGATCAAGTGGAAAAACGTTTCCTCAGGTGGGGCAGACCCCAGATTGATCTATTTGTGACGGCGGCGAACACCAAGTACTGGAGATTCGCCAGCAGGTTCCACCAGCCGGGGAGCATGGGGGACGCGTTCTTCTTCCTGTTGCAAGGTCTGTTCCTGTATGCGTTCCCGCCTTTGCCTCTGCTACTACGAGTAATCACTCAACTCAAACGGTGCCGATGCGGGATGAGCCTTGTCGCCCCGGCGTGGCTGATACAGATATTTGGTACCTGGACCTGCTCAGCCTGTCAACGTCACCTCAGTCAATCTGCCAGTGGTCACGGATCTGCTCGCCAGAGGAGGATGCACAATCCTGCACCACAACACAGGATCGCTGAACCTGAAGGCCTGCAGTTCGGGGGTACGAGCTGCCGGCAGACTGCAAGGAGATCCTTGCCAGGGCCAGAGCATCTTCGACTCTTGCACAAGTGGAAGCGGTTTGTGACTTTGTGCCGGTCGCATCAACCCACTGAGGACCACGGCCCCTCAGATCATTTTGTGGTTGTTGTTTTTGGCTAAGGCAGGGCTGGCACACGCCTCCATCAAAGTGCATCTGGCAGCTATCTCCAGCTACACCAGGTGTCCGGGACGGTCTTCTCTTTGGTCACACCGTCTAGTCAAGGAGTTCCTTAAAGGACTATTTCGATGTTTCCCGCCGGTGAAGTTGCCCGCCCCGGCATGGGAACTCAATGTGGTTTCGACGAGGCTCTTGGGTGGCCCCCTTCGAACCTATGCATGAAGCCCCTCTTAAGTACCTTTCATGGAAAACTGCTTTCCTCGTGGCTATCCCCTCTGCCAGGAGTGTAAGTGCGATTCAGGCCCTGTCCTGCAAGCAGTCTTATCTGACTTTCCACGATACGAGGGTGGTGCTGCGGACGCACCCCTCCTTCATGCCATATGTCATATGTTCCGTCGGAATTCCATCTCAATGAACCTTTGGTGTTGCCTGTGTTTTTTCCGACGCCTTCGTCGCCGGCTGAAAGGACACTGCACTAGCTGGATGTGGCGTGTGCTCTGAAGTTCTATGTGGCCCGCACAAAGAGTTTCCATCAACTTTTTGTGAACTTTGGTCCTGTGAACCATGGGAAGGCCTTGTCCATCCTTAGGGAAAGGGCTGTCATTGGCTGGGGGCAGTATGACCCAGAGCTCAGCGATTGATTTATAGGAGAAAGACACTTTATAAGTGAAAGTGTTAGTTTTTTCTTTTACCGAGGATTCCCGGCCTGACTACGGGGAATACTGATTCATAATCATATTCATGAGCATGTGAACCCATGCCATACCCATGCTGGAGAACAACAGATACAGGTAATTAACTTGTTCCATCCTCATCCAATAAGAGACGTCCATACTCAAGAGGCTCAGCATATTACATCCAAGGGTACAAGGTATATTTTATATTCTAAAAATATATATAAATAGAAATGGAGCCTACCAGAGGTACCACAAATCAAAAGACTTTATACAAAATCAGCGCCGCAAGCAGCCTTTCTGATCCCAAAGGGGACAGCAGGGTAAGACCCAACAGTGACAATCCATTCCATGGGGCCCTGTGAGGAAGGATCTCCAGGTTCGCCCGAGACTAGAAAAAAATAACTAATGACAAATGGGTGCTGGAATTCAAGCAAACACCCCCTCCCATACTTCCAAACCACCAACCACAGATGTACAAGACCGCGTGTTAGGCAGAAACCTGTGCCGTTCCCATAGGGACCACTGCAAAAGATTTAGGACTACAGGTGGTTGGCAGTAAACCCAATTGGTAGCAGTCTGTACCACCCAGATTTACCTGGTAGCTGTGGCTGACCAGTCAGACTTCTCTCAAGATGAGTTAGGCAGTATGCAGAGTATAAACATTAGGCACAGAGACACAGTAGTACAAGCAAACACTGACCAGAGCTTTGGTGTAAAAGTATATAATTATTCCATTCATTCAGCCTAGCTGTCAATCAAACATGCTAAGTGGTGAGCCGGGCGGCTCACCACTTGGGCCAATCACACGAGTGTGACTTGAGTTGCCAAGGCAACTCAGTCCAGGGTGCCTAAACCCCCTCCTATACCCCCTGTGGTACCCAGAGTGGCGCCATTTTTGGAGGCTTCTGTGGAGAAGTGGAACAAAGGGCTCGACTTGGGTTGGAGTCACAGAAGCAAACACAAACGCCATTTTGGAACCGAGTTTTGGCAAAAAATACCAACCAGTGATTTTATATTAATTTAATAAACCGGCAGAATGTTCGAGGCTACTTGAAAAAGTGGTAGCCTCAAACAATGGGAAAATCCCATAGGAAAATATTTGCAGTCGAATATAAAAAGTAGTATCCACTGCCACCAGCCAAAACTCGATCAGGGGGGACGGAGACATGCCCCCTCGAACAACAGACCCCGGGGCAATCGAATTGCCCTGACCACAATATGATGATTTGTACTGGTTTCTGTTCATAATTTGGGACTAGTAAAGCCAATGGTGACTTTACATGCCCTGGGAGACCGTAGTCAGTCCCAGGGTATGGAACCCACATACCAATAACACATGAAGCCCTATGGGGTAAAGGACCCCATAGCCCATAAAACACATTCAAAGTCAAAGGAACACCTCAAATCATGTCTAAGAGTGGCAGAAAGAGAGTCTCACTCTTAGCAGGAGAAAAAAATAAACCCCAAAAAAATCCAGCAAAGCTGCTGGGGGACTCACTAGGTTTGGGAAATTATCCTTTAAAGAGAATTCTCCCTAACACCGCGCTCCTACGAGAAGTGCAGTTTATGCTGCAAAAAGAGCCATAGAAAAAGTCCCCAGGGACCAAAGGGGAAAGGGAGTGTACTCCCGATACTTTGTCATCCGCAAACTGGATGGAAAATGGAGGACCATTCTAGACTTGGAGGTTGAACAAATGTATTAAGCGCCAAAAGTTTGCTATGATCACATTACAGAAGGTCATAAAAGCAATGAAGCACAATGACTCCCTCACGTCTCTGGATCTTCAGGACGCATACTTTCACGTACCCATCCATCCAGGGCACCCCAAATACTTCTGGTTTGTGGTCAGACAATCGCACTAGCAGTTCAAGGTCCTGTGATTAGGCGTGAGGTTGGCTCTGCGCACCTTCACCAAGTGCCTTGTGCCAGTGGCAGCCAGCCTGCGCAGACAAGGGCACCATGTCTATCCTTATTTAGACGACTGGCTGGTGCGATCCCCATCTCAAGGCATGGAGCAGTCTTCTAAAGTGGTGACAGTGGGCCTATTACAAATCTTGGGCTTTGCCATGAACTACAAGGAATTCTGCTTGCTGACATCCATGAGGCTCATATTCCTGGGATCAAAATTCTCCACCCAGGAACCCATGGTGCGTCCCTCCAGCGACAGGTAAATACCCTTGTGGCACTACTAAAGAAGTTCACACCTAACAAAGTGAAAACTATGCGACAATGCATGCCGCTGCTCGGGACGATGGCTTCGTGCATACTGCTGGTCCTTACTGCAGACTTCATATGAGACTGCTACAAGAGTTTCTGGCAGTGAACTGGTCGCAGACCACTGGACCATGGGGGTGACAAAGTGCCCACAACTCCATTAACGTGAGCTTGGCGGCCTTTTTGAGGTACACCAGACGCGAAAAGGCATGTCCCTCTACGGACACAGGCTCATAAAGCATTTCCTCAAAGAAGTTTCAGAAGTTTTCAACCAGTAAGACCGATATTGGCAGAATGGAGCCTCAACACTGTGCTCTCAGGGCTCATGAAGAAACTGTTTGAACCTATCGCCTCAGCGCTATTGGGATACTTGTCATGGAAAGTCACCTTCCTGGTGGCTAGACATGTGTCGGAGCTGCAAGCCCTCGCAATCAACCAACTATACTTGCAATTCCAAAAGGGCTGGGTACTTCCCATGACAAACTCACGATTCATCCCCAAAGTACCCACGGATTCTCATAAGAATTCCACGATCACCTTACCGGCTTTCTTTAGCAAGGCCTCCTCACCGGCAGAGGTGGCATTACCCTTGCTCGACCTCAAGCGAGCATTGAAATATTACATTGACAGGACGCAGTCCTTCAGTAAATTAGTGCATTTTATTCGTTGTGTATGCCCCAACGAATAAAGGCAATGCTCTATCCAAAGGAAGCATAGCAAGGTGGATATCGTCTGCAAGTTGTCTTCTGCCACAAGTCAGCGGGGAAGCCCCTCCAGGCTTCCCCAGATGCACATTCAATGAGCGCTACAGTGGCTATAGTGATCGGGGGTCCCGATCGCAGAAATCTGCCAAGCAGCCACCTGGTTAGTGCTGCATACTTTCACGAGGCACTATTACCTACAGAAGCAGCATGCCAAAGAAGTGTGGACAGGGAGAGCAGTCCTACAGCGCCTGTTCCAATAAGGTAATATCCTATGAAATTGCTGTAAGGTGTGCTGGGTGACGTTTACCTGTATGCATCTCCAGCATCTGTATAGCGCTACATAGTCTATTCACAGCATGTGAATCTATGAAAGATCCAATGCTGGAGAAGGAGAGTTTCTTACCTGTAACTCCTGTCACTTGTAAGAAACTTTCTCCTTCACCTCCCACTAATATACCTGCCTATTCCATGTTTTTCCAAAGAGATCTTGCTAATGGTTCCAGCACCATTGAAAACAGGGTAGGAGATACAGGACACCCTTGTTGCGCCCCCCTCCCCAATGTCCACTGCAGTGAAACACAATCATTAGTTCTAATCCTTGCCATAGGTTTTTTATACAATAACTATAACCACTGGCAAATATCACCAAACCCGGAGGCTCTCAACACCCTAAACGCCATTGTCACTCCAGAGAGTCAAAAGCCTTAATGACATCAAAGGTGACTATCACCATTTCCTCCTTGGAATCTCGAACCTGATCCATTACATGATGTAGGCGGCCTAAATTCATTGCAGTATTGCGTCCTTCTATAAATCCGCCCTAGACAATCTGGTAGCCAATATTTTCACAATTACATTAAGTAACGAGTGGGACGATAAGAGTTGCATCTAAATGTATCCTTCTGCCCCTTTGACAACACAGTGATAGCCGACTCCTGCATTGAAACTGGGAGAATGCCAGATTCAAAAGCCATATCCTGCACCTTTTTTTAACTGAAAGACCAGTAAATCAACATATGTACAATAAAATTCCACAGGGAATCCATTGCTGCTTGCCGACCTGCTTTCCTGCATTGATTGAAGTGCAACATGTCTATCTAGCTCTTCAATGGGCCCCTACAATCCCGCCGGCAAATCGGCTAAAACAGGCATTCGTATCGAATCCGATCTGATCGAGCAACAGGAACACTGAATGAATACCCTGTTGGGAACATAGTAAAATCCCTTGATTCATCGAGGACTCTCATAATTGTGACTCTTGGGTACTCTCGTCGTATCAACCAGGCCAGTAGCTGTCCTGCCCTGTCTCACTCCCCTTAAATCCTTACGTCGTACTGACACATACAATTATGATAACGACGCTTGCACATTTTGATGGGAAACCCATGCCTGTGCCAAAGCTTCACCAACCTACAGTCCCTCTACCATTTCTCCCTCTAAGCGCTTCACTGACTCATCTATTTTTTATCAATGAATCATTCGAAACCTTACGTACCCCAGACACTTTTGAAATGCAAACTCCTTATTGTAACCTTGAAGGCTTCCCACAAGGTACCCACATTCTCAACTGATCCTTCATTTAACTCCAAAAATCTAACAATTTCCTCTTGCAATATGTTCCTAAACACCACACCCTCCAGTGTCTTCGCCTTTAGGCGCTACCGCCAAATTAGTGACCGCCTGTTAAATCCCTGCAGCTCTGTTACCAAGGGTGAATGTTCCCAAAAGGATACTTCCAGATATAGCGTATCCATAAATCCATGAAAATGTTTTTGTCCCACAAAAATATAATCCAATCGGGAATGCAACCCATGTACTCCTGAGACATAAGAATAGCTCCTCTCCTGTCCTGGTGATTCTCTCCACAAATCCACTAAATCCAATTCCCTAATAACCCTGTGCAGTGATGCCAGTGCTTGATGTTTTAAAGAACCCGATTTAGATGGTACAGGGAAATCTGGATCGCAATTAAAATCCCCACCCCAAATAAACAATCCTTCCCTATGGCCCCCGCCAAGTTTAAAACAGAAGGAAAGTAATCCTTGGCATCAATATTAGGAGCATAGGATTTAACTGTACAGAGCTACTTCCCTTCCAGCTTCCCAAGCAACACTTTGGTCCTCCGTTTCTCATCAGTAATAGCTTTTTCCACCCGTATAGGGACTGCACTAGCTACCCATATTAGAACCCTCTAGTGTATGAAGAGTGATGTCCCCACCAATTGTCCCCCCCCCCCAACTTCTTCCTCAAATAGTCTAAATCCTTATTCAGTAAATGTGTTTCTTGAAGCATTGCCAGTTCAATCCCATTTAGTCTAAAAAATAATTAAATAACACCACTCTCATACGCTTCAGTCTTTTGCCCAAACCATGGACATTCCATGTCCCAATAGGTACTCACTCCCCATGATTCAAGGCAGTAAGACACTTAGTTCCACCAGACAAATGCCCCATGGTCCACCCCCACCTCAAACTCAACTTAATTCCTGATTCAACTCAGTCCCAGGGCTGTGCCTCCCATCACACTTCACGTCAATTCCTCCATGCTTTCAGGATTCTTACCCTCTAGCGACGGGTTGCCCTCTTTTGCTCCACTGCATGAGAGGTGCAATCTCCAATCATCCAGTATTGTGACCACTCCCTTGCCATAAGGCACTAAATTGCCAGCAAGTAGCTTCTTTCCTCTCGCTGAGATATTTTTTGGTTTAACTAGCAAAAGTTTATTCTCTTTGTCTCCCTGGCCCTCTTCCATCTGTTTGGGTTATGTCTAGTAATTGTTATCCAAAGATTTGGAGTTGCCCTCAAGGGCTTGAGCCTTTCAGTAAGCTCTGGTTTCTCCTTCCTTTCCTCGAACTCCTGCCAGGGTCCGAGCTATAGCTCTCGGGATGCTTGTGGCTGCTTGGTCTTCTTTCGCTCTGGGCCCTTCCAGAATCCGAGATCACCCTTTGGTAGGCTGTTGCTTGTCTTCACCTGGTTTTCTCCGTTGATTGAGTAGTAGGCATCAGAAGGCTTTAAGTGGCTTTCTCTCAGGCTTTTTAGCCACACCCTTTCCTCTAAAGATCCCTGTCCCGACTGCTAGTTTCTGCACTCTAACTTGGGGCTCAAAAGTAGTCTGATCATTACTCCGGGATTGGCTCTGTTCTGACCTTGTTCTTTCCTTCTCTGGGAATCGTCTCTTCCCACGAGTTGCTCCTTTCCACATGTTTCCTTTTCCTTAGTTTAGGAACTCTGGTATTGTCCATTAACTTCTACTCTTACGTGATTGATTCTGTGCCTTTGCTTTATGGCGTTGAGTTACGTGCAAGTGATCCCTTACTGGCGTGGCTCAACACAATGGTGCTCCCCTTTGCTGGTCTCTGTGGATGAATAGGTAAGACTATCTGGGTTCCCTCACTGAGAATGCTTTATCTGTTGGAATCTGTTTTTGTGCACTTGCCCAGGTGTACTTCCTCAAATGTCGGCAGTACACTGCTGGCCTGTGGAATGTACTTTTGCTCCCATCCGTTCTGCTGGAACCAGGTGTGGAGGCACAGCAAGTCTGGTAACTAAAAGGGAAGAGATCTACAGGTTTCTAAAAAAGAAAATGCATCTAGGGCTGTATGTAACAATGTGGTTTGCCTCCCATGCTTATCGGAGATATTATGTGACCAGGCTTCTGTTCATAAATCGTTCATCCTATTTCTGATCGCACGAGAGGATGGGTGCTCTAAGGGAATTCCTTATCACCTCGATTAGCACATCTCATTGCTTGTGGGCATCTCTGACCCTCAGAGTCCTTAACTTCGACAAGTGCCGATTCTGATGTGACTGCGTCTCAGTGTATATCACAAAACTATACAGAATAAACACTGTGAAACGCCATTATGCAGGGAAGATCAAATCTGTAACACTGAGTCTATAAGCAACATATGGGACTACATATCCTATAGTTATGCACCTTGGAGCTGGGGTAGGGCATTCCAAACTGTTGTAATCTGACTCGAGAAGGTGTGCCCCTCTGCATTAAATAAAGCACCCTGGTCACCCATGAGCATCGAAGGTTGTGCAAGGTCTCCTGTATTCCACACTATTGACTGCAAATACATTAAAGCTTGGTAGTGAGATCGACTAAAGGGCATAATGGCCAACTTCTACATGACACAGAAGACTACAGAAAACAAGTGGATATTGCACAGAATGGTGCAATCTAATTGAAGCCTGAAATACATTGAAGTATTGGAGAAAGCAGCATTCTGCGTCAGCTGTGGCTTTCGTGTTCAACACCTAGGTGGGTTTGCATACAGCACATTATTGGAGTCTAAATGCATTGAGAAAAAGGCATGGACCAGTTGTTCCAGGTTTTAAATATGGCAAAGACTGCAAACCCTTGATGTTGTTGAGCTAGAAATATCCAGCCTTAACCACTGCAGCCACTTGAGCATGCATGCAGAAGCTTTCATAAAATGGAATTCAAGGTTTTTTTGTACCTGGATTCCCTGTGAAAAGTTAATGCTATTAACCAATAGCAAGTCACACTCAGCCTGACCCCGGCCCAGTCACATTTCCAAATCTGCAATCCTTTGCTCCCTTTTACCCAGAACACCTTTCAATTCCTTCACTCAGTTTCACAACTTGCAAATAGGTTAGCGTTAAATGTATCCCAGGCAGTCCTTAAACACCATTTCCAGTGGTGTGTATGTAGCAAGTTATCCTAGTCTTTGGTGACAATTTGGCAGCAAAACAGGTTTTCATGCATTATTAGTGGGAGTGCTAGGCTTCAATGTGTGCTTAATACTGGAAATATATTACTAGAGATGACATTGTAGGTAGGTCAGGGGATAGTAAAAGGCTGTGGCCACACTCCCAAAAAGCAAGGCAGGATCACACAACAGCCAGCAGAAGTTATGTGGGCCTCACTGAATAAGATGGGAAAGATGCAAAAAGGAAAATCTTTTCTAACAAGGGTTCCATGTCTTTGCAACAGTCAGTCCGCCCTTTCCATTCCGTGCTCCACCTCCATCATTGGGGGCGGTTAGTTCCCCTCCCCCTTTGGTTTAGCTTCCCTTCAACCGCTAATCCTATTGAAGCAGAGTCTCCTTCACCCCTTGTTGAATCCCTGCCCCTTTTACCTAATTTTCTCCCGTGTACTTCTCGTCCCCTTCCTCGATGTAATTTCAGTTCCCACCCTCTTCTGGCTCACTCAGTAGCCGCATTTACCTGTCTCTCCTTTGCAGCCACTGTAAAAGTGGTTAAGACCTGGCATGGTAAAGCAGTGCTATGCTTCTAATTGCAGCATGAGAGAGACAGTTAACCCTAAAAAGTAGTAAGGCATAGTACATCATAAACGCACAGTTGCTCAGTAGCCGTCTGTAAAAGGTGACATGCTGCATTCTCCAGTTCCACAAGGTAAGCATGGCATGATAGAATTTTTCAGTCAAGCATTTACCATATGTAGAATGGTACAAGCATTGGGCACCTTAAACATAGGTTTTCATTCAGGAGCAGTATGGTGTTGAAATATCTAATTTGGGTCTGCAGTATGTTATGGCCTATTTATAAAGTGCAACTTCCACCAGCGGGGGGCATCTTTGCGCTAACTGCCAAAAGAAGACAATCCAATAACCACAACAACCTGACTAGAACAGCAGATTTTTCAGCATCCACGGGAAAGAGAAGTGATGCTCAATAGCTCGCAGAGACATGGGTAGTTTATTCCATTGTTTGGCTGCGGCCCCAGAGAGGGACCGGCTCCCTAGTCTTGAACGCTTAAATCTAGGCACTTAGATCAGTAGAGCCTCTGATGAACAAAGTGAGCGAGATGGTTTATAGTGGCAGATTTTTTCCTGTAGATACTCCGGACCGACCTGATAGAAAGCACGGTCTACCATACATAAAGCCTTAAATTCCACTCGTTTAACAACTGGGAGCCAATGTAGGCGGCCTAGGATGGGAGAAATATGGGGCCTTAAAGGGGGCAGGGTGGCGACTGTCGCAGCAGAGGTTTGAAGTATCTGCAATCGATGCAGTAGATAGGTCGGTTTGGAGAGAGATAGGCAGTTACAGTAATCCAGAATTCCGGACATAGAAGAGGAAACAACCCCTGCGTGAAAAAATACTGGTATAGAAGGAAGAATTTGCTGTAGACGTTTGCGTTTGAAATAGCCCTTTTGTCAGTCTGCGCTTACTTGCGCCTCCATCGATAGGGAGGTTGACATTTTCACACCAAGATTTTTCACAGTGGTCACTGTTAGGAAAGATTTCGTAATTGTAGG
Organism: Ambystoma mexicanum; assembly: GCF_040938575.1. Classification (NCBI taxonomy): domain Eukaryota; kingdom Metazoa; phylum Chordata; class Amphibia; order Caudata; family Ambystomatidae; genus Ambystoma; species Ambystoma mexicanum. The sequence continues at coordinate 1,175,725,968 of NC_090927.1, read as the reverse complement.
TAATTTTCCTTCCATGTGGCAACCCCTAAACTTTTTGCTGTTGTTTTTCACCTTGTTCTTGACTTTGCCAGAGAAGTGCAGCCTTCTGCCGCACTCCTCTGGGCTTTCGCTCCATTCGTACAGGGAAACTGACATGCCCTTAGGACAGTCAGTACCGGGAAACGCTGTTTTCCGTAGTTTCTTTTATCATGTTGCGGCTTTCGTGCAACATGACACAAGAGGGCACTGTAAGCTAAGTTACTGCTCTCTTGGGTCTCTAGCCTTCTACAGGCCCTAGATACTCTTTTTGGATTGTAACTGATCGGTGCAAGTGATTCACGGACGGGAATGGTGGCAGCGATCGTTTCTTGTGTTTAGAGCTCCTTTTGGCGTTTTAAGCGCGTTTCTTGCGCTTGGCCCAAAATGGTGGCCTGGCTTCCCAAATGGCCAGACCACGAGGCTCCTTTGTCCTGTCCGCTGACCGTCTTGCTCCCTTCACCTTCCCCAGGTCGAGCCGACCCGGGGCCTTCCTTATTTGGGCATGTACTTTCCCGCGAAACACGGATGCTTTCGCTGGCTTCTACAGGCCTTGTGTGTACCTCCAGGATGTGGGCTGGGATGTCTGGTCCCAATACACATCCTGGGTGCCAGAGAGTCTAGGGTGGTGTGAATGCCTGGGACCACCGTGGTCCGTGATAGGTCCACGTATGGTGTGAATGTTGATGAGCAGATCTCCCATTGGGTCCCCTCCGTTTTGGCGCGAAGGGAAACGTGGATAAGAGGGGGCTGGAAACACCACTACCATGTCGATCTCCTGAGTTCTCACGAACGAAGGAATACAGGAGCCAAGTATCCTGCAACCAAGAGACTGAACCGAGGATCGCTGGTGACCCACTGAAGGACTGCTCCTCTGCACTGCTGTCGCCTTGTGAAACCCTTTTTACCCCTGATCGAACCAGAAGGCCTGTACTGGTACTTCGACCCTTGGAATAGCGGGAACAGCTATTCTTGGCATCTTCACCATCTCCTGCTCGTAAGCCTTGGGAAGCGTCTCTGGGCCATCCAGCAGACTGACCAGCCTACACAGGAGTCTTGCTCTGTAACCGCCGCCAGGTTGTGTAGTATTTCGAGTCCTTGTCACTCTCACACGATTCGTACACTTGGCGTTCCCAGGTCTGAAGTGAGTAGTGTACATTTGGCTCAGATATACACGGCCGCTCCGTTGCCCTGCTGTGGTAACAAACTGTGCGGGTTCACTTCGTTTGGGACGTCTTTTACTCAACTCTGCTGCTGCAGAATCTACACGACGACGAGACGTCCCCTGCTCTCCTGAACCTGCCAACGACTGAAACTGACACGGAGAAGCCTGGGTCTGCTTGCATCGGGGACCGGTGAGTAGCATAGCTAGGAACTGGTCGCCCTCCTGCAGGAGCCCATAGCTTTTCCCCGCTGTGTCAAAACAGCACGCCTTTCCGTACTCGCGCTCTGCTTCTGCCCACAGTGGAGGCTGCGCTTGAGTTGCGGAACTCTGTTCTTCTTCATTTGTGCACTAAACTGAACTGCCTGATTCCCTCGAAGAGACTCCCCCTTTTGCCCGTTGGCGCCAGCGTGTGCAGGTACTTTTGAGCACAAGGCTCCACTCTTCGTAGGGCTCGGACTTCCTTTTAGTTAGGTGCCTCTGAAGGCCGACTGGGTCTAAGCATTATTTCGCACTGCCTGTTTTCCTTCCCTTTTAGGTGGACTACACATTTCGTGCATCTAACGCTTGAGACTTGTTTGTATTTGTATATATATTGTATTGGTATGGTATGTGTTGGTTTACTAGAGTTTTATTGTGATTTCTCGCTACGGTCATTGTTTTAAAGGCCTTGGAATAAATGTGTATATATTTTTAATATAACACCTGTTTGGAGTAGTTTGTAAGTGTCCTTGCTTTGTGTGCTCATTGCGGGCTTTCAGTCACCCTCACCCCTCTTGAGACCTAGTCTTGACCGCCGCGATCGCTACCCTGATTGGTCTGGCTTGTCCAGAGGTTACCCTGTTCCAAGTAATTAGGTTGGCCTTCTGAACTTCTGCGCCACCAGGACAGAGTTCAGAAATCCGTTTTAACAGTCACAGGTGCAGGTAATGCCCCAAGAGAGGCCCAGTATAAGCTGACATTTAACCTTTCAGAAACTCAATTGATTGCAGAGACGAATCAAATGTTACATCCAATAACAGCTGACCAAATTTACCCCACTAATTGTTGTTTAACCCTGGGGAGAAGGTGGCTCTTGTGCATTTAAACCTCCACCCCAGCCCAATATATTTTTGGGGTCATTCTTACTGGTCAGTTTTCTCAGGACATATGTTCGTGAACTGGTTGACAGTTAATGGGGCAAATAGACAAGTATTTTTCTTGAGTCCTGCTTAATGTTTTATTATAATCAGCAATTAACTTGATTGCTGCTAGTACTGCGCTCATTTACTTTTCTGTGCGCCTTAGCTCTGGACACAATTTATTTTATTTGTTAACACTACGGAAATTTAAAAAAATTGTGTTGATTGTATTTTTTTTACTAAATTGTATTTACTTGCTCGCTTACATTTTAAATCAAGTTGATGGTGTTCTTTTATCAAATTATATCCATCTGCTCAATTACACCTTTAATTCAAGTTGAACGCTCCTGTATTATTGTATTAGTATAGTACATCCTTTAACTTCTGCACTGCGCCTTCCTCATATGAAAAGCAATTAATTAGTGTCCCCTTTGGCTCTGTGCTTGATTGTATTGTGTCCGACTACCCCGTGCGGTCTAGAACTAGATTTCCCTTCGTTTTATAGTTCACGCTCGTATTTATACAGCCACATGGTGCGTTCGCCACCGGCACATACGTAACAAGGCGGTTAGTGCCGGCTTCTGTCAGAGTTGTCAGGCTTTTGCTCTGCTTCTGCACTGATTATCAGAAAGGGTTAATAACCAGGTTAGGTTATGTATGCTTGTGCGGGCACTACATACTTGAACTCCTCTGAGACCACTCCCACGCTGCGACTCAACACAGACCTGCATTTCTCCCTGCTCAACACCTGTTCTCTACTTAAACATGGGGTTGAAGTAGACAGCTACCTCACTGAGACTTCATGTGATAGCATGGCTATCACAAAATCATTGCTCATGGACTGGACCCCTTTAGCTGCCACCCTTGCCCTTCCTCCAGACTGTTGCATCCATAGAGCGAACTGCCCTGATCGTAGGGGCGGAGAGGTGCCCATTATTGCCAAAAAGAGGCTGGATATTAATGTTAATGCCCACCTCTCCCCTGAAGGCTACGAAAGTTTGATGGCCAAAATTAGGCTGCACGCTAATTGTTCGATCACGATTGCGATAATTTACTGACCACCATCAGTTACACCCCTTTTCGAAGAACAATTTATTAACCTACACCACAACATTACTAAAGTAAATACCTCTGCCATTGTCCTTGGAGATTTTAATCTCTGGGCCAACAATCCCCACCATAAATTAGCAGTATCCCTGCTCTCAGCACTTATCGGCTTTACCCATAAGCTGATCACTCCAACCCACAGAGATGGCCATACAATTCATTATGTGTTGACCCACCACCTAATTACAACAAACATCACTATCGAGCCCTGCCCTTGAGCGGACCACTTTTTAGTACACAGGCTACTCTATGTGCCCACTGAACCCCTGTCCTCGGAGTCCCACCCCAAACACTCTGTCATAGCCAGGAACCTAAAAAAGGTCACCCCTTCAAGTTTAGCCCGACAGGTAAACTGGCCCCTGTTGACACTTTTGCCTGCGCTGGCGCCCTTGCTACTCACATTACCAACACTATTAATTGCATAATTGATGTCCTAATGCCCAAAAAAGCCAAACTTATTAAAACCAAAGTTAGTAAGAGTGACTGGTTTGGGGGCTCCATCACCACTCTTCAATGTGCTAAGCGAAGAGCTGAGAGAGCGTGGAGAAAGAAAACGTCTCCCTTGCTATTAGACATATCTAAAGGCTCTCTAGAAACTCTGAAATGAGCTATCATTGCAGCCAAATCACCGAGTTACAATGATAGGATCACTTTAGAGCAATCTAACTCGTGAGAATTATTCTTGATCCTCAAAGAGTTCAAGGGTAGCTCACCCATTGTTGCAACACTACCCAAGGATGTGGCCTGGTGTCAATCCATTCATGATGAGTTCAACAATAAAATCTTAACTCGCCGACTGCTGCTCAGCAAAAGAAATGTACTGAGATGAGTACTAGTTCTCCTGGCCCCTCCTGAACCTGGTCTGTCTCCCCTCAAATCTTATCTATCTAGGCTACATTTCAGTTCCAGCCATGTACAGAGGCCCAGATTTGCAAGATTGTTGCCGACATGAAACCTACCTCCTGTTTAGGAGGTAGTTGTCCTTCTTCCATCTTTAAGGCATGTATTGACACATTTGCACCCTGGGTAACTACATTGCTTAACCTGTCTTTCGCCGAATCCACCATACCCTCAGTCCTAAAGGAGTCGTGGCTCTCTCTGCTTCTCAAGAAAAACAATCTGGACCCTAATATAGTTAAACATCACTGACCAATCACACATGTCCCACTTCTTCTGAAAATTTTGGATCGTGTTTCATGTTTACAGCTCCAGGAGTTCATAGAGAACACCATTTTGAACCAGAGACAATACGGTTTCAGACACATGCACGGAACAGAAACCGTATTAATCCATCTTAAATCCAATATTGCACATATTGTGGATAAAGGCAAACCTGCCCTCTTATTATTGCTTGATCTCCCCACAGCATTTGACCTGGTTGACCACTCACTAATGGTCACCAGGTTGAGTGAACAGGCACACTGCTCTGGCACAGCGGCACAATGGATATTATCATTTTTGGGACCCTGGAGCGTGAGAGTTACCGTACAAAATGCTTGTACGAAGCACTTGCTGACTACCTGCGGGGGTACCACAGGGCTATTGTATTTCTCCACTTCTCTTCTATGTCTGTCATGCCGCTTCTTGCCCTCCTTGATGACCTGGGTGTGCAGTATGCTAATTATGCAGACGGCACTCAAGTCATTGCAGAGTTGCTGTCATAGCACAGATTCTAACACCATCAGTTGTATCTACAACCTCATCCAGGATTGGATGATTACAAATTCCCTTGCTCTCAATCCTGAAAAAACTGAACTTCTGATCCTTGCATCAGGACAAAGACTCAAAAACATGTCCCCAGACTACAACAGTTTTCTCACCGCAGAAAATCCAATTAAAGTGTCCAAAAAGGTGAAAACGATGGGCATGGTGCTGGACGCAGAGCTGTCCATGAAACCCCATGTTGCCTCAGTTCGGGCCACCTGTGGGTATGTGACCAAATTTCTGAACCACATTCACCCATTTATCTCTCTACAAAATAGATCTCTTCTAGCTACGGCCTTAACTCTGGCCTTGATTACTGCAACAGTTTGTTGGTAGGGACTTCAAAAGCGAATCATCTTCAAGCCCTGAAAGTAGCTCAAAATGGAGCAGTCAGAGCTGTCCATGGTCTCACCCGTAGGATTGTCACAAATGCAAGTCAAAGCCTTCACTGGCTTCCCATTAAACAATGTGTCACGCATAAGTTACTCTCATTGACTTACAAATGCTGTCACGATGAAGCCCTGCAATACCTGAACAATTGCCTTGCCATTCTTTCACCTGGTCACTGTCTACGCTCTTATGATCCCTCTTATACTTACTCAATCTAGGTATAACCTTAAAACTTTTGGTGGTTCTCATATGACGTTCAGGCTCCTTCACAGTGGAATACACTGTGACATCAGGCAATCCGATTCTACCCATGAGTTCATGAAAAGTCTCAAAACTCACTTCTTCAATCTTGACCCAGACTAGACTACCCTATTACAGATCTGCTAGATTGACTAGCGTTTTAGCTCTCCCCTTCTCTGCCATATGTCATGTCTGTTTTGTTTTTTGTGCACTTTAAGGCCTTTGGGCGAGTAGCGCTTTATAAAAACTACAAATAAATAAAATTATTGGATGTGTAATTAAAATCAATCAAAACCTTTAATTAAAAAAGAATGGTTTGAGCTGTACGGGTTGTGCTACTTTGCATACTTTTATTCAACACTTTTACCTCATTCCACGTGGGTTCTCACAAGGCAGTTAGTGCATTAAGCATAGATTTGTCTCTAAGACTATTGGTTTTTCCTCACACTGTTACATGGGTTAGCCAATAGGTCCCCTTGTGTACAATGTGAAGAGTCTTAACATAACTTCAAATAGGCAAAATAAAGAGGGATTCCCCCAAGCAAAATGGTTGTTAGTCTTTAAAGTGACGGGATCAAAGGGGTACGTAAAATCAAAATGACAATACTGCCACAACAATTCAATATTATTTACCAAATTTAAAAAAAACAGTATGATTCACATTACAATGAATCGTTGTGTTCTAGTCAGTGAAGTAACAGTTGATAATACAAACTATAAACATGTGATGCAATATATAGTCTTTCAAAAAGAGGAACATAACACAAAAAAAAGCTAAACCGGACACACTTGCTCCTAAATAACAAGCAAACTACACAATAAACAACACATGTAGAACAAATAAATGTGGCAAGAGACATGAGGGAATCATCAATACATGTGTTAAATCCTATAGATAGACAGCTTGTGAAGTCATGTGGCACAACATTTTGTGAAGAGAAATATGTAATGAGCAACTCTGAAAATATTGTGAGGGATCAGTAATGCCAGCCAGACAACTGTTTGATTTATCAAAACATGCCATTTTCAAAAGAAATATGATTAAAAAAAATGCCTCACTATCCCTATTTTGCTGAGGATTTCCCTGTCTAACCAAAGCTAAGGGGAAACACTCTAATACAGGACTACTGGCCCTCACACTAAGCAACAAATGAACAAAGAAAATATATGGCAGTACAACAGGACATGAACAACATTCAGTTTCTGAATAACCTTCTAATGACCTGGGTAATTTCCCTTCCCCAGGATTCAAAGTCAATTCTGCTAATGTTCAACCAAAGAAATAAATGGCTCAAATTAGTTATTGATGTTTCAAAGTCAGTCATGGTTTCTTATCCAAGGTTCCAATGATAGCAAATCTCTTCTCATTGGTGAAATTTCCACTTCCATCAAATAGCACCAATGGTAATCCCAGCCATGATGCTTTGCCTCCTCTTCAACAAGATTTGCCACAGTTCAAAAGAAGTCCAGTATCCACAATTGTCACTGGTACACAGTTCTTGGTTAACAGTATTTCCTTAGTTACAGTTTTAGAATTCACAATGGTACATTGGGCAGGATGACTTCTCCGTGCTGCTGCTTCCACTTCAACAACTTCGCTTCTCCTTGATTCACTATGAGAACAATCACCTTTGTCTCACAGTACTCCACTCTACTACAATGTTGTAGCTACTGACAGCCAGATATACCACCTCAGCTTCAGTACTTTGGCCGACTGTATTGATGAAAGGTTGGTTTCACTGTTGATATGGGGAGAGACTATTGGCGTGGGCAAAGCTTGTTCTCTTCAACAATATATGCACTTTAACTTATTATATATGAAAGGTATGACGTGTTAAAGTAAATAATAGAGTTCAGTCTTTCTTTAGGATTCACAATTGGGCACAAACTACCACTTCTTAATGTAGTTTTCAAGGTTTAAATATTGTAAAGATTGGTATTGAATTGTATTCCCATGTGAAAGTGATGGATGGAGTTCAGTCCTCCTCTGGGAATCACAATTAGGCACAAGCAACCACTCTTCGTAGTTTTTACAAGTTAAAGGTTTCAACAACGGTATTGTCAAGGTTAGATATTCGGTAATGTTCTTCCAATGATCGCTCATCTCAATTAGTGATACGTGACCACTCCTTCAGATAGTAAGTCTTTTAAGGGCTGAACAATGGATTTAAGCAGCATTTGCTTTCTACGCGAGGATAAGAAATTTGATGTTATACGTTAGGTGCTACATTTTTATTGTTCAGGTATTTCAGCTTTAACCAACAACTTCTACTCGCTTTAACCCATACCGGAAGGACTAGGGAACTGGATACTATTGCCGGTTATTAGAATGCTGTACTTTACTCACCGGCTTCTTTAAAACTTGCTCTGTGGGTTGCACTGCTTTCCCGACTTCTGCCACAACTTCTACTGCTTCTGGCTTCTTGGGTACACACACCATTCCTCTGTGAAGGTGTCTCTGGTCCGGCCACATATTTATGGAGACCCTGGCTTGACAACTGCTCCTACTCTCGGTCTCCATTACGTTCACTTTACGACAACCACAGCAATCGGGCTCAAATGGGGAAAGACCGCTCTCCTGCACACCTTCTGCTGCTCAGCCAGTGCACTTCAGATTTAGGGGGACCAGGACCCTCTCACAACAAGCAGGTGATATAGGCTATCTCCATGTTCCCGTGTCCCGCTTTGTCTCCCACTTCTGCTTGGCTTGCCAGCTTCGTGCCGCCTTCCTTCTGCTACATCTCGCATTCCAGTCACAGTTCCAGCTCCTTCCTTTGCTTCCAATTGCCTGCACCTGAGGGGGCATTATGTGTCTCCCAAGTTCTCTCAGGTGTGGGCTGTTAGGCTTAAGTGCCTGACTACTGCAACTGCATGCCTCTTCAGCCCTCTTACTCTTCCCAGTACTCATGGGCCTCTGGGACTTGTAGTCCCCTTGAGAAAAGGTAGCTCTTTTAACAATTGTTATTTTTAAGAGTAGATTTGTTTCCCTTAAACTCATTAAAAGATGGAATTTTAGAATTGGCTGTTACAAAGGAAGAAATTAGATTTAAGGCATTTCCTCTAGATGTTTTACATTATACCTTTGGGAGTAAGTACAGTGTTTACCCTGAGAAATCTTGAAAGATCTTTCTGTTAATAAGGTTTGCTCAGATTTAACAGAACTTGTACCCCGCGGCATATATCATGCACATAGATCAGGGACATTATAATGACAATATGGCATTTCCTGTTTTGGCAACCCAGAAAGGTACTTCCTTTCAGAGGACAAATAATGCGTTTCATCCTACGCCATCCCCATATCACCCTGGGCCCTGTTAGTGTGGCAAGGTCCTTCAGGTTGGGCCAATATAGTTTTAGTGGTATGTTCCTCTCTAGATGATTCTGAAAATAAATGCAGCAAATTGTTTTCAGAAAATATGCTGTAAATGTCATAGAAATAACTCTTGGAGCAAAGTCTAAAAACATATACATACCCTGTTCTGCAGAGTTTGGTCTCTTTGCCAACAACCTTGCCGCAGTGGCGGTGCACACTCTCTAACACTGGCACCAAAGTATTTTTCTAATGAAATTAATGCACTGATTGAGAGCTAAAACAAATACATTTCTATGGTTGGATCAAATTATATATTATGTGAGTTTTACCTTGAATGTCGTGTGTTGTTTTGGCTCACTCATGAAATTTCCAATATGTTGTGGTGCTTCAGTGTATCCGGGCTTGCGAAAGAATGTTTTAGTGACCAAAGCTGGTTTTGAACTTGGTTTATATAAGTTTACTAATGTGTCTGAAAGCCTAAACAAGCTGAATGGATGCACAATTATTTTGGGTGCTTGCTTGATGCTGTGAAGGACTCTTGGAGGGTTTGTCACAAAATCCCCAACCCCACAACTCGTACTACTACATTGACTATTTTGTAATGCCTGCCTTGTTGGAGGAAGTGAGTTGCGCCTCAATCGGGTAACTTCTCTGCTAATGCAGATGTTTACATGGGCTTCGATTTGGTGCCAGGTGAGGGGTGGCAATTCCACCTGGAGCCTCTACTCCTGTCTAATGTACGTGTAGTGGATGGAGGGACAACTCAAATCGTCTATTGCTGAGAATGAGCACCAGAGTTGAAGATATTTTTAATTTTTTGGCACTCTTAAAGCAGTGGTCTGGTCTGACAAAGTAGTATTAGCTACTCAGCAAGCTGTGTAAGTACTCTGCTTTTACAATTGACTATGGAAACCACATTTAGACCTTGAATTAGCTGGTGCAAGCAGTCCTTCAGACAAAATCCTGGCAGCAGTAAGCAAGACAAGGTACAAGCTAAATTAGTTTTGAACTGGTAAGGTAGCCACAGACGCCACTAGGCAATTTCTTCATAGTGATTGTGCTGACATCCTTGGTGTCTGGTGGATATTTGCATTTTGTATTATAGATTTTTTTTGAGGATAGCAAGTCAGAAAACGCCTCTTATGAATACCAACAAGTGGCCTGGTTATATGGAGACAGTCATGCTGCAATCTTGTTTAATCAAATACGTTCTAGGGGTGTTCTTCCCCCTGCCCTCCCTTCACTTAAATTGCATTGGATCTGCTTAGATCACATGCTAGGCATAGGCCGACATCAAGTGGTAGTCGCAGAGTATTACATTATTTGTTTTGAAACTCAAAAATGTACGTCGACAGGGCGTGTCAGTAATACTATCTATCCCTAGTGTGACGTCCACTATACCCATGGTCCGTCACGCGTCGAGGTCTCTCAGATTGTTTCTTTCTGCCATTGTGGTTGGACGCAAGTTGCAGAGTTACTTTCCAGGCTAATGCCTTTCACTAGTTAAGAGTTTATTCGCAGACTTCTTTCTTTCTTGTCTGCTTTTGTCGCAGCATCATCCAACAGCTCGATGGCCTTCGACGGACAACTCCTTCATCAACGACTTGACTGAATCAATAACCAAACGCAGCGTTCACAAGCCTTTTCCGGCTTCGGACCTTACAGTAGGGAGAGAGAGGGGAGTGTGCGGGGGGGGGGGGTCTTTCGTACCGACTTCTTTTAGAGAATACATATTCTGCCACCCACTTCCCTCGCTTAACTGCCCTTTCCATTAATAACGGACAAAACACCTTTTTACATTTTGTCCTACCTGCCATACAAAATTCCTGTAGAAAGACGGGCACGGAGTGTGCAATTACCGTCTCCGTAGGGAGCTCCCCAAAAAGCTTTGCAAGTCCTGCAAACTTTCCTGCCCGAAAACTCACAAAGATTGTTGCACCAAGTGATGGGCTGTCCATGGAATGCAGACCAAAGCCTCCATCGACGTGACCGAGGACTCCAGCGAGAGCAGTATCAATGTCCTTAGTGACGCCAAAGGCGACCGAGGTTCGTCTGTGACGGAGACGACACCCGGCGGCCATAGCGCACACACACGTCCAAGAACGTTAAGCACATAGCCCACTGTCGACACTTGACGAAAAGCGTCGAGGCCCACGCGGTGTCGCTGAAAAGCCTTAATCTTCCCTGTCCTGTGGGACATCGCTTACGCTTTCGCCTCATGACAGGCCTCCGAAACTGGCCCCGGAAGTTGGTTCCGACACCACAAACAAAAAGGCCCTCCTTTCACACGCCCAAAAACAGACGGCGAAAGGCGCATCAGTGTCCCATAAACCTATGCCGAAACCCAAAGAACTAATTACAAAAACATGTCCCTGTTAAAGACAAAGTCACTGACAAAATCAAAATCCTTCGCCTTTGTCCTCCAAAAGCACTCAGGTTATGGATTCTTCTCCCTCTGTAGACAAACTCTCGGGCTGTGCATCACAAGGACCAAGCACCCTCCCAAGCCACCCCACAGTCATGTGAGTATACCCCTGAACAATTTAGCAGAATTATAAAGAGGTTGTCATTCTTTGTTGACTCCATAGACAAGCATCCAGAAGAACTAACGTCCCTTAGAGGCACCTCATAGCCAGGGGCTGCAAAACATCAACCCCCTGCCAAAAAATCTGATTTTGACCCACAGCCAAGTACTTCTGCCATGTATGGTGTGGATCTCTCATGGTCACAAGACCCTGGCTCTCAAGGGGAGAACCATACAGTCGGGACCAATACTACGATGACGATCATGACGTCTGTCATCCAGTCGCCTGGCCACTAAGATCAGCCTCTAGCAGATTCTCCTATAGATATTTAACTTCAATACAATGAACTGCTGATGAAGGCTGCCCAACAGTTTAGTATTGACATCCAAGAGGTGCAAGTAGACCAGGACTTTGTCGAGGACATTCTTGATGACTGGAAATCTGCCACTCAGTTTATCCCACTGTTAGTCTATACAAAGACATATACAGTCCTCCTTACATGCACCTAAGCTCACAAGGGTGGTTAACCCTAGAATCGACAAATTATTCAGGCCAGAGCCCACCGCGCTCCTCCCCCACCCCCCGTATATTGGGAGTCAGCTAAAACCTGATTAACTGGTCGTCACCACTACCAGAAAGAGGGTGGACACTCCTCTGGTGTCGGCTGAAGCCCTGCAGACAAATAAAGTAAGAAGATCTACACTTTCGGAAGGAAGGTTTCCTGCTCAGCAGCATATCAAGCTAGAATTGAAAGTAACACTACACTCTTGCTAGTTTTGACTGCCACAATTGGGATGCCTTGGAACACTATGTAGAAGCAGTTTCAGAACCCCTAAAATTGCAATTAAGCACCATTGCAGAGTTCAAGCAGTTGTTAAACTGCATCCTCAAAAATAATCTTGATGCAGCAGACAACACAGGTCGCATCATCGCGGAAGGCCCAATCAAGCGCCACGCCTTGCTCAGACAGTGTGGTTTTAAGTTAGAAACTCAAGCCACCCTCCATAACATGCCGGTGGATCCTAATTTATTTTTCGGTAAGGCTGTCGAAGACTCCCTCAAGAGTGCAAAGGAGGAGTATGACACTCTTAAATCCCTTGGCCAGTTAACAAATGAGCACTACGTACAACAAGGCTCCTCAAACGCCAGAAGATTTTGGGGTCAGGGTTCACAACGCTCCTCTGTATACACTCGGGCAGACAGTCTTGGCAAGGACAATCTTTCTCTTCTGACTTGCAAAGAAGAAATAATAGATCCAGAGGAGGAGGCAGTACCTCATTGGGCAGAGGCTTCACCCCTCCCAAACAATGATGCACCGCTACAGGTCCCCTCCCATACCACCCCAGTAGGAGGTCGAATTTCACACTTCACTCACGCATGGGAGGGGATAACGTCAGACAAATGGGTCTTGTCCACTGTGGTAGGCGGGTATTGCATCAAACTATTAAAAAAGCCACCCAATCGCCTTCCAAGATGCAGGTAAATGACGCCAGAAAAGTGGTGCATACTGTTAGAAGAAGTAAAGACACTGCTGGAAAAGGGCGCCACATAGATTGTCCCAGAAAAACAGGTAAACAAGGGTATTTATTCACCGTACTCCTTGTGCCAAAGAAAGACATTTTCTTGCGTCCAGTACTAGATCTGTGCCCTTCGAACAAATGTCAAGTCCCAAAAGTTTTGCATTACCATGCTTCAAGCGGTAATCCCCCTTTTAAAACGGGGGCACTACATGGCAACCTTCGATGTGAAAGATGCATACTTTCATATTTCATTGCTCTCTATGCACAGGAAATATCTGCTGTTCAACATAGCGGGAGTTCACTACCAGTTCAAGGTACTCCCCTTCGGCATCACCTCAGCGCCAAGAAAATTCACAAAGGTGCTTGCACTAGTGGCAGAACACCTGCGCAGAGAGTCAATACAAGTATACCTTTATTTCGATGCATTGCTAATCACTGGGGAATCTCTTCAAATTTGCAAACAAAATACACAAAAGACAATAGACCTTTTCAATTTGGGCTTCTCCATCAGCGAAAAGAAATAGTCTAGTCCCCAGCCAAATAAAACAATTTCCGGACCAATTCGAAACACAAAAGAGGAATTGGCTTTTCCGTCAAACGGGAGATTACAAAACATGCTGTTGCAAGTACCTCACTACAAAGCCGGTCGCCAGATAACTGTACGCAAAACAATGGGCTTGCTCGGCATGATGGCCTCATGCATTCACTCACTTGGTTCCACATTCACGCCTGTGCCCATTGCAGGAATGGCTAGCTAATAAGTGGTCTGAGGCAAGCGTTAAGTGAGACGATTTAGTGGTTGTTTCGTTAACCCTGGTACAGGCTCTTCACTGGTGGTCCAAAGGATAACCCTTCCGCATTCCACCAGCACAAGCGATCGGAACTACAGACTCCTCGGTCCCCGGATGGGGGGGGGGGGCTCACTTCATACACCACACAGCCCACGGCCAGTTGACACGTGCTACAGAGCAAAGATGCATCAACTTCCCTGAACTTTTGGCAGTTCTCAAGGCTCTTCAAGCCTTTAAGCAAAATCTTACAGGTCAAACAGTGCAAGTCCTTACAGACAGCAGCACTGCCATCTTCTACATAAACATGCAGGGAGGACACACACTTTTAGTCTGTCCAAGCTATCTCAAACAATATGGAAGTGGGCACTCAAGCGGAACATGTTCCTAACCTCTCAACACGTTCCATGGGAACTCAATTCTCGGACACTCTAAGCGGATGCCCTCTCCCAGAAGAACACGAATAGCAATTCGATAAAAAGATATTCTAGATGGAATATTCTCCCAGTACGGTCATCCCCCATTACACTTGTTCGCCACAAGCCTAAATGCGCAGTGCCCAGATTTCACGTCCAGGGTTCCCCAACCAGGATCCACGGTGAATGCCCTGTGAATGAACTGGTCAGGGAAAATTGCTTATGCCTTTCCCTCCCGACACCACTCCTGAGCACGATCATGCACAAGATGCACCAGGAACAAGTGATTCTAATCCTGGTAGCTCCTATGTGGGCGAAACAACCTTGGTTTCCATGTCTGCGACCCAATCAAGCTCACGTGCCCATACAACATGCTAACACAACACAAGGGAACATCCCTCCACCCTTGACCTCAATCTATGAACTTGGCAACCTGGCTCCTGAAGTCATATAATTCAGCCACTTAAATCTTCCACAAAGGTGTATGTATAGTGTGAGAAACCTGAGGGTGTTCTCCCAGGTAGGCCTTGGGAATTCCCTTATTCAGGTGGCAGTGGGAGGGTTGGTGCTCTCAGATCCTAGCCCTGGGGTGGACGAGTGAAGGAGGATCACCTGAGATGGGGAACTCAGGGTTGTGCTCGGAAAAAAAGCACCAGGTGAGACGTGGTATTATGCAGAGGAGAATGAGATCCCGGAGACCTTCATAGGTTGTACTACATCTATCTCCCTTCTTACCAATGAAGCTCCCTTATTAGAATCCCACCACCCATGCACCACTGGTAAACCAATTAAAAGCCCAAACCCTGTTACAGTAGGAAACAACTTCTCTCCGAATCACTGTTTTCATGTTGCCCACCAGAATAACCCCAGCCGTTCTTCTCCACGTCCCTCTGATAAATAATTTCCGAACATCCAGTCTATTTTCAAAAAACACTACCGTTCCTACAATCCCCTCTGTTCCTTTTAACAACAAGAATCCTGGTCAATCCCGGGTAATTTACAGACCCTACCAAACTCGCCCTTTTAAGTTTACTGACCATCCCAGTAAGAGTTATCATTCCCTACATAACCTTTTCCCCATCCTACCACGTAGAACATTCAAACGCCAATCCCACCACCCCCCTTTCTGACATGAATACTTTTGAACACCACAGACAACGGATTTACACCCGAGCCGTGTACCTGACATGTCCCAATGCAAGGGTCAGGCAAAGTCAGGCAGTTGACCACGGTCGCACACACCTGACAGGCCTTTCCTTTCCCCACAGGGATAAAAGGTGAAGCAAGAGAACACAATATGAGCAAGACAGAAAGCACGATGTAAGAGCTAATTCAGCACGGCAGTTTAAGAGGAGGAGAAAGACTGCGCATACCGATATGGTGACAAGGAGAGAAGCGACCTTCCCCTTTCCGACCAAGGCCTGTGAAACCTCTACAGATGGAATCATACCACTGTGCACAATAACCAGCGTGTGTTCTAGCAGATATCAACGGTACACAAGACCCTCCTCCGCTGATTACCAAGCTGAGGATAGACGCTTATCTCTGGTACCAACCTTGACTCCAAGGAGAAAGAAAGCCAAACAGTTCATCACAGCCAGTGAGTCGAGTGGAGAGTCGACAAGAAACCAAACTGCGTTGAACGAAATGTAGCATACGGCTCATTTGAACTAGGAAAGGCTTACAGAGCCATTGATGAAACAGGGTGGGAAAACCAGCAACAGAGATGTACGGCACCACATGGGAAACTCTGGGCGATTACCCGATGGTAGAAACTACTGTAACCAGAAGGCCTTGGAAAAAGGCAAAAAGAGGTCAACGTGGTCATACAGGGGTCTTTGAAAATCCTCTGTACCATCGAAAGTCTTTGACCTACAGATAATTATGAAGGAAAGGGAGATGAATCCTGCTTAGTGAAATTAGCGCATGAACTCTGTGTCGTAAAGGTTGGCAAGAGTGATCACAGCAGAGGGATGCTAATGAGAAGGGGTGAAGTCTAAAGTCCCATAGAGTATGTTGACAAGAGTGAACGCGATTGAGGGATGTCCATGGTGAACTGTTTGGTAAAAGTTGCCAAGAGTGAACCCGACAGAGGGATACTACCGAAACGGGGTGAGGCCAGAAGTCCCTATGAACAGTGTGTTGACAGACGTGAACCCAACCGAGGGATGTCCACAGTGAACTGGTTTTCAAAAGGTGGCCAGAGTGAACCCGGCAGAGGGAGGCTGACAAACATGGGTGAACCCTGAGGAACTGGTTAAAAAGACAATAAGATTTGTGAAAGCAAGAAATATTGCAAGACCAGGGGAAGTGAATTGCCCCCTTGTCATTTGCGTCCGAGCCCGACCGAAGTCTATTTGGAAAGGAAATATTTGTTTGTTGTGGAATACATCAGGCCCTCAAAGGCAAGAGACTTTTTATCGAAAAGAGACTTAACCATCAAAGAACCCGATAGCTGGTCCTGAACTGTCGGCTTGTGCTGGAAAAGTTCCAGCGCGTACTGTGCTCAGGAAATCCACCTTGTCCTGTGCTCAAAACGTGGGGAAGGGAGACCCCTGGCAATCACATCCTGACTTATTTTTTGTGAACACTTCTATCTTTATTTAAGACCCTCTCTCACACTCTTTGTGTAATGGTTGTAAGGATTTGGCAATAGTTTTTATTTTTTTAGTATAGGCCTTTTACTTTGACAAGACGCCACAAGGACTGCCTTATTTTTCGTTTGATGGTCGAAGCTTGCTCCCATTGTTTTTCCACCCTGTATTTACAGTTAAATTAACACCCTTGAACTGTGATCACGTGTCTGTCTTAACTGTTGCCACCATGAGTTCCTTACGATATCCTAAAGGAGGCACAGAAACCCAACACCAGACACTGCTATTTTGAAAAGTGGAACTGATTTGCGATATGGTGCAGGTCACAAACCTTAAACCCAATCGAATGTTCTCCAGCAAACATTCTACATTACATGCTTTATCTACTAGACTCCGGCCAAGCATTCAACCACATCAAGGTACACCTGGCGGCTCTGTCAGCTTACACCACTTTACAGAACAGAGTCCTGTGGAATGTTCCTGTCATTAAGGCATTCATGGAAGGGATAAAGAGGCTATACCCTTACATCTCGGACACTCCAGTTCACTGTGGAAATCCCTTGGTCGGGTTCACTTCGGTCAACACACTGTTCATAGGGACTTCAGGCCTCGCCCCTTCTCGTTAGCATCCCTCTGCTGGGTTCACTCTTGCCAACATTTATGACAGAGTTGGGATCTTGATGTAGTGCTCTCCAAACTCATGGGTCCAACCTTTTAGCCTATGCACAAAGCCAGCCTAAAACATTGGATTTACAAAACTGATTTCCTAGTAGCCATCATCTCTATAAGATAGTTGGTGAGCTACAAGTTTTGTCCGTACAAGACCTTTTCTTCATAATCCACAAAGACAAGGTTGACTCGGAACACATCCTAGGTTTCCACCCAAGTTCAATTCAAAGTTCCATGTTAATTGATCCATAGAACTTCCTACATTCTTTAAAAATCCATCCGACTCAGCTGAGAGAAGCCTCCATACACTTGATGTACAGAGGGCAGTCTTGTACTATGTGAACAAAACTAAACCCCTAAGGAAAACAGACCAGCTCTTTGTTTCCATAGTACATGGGAGAGAGGGCGATCACATATCAAGAAACGCCATCTTCAAATGGATAGTCAAGGGCATACAGCTCTGCTATTCCCTGTCCAAGAGAGTTTTACCTTTCACTCATAGGACTCACTCTACCAGAGGTACAGGAGCTACCCTTGCCTTCATTGCAAACGTCCCTCTAGACACCATTAGCAAAGCTGCTACATGGAGTTCCATTCATACCTTCACACAGCATTATTGCATTGACACTCTAAAGCAAATTCACAGGTGGGACAAGCGGTTCTAAACCATCTATTTGCTGCTGTACCTTCTCACATCCCACCTCCTTCTCCAGATACTGCTGCGTAATCTATGCCACGCATGTGAACTAGGCAGATCCACAAGCCTCCGAAGGGATACATCACTCATCGTAATCGTATTTCTGATGCTTGTATCTGCTTAAATTCACATGCACCCACCCTTCCTCCCCTGCTGGAGTCAAAGGAGCATAGATGTTTTCTGGTTTATCACTGTTTCTGCTTTATTACATCTGTACCCGTGCTACACTTCATGCAACCTCATGTCAGAAGCATACAATCTGAGGTACCTCGACGATTGAAGGATCATGGGCACAGTATACGTCACACTAGGGATAGTATTACTAACACGCCCTATCGATGCTCGTTTTCGAGTTTCGAAAACAAATCTCGTTATACTTTGCGTTTACCACTGGATGTAAGAATAGGCAGAGCACGTGAATCTAAGCAGATCCAGGCATCAGAAATATGATCACGGTGAGTAATGTATCATATATTTCTTTTATTTTTTGCCACTATTTTGTGCTGCTGGATAGGTTTGGCAAAGTCTCTGACTTGAGGGGGTGAGGGGTCAAAACGAAGGTATTTTGGAGAAACATAACTTGCAATGAGTTTGTCGGGTGTAGACCTACAATAGGCAGTAAAGGAATTATTTGTCTGTTCATTAACCTATCATGCGCACTACTAAAATCCTTATAGATCTTAAGATCGAAAATGTTTCTTCCTCATATCATGCATGAATTTGAAATAAAATTGTCTCACACTGCGAAGGTTCAAACATCTAAAGCTGTTTCAGTGGCAACCAGCGGAAAAGGCAGCTCTCTGTACTCTGTAGTGTATAGAAGCTTCAGTTTCCTCAATGTAGAGAGATAATCATGCTTTCTCTCAGGATCGGTAATTGGGATGGGTGACAATTGAATGATTCTTGTTTCTCCTCTGGAAACCTTCTTTTCTAGGGCATAGCTGTCCCACTAAATGTTTTCAGATTCCCTCAATCTCTGCTTTGGTGAAAGAATTCAAGGTGTCTGTTCATGCTATAGGCAATACCTTTTTGAGGTAACCTGGCTCTTAATAGTACAGCTCTGCACTGAAAGTCGTGGCTTCCACTTCCATCTTGCTGATTAAGGATGTTTGGTTGAATAGTTCTTTGCTGTCATTTGATTTCCTAAAATAGAAATCTAGTTTCCCTAGCTTTGAAAATGCTACTTACTCGAAGGTTAAATTCTTGTTTTCGTAGTTGACAGAAATGTTGCTGGTTACTTTGCATGAGTTAACAATGCTTTGTCCCTTACTGTTCACAATCCCTTTTGGCCTCAAAGCCATACAACCTTAGTGTTAGTCCTGACACAGTATGACCAGTACAGATTGCATTGGTTGGTATCTTACTGCAATTCCTGAGGGAATATTGTCCGAGGCATGTTATGACCTTCAGATCATTGGTCCAAGTGGGGGGAAAAAGTAGTGGAACTGTGGATTATTTTTGATGGCCTTTTACTTGGATAAAACTACTGTAAGTGATGTGTACATAGTCACTCAAGAATATAAAAAACAAGGAACTTTAAAGGAATATAGGGTATGACTCTGGATGTTAGACGACCTGTGTAGGTCTAGGGTACAATTATTGATGCTACCCAGACCAAGTCTGAACAGTCTCGTCTTTTCAAGCTATTGTAGCTGAACAATAAATAAATATAAGCTGTTTGTTTCCACATCGCACTAAACTTTTCATGAAATATTATATTATTGTTGGTCTCCTAAAGAAGAGGCAGCTGATACTTAACCTGGTTTTAGACCATAGTCATGCAATGAATACATACAGCACAACACTTGAACTGTTACATTGCCATCAAAATAAATGGGTGTGTAGTTTATGTGGGTGGGCGTTCGAGGTTGAGAGTGTTCATTTGGGCCTAGTGGGCAACGTGGAGCAGATCTGTTTAGGTGTCGTGTATGGAGAGCATAGAGGCATTTGTATCCAGAGGGAAGCCTTACATGCCTTTGGTGCTCCGATGTATTAGCTGGAACTGTGATACATGTTGATTGTAGAGGTGTTGTGTACTGTTGTTGGTCTGTTGGGACTTGAGAGGCTGTCAATTGCTTTGTGTGCATGCTTTTAGTATGCCTAAATGGTGTGTTTGATTACAGAAGTTGAGAAGTTTAGTCTGGGTGGCTAGTGGAAGGCCTGGTGTGCTACTTGGAACATTCTTTCAGTGTAGCCATTGTAATGTTTTGGTAGTGGTGCCCTTTGGGTAAGGTACTTGTGAGATGTCCATTGGTTCCCTGGAAATGGCTGCTATATCTGGCAGTGACTGTTTTTCTGAGAGTGGGGAAGGTGGAGGAGAGGAACATCCAGGGAGCATGCAGCAGTGTTTACCAAGTAGATGGTAGGTGAGACTTTTTCTTGAGATACTTCAGACTAGGGATGCCAGAGAAGAAAGGGTCCTGGCAGAGTCCTTAGGAACAACTCTGTATTCGAAGAGGGTGAGGTGCGATATCTAGAAGCCAGTCACATGAATTATATTGGGCATCGGAGAGCAAAACACGGTAGGACATTAATTGCATTGGGCACCAGTGGGCTAAATCACAGTGGGGTACCGGAGCAAAATTACAATGGTAGCTGGAGTGAGTCCCAGCACAGTGTCACCTGTGAGCACTATAATATGGTTGTATTTGATTTTAACGAACCCAAAATAATGTTTTTGGGGGGGGGTGGTCCCCCCGAGCCCTCTTTTTCACCATGTTTAAATCCCCACCAGATCCAGATTGCACCCCTTACCCACCCCTTTAGACAGCATTTGCAAAGCAGCTACATGGAGCTCAGTTCACAACTTTACTTAGCACTACTGCATTGACACACACTACAAGACAGATACACAGGTGGGGCAAGCGGTTCTAAAACATCTATTTTCCGCTACTCCTTCTCACAACCCACCACCTTCTCATTACACTGCTCGCTAATCTATGCATAGCATGTAATCAAAGCAGATTACACAAGCATCAGAAGGAATACATTACTCAGCGTAATCGTATTTCTGGTGCTTGTATCTGCTTGGATTCACATGCGCCCACCCTTCCTCCCCTGAGAGAAGGTGCAAAGGTATGAGATTTATCTGCTTGGTAACTCTGTACTCGTGCTACTCCTCATGTTACCTCATGTCAGAAAAAATACAATCTGAGGGACCTACACGTGTGAGGGATCATGGCTACAGGGGACGTCACACTAGGGATAGCATTACTAGCACGCCCTATTTCGACATCCAATTTCGAGTTTCGAAAACAACTGTAATACTCTGCAGCTTCCACTAGATGTCGTCCTATGTATAGCATGTGAATCTAAGCAGATACAAGCACCAGAAATACGATTACGGCGAGTAATGTTATATATACTTTTTTAAATTGGTGAGTAATGTTATATATACTTTTTAAAATTTTATTATTCAGTATTCTTTTCATTGTTTTTATAAGTTCATTCTTAATTTTTTATTAGGTATAATCACTGGCTACCTATAATGTAAGGTAGAAAGTAGGATGTTGAGCAGGTCAGCAATACATGACCTACATATAAGGGTAGCAAGGCATCACAAAACATTAGAAATCGTAGCAAAGCGTGGGAAGGCCTAACGAGGGAAAACAGCCTGGTGGTCCTCCCTGCATTCCTACCACTGGTTTATGCAGATAGCTGCCATCTGCTTTTTCTTTTTCACACTGTTTGCCACTGTCAACTTGACTTTCTCTCTCTCACTTAATCGATGATCAGTGTCTGTGTTGATGCTAAAGAGGGAAGGGGACAAGGCGATTATCTTGAATCAGGCAAGAAATCTACTCATTGGTAAACAAACGCTGGTTCATTGAGTATAGTGGGGTAACGGATTGTATATTAAAACACATTTTTTCAATGCAGATCGTATGAAATGATTGTTCAGGTGTCAAAATGCGGCGTTATTTGAATTGACGCATCCTTTGTGTGTGTGTTGGGAAGCGGGTTTATGGGAGTGACACACGATAGGTCAAGGAAGGAAGGAAAGCCTGGGTCCCAGGGACAACGTGTTTGTCTTGGAAGCAAGACCACGCTGCACAGCACAGGTTCGAATATCGATCCCACGCTTAGAAACAACTCCTGGTATTAAGCGCGTTATAGATGAGCAATTATAAAAGGACTCAGGCAGGGCATTCATTAATGGGAGGAAGGGATTGGTGGGTCTACAATTTTAACAGCCTCTCATCCCTCCCCTGCTTCCTACCCTGTACAGTTAATCAGGCAGGGCAGCTGTATGTGTCTGCATTCCATTTGATAGCCAGAGAGCTTTGTGAAAATGATGAGGCGCCAGGTCTCTGCTTGGCATGATGTTTTCCTGGACACCTGGCCAGAACGACACTCGAGTTGCAGCACAAACATAGCGTCAACTCACCTTTCCATATGCGTTCCATTGGGGCCTCTAGGAATTGGGGGCGAGGCAGGCAAACGTCGCGGCACCACCTATACATGGTAAAGGCCTACGCCATAAATTATGAAACGCACTCCTGTGCATTTGAGTCTGCGCTATATTTAAAAACAAAACGTATAATTGATAACATTCTGATATTTTGTTTCCAAGCAAGCTGTGTAGAAGCACTATCATCTCCATGCTAAGTAACACATGATCCAGTCTGAATTCGCTTTAGGTACGCCAGTTTGAAAATGAGGTTAATACATGTCTCCTAGAAGCAAATAAGCTGTTTGGGATTTAATGTTTATATAGCAATGTCAGAGGTTTAATAAGAGTTCAAGCAGTACAACTTATAACGACACGACTTTAAGAAAACGACATTCTGAGCCTTTGCTTGGAATTGATGCTAACACGTAGGCATTTCTACTAACTCATTTCATTACATTGCTTTGAAGCATGATGAATGCCATCACGGCACACTTATGATGTGTTAACAGTGATGTGTTAATTTGTATTGAAAAACGACTGGACCGGCAGCAATGAGTGGAGGGTAGATATGGTAATGCATGTCACTTTAACTGTACATTTGGTGAAACCGCATATTGTAATGCGAGTAGATGGCTTATTGAGTTCAATGCTTAACTGTGACAGGTGCTAGCCTTCACGTTCCAATTTCACAATTTGGCAGGGCGGAATCAGCCCTTCAACCTTCTTAGGTCCATGAATTTAGTACCATCACAGTTTGTGGTACCAAGGCTGTTGATACAGCGCTGAGAAGCTGGAGCATGAAGTGCTAAACAGAATAATGTGATGTAATAACTATAGCTGGTTATGGGAAAATCTAGGCCACTCTCACACTAAAAGATTGAATATGATGGCATGGACAACCTGGTGGCCACAGAAAAATGAACCATTGTTAGAACTCACCACCAGGTAACAAGGACGGTAGGAGCTTGATCGCAGAAGATTTCGGAGTCGCTGAAGAATTCTTCCTACAATTGTAACCCTTTGCTGTGTAAGGTTTACAGACAGAGGGATCTAATAGTCGGAAGAGGAGACACACACACACCCGATTGCACCAACTAGGAGCAATAGAAAGACTATCGGAATCAGTATTTTTTGTGGTCTTAGTAAAACTGAAAGTACCAGAATACCAACTACACCAACCTGAATGATGGTACACAGCGTTGATGTTATAGACGGGAAGTGAAGTTTCCTCAGTAGCCTGGGAGTTCCTAAGCCAATCAACACAAGAACAAAGCAATAGCTAATGAGGAATCTAAGCAAAGGGAGGGTTCAGGTAATAGAACATGAAAGTAGAAATGGTTCTTACCATTCAGTGTTTTGAAGTTTATCGGAAGTCCCAGTTGATGATCCAGGTCCCAGGTTCTATCCTGACTGCACGAGGACGCCTAGAAGACCCAACAATCCAATGTCCAAGACTACCCCGACGGCACGAGGACGCCTAAAACAAAAGAAGTGTCTAGTCGTTGAGATCCCAAGAGGTGGAGTTCGAGGAGTTCCTATAGGGAGTCCGGATGGAAATGTTCTTCTGTAGACAGGATGGTGCTGGGAAGGCAGAAGGACCAACTTTGTAGGATGTACGATCAGGCAGGATACAATTAAATCGCAAAGCAGAGACAGTCCATTGCAGGTTCGGCAACGTGCGGGCAAAGTAGACAGAATCACTAGGCAAAGACAGTCCGGGATGCAAAACAGGTTCAGCAACGAGCAGGCTAGCCAAACAAAATCACGAGGCAGAGGCAATCAGGGGAAAGGCAGGTTCGGCAATGTGCAGGCAGTGCAAGATCAAATCGTGAGTTGAAAGTAGTCCAAGGTGCAGAGCAGGTTCGTCAATGACCAGGTCAAACAAAAGTTCGAAAAGCAAGACAAAAGCAACAAGAGCACAGTCCAGAAACAGGAACGGAAGTAAGCAGGAAGGCAAGATGCGGGGACCAGGAAGAATCAAAAAGCAAGAGGCAAAACACGGGTCCAGAAAACAAGAGTTCCAAGATACGCAGATAATTCCAAAACACTTCAATCAGAAGCGTTGTGCCGTAGTCTGTGGACTGGCTTTATTCTGTGTAAGTCACGTGCCAAGTCACGTGACCTGGTGACGGCTGCGTGCCTACGCCAGAAGCGTTCCCTACGTTGCCAGGGTAACCGGTGACGAGCAAGAAACGAAGCTCTAAGTAGCGCTGTTTGCTGGCCCGGAAAGCTGCCCCTGCTGAGGACTTCGTGGGACAGCTGCGCCTCTAATTAATTGTGGACTTTTTTCTGGGAACTACAACGGTATTTACCTACTGCACCCCAATGGAATATCCCTTTCCATATATATTCTAATATATACCAATTATACGCTGTATACTTATATATAGTTACCTTTGTTGTAGGTGACTCCGCCCCTTTTACCCAGAAGCCCTTATTTACTGACATCTGCGCGCACGTATCAAGTACGCGCTCTAAGTAGCGCTGTTTGATGGCTAGGAAAGCTGCCCCTGCTGAGGACTTCGTGAGACAGCTGCGCCTCTAATTAATTGTGGACTTTTTTTCTGGGAACTACAACGGTATTTACCTACTGCACCCCAATGGAATATCCCTTTCCATATATATTCTAATATATACCATATATACGCTGTATACTTATATATAGTTACCTTTGTTGTAGGTGACTCCGCCCCTTTTACCCAGAAGCCCTTATTTACTGACGCCTGCGCGCATCTGCACACGTGCATCAAGTACGCACTCTAAGTAGCGCTGTTTGCTGGTCGCTAGTCCCTACCAACCTCCTAAAAATCGTGCATTATGATGGGAACTCAGTAAGGGAGCGTCTAACCGTTGTTCATTGCCTGCTTGCCTGGTCTCATATACATTCAGCCACTTATATATGTGTTGTGGAACTGATTAGTATGTACATTGCTTCCACCTAATTTCAAACGCCACCAATCATTACTATCACCTCCCTAGATCCATTACGTTGATCTGCTGTTGATATAACTATGGCAAGCAGATTGAGAAGTGTTAAGGGCAAACTACTCACCTCTCTTCCGCTTTCAGCCAGTAATATAGACTCGCTTGGATGTATTGGCAAAACCACATACACCGAACCAGTGGCCTTAGAAGCTCACGGGGTGACACCCCTTAAAGAAGAGCCATCCAAACCTTGTCCTGCTGCACATGTTGCTCAAATACATGCGCACGAAAACTTACCGATCTCCACACAACCTTTGTCTCACGTATCAGTTGAACCTCCTATTTCTCCTCCTTCCATTAGCCCCGAAGTACACAAAGCCATTGATGATTTCAGAAGTTGTTCTGAATCGCCCCTGGCTCTCGAGACTGACAAAAGGCAATTTGACCTAACAATGGAGAAAATGGAGGCGTTAGACAAAGCGGTTTGTCGTTCCATCAGCACTTTGACACCAATAGTATTCAACTCAGTAAAAAAGCGCATGGCTTTTCAATCGCTCTCACCATAGTGCTCTAAACGTCTCCTGGACATGAGCTCTGAACTTGCTGATAACATAAACAAAGAGGAAATTCCACCGCCAATTGCCTTTTCTCCTGAATCAGTGTTAACACTTGATAAAACCGCTCATCCACCACCATCTCTCGACGAGAGTCAAACTCAACATTCCCCTGGTTCCTTTCCCGTGATTATTCGAATCTTAGACCTACTCGATAAAGGTCACGACCTGACTCATCTTGAATTAAAGGACATTAAATCAATGCTCTTACTTATGTCCTCAAAGATGGATCGTATTGAAGGGTTCATCATGGCAGCTGAAACATTAAAAAATCTCAACTTAGAATCCACCTCCAATCATTAATCCGTAACTAACATGATCTTGAACAAACTTCTATATCTTCCTCATCACCTATAGAACCATCGTCAAATCCTGTCGCATGTAAATGTCCAAATCTTCAAAGTGAGCTAACGGCCATAGAAAAAATGAATTCTATCATAGCACTATGCATTCCAACAGCTACTTGTTCCAAAGATGGCCCTGATAGTCCAACTGCTCTGCTTAAAGTGCTTGACCAAATGCAGTCAGATCCACAGGAACCCCCTCCCACCGAGAAGACCTCCGGTTTCATGTCTAGAAGAACAAAAAAACTCCACCAGAGGGCCATCAAAAGGAATGCGAAAAGAAGAAATGTTGCACAAACGAAAAGCTCTGAACTACAAATTGATCCAAGTAAACAGCTTCCGTCTATTGCTGCTGAAACAGCAACAGACGAGGACCACATAGATCTTCAACAACTCTCAAAAGAAAGCCAAGAAGCCTTGATCCCTTCCACAACATCTGGACTGAAATCAACTGACGAACCAATAAATACATGGAAAATGCCTGTGCTATCGGCCAAATCAAACGCTATTAAAGAAAACAAACCGGTTGATTCCGACAACAAAGAAATGGAAATAAATCCTAATGAGTCCAACGACGTACCAATATCAACCAAACGAAGAAAAAAATGCGGTAATAAAAAACCTACCTGCATGCTTGGATTCCACCAACGAGCAGAGCTCGGCCCATCTGATGGGAGTCAAACCAACTCTGGTTAACTATTTTCCAATATGTGGGAGAACTCGTACCACCCGCCATGATGATCCTCTGCCTTTAGATTCTTCAATTACTGCAAAGACAAAAACTTACAGCGAAGTCTGCTCAAACAACTCTAACTTTGCACCAATTTATCGACCTTCCTAACATAATTCCCCTCATGACTGGAACAAACGGGCGAGATAATGAGATATCTATACCAACACTGTTACCAGTACAAATACCATCTTTATATCTGAGCAATGCAAATCCGATTGGTAATAAATTACCACCACCTGCTCCTCCTGTGCCCACTATTGAATCCAACTGCTCTACTATTGGGCCTGCTAAAACAGACCCCTCCAATATAGCCCGACCTGAGATAGGAGTCAATGGCTTTGGAAAGGTAACATCACTTACATCATTACCTACTATGAACTTATCGCCTAAGAGTACAAATAAACCAGACCCACACATTGCACTCCTATCCTCTGCTCAGAACTGCACATTGGTGCACGGCCCCCCATCACAAGAATATATCTCAGAACCTCAAACTGCTACAACGCTGACTCATCACGATATCCTTGATATTCTGAGGAAAGAACTATATGAGAGATCTAAGACAGTCAATTCTGATAATGACTCACCAAATAGAAATGTGATCAGTGCGACCAACTACGTCCCTTCTTCTGACAACGCCTCCGACCCTCACATAAAATCATTTGATCGCCTACCTGAGAAGACAGAAGGCACTATTACAGAAAAACACCATCTTATAGGATTCGAAGGTAAGCGTGAATTACTTGGTACAAATTGTATCAATCGAGCCTTCCTTTTGACACTCTTCAGCCGAATCCCCCAACTACGGATGTTTCAATCAGAGGATATTCTGAGAGTATCACTATTCACGGAAAACAACTACCGTGCCGTGTGCTACTTGTCCTCTGAGGCTGCCAAGAAATATCTATGGTTTAACAGGTAAGGCATCAAGGATGAAGGCCTCGCCCTAAACTCAATAGAAAATGAACAGGAAGCAACGAAATTCATTCAATATAAATCTCCACAGGCCATTACTCTCGACTCACAACCTATCCTGCGATCCAAAATTAATGAGACTGGAAATGAAGCTATTAACGAACTACTACTCAAAGCAGGCATCTCACATGACCTTCCATGGCTCGCTCCAATGCTTAATTCCCTTTTTAAATCTAAGGATCTAACTTCCACATCATAGCTCCCCTTAAAAACATCCCTATCTTTTCAATCGTGGAACTCGTGTGGATATCTCAACCTTATGAAATGGCATTCAATGCTGGACTACCTTAATCGTCCATCAGTAAAAATGATTCAAGAAACTATGAAAACCACAGCCTTTTCTTTACCTGATTACACAACGCATTGCATCCCTGCCACACGCACCTCCGCTGGTCGCCCCTCTGGGGGTATTTTGATAGCAGTAGACAATTACTTAATGTTCAACTCGAAAATTGTTTGGAAGGCTAACAATCTGCTTGCGATACTGCTAGAGACAAACATCCGAGAGTATCCCCACTTAATTATTATCACAATTTAATGGAATCCAGTGCATACTTCTATTGAAGAGATGATTGAAATAGTGGAGAACTGCTTAGAATTTGTAACTCATGAATATCAACATAATTTATTTATTCATTTATACCTGGAGGCGGGGGTCTTCCACCTCTATGCTCGACTACATCTTTGTGGATGATTATCTTCTTACAAAATGCTCGAAGTTTGAAATCTTCCTGAACTCATGGAGTGACCACGGTATATTAACAGCAACTTTTAACATCTGCCTGATAAAGGTGCGGCTTTGTCATTCAACCGTGGTCTCTCCAAATTTATCAGGTTCTGCTATCCGGTGGTCCCCTAAAAACATTGAAACTCTGAATGGTAAACTATGGGACATGCTTAATAAGACTACTCTTGACTGGAAATTGGCTACTTTTAATTCTGCAATGGTCACTTCCCTAATACAAGTGGCAGTAGATGATATTGGCACTAGTCTTGCAAGCCGAATTCCAGTCACTAGGCATTTACACCATTATAATTCTGAGGTGGCAGCAGCAAAAACCATAAAGAACAAAAATATTAGGAAACTACAAATTACAATAAGCGACTTGCCCACTCGCCTAAACCTTATTAAGAAGGTTAAACAAGCCTACAAGAATTTTTGTAAAACAATTAAACACCAGCTATTACTACAGGATTCGGAATTAATGCTACAGGTTATCCTGAAGGCTAATGTGGGAGCCTTTTGGCAGATCGTTAATGGACAGGATGGTAATCAAGCCATTGCTGAACTTAACCCAATTGCGGAACTAGGTTGGCTGGAGTTCTATTCAAATAGATTTGCTCCTAGCCCCCTAGCGGCAATGTCCAGCTTTTCTGACTATGACCCATTAGTCCCTCATTCTAAATGGGATCCACCGTTAGGGATTGATACGACCCTGGAGTTAATTCACAAGTGTAAGAGATCAAGAGCCCCCGGCCCGAATGGGCTAACGAACAACACCTTCAAAGCAGATCCGAATCTTTGGGCCAATCTTTTATGTATTGAGTTTCGGGATATCTTGCAAACCGGGATTTGCCCTAGCTCTTGGTCCACTGCATATGTGATCCCGATCTTCAAATGCGGTAGTAGGTCCGATCCCAAAAACTATCGGCCTATCGCTTTGATTGATGCGGACTGTAAAATTTTCTCTGCTTTCCTTCTTTCACACCTAAGGGATTGGGAAAAAACTAGCCATCCTTTGAGCCCCTTTCAAACGGGCTTCCGCAAAAACCACTCAACTAACATCAATGGACTGGTAGTTAAGTCCATTCAAGAGACTGCCTGGAGCTCAACCAGGGGACCTATTTTTATGGCCTCAGTGGATCTCTCGGCAGCCTTTGACTGTGTTGACCGAAATAGGCTTTGGCAAAAACTCTACGCCTGGGGCCTGCCAAGGGGCTTAATTAGCCTTTTGGAGGGGGTATACAACAACTCTACTGTACGAATCCGGTTAAATAAAAAGGGGGACATGTCAGATGCTGTTCGCACTCATCGTGGGGTTAGACAGGGTTGTGTGCTAGCCCCCTGGGTGTTCAATCAATATGTTTCAGATGTAGCAGAGCACCTTGTGAAAGAGGGGCTATTAGCGCCAAGTATTGGCACTTTGAAGGTTATTTGGTTGGCGTATGCTGACGATTTTGTTCTATTTGATTTGACCAAGGTGGGGTTACAGCGGTTGTTGGACGTATTCGCCAACTATGCTCAACTCAATGGCTTGAATATTAATCCTGCGAAAACCAAAATCCTTGCCTTATCTAAAGGGGTTGTTAGGAAGAAAACAAACCTCTGGAAGCTAGGAGGTGCAACTGTAACCTGCTCCTCTTGTCTTACTTATCTGGGCTATCATCTGGGAGCAAGTAGAGGCTCAAAAGGGCAGAACCTTCTTCTCCTGCATAAAGCTAAGGTACTGGCCAGTCAGGTCCTTAAAATTGACCGTAAATATGGCCGATTTTCCATTAGACCTGCTTTACTCTTTTTCGAGGGGAAAATCGCACCAAAATTGACATACGGCCTAGAGCTCGGCACTCGGTTAACCATCGCCAAATTGGATGGTATAGAAGGGGACATATGGAGACGGGTCTTACTCGTCCCCAATGCAGTACCCCTGGCCGATAATTCGCTTCGAGCTGGGTTATATCTCCTTAACAGCACGAGTTGAAAGGAAGAAGCTGCTGCTTTATGCTAAACTTAAGGCCCCGACTGCCAACACGCTATATGAACTGGTTGGCAATAACATCTACCGATCTGGATTCTTATACAAATTTGCTATGCTCTGTGAGGATATTCTGGCCAATATCGGCTCAGATCTAGAGCAACTAATCTCTAATCCCACTAAAACTAAAATGAAGTTGTGGGACTTTGACTGGTGCCGGACTGTAGATGCCTTTCATGCATATACTTCTATGTCACACTTGGCTCATGAACATAAAAAAAGAGGAATCCTTTCTCCAATTCTTAAGATCTTCCCAAATCGGGAACACAGACATACACTACTCAGACTACGGTGGAATATTCTACCTACTCTGGATACTAAACTGAGGTGGAAACAGATTACAGCGGCCAATAGTTTCTGCAGATTTTGCGGCTTAGTCCCTGAAACGGCTAAACACCTCATTCTGTTCTGTAGTCATCTTCATGTTTTGAGAGACTCTTGTTTGAATACTTTGAAATTACAATTCCTAGGTCTCTCGACTGATCTACTATGGCAACGCTGTTTGTGTATTGGAACAAGTAGGGAGGGTCTGGCCTTATCTAGCTTTATTCGCAACCTCCATCTGGAATAGATATATTTATTGTCACCATGCTGTCTCAAGATATAGGTTAAAGATATAGGTTAATTTTTGCTGCTCCTGCGCTTGTTTTGGTTTTTGTCTGTTCTTGCTATTCTTTTTTCTTTAATACTTTTAAAGCTTTTGTAATACTCTAAATATGCAATTGTGTAAAAAATTTGTAACTGTGTATTTATCTATTCTATGTGCTGATTTTATGTGCTTTTTGTAAAGGTTTAATAAAACCATATACAAATAAAAAAAAAAAAAAAAAAAAAAAGAATATCAACATAATGAAATACTAGGCGGAGACTTTAATTGCGACTGTAGGACTAATGATGAGCTTAATAGCCCTACAACTAACACATTATCGAAACGTAGAGGCTCAACATGGAGGACCTTTTTAAAAGATTGGGACCTAGATATTATCCCTCCCGACCAAAAATTAAATTGGACCACATGGTCAAGAGATGCCAAATCTTCAACGATTGACTTTATATTTATCAGTCACAACCTACTCATAATATCACTACCTCTAAAAATCATTAAGATGCCTGACATTTGGAGATCACGCACAACTATTAGGTAATCTAAAATCCAACTTTTCCATCACAGCTATCGATTCTTCTACTACGCTGTGCGAAATAGATCGCCCACAAACTTCTCTTAGATGGACTCAAGCCTTATGCAAACAATTCATACAATATGTAAAGTCGGCTATTGCCAACCGCCACACCATCGAAGGGACCTCTGTGAGCGCCATCGAGCAACATTATGCTGAAATAATTCATGCGGCCTTACTATACTTTAACAAAAAAAAAAGTTCTGCCACCAAAAATCGGCATCTATTTGACCCTCTCTGCAAGACACAGAAGCGAGAAAAAAACAAGGCCCTAAGAGCTTTGAAGAAAAATGTACTTTCCCGTGAAATGTATTTAATTAAACACAGCGAAATTGGATTGTGGCCTCTTATAAACAAAATCTAAAACATATAAGGATTCTAAGAAACAATGAACTCAACTGTAATATGATTAGAGCTTTAACAGCTCATGATACGCGAACAATTTGGAGAACAATTAAAAATAATAATGATCAAGTGTCGCTGTCAACACCCAATGCCATATCAGAATCCACTTGGCATTCCTATATCACGAATACATTTCGGCTGCCGGATCAATTTGTGAATACTTCCTCCACTCTGCTAATATATAAAGATCTTCCACGCTTAAACTGGACCATCGCCGATATCAAGTGGGCTATATCCAAACTTAACTACTCTCGATCGGCTGGCCCTGATGGCTTTCATCCATGCCTGTACAAAGCAGATCTGGATTTCTGGGCAACGATTATATACACCAAATTCCAGGCCATTCTCAACTCAGGAACCATTCCCGCTTCATGGCTATCGGCTAACATTATACCGATATTCAAAAAGGGAGCTGCTGCTTTGCCACAGAATTACCGGCCCATTGCCCTAATTGACACTGTAGCGAAACTATTTGCAATTCTTCTACTTTACGATCTCGAAAAACATATCGAAAAGCACAAACTCTACTCCAAATACCAAACTGGGTTCAGGAAAGGCATTAGCACGTCTCTTAATGCCATGATAATGGCTTTTACCATCGCAGAAGCAAAAAAACCATTATCAAATCCTGTCTACATTGCGCTCATCGATATGTCTTCAGCCTTTGACACTGTGATATGGAACCTACTGTGGGCAAAACTAACTGAAATGGGAATCCCTCCAGTGCTAATTTATTGGTTTACAGCCCTCCACACCAATACGTCTTATAAAATCAAACTTACCTCGGAAGGGTGCACCACCAAACCTATCACCACAGAAATAGGCCTAAAGCAAGGTTGCAATTTAGCTGCTACTTTTTTCAATTTATACCTTGCAGATCTCGACAAAGAATGGAATGTAAAAAACATGTTTTCTGTAAAAGTTGGCCTTATTCATTTAAAATGGCTCACCTTTGCTGATGATATCATTATATTCGATCCGACTCCGGCGGGCCTTCAATTCAAACTACAGTTATTCGAAGAATTCGCAATAGCACACAACTTAACGCCTAATCCTGCTAAAACAGCAGTAATGAAATTTGGTGTTCAGAAGCGAACTGGAAAATTCCAATGGCATATGATGCAAACTACCATTCCCTCTATTGTACAAACAATCTATCTAGGGTATTATCTATCAGAGAAGAATTCCATCAAACTGTGGACTGACCTGCTTAACAATAAAATCAGACCACTTATATCACAGTTAAAAATTATATATGCGAAATATTGCAAGTTCTCGCTAACTCCTCTCATTGAGTTCTTCACGTTGAAAACGAAGCTCGCTGTTGCAGCCTAGGGTGTCGTGGAGAGTGTAACAACCGAAGTCCCAGGGATTTCCTTTTGAGCGTCGGACGTGTCGGCACAATTCTCTCCGCAGGTATTTTGGAACCGGACATTGTAGCGCCGTGATTCCTAACAACCATCAGGTTGATTCATGCTCTGACATGAAGCACTGAACATTATCTATATAGGGAGCCATACTGGTGGAGTTATTAAACAGCTCAGTGTGTTAATGCTAACCTGACCCTATCCCACCAGGAGCGTCTGACTTGACACTTAAATACTGCCCCCACAATCTGCCTATCACTATTTTTTTAAAATTTGTTTTATTCAGTCGGACTCGAAGTTTTACCTCCTTGATACCGTTTATCATCATTTCTACTATACTACTTCCACAACTCCATTCACCTCTAGTCGCAATTCACCGTGCAAATTCCCAAAATTAAGCCTAGGTCATAACTCACTCATTGCTTTCTTTATTTAAAGCCACGGCGCCTCACATTCTATTCCTTTCATGCGTGATCACTACTATGGTTCCAGTTATTCTAATTTGTTATCCATTGTGCTGAAGTGCTGGCAAGTGACCCTTGATAATTATAGCCAAAAATAACATGCTCACCCTGTGTATTTGTTGTAATTATATGCTGGGTATGTATCTGTGAGGTCACTGGGGTGTGATTTCACTGTTTGTAGAGCGTGCAGGGACGGGGGTTCTAAAAGGGACAGTTGGAGGTTATAGCTGGCCTGGTGGGATCTGCCGGTATTTCTTGACTACGTGTTCTTATTTGCACAACAATAAACACTGGAGTTATATACTTACCTTTCTGGCGGGGATTCTTCCTGAACCCCATTACTTCATTTGGCGACAAGGATGCTTCTGTCGCAGAGGGGGCAGCAGTAAAGTCAAGTTATCGCCCTGCGGTTGCTTCATGTCCCATCAGTTCGGTGCCAGCGAGTCTGAACCTTGTGCGATGGTTCAGGTATAACGCCAGTCAGCAGGCTGGGTGGCTCTGACGTGTGGCGATTCCTGGTTGGTGCTGCAACCGGACCTGGAGGACGAGGATTCTTGTGGGCAGAGCGGGAGTTGAATTTGCACCTGGACGGTCTCTGCGGAGGAGGAGGCTGAGAGTGGACTGGGTAGCTGCAGTGGCGTATGGTATCACAGCTGGTATAGTGGATATAGAGGATCGATGGTAACAGTCGGGGTGTCAAGTACTTGCCCCAGAGGTGGTCTCCGGGGGAGGAGGCCGGCTGTGTGTGTGGAGGCAGCTGCTTCGACGTGGTGCACTGCAAGGGGTCGTGGAGGCAGTGCGCGTGTGTGCCAGGTGCAGCACACATACATCAAGGGTGCTGCTGATGGTAGCACGGAGAGGACAGGCGGTATGGAGTGGAGCCGGGATTCTATGAAGTCCAGAGGTACATCAGCGTCCGCTGCTCAGAGGAGTGTTCAAGGGCTGTTAGGACAATGCGTGTGTCCGGAGCTTGGCTGTGGTAATGAGGTGGCGCCGGGAGCCCAGGAGGGTTTGATTACGTGTTCCGGGTTTGCGCTTCCACAGGACTGGTTGGGACGCGCCAGTGCGACTGGTGATTCGCTTCAGGTCCCGCTTCATGTCCCACCCACCGAAGCGGCGTCCGAGGTTCAGCAAGCGTTGGCTGCGGCAAAGACTGGCGGCATTGGGAGGAGCAGAGAGTACATCTGCCGTGGAGGAAGGGCAGGCACAGGACGTTGAAGAGGGGTCTGCAAGATCTTCGCGGCTGAATTGTTTTGCCACCATCAGCCCGGTGCAAGTGGGCACGTTTGTCTGTTTGTGCTTTCTGCGATGAGGGGGACGGCAGTCCCAGGAACTGTTGTGATGGGTGTTTGGCAATCTTGCAGAGGTTTAAGGAGTTTGACCCGAATATTGTGGTTTTCGTGGTGAGCATGGAGGAGCTTACCTTGGCAGAATTTTAGGAACTTCAATAGTATTGTGTGAGGCCGGTGTGCGTGTATGCTTGGAGTTTGTGGTGGCCTAGGGTTGTTTTTGTTGATCCTGTGTGGTGTCTGCTTGGGTGAGTGTCTATGTTGTGGCCCACTGTCTCTTTGTTATGGCGTTTTTGTCCATTGACAATGTGGTAACCATTTTTTTCCTGCATGTGACGGTGGACATGTGGGTGGGGGAGTGCAAGCAGTTGGTGTTCTGCAACTTGTAAACCATTTTTGTTACAGGTTATGCTAGACTTGCGGGTGGGAGTGCGGTTGAACCATTCTTTTTTTTTTTTTTTTCTCGCATTTCCATGGGACTTGCGGGCTGGGGGGCGGTGCGGTGACAGGTTCCTTTTTGTTCTGCATGCATGTATTTGTCAGGGGCTGACAGTGGACAGTGATGGCATTATCTCTTTCTTGCCTGTATGGTTTCGGGGAGTGGGCTTTTGTACATGTGGTGCCGGGTTGTGACCGTGTGTGTTGCAGCGGTGTGTTGTCCGGCTTTGGGGGGTTACTGTGCATGGTTCAGGTGTGGTTGTGGTTCTCTGGGTTTTCAGGTTAGTTGCAGGTTCTGGTTTCCTTTGGGGTGTGTGCATGCTGTGTTTGTGTCATGGCCATAGCCCCTGGCCTTGGAACTCGGGGTCTCTGGGCCTCGTCACAGTGTTCCTGCAGAGGGCCCAGTTTTGCCCCTCTAGACTCTCCTGGAGTCAGTCCTGGCACCTGTGGCACCAGACTCATATGGCAGATGGAGTTTCCAATGGGAATAGAGCAACATGGCTGGCTCCACAGGGTTCAATTCAGAACTGAACCATGCAGTCTAGCATCTAGAGTGTGGTCAGACCTGAAGGCACCCAGGGTACCTGTAGGCTATTTAAGCCACGCCCGAGCTGCAGCACACGCTTCGCGTTGCTCTGCACTCACAGCGAGCCTTTCACTGTGACCTGTCTGCAGCATTACAGGCCTGCACCTGCAAAGGACAAGAACACCATTAACCAGCCTTACCTGTTTGGGAATCCAGCTCCTCGATCGCTCCAGTGTCTTCTCAGGAGATCGTCTTTGCCTGAAAGCAACATCCTGGGGAGAAGAAAGAAAAGGACAATATTAGTAAGCGCTCGCCTTCCTCTTTCAACCATCATTCGAAAGTGCGCCTACCTAGCGAAACTCTGTTGGTATTCGACGGCGGTCCGGACATCTTCCACTCTACGTTCCGCATTCTTCCGACAGTACTTCATCGAAGAACATCACGGCGGCCTGCAAGAGATGAACAATACAGGTTAGCCCAATAACAAAAGCGCACATAGCGCCGCGCTCCACGCATTCACTTACCATCTCGAGCACAGCCCTCACCACCAGCTCGACGACATCATCATCATCATCATCCCTTCTGCACCTACGAGAGAAGGAGATTAACCAGGGCAATTACAATTACGGACACTCTATTTAAGAACTGTAGATTTACCTCAAGAGGATTGTCGCAGCAGGTCTGGCCTCTCGGGCCCACGCCAGTGAAGCAACTTGGCAGCAAGGTGCCCAGTCACGACGCACCCCTGCACAGAAAAGCAGGACGGAGAGCGCATCTTATCGAAACACAAGGTGAGGAAGACTCTTAAGGGGGTCGCTGGGGTTACACGGGAGGTGGGCCCCGAGAGAAAGAGATTGTGGGCTAAAACAGAACTCCTGTCTTCCAGGATAGATCCTCGGCAGAACGAGAATCCGGGGGAGGCGAATCCAGGTCGGAAGCAGTCCAACAAAGTCGGGTGCCGTACCTGTGGATACAAGGTGAGCGTTACAGAACGCGAAGCCCAAACATTATAATCCACCCGGGTGCGCAGCATGGAAACCTCGTAAATCGACCAGTTAGCTCAGTTGTTGGGCCAGCTACGTGCGGAGGTACATTCAGCCCAACCAGAAATCAATGCTTTGCGGAGAGTACAAATTTTGTCCGAAGAACGTACTGATGATCTAGGTAGACAACTCCTTCAATCACAGGCCGGACAAGCCCCTTTGCCTGGAATTAACCCATCGATGCCAACCCCTGTGAGCAACCCGGTGCAGATCACCCTTCCTGGAGCAGTTCCATTAGCTCCACCGGAGCGTTTCTCGGGCGACCCTAGAAGGTATGCGACCTTTATAAACCAGTGTCGCCTCCACTTCTTTTGCCAACCTGGGGCGTTTCCCAATGACCAGTCGCGAGTGGCCTTTGTGTGGTCTTATCTGAGTGGCAGTGTTGCAGACTGGTCCATGCTGTTCATTAGCCGGGATGATCCACTGTTGCATGATTTTGGGGGCTTTCAACAGGAGCTGGAAAAGCTCTTCGCCCGTCGTTCCCATGGACAGACCTTAGACAACGAACTCTTGTCCCTCCGTCAAGGAAACCAAGATCTGTTTACATACAAAGCTACCTTCAATAGGCTTGTGGTCGAAGTAGAATGGCCGGAGGACAAAAGGACCACCTTATTCCACCGGGGTTTGCAAGGGGAGTTAAAGGATGTACTTGCCCAAGTAGTGGATCCACCCAAGGACTGTGCCAAGTTTATTAACCTAGTGGTTCAGCTTGATCATAGATTGCAAGATCGAAGAACGGATCGAAGTAAACCAGATGCACACATCATGTTCGTGCTTTCCAAGGACCATGTTCAGCAGAGAACAGAAAGTTCTGTGGAACCAATTCAACTAGGAGGGGTCAGACCCCCTTTAACCAAAGCAGAAAGAGACTAGAGGAGGGAACAGCAGTTATGCTTGTACTGTGGAAAAGCAGGTCATTTTCTTAAAGAATGCCCGGTAAAACCACCGAGAAGAACTGTAGGAGCCACAGATAAAGAGAAACCAAGTGAGGAGTCGGAAAACTACCAAGCCCGGCAATTGTAGGGGTCCATTTGTCGAGCGAAGAAACCCAATTACAGACCTCCCATTTTGCCTTGCCTGTGATCCTGATCAACCACCAACAGCCATCAAAGATGCATTTGTTAGAAGCTTACATTGATAGCGGAGCCGTGGGGAATTACATGGACCAGGACCTTGCAGCAAAGATGGAGCTCCCACTCGGCCCTAAGTCCACTACTGAGACTGTAACCACTGTAGATGGCACTGAGATCGCCTCCGGCCCTGTGTCAGAATGTACAACTGTTCTCACTCTCCTATGTCAGGATGGCCATCAGGAATCGATCGCTTTTGACCTCATCAAGACACCTCAGTTCCGATTAATCCTAGGGATGCCGTGGCTGGTCGCACATAATCCACAGATCAACTGGCGTGCTCGAGAATCGTTTTTTTTCCCAGGATTGCACACACACCTGCGATCATAAAGGGAGGAAGACAACGAACACTGGCTCATTTGTTCAGGTAGGGGCAAGAAGTGTTTTAGGTGTGGTTGGTACCCTGCCAATCCAATATCAGGATTTTCAAGATGTGTTTCAAAAGGAACAAGCTAATACCTTGCCATCCCACAGACCCTATGATTGCCAGATTGATCTGATGCCTGGTGCACATATTCCTTGTG
Organism: Ambystoma mexicanum; assembly: GCF_040938575.1. Lineage (NCBI taxonomy): Eukaryota > Metazoa > Chordata > Amphibia > Caudata > Ambystomatidae > Ambystoma > Ambystoma mexicanum. The sequence goes on along the minus strand of NC_090927.1, from coordinate 1,175,686,606 downwards.
GCCGAATCTATGCACCCACTGAGCCCAAGGACCAACATTTGAAGTTATACCTGGAACAATATATGGCCAACGGTTTCATCCGCACCTCAAAGTCACCAGCAGCGTCTCCCTTATTTTTTATGCCGAAGAAGGGAGAATTGAGGACCTGCATCGACTACCGCGCGTTGAACCAAGTCACCGTCAAGAATCGTTACCCTTTGCCCCTTATCCCGGAATTGTTAGACCAAGACAAAGACGCCCAAATCTACAAGAAATTGGACCTTTAGAGGGGCCTACCATCTTGTTCGTATTAAAAAAGGGGACGAATGGAAAACAGCGTTTTGTACCAAATATGGCTTATATGAATACCAGGTAATGCCATTTGGCCTTTGCAATGCCCCTGCCGCATTTCAATACTTCATGAACGATGTCTTGAGAGAGCTGTTTGACGTTTGTGCTTTAGTCTATATAGACGATTTCCTAGTATATTCAGCCTCAAAACAGGACCATGTTAAGCATGTGCGTTCCGTCCCTACCAAGCTTCGTCAACATCATCTCTACGCCAAACTTGAAAAAAGCTCATTCCACGTTACTGAGGTAGAGTTCCTGGGGTTCATCCTCACTCCAAAAGGAATCCGAATGGATATGCACAAGGTCGACGCCGTCCTCAATTGGCCAGCCCCAAGTTTATTCAAAGGAATCCAGAGCATGTTAGGTTTTGTAAACTTTTACCGCTAATTCATCCCAGGATTCTCTCAAATAGTACACCCCATCACATCTTTATTAAGGAAGTGCAACAAGACAATCCAGTGGACAGAAGAGGCTGAAAAGGCTTTTCAAGAACTCAAGGTGAAATTAACTACCGCTCCAATCTTACGACATCCTCGCCCAGATCTTCCGTATGTGGTAGAAACGGACCCTTCCTGCATGGCTATGGGTGCTGTGCTATCGCAAAGAGACCCACACACCGTCCAATTAAATCCAGTAGCCTTCTGGTCGTGCAGCTTCTTGCCACCTGAGCTCAATTAAGCCATCACTGACCAAGAGCTCCAGGCCATAAAAGCAGCCTTCAAGGCCTGGGGACATTATCTGCTTGGGGCCAGACACACTATCACCGTGATGACGACCATCGAAATTTACAATACTTGAAGAGTGCGAAGGCTCAACCCTCTCGGCAGCTACGCTGAGCCCTTTTCTTCACGGAGTACGGCTATGTAATCACGTTCCGGCATGGAGTTAGAAATGGCAAAGCTGATGCCTTTTTGCGCATGGGCACTGATGAACTGGTGTACACACCCCTTGATCCCGTGGCCATCATCCCGAGCGATAAACTCTTTGGCATTACAACCACCATGACTCAATACGAATTGCTGCAAGAAATCCGACAAGTGATGACTCAGGAACAACTACATGAATGGAATTCACGAGGAGAACACTATACGGTGAAAGGACCAACTACCATACTACAGGAATTGTTTATTCGTGCCAGAGAAAGAGCTTCAAGAACGGGTCATCTCAGAGTATCCTGACTCCCTCATGGAAGGTCACCCAGGAAAAGCTAAAACCCTGGCCAAGGTGAAGCGGAACTACTGGTGGCCACCGTGGCGCAAGGACGTTATTCAGTTCATCAACTCGTGTGGTATTTGTGCTCAAAATAAATCATCAAAACAAAGAACAGCTGGGCTCCTTCGACCTTTGGACATTCCGCCGGCTCCGTGGCATACTTTGTCTCTTGACTTCATCACCGACCTACCCTCTTGTCAAGGATATAACGCTATCCTAGTGATCGTAGACCTGTTCTCCAAAATGGCCCACTTCTTACCGTTAAAAGGACTACCAAACGTATCCAGACTGGCTAAGACATTCCTTGAACATGTGGTACGGCTCCATGGGTTCCCGTCAGTATTGATCTCGGATTGGGGTACCCAATTTGTATCCAACTTCTGGAGGAAATGTTGTTCAATGGCCCAAATAGATATTCGACTATCCACTAGCCATCACCCCCAAACGGATGGCCGAACGGAGAGGATGAACCAGACGCTCGAACAATACTTGCGCTGCATGCTCCATCAAGTGGAAGGGGATTGGAAGGACTTATCGTGGATTGCCGAGTATGCCTATAACAATTCACTACACAGCAGTACCGGGCAGACTAAATTTTTTACAGTGTATGGCAGACACCCATGCACGTCCGAACTGGACATTCCCACGACTCTGGAAATGCTAGCCATCAAGACCCAACATGCTACCATTTCGCAGGCCTTCACAAGGGCCATTGAGCACTTGCGTCAAGCCAAAGTTCGCCAGAAGAAATACGCAGACCGGCATCGAGAAAAGGCCCCCCCGGCTACCAAGTAGGGGACAGAGTGTGGCTAGCATCCAAGCATGTGCCTCTAAAAGGAACCCAGACATTCCGCCCACGATACCTAGGGCCGTTAACCATTGAGTCCATCATAAACTCAGCTGCGGTTAAACTGACTTTACCAACCAACATGCGGATCCACCCGGTGTTTCATGTGTCCCTCATAAAACCAGTTCAGCCGGGAACTCAAGTAACCACTCCACCAGGACTGTGATGATCCACGGAGAACCTGAATTCGAGGTCAAGGACATCCTAGACTCAAAGTTCGTTAGAACAAAACTATACTACCTGGTAGCCTGGAAGGGGTATGGTTCACAGGACAGAACATGGGAACCCAGCGATTACATCCATGCACCGCGTTTAATATGTTTTCATCGTGCGTACCCCACCAAGCCGGCACCAGATGGAGAAACCACCTTGAGAGGGGCCTTAGGGGTGGGGGGGGGGAGTGCTGTCATGGCCATAGCCCCTGGCCTTGGGACTCGGGGTCTCTGGGCCTCATCACTGGGCCACAGTGTTCCTGCAGGGCCCCAAGAGCCCAGTCTTGCCCCTCTAGACTCTCCTGGAGTCAGTCCTGGCGCCTTTGGTGCCAGGCTCATATGGCAGATGGAGTTTCCAATGGGAATATAGCAACATGGCTGCCCCCACAGGGTTCAGTTCAGAACTGAACCATGTGGTCTAGCATCTAGGGTGTGGTCAGCCCTTAAGGCACCTGGGATACCTGTAGGCTATTTAAGCCACGCCCGAGCTGCAGCACACACTTCGCGTTGCCCAGCACTCGCAGCATGACGTTCACTGTGACCTGTCCGCAGCATTCCAGGCCTGCTCCTGCAAAGGATAAGAACACCACCATTAGCCAGCATTACCTGTTTGGGAATCCAGCTCCTCGATCGCTCTAGTGTCTTCTCAGGAGCTCATCTTCGCCTGAAAGCAACATCCTGAAAGAAAAGGACAACATTAGTAACCGTTCGCCTTCCTCTTTAAAGCATCATTCGGAAGCGCGCTTACCTAGCGAAACGCTCTGTTGTTATTCGACGGCGTTCCGGATATCTTCCACTCTACGTTCCGCATCCTTCCGACCGTACTTCATCCAAGAACATCATGGAGGCCTGCAAGAGATGAACAATACAGGTTCGCGCATTCACTTACCATCTCGAGCACAGCCCTCACCACCAGCTTGACGTCATCATCATCATCCCTTCTGCACCTACGAGAGAAGGAGGAGATTAACCAGGGCAATTACAATTACGGACACACTATTTAAGAACTATAGACTTACCACAAGAGCAGAGACGCATCAGGTCTGGACTCTCGGGCCCACGCCAGTGAAGTAACTTGGCAGCAAGGTGCCCAGTCACGACACACCCCTGCACAGAACAGCAGGACGGAGAGCGCATCCTATCGTAACACAAGGTGAGGAAGACTCTACGGGGGTTGCTGGGGTCACACGGGAGGTGGGCCCTGAGAGAAAGAGATTGTGGGCTAAAACAGAACTCCTGTCTTCCAGAATAGATCCTCGCAGAACGAGAACCTGGGGAGGCGAATCCAGGTCGGAAGCAGTCCAACCAACTCGGGTGGCGTCCCTGTGGATACAAGGTGAGCGTTACAGTTTGCATGCTTTTGGTTTCTCGCAGTGGTTAGCGGTTAGGGCTTTGCAATATGGGTTTGTGAGTGAAGGCTGTGTTGGATAACTTTGTCTAAGGTGATTTTCTCTTATGTTTGGTTCTCGGGTTCCCGGGTTAGGTTATAGGTGTTTGGGTTTCCGGGTTAGGTTAGAGGTGTTTGGGTATTGTCTCGGGCGTGTGTATGCGGTTTCTGCATGCTGTTGGTTCTTGCTGTATTGGTGTCCCATGCGGGGTGGTGGTGAATTGGGGTGATTGGCATTAGCGTGCTGTCCCGCGGTGTGTGGGTCAGGTTTCGTGGGATGTGTTTATTCATGTAGGGTTTAAGGAAGAGTGGTGACCGTGGTTTCCTTCAGGGGTGTGTGCTCTGGTTGAGCATAGATGCGTTTGGTTATCTTTCACCTGTTCCAGTGGTGAAACGTTCAGTTACACTGTGAGTTGGAAGCGGCCTCTGAGAGAGACAGAGAGAGGTGTGGCTTGATTCATGTTCTACGATCTGAGGTTCTTTCCTCTAACCTCATCTTCGCCTCCTGTGAGAGAGAGCGCATTGTGCTGCTGCGTTGATGTGCCGAAAGCTGAAGCTCCTTTTGCCCCCTCTGCCTGTACCCGGGGGTCCAGGGAGCCTGGCCAGAGCTCGGAGGGGAGTCTACAGGGGGAAGCGCCAGGTACGAGCAAGGCATAAGCCACGGATTGCCCCGGATCGCCGGACCTCAGACAGATCAGAGATGGAGATAGACAAGGGTAGGGTAAGGATAAGGGTGAGGCTAATGTCCATTACTCTACCAGGTACATCAGGCACACTACATATAGCAGAGAGCAGCTAAAAAAAGCCCTACAGTGCTGTAGGAGTTCCTGGCTGTGCTTGGCCGTGCCGTGTCCGGGCTAACGCCGAGCCTTTGGAGCCCATGTGGGGAGAGACATGACCTTCCTACCCAACCCTCCTGTCCAATTCTACCCTGCCTTAAAGCCACGTATGTTAGAGCACACAGCACAGAATATTTAAGTAACACGCCCGGAGACAGGAGACTGTGGAAAAAAGATCCTTTGATCCTGACCGAGCAGGAAGCTTCCAACTACTAATTTTACCTAAAATCGGTTAGCTGGTAGTCGGTAGAGTTTGCAAAGTAGACAGTTGACCAACAAGGGAGCGACCTGAGCTGAGCTTACTGAAAGGAGTGAGCTAAGCACGGCTCTGGTACCTAGACCGTGGAGAGGAAAGTCCTTCCCCTGCCTCCCTTCTTTCTTTCCACTTTTCTGCTTGTTTTAACAGAACTTCAAAGTCAGAATGAAGTTACACAATAGAAATACTGCAAGATGATGAGCAAGAAGATCAAGAGCTACCGCCCTCCACGTGAAGGACAAGAAGCGAAATGGGCATGAACTTGTCATCAAAAACCCCTGCAGGACGCAAAACCAGTAAACTGAAGCCCAGGGATCCAGTAGGTAGGAGAGACAAGCCTGACCAGATTGAGATCACTAATGTGAGCGTGGGACTACAAACGTAGCCATTAACTATGCAAATAGAAGAAATATGTCAACAGGGCCCCGAAATGGACAATATGGCAAATGTACTAAACAAAAGAGAAAAGAAGGGAGAGAATGGTGCAAGGCAGCAAGGCCCGTCATACAAAGGCCCACCATGGGCGCCCATCTATATGAAGATGAACGGTCTAAGTGTCCCTAAGGAAACAACTAATGAATTAACAGGTAAATCATCTAAGAAAATTGCACCTATCTTCCTGAAACACCTAAATCTTGGAGAGACGAAAGGTATAAAGGTAGCAGAAACAAAAAATGGACTAGGAAAGATGACGGTAATCCAGGAAGCATTAAAGGGCACTAGCAAAATGGGCACGCTAATGACACAGAGCCCTAGAAACAAGAAGTCTGAGGCCAGCCAAAGGAACACCCTGGAAACAGAAGACAACGAAATGGCTGGCTTGGAATATGCTGTCCCAAGACTGTGGCTCAAAGCTGTGGGTGAAACCACGCAGTTTACCTCACTGTGTAGAGGGGTGATATTGAGCCACTTAAAAAAATATCTAACCTATATCTGTTCGACACAGGGGACATGGATTATGTGAAATTCCCAGTCAAAAGCAACCTGAAATTGGTGGAAATTGGATTCACGTCTAGAAAAGCACAAAAAGCTGTGGTAACTAATAAAAAAGAATTGGAGAAGCATAACCTTTTGGTTTTCTTGACCGCTCCAAATGAAGCAAACATCGACGGAATGAAAAGCAACATCTTAGAACTTGTGGCAGCATTGTATCAAGAGGGGGCCGAAGGTGGCCCTAATTCACAAAATCTAAATATGACTCAGCGAGAGCAACACGCCAATGTGGTTGCAGCCCTCCTGGTTATCTTAGCCGAAGGGCTACAGAAGCTAGGTTTGGGCTCACAAAGTCTTTAGGTAGAATAGCCTTCATATGGTAAGTTGGAACACAATGAGGAGCACCCTATTCACCAGTATGGATGATATTCTCCTCCAGGAAACATGGTTAATCCATCCTGTGCAGATAGAAGGATTTATAGTATTCTCAGCCCCAGCTAAACAAAAAGCAAGGGGCTGTCCATCGGGGGGACTCCTTTTAGAAATTAGAAACTCGCTGGCTAAGGCTTCAACATTAATTTCTAGCAACAGCAAAGGCATCCTTGCATGTAAATTTGATCTACTATTGTCCACAGAAGATACCCAAATAATTATTGTGAACGTCTATTGGAACCCCGCCTAGATCAACCTCAAGGCTTTCCTCTCCACTTTATCAACATTATTGGAGAAGATAAAATTGGACTTTGGGTGAGTTTATGTAATCTTGGCAGGGGGACCTAAATGCCCAGTGCATTCAAGCCCTGAGACACAATGACAATACAAGATGCATTGGAATCTCCAGGAACGGGAAACAATGGGTGGACTTCCTTAACTCGTGGGGACTAAAAATGCTGAATGGAGCAAATGCTGAATGGAGCAGTGTCAGGGGATAACCCTCCTGGCGTGACATGGATGCGAGATAAATCGGCATCCACTCTAGATTATGTTTTTGTTACAGAAAGTCTATTGGCAAAGAATGTTGAGCTTGAAAACAGTTGGGAGGGGAGGAGCGACCATGCCCAATTAAAAAGAACAACAAACGTCAATGTTGCCCAAATAGACAAATATACACATGAATGGGCAGGGAAAAAGGACAGAGTGCGCTTAGTAAAATACAAAAGAGGGGGGAGAAAACGAAATGACATCCTCTCCGCTTTGCCAACCAGAGTGTGGCAAGAAAATTGGCACCCTATAAAATTTGTGATTTACATATGGTCGGTCTGTCCACCCAAACTAGGAGAAAAGACAGGAAGCCACCAGCACCGTCACTCATTTGATGAAGATACATGGTTACAAAAAAAAACTGCACAGGAGTAAACTTAGACACCTTAAACTTGATCCAAATGTGCTACAGGAAGAAGTAAAACAATTTACCAGAATATATAAGCAGTGGTCCCTTTCAAGGAAATCTCAGCGCTATCAGCAAGACGATGAGATGATGCTGGCAGCACTCTGTTATAGAAATTTCTGGTCGATAATAAATCTTCTGGAAAATAAGAACATTAGTCCCCAATGCAATTTGGTCTCAGGGAAAAGTTGGTCAGAATTTCTCACTAAAAATGTTGTAAGCCAGTGTAAAGACAAGGAAAGTAGGCAAGAAAAGAGCAGATGGGTCCTTACCTTTCATGAATTAACAATAGTGGAATTAATAACAAAATCCTCGACATCAAAGGCAGCAGGACCCAACGGTCTAACCTACCAAGTATTAAAAAGTAATAATACAATATGGTCAGAATTATTATGCAGGCTGTTTACAGAGATACTGGCGAGACACACCTTTCCTCCTTCTTGGAAATCGGCCATAGTAATTCTATTCTACAAGGGGGCGATCGGTCGCCACCAGAGAACTATCGACCAATCGCCCTCCTAGACATAGAGAGCGCAATCTTCTTGAGAATTCTAGTGAAGGAATTGGAAGAATGGGCCATGATGGAAAAAATCCTATGAAGGTTTCAAACAGGCTTCAGAAGAGGGCTCTCTACATCACTAAATGAGCTGGCACTTAATTTGACGACTGAGTACACAAGAGAGTTAGAAGAAGACCAAATGTATGGTGCCTGGGTAGACTTGTCTGGAGCATTCGACCTAGTGATTAGAGAATGGTTATGGGCCAAGTTAAGGAGCTGGGGTGCCCCAAAGGGATTACTATCCATGCTAATCGAACTACATAGAGATACATCATTAAGAGTTTGTTTAGATGAGGTTGGACACCTCAGAGATCCAATTAAGGTTGAGAATGGAGTAAGGCAAGGAGGCTTGGGCGCACCATTCTTCTTTAATCTGTATTTAGCAGATATCGGCCCCTATCTGTCATCATGGGCGTTAGCGAGTCCAACGATCAATACAACCAAGGTGCATTGGCTCGCTTACGCCGATGATATTGTCCTGTTAGATAGGACAGCAGTGGGCCTGCAGCGCCTCCTGAATTGTCTGAGTGAATATACCAAAATCAATGGCCTAATTATCAACCCAAAGAAATCTAGAGTAATAATATTTAAACATCCTTGTAAACGAGTTAAATTCGCAAGTTGGGTTCGAGAAAATCAGGTTATCCCGAGAGTGGATGAAGTATTGTACTTGGGCTATATAGTACATGCTTCACCATCAAGAGGCAAAATGGAACACGAAATACAAGAGAAAGTGAACAAGTTTGTGCCACAGTTGAAGAAGATTCATTATACACTCTGTAAATTCTCGATTAAACCTTTAGTTACATTCTATGTAGCAAAAATAGTACCAGTGATCCTTTACGGCTTGGAAGCCAAGCTGTGCCTGTGGGCCATGGATTAGCAAAAAGTGGAAGGGTTGATCTGGAAAAGGGTACTTGGGCTCCCCCTGAGTCTCCCAATGTCAGGCTTAAGGTTCTAATTGCGCCTCAAATCTTTGGGATCAATGGCAGACTGGAGGCTGACCTCATTGTATAGACTCATAACTTTGCCACAAAAAGAATCTCTATATGAAGAGATTAATCTCCATCTAACCGCCCAAAAATCTAAGATGTTGACCCATTTAGAACAAAAGGTTCAGGAAGTCTTGAAGAAGGCGGGCACGACCGTAGAGGTGCATATATCCAACCCACTGAAAGCTAAAAAAAGCGATGGAACCAATGGATTGGTTCTTGACAGTGGAGAAGCTGTGCCAGATCAAACCCTGGAATAGCTTTATGGTGGTAGATAAGAAACTAGGCCACTTCCCAGATTACCTAATAAAATTCCCAGATAGGGAATTCAGAAATATATTCGTAAGAGCGTGTCTCAATGTTGTACACACTGGGGAAATCCTGAACATAAGAAAGCAAGGTAAAACTGCAATTAAACCTATGTAGTATCTGTGAGAATCCAGCCATGCAGAACTTGAAGCATATATTGATGGACTTTGAGGGCACATGGGAAACAAGCTTTCACCATTTCTCCAAATTTGTGGAAAGGGAAGAATGGCTGTTTTCGGAAAACTTATGGAACTTGCGGTAATACAGCCATAACAATAGCAGAAGTACATGTTCTAATTAGGAGTGGAATCATAAAGTATCAATCCTCACGCCCTTCAGATAATGATTAAGTGATGCATTTGGAAAAATGTTCTGGGGTCGCAGGAGGGCAACCCAGTACAGTCCAGTCATAAAACCCCATACCTTTTAGCATTCTTTCTATTTCAGTATAACTTTTTTGCTTTGGTAAATTTTTCTTCTGTTTTGTATATATGTTTTAAATATAATGTACAATTTTAGGTGTAAAGAAAAATATGTACTTTCATTTTAATTTTGTAATGTCTTTTTTGTAAAGGTTGTTGTTCAACCATAAAAAAAAACAAAAAAAGTTATCTTTCAACTTTTGCTTCTCATCTCGTTCAGGGTCATTTTGGAGTTGGATGGAGAGTTTTGTGTGTCCAGTGTTGGTGACCAAGTGGGTGTCCAAGGGGTTGGTTTTGTTCAAGGAGATCGACTTGAGTTTTAGTTGGTACACATACGTGCTGGCCACACGTGTTTGTATAGTTGCGTGGGTGGAGTTTCTTTGAAGATGGTATGGAGGGAGGAGTGTTGTAATTAGATGCTGGGTATGTATCTGTGAAGTCACTGGGATCTGAAGTTGTATTGTGTGGGAAAGGGTTTCCTTTGAAGATGGTATGGAGGGAGGAGTGTTGTAATTAGATGCTGGGTATGTATCTGTGAGGTCACTGGGGTGTGATGTCACTGTTTGTATAACGTACGGGGACGGGGGTTCTAAAAGGGACAGTTGGAGGTTATAGCTGGCCTGGTGGGATGTGCTGGTATTTCTTGACTGTGTTATCTTATTTGCACAACACTGGAGTAATATACTTACCTTTCTGGCGGTGATTCTTCCTGAACCCCATTACTTCAGTATTGTAATACACCCGTTGTATGAAAAAATACAGGATGGCATTTTGGACATGAAAATAGTTTTGAGAAGTCGCTACAAAAGGGCGCCAGGACTATAAAACCGTGCAGGACAGTGCATTTGCAGAGTCTGTACTATTTCAATTAAACACACACAACTGCACAAATATGACAGTGGAAGCATGAGTGTGACGATAAAAAGGATCACGACCTGGCCCTTTGGCAAAGGTAGAGCTGGATGTTGCATTTACTTGGCAAAAGTGTAAAAAAAACAAAAACACTTATTTTTGGATAAAACTGACCCATATTCATAGTTTTAAAAAGACCAATACGTTTAGCCTATGCAGGCACTCTGTCTAAAACTGCACAGGATCTACACAGAGGTCTGGTAGTGTCTGTGCAAAGTTTGTGAAAATCTGGCACAACGATGGAGACCGTAGACCTGACAAGGCTGCTAAAACATATGCTTGCCGAAAATGGACAACTCTGTATTAAAAGGTATTCCAGTATGGTGAAATAATGCCCATGTAGTAAAAAAAAAAGGCATTGCAGATATAGAAGTGTCACCCATGGCAGCAGTTGTCCCTTTGTGAGCGGTGTACTCTGGTGTACTCTTGGTATCTCCACTTGCCACATTGTTGTGGTCTTTAAAATGCAATAGTTACTTTTAGAAAACGAAGTGCTTGTCAGGCCAATCGTAAGTGACTCTGAATATTGTGTTTTAAGAAGCCGCTGCCTTTTTATTTTAGTCTCCCCCTCGCACCCTCACCTTCCACTATAAATTAAAAATGTAGGGCAATGAAACAATTCTTACGACTAAATGGTAAATGGACATTTCTAAAGGATTCTGTCATCCCATGGATTGCTCATCTTGGATATTCTTTCCCGCCTACAGCAGATTGCAGAAACTTTTCTCCTAGCAGGGGGCGCTATGTGGCTCGACGTCGAAGATCCTCTGTGCTGACATGATGTCGAACTAAATAGCACACACAGAGCCCAATGACCTCAGTTCCTTTTTTCTGCATGCCCCATACTTACCCAGTTTTGGAAGACTTGGATGTTGGAACTAGTGAATGGAGTCACAATGTGTGCGTCACTCTTTGGGCTTGGATTCAATGACATCTGCTAACCGTAGCTGGCCACATTTTTTAATACAATTGTTTGCTTTCTTTTCATCTTACCTACCTTTAGATATATGTACACAGTTCTCAGGCAGCATGACCAACTTGATTCAAGTCCCAAACGGAGTCCTGCAGGAAGGTAGAACGTGATGGCGGGAGAACTGCTTTGGCAATGGTGGCCGAAAGCGACCATGGTGATGGGCGTGTCGCTGAAAGGCTGGCACACTCAACTGAACGAGCTGACTGTGAATGGACTATGGTCCCTGGCGGAGACAGTTACCCATAAACCTGTTGGAGCTTAGGACAATTAGACGGGCGCCAATAGCCTGCTTGCCCTACACACAGGGATCATGATGGATGCATATCCCTGTGGGCCAGGAGTACAACTTTACGTTAAATCTTAAGTGTACTTATTCTTCAACTAGTAGTAGGGTGCAGGGGAGAAGGACAAACCGGACACTAGGTTGTTCTAATGATAAGACAAACAAAACGGGAGTCCACAAACTTATGGATCACTCCTGTCCCTCACACACCTAATTGTAATGTAATCCAATTGATATGTTAGACCATATAAATTGGTTTTCGATCATAAAACTTTCTGTAGTCACTTTCTTTTACACTGTATAAATCAACAGTAAGGATTGTTCTAAAAAGAATGTGGTAATCCGACTATCATGGTTTATATATAATTATATTTTCTTTCAAATTGAACCGAAATTCATGAATCACCAATTCATAATTAATCATACAGTAATCACATGCTCTGTGTGTTTCGGAAATTCCTTCCCTTCTTCAGGAGCTAATATTGATACTTTTCATGGGTCATGTTGCTTGCTGCTTTCCAAAACTTGCACAAAAAAGAGTATACTTATTTAGTGTGAAAATCCATACAAAACCTTACTCTATATGTACATCAAATAGTCAATATCTATCATGATTTTTCATTAATATTCACCTGGTTTCAGTCTGATGAGCCCACTACAAAATGTGTGCACTATGTTCAGAAAGTACTATTGCAACTGGTAAAAATGGCCGGAAAGTCCAGCAATTCCTATGGATTAGAGAACAAACTGTAAGCTACTTGATCTAGTGAGACTAGTGGCCCTTCTACGTTGCCAAGCCCATTCATATCCTCTTCTTTCCAGTAATGTGGGACTTCTCTGCTTAATGGGAAGTTAAATCAAGCTAAGGAATGCTAATATGCTAATACTACAACTGTACTGTATTGGAAAGTTGAAATTCAGTGTAACTGAGGATATGTTTACCTTATTCTCCCTTGGGGTATTATTTCAAATACCCTGGCCCCCGTAATGTCTCCCTCAAACCGCTGAGGTTGGGTAGATCTCAGGGTAGAGCTCAAGCAGCTCCTAATCGCATTTTGGTGTAAACAATTATAATACTCAATGTACTAGATTTCCTTCTATCGCAGGTAAGAGGCTTGGTACTTCACCCGAGCATAGATTCACTCAACCTGCATGACTTGCTTCTGAAAGGCTGAGGTACAGGGTTTGGGACCTTCCGGAAGATGTAATGGAGGTGTTGCTTTGAACTAGGAGGCCAGGGGGGCATACTTGCATGGCCACGGAATAGGACGTGGCTCTGAGGTACTCCTGCTGATCCTCATATCCTACGATAGAACACGCTTTGAGATGGATGATAACTGTAATATTGGAACTGCAGAAGCATGAAGGTACAGATCATAACAAGACCCGAACTCTGATGTGAATCACAGCCGGCGTCGGCGATTGTGTGCTGGAGAAGAATTGTTGCACTAAATCGGCGAAGGAAAGATGGCGGCGGGCGGGGAACAAAGGAATGACACGCCGGGCGGCTACACTGCATAAGAAGAGTCGCGCCGCGATCGGACAAGAGCAGACCTGACCGGGGAATAAACCGATCTGAAGCAGATGACAATGTGGCATTGGCTGCGTATATGCTGAGAAACACAGGAGCCCCTGCTGTGGTGGAGCGTAGGGCTGGCCGGGTGCTACGAAGTAGCGAAACATCAGCGGGAGGTCCGTGAGCCCAGGACTCGTGCACCGGAGTGAGGCACACAGTGTGTATGACAGAGAGTGGGGCGGAAAGGCCGTAGGAAGAGCTCCTCCTCCCACGAAGCCACCTGAATGAAGATAAGAGTTCGGGGCTAATAATACGGACACCGGCACTCTAACTTCTTGCGAAGCCAGACACCCGCGTAACAACGGACTGGATCAGAGGCATCTTATTGCACTAGCACAATAGTCTAACGACTGTATAGGGCTCTGTGGCGGAATCCCCTCCCCCCACCCCCAAACAATGACGGGAGCAAGATCAAGATACTGTGTGAAGCGATACAGTGACTAGCACGGGAAGTGTGTGGCCAAGCCTCCCGCAATAGTGAAACTGACAAGAGGATGGAACGCTAAGGATTCCCCTATACTGTGGAGGCAAAGTTGAAGAACAACACAGGCAAGCTTGCCACCTAGTGTAATAACCAAGAATGCTGCGAATATACTGAGTGCTCCCTGAGGGACACGGCCACCAGACTTCAATAAGCAGTGTGTGAGGGAAGTAACTAAGGACAATTTCAGGTTTGTGGCAAAGGGATTCAGGTGCAAGACAGGAGCCCGGCCCATGTGCAATAAGAGCTGCAGAGAATTACTAAAGGCATGGATGGAGATACAGACGGGCACTGCAAGAACTCGGCCACCGAGGTTCCACATAACCCAAGCCAGGTGGTGAACAGACCCATCAGACACTTTGGAACCACACGACTTGGAACCTGGTGCTGTTGGGTGTGCTGAGCAATCAAACAAGAGGTTGTGCCTCTTATAATGCATAGGTACTCCTTTAGGAATAGGGGACAGCGAGGACATCCAGACAGGTACCCTAAGCGGAGAAGCAAATTACTGCTCAGGCGGCCCCTCACTAATGCAGAAACCAACAGGAGCTGCTGATCCAATCGCTCCTTAGGTGCGGGCCTTCCCTGGCATACACTTAAGCTTGCGCACTACAGCAGAGTCCCCGCCTCTGAGACTGAGACCGGTGGCCACGAGTACATAATACCACTTGGGAAACTGGAACAGTGACGGTGGACTTGGTGGCAAGGAGCAGTTGGTGGACAAGGAACATACAGAGCCTGTAGAGCAGATACGGACTTGGTTTGATTTGAATATATATCTGGTACATCCCTTACGTAGAACTTGGGAATCACCCCCAACCCCACGCGAAAGGAGTGAACGGGCCACAATACAAAAACCAAATGAAGCCGGAGAATAGCCTGCCCGTGGGTGGGTCCTGCTTGAGGACAACGCTCGACAGAGAGCAGAGCCTTGATTGAAGTGGACAGTAAGACATGGTGTCTAAAGCAGGGAAACCCAAGGGGAAACAGCTACTGATGGGTATATTCACCAAATCACCCCAAGAGGGAGAAACAACGAAAGCCCCTGACCGTGGCAGACAAGAGGTGGGTGCCTCATCACCAAGGGGTGACCGTCAGATCCTGAAAATAATATCTGCATCGTCAGGCTGCCAGAAGGAATGGAGAGCTCAGACCTGATCAATTATGTCGAACTTGGTGCTGCTGCAGGAAATTGGAGCAGTTACACTCACACAAGGGTTCGCCGTGGAGAGGGCGCACAGAGCCCCGACGAGGAAGCCACCACCGGCTGCTCCCCCCAGGCCAATTATTGTTAAAATTCTGAACTACAAAGATAGGGAGAAGATCCTAGAACATTTCCATAAAGGGGGCACCATCCAAAGAGCATCGGCCACCATTACAGCATACCCAGACTATACCTTTCAGGTGCAGCGACAGCGACTGGGCTGTGTCGATCAAGAGACGGTTACGGGAGTCAGGCCTTAAATACATGTACTATACCCGGAAAGACAAAGTGCTACATGAAGACAAGGCGATTTTCCTTGAGTCTCCCGAGGAAGCGACAAGGTGGATTGATATGCAGAACTGCCCAGCGAAGACGGATGATCAGACGGAAGGTGATGGAGATAAGTGAACTGTTGGCTGCCACATTCCAGCAATGCAGTGAGAAGAATTTGCTTCAAACAGGGGAGGTGCTGATTGGATACATGACACTGGGGTGCCTTATGGACTTGCACTAAGCGAGGAGGGTATTAATTATACATACTAGTTGTGCACCTTTGGACTGGAATATGGAATGCACTGCAGGTTCTTTGGGTCACAATACTAAAAGATCGGAAGACTGTACATGTGTGCAGGAGATTAGAGGGAGCAGAGTTCTCACCCCCATAATTAGTTTAGTTGGGATACGAGCAGTACAGTATCCCCCTGCTGAGTCCTGAGTATTGGGGGAGACCACACAAGGGCTAGATGCGGGGTAGCCTGAGATCCAGGGATGGAGCTGGGCGCCAGTTGGGATTGAGGAGGGCGGGAGCTGGGAGGGAGGTTGGACAGTTGGGGAAGGGTAGGGTAGGTTAGGGGACGGGATGGGATGGGAGTTGGGGAGTTTGAAGGGAGCGAGCTTACACCTATACACCACTGCGCATGGTGCAGAAGACAAGGGAGGATAGGGGAGGGACTGGGTATGGATAAGATGGGTGATCTGAAGATCGCCACCTGGAATGTCAGGGTGCTCAATAGTTAATTGAAAAGGAATAAGGTCATGATGTATTTGAAACGTAAGAGAATTGATATCGCTTTATTACAAGAAGCTCATCTAACGAAAGAAAAGCAGGAAATAGTGGGGAGGAAATGGATGGGCACTACCATAGGAGCGACATACTCAGCTTACGCCAGAGAGGTTATCACGTGTATAGCACCACATGTCCCCTTTAAGTTGTTACAGTCCACTATAGAACCAGATGGGAGGATGGTACTGAACAGAGTTGAGTATCGTCAACACGTATACCCCGAACCAGGACACAGTAAGCTACTTCAAGACCTTATATAGCAAGATCAGCCCATACATAGGAGGGGCTGTTATATGGAGGGGAGACTTCAATTGCACCTTCTATCCCAAGATGGATAGATCGGAAAGTAAGATAGTGAAGCCCACCTCAGCAGCCAAGGCCCTGCAAACCCTATTAGCAGATTTTCATCTAGTAGATATATGGAGGATACACCACCCACAGGACAGGCAATATTCCCACTACGCGGCACCACAGGACCTATAGACACGGCTGGACTATGTTTGCCACATCGGAGTTGACAGGAGAACTAGTGCGCTCGGAATATAAAGCAAGAGTCCTATCTGACACTCGCCGCTGATCGTGGAGTGGCAGTATTCCCCACCCAGAGCGCGGATCCCGACATGGAGACTTAGAGCGGAGGCCTTGAAAGATGCAGTGTTTAGAGAGGACCTAACAAAAGAGATGGTAGAATACTCCGAACACAACACCGGGAGTGTGGAGTCGGCTGGCACATTATGGGATGCATTTAAGGTGGTAGTGAGGTGAGCAGCAATATCTAAAGCCAAATGGCTACAGGGCGAGATCACTAGAGAGTTACATGAAGCAGAGAAGAAACTAGAGGAAATTATGCACAAAGGAGGGCACTCCCCTGAGGAGACTGGGACTATTAGACTGTTGCAACAAGTTTGTGAGGGATACTGGGGGAGATAGTGTATCTTGAACTACAAAACATATGTAGAAAGACAGCATGCAGGGGGGGGATAAGCCAGGCAGGCTGCTGGCCTGGTTATACAAATGTGAAACACCCAGGCAAACAATTAGAGCAATGTGGGGCAAAAATGGCCAAACACTCGATACTCAAAGGGAAGTGAAAAGTGGCTTTGCAGAGTTTTACCAACAACTGTATGAAGATACTGGCGGGGAGACAGAGACGGATATAATAGACACAATGGAAGACATTTGCTTTCCCAAACTGGAGACATCAGAGAGGGAGAACCTAGAAGTCCTGATTACCTTAGAGGAACTGGAGGCGGTGATCCAGCTCTTACCTACCTGTAAGGCTCCGCGAGCAGACGGACTCCCTAGTGAGTTTTATAAAACATACAAGGCGGAACTGCTCCACCTGCTGCTGGCGATGCTAACCGAAGCATTGGAAAAAGGGGTATTGCCGGAATCTCTGAGGGAAGCGATTATCCCGCTCCTTAAGCCTAACAAGTCGAGCATGGATTGCGGGTCGTACATACCGCTATCCATGCTTAACCAAGACAGCAAGATAGTTAAGGGAGTGTTGGAGAACAGGTTAAGACCAGTCATTAATAGACTCATACATCCTGCTCAGACTGGGTATGTCCCGCACGGGAACATTTCCGGTAACCTTAGGAGGCTCCATCATATCATATCATATTGAACAAACGGAGAAGGACTCACAAGAGGTTGCACTAATATCATTAGATGTGGTGAAGGCCTTCGATTCTGTCAAGTGGCCTTGGTTGATGGCGGCCTTAAAAGGAAATGGGATTGGGCCAGTGTATTTGAGGTGGGTGCATCTGCTATATAGTGCGCAACTGGCTCCAGTTAAGACTGGTGCGATCATCTCTGATTGGTGGCAACTTGGTAGGGGCAGCAGACAGGTATGCCCGTGGTCCCCAATGCTGTTTAAACTAGCTATAGAGCCCCTGGCGATATACTTGAGCCAACATTATGGAGAAGTGGGAATTCCCACAAAGGGAGGACTACATCTGATATCAATGTATGCTGATGATATGCTTTTATATCTAAGATACCCTGAGGAGAATCTAGAATACATATTGGAAGTGATGGATAGATATGCAGCATTTTCCGGAATAACAGTGAATCCCAAGAAGTCATGTATATTTCCCCTGGTAGGTATAAGGGGATACCAGGGGAGGAGCTGCCGATACTCCAAATACAATGGGAGACTCTGGGGATTGATATATATCATACGACCGAGGTCGAATATAAACATAACACAGAGAAGTCAGTGACTAATATTGAACGTAGTATGAAGTTCTGGGCTAAGCTCCCCCGGAGCATGATGGCGAGAGTGGCATTGTTAAAGATGGTGGTGTTTCCTAGGTTGTTGCACTTTTTCGGAAACATGCCTTACATGATACCCAAGCGATTCTTGGTCAAGCTTCAAAGCCTGTGCAGGGGATTTATATCACAACACTAGAAATAGGATAGCACTATGGAAATTGCAAAACACATATGATTGGGGGAGGGGGAGCATTAAATTGCCAAACTTTGAGATTTATTTCCTAGCTTGTCAACTACAATATGTGGCCAGGTGGTTATCAGATGACTCAACACCAGAGTCTAGATTATTAAAGGCGGAATGTGCCCCGTTCTTTCTGAAAGAATGGATTTGGTTGCCAAAATCATGACTAAGGGGGTGCACGAGAATGTTAGAATTCGGTGGGAGAGTATGGCAGAGAGCTTGCCAGGCTATGGGGAACCCTGCCCCGTGTTCTCCACAGATACTGTTAGTAGCATTGACTGGGGTAGATTAGCAACTCCGGAAGATAATCCGGAGACATTGGGAACTGAATGGCGTTGCAATGCTAGGGGATTTATGGCAGGATGGGAAGGCAGTGGAATTTGACACGTTAGTAGAGAACACCGGTTTGCACCGGGGACAATATATCACCTATACCAGGTTGGTGTGGATGGTAAGAGACACATGGCCAGATATTGTGCTAGAAGATCAGCCCGACACAGCCATAGACACATTCTATGACGTGTCAGATGGAGGCCACGAGGTCTCCCGAATTTACGAACTGCTCATTTCTAGGGTGGGTAAGGAGGTGCTCCAACTGAGACGAGACTGGGAAGAGGAAGCCGGGGAGCCTGTGGGTGATGGGTTGTGGGTGAGAGCCCAGAGATACCACAAAGTATCTAGGAATGCAAGATTGCATTGATCCATCCGGCCAAGGCCTCTATCGAGACAGTCGCGGCAGCCCTGGCTCAGCCTGTGGAGGCTACACCAGTGGTGGCGACCCCGGGGCCCAGAATCTCCCTGCCACCGCGGAGGGAGTCCTCTTTCATGCCCATCGACAGGACCCCCGTGAAACCTCCGACGGAGAAGAAAAAGGGGGGGCAGGAGGTTGTCATGGACTCGGCCTCAACCTCTGAGGAGGAGCTGATCGAAGTCTTAGGCCACGGCTCTGGCGTGGAAGAAGGCCATACTGTCGGGAGGGACCCCGACGTGGAAGACGACGAGGGCGTCGAGGATGCCGACGGGGCTCCTGATCGCCCGTCGGACCTCCCTCAACCAGTGCCGCAAGACAACTCGGTGGCCATTTTGTTGGCTATACAGTCCTTATGCTCGGAGATAAGGACGGGACTGCCGTTACCACCAACGGAGGAACCGCTCCCGACGGGGGACCCGGAGCCAGGCCCTTCTGGGAGCCCTCCCCCTAAGAGAAGAAGGATTCATCCTCCACCTCCTTTTCAGCCATCGCGCCCTGTTTAGCCCTCCTCCACGACACGTGGGGATGATACGGGGACTGACACGGCCAAGACGGGTACAGACGACGAGGTTTACGACGAGGATCTCCCGTCGTCACCTCCCACCCGGGCTTCCCCGCCCGACGAGATTGGATTGTTTCACTCCATGATCGCCAAGGCATCCGAGCTTTTCCAGCTCTGCCCGGAAGAGAAGAAGGAAGGTTTCCTTTATCAACGTGCGAGACCAAGAGGAAGACGGTCCTCGCTGTACCTCTACTAGACGATATTTGGGATGAGGGCCTCGCCCTCCTCAAGAACCCATCCACGACGCCGGCTAGAAGGGATCGGTATGAGAAGAAGTACCGGGTCCCGGACGCGGCCCCCTTGTGCCTTCAGGCAGAGCCGACCCCGGACTCGGTCGTCTCCGCGGCGGCCAGGAAGAAAGGGGGGGGGATGGGGCGCGGCCTCTACGTCAAACTCCCCGCCGGACGGCGAGGGAAAGAAATTAGACACGATGGGACGCAGAGTCATCTCGTCGGCGGCGACGACGATTAAGGCGGCCAACGCCTTGGCTATCGTAGCCCGCTACGACAGGGAGTTGTGGTACAAACTGGCCCCCCTGCTGGACTTCCTACCAGACAAGAGGGCGGAAGCCCTAGAGATCTTGCAGGAAGGAGAGGTGGCGTCGGACCACGCCATTACGATTGCGACTGACATCGCTGACACTGGATTTCGCCAGTTGGGCAACGGCGTGTGCCTTAGGCGGCGTGGATGGCTCAAGGCTACTGACTTCCGTCAGGACGTGCAGACCAGAGTCTTGGACATGCCGTTCGACGGAAACAACCTGTTTGGGAAAACAGTGGACGATTCCCTTCAAGCCATCAAGGCGCACACGGAGACGGCCCGGGCTCTTGGGGTTCTCCAGCAACGGCGGCCGCCCTTTCGGAGCGGCGGAGGCAAACAGGGTGCCTCCAAAGGTTCCAGCGGTGGATTTTCCACCTACCGTCAAGCGGCCCGTTCGTCGTCACAGGAAGCTTACAGGGGACAAGGCAAGTCAGGCGGACCCCGCCGTCGTCGCCAAGGAGGACAAGGCGGCAAAGCCTCGTCGAAGCAGGACTGAACCGGCCGTGGGGTCGGGCCCCCACCGAAGCACCCCGGTGGGAGACCGGCTGGCGAGCTTCGTCAGCGTGTGGGAGTCCATCTCCACCGACCGTTGGGTGCTGGACGCCCTAGCTCAGGGTCACGCGCTCGAGTTTCTAAAGAGGTGCACGCGCGTCCCCCCTGTGGCCAGGAAAGAACATCACGTCCCTCAACTTCTCTTGGAGGTAAAGGCGATGCTCAAGAAGGGCACCATCGAGCTCGTCCCAAAGAGGCTTCGGGGCTCCGGAGTTTACTGAAGATACTTCCTTGTGAAGAAGACGGGAGGATGGCCTCCCATCCTGGACCTACGACGACTGAACAAATTCATCAAGGCACAGAAGTTCTGGATGGTCACCCTCCAACACGCCCTGGGTCAACTGGAGGAGGGCGATTTCCTGTCGTCGTTGGATTTGGAGGATGCCTACTTCCATATTCCCATCCCAAAGGGACACCAAAAGTTTCTCAGGTTCGTGGTCCAAGGGCGTCACTACCAGTTCAGAGCCCTTCCATTCGGATTGAGGTCGGCACCCAGGGTGTTCACCAAGTGCCTCGCACCGGTGGCGGCGCAGCTGCGCCGAGAGGGGATCCACGTCTACCCCTACCTGGACGACGAAGGAGCTCGCCGTGGAGCACCGGGCAAGGACCGTCCAACTACTCACGGACCTGGGATTCTCCATAAACTACGCCAAGTCCCACCTGGTGCCCGCGCAAGGCGCACTGTTTCTGGGAGTGAAGCTCGACACAGTGTCGCTTCTGGCCTCTCCGTCGGAGGAAAGGACGAGGGCCATCTTGGGCAAGGTGCAGCGGATGCTGGTTGCGGACGCGGCCAGGGTGAGGTCCATCAAGTCCCTCCTCAGAATGATGTCTTCTTGCATTTATCTCATCTGCCTGTGCAGGCTCCGGATGCGCCCTTTGCAGGAGTTCCTGGACGCGCGCTGGATCCAGACGACGGGCAGCTTCGAGGAGAGGATCACACTCGACGAGAGTTTCCGACGAGCGATCCGGTGGTGGGGCACCCGCGCGCATCTGACGGCGGGCATGGACTTCCAGACCCGCGGCCACCAGGAGACAGTGACCACGGATGCCTCCCTGGAAGGGTGGGGAGCGCACACCGAAAATCTGCACGCGAGAGGCCTTTGGCTACCGACGGAGTAGTCTCTCCATATCAACGTCCTGGAGCTCCGTGCAGTGTTTTGGGCCCTCAGGTCCTTTCTTCCGTCCCTCAAGGGCAAGGTGGTGAGGATCTTCACCAACAACACCACCACCATGTTCTACATCAGGAAGCAGGGCGGTACCAGATCCCCAGCCCTGTCCAAGGAGGCGCAGGATCTATGGCATTGGGGCGTCGCCCAAGGGATGTTTCTGGTGCCGTTTCATCTGGCAGCGAAAAAAAAACACCATCGCCGACTCGCTCAGCAGAGAGCTGCGCTCGTTCCACGAGTGGGAACTATGACAGGATCTAGTGGACCGCCTCTACCGACGGTGGGGCACACCCCAGACCGATCTGTTCGCGACGGCGACGAACTCCAAGTGCTGGAGGTTCGCCAGCAGGTTTCCCCAGCCGAGGAGCATGGGCGATGCTTTCTCGTTCCCCTGGGAGGGCCTGTTTCTATACGCGTTCCCTCCATTGCCATTGCTGATCCGGCTCATCAACCAGCTCAAGAGGTCACGGTGCAGGATGATCCTCGTCGCACCTGCGTGGCCGAGGCAGATATGGTTCCCAGACCTTCTGGACTTGTCAGCTTCCCCGTCAATCAAGCTGCCAGTGGACGCGGATCTTCTCTCCAGGGAAGGAGGCGCCATCTTCCATCACGACCTGAAGTCGCTGAACTTGCAGGCCTGGCTACTGCAGCGTTAGAGTTTGGAGGATACGACATACCGACTGACTGCAGAGAGGTTCTTGCAAAGGCCAGGACGTCCTCAACTCTTAAATGCTACAGACACAAATGGAAGAGGTTCTCTGTCTGGTGCCACGCACAGAAGATTAACCCTCTACGGATTACGGCTCTCCAGGTACTGCCGTACCTTCTGACGCTGGCCAAGGCTGGAATGGCGCACGCGTCCATCAAGATTCATCTTGCTGCGATCTCCCGATACACCAGAACCACGGGGCGGATGTCTTTGTGGTCTCATCGTCTGGTGAAAGAATTCATGAAGGGACTGGTCATATCGTTCCCGCCGGTGAAGGCTCCGGCCCCGGCGTGGGAGCTCAACGTGGTGCTGACCAAGCTCATGGGACCTCCGTTCGAGCCTCTGCACTCTGCTTCGTTGAAGTTCTTGTCGTGGAAAACAGCGTTTCTTGTGGCCATCACCTCCGCACGAAGAGTGGGAGAGATCCAGGCCCTTTCCTGCAAGCCCCCGTACTTGAATTTTCACGACACAAGGGTAGTGCTCAGGACGCACCCCTCCTTCATGCCCAAGTTGCCGTCGGACTTCCACCTCAACGAACCCTTGGTGTTGCCTGTTTTCTTCCTGTCGCCTTCGTCGCCGGCCGAAAGGACTTTGCACTCGCTGGATGTGGCTAGAGCGCTGAAGTTTTATGTGGACCGCACAAAGTGTTTTCGGAAGATGTCACAACTTTTTGTGAACTTTGGACCTGTCAATCAGGGGAAGGCTCTCTCAAAGGCCTCCATTTCCAGATGGCTCTCCGGCTGTATCATGTACTGTCATCGGTTGGCAAACCGACCGCTGCCTGGCCGTCCGAGAGCCCATTCCACCAGAGCGATCGCAGCTACCACGGCGTTCCTATCTGGTGTGCCCTTGCTGGACATCTGCAGGGCTGCTACGTGGAGGTCGAAGCACACCTTCACGAAATTCTACTGCGTCGATCGGGATTCCAGGGAGGAGTCCAGGGTTGGCCAAGCAGTGCTGCGCAATCTGTTCGTCTAAGGTGAGCCTGGTGAGGAGGTAAGAATTGCTTAATGTTGAGTTTGATGTAATGCTTAATGTTGAGCCTTTGCCACCTCCCGTGGTTGTGCATGTGTGTACTGCTATGTATTCTTTATTCATGAGCATGTGAATCCATGCCAGACCCCATGCTGGAGAAGGAACAAGTTACTTACCTGTAACTGTTGTTCTCCAGCATGGGTCTGGCATGGATTCACATGCGAACCCTCCCGCCTACCCCTCTGCGGCTCTTCACTTGGTCATACTGCCACTTCACGTGCTACCAAATCTGAAGATGGCTGCCAGAGGCGGGGCTTAGGTAGAGGGCAGTCATTGGCTGTGGTCAGTATGACGTAGAGATCAGTGATTGGTTACTACTACGAAAGACAGATCAGAAACGAAACTGATACTGATTTTTTCTTTACCGAGGATTCCCAGCCTGACGACGGGGAATATTCATGAGCATGTGAATCCATGCCAGACCCATGCTGGAGAACAACAGTTACAGGTAAGTAACTTGTTCTTTCCAGACCATTCCCAATGTGTACCAGCCTCATTCGAGGTGGAGGGGTTGTTTGTCTGCATTTAATTTCCTTCTTCAGTCCCCAAATTCATTATGGACGGGCCCTCCTCGCAAGTCCTGACCCGTTGTCTTCTCTCCCACGTAAACAGCAGTACAAATGGGAACGTCCGTTTGTAGGGGATGCTCTTGTCTGCTAACACTCTAGTTACTGGATTCATTGTCCTTCTGTTCTGTAACGTGGTGAGCGCTAGATCCTGTTATAACCGAATTTGGAGCCCATTGATGTTCATTCCTGGGTGTGCCCCAGCTGCTCGAAGTATAGCTTCCTTCGTAGTGTATGACGTTAGGGCAATTAGCAACTTTCTTAGCCTTGATCCAGGGTCCTGGCTTTTGGGTGCCACTCTATGGATCAGTTCTATTCCCACTTCCTCAAGCGATATCCCCGTCAGTAGGATTCCAAAGCATTGTTGCTTGTTTTCTTTCAGGTCTGCATCTGTCGTGCTTTCGCTTAGTCCTTTTACCCTTATGTTTGACGCGCGTGAGTGGTTTTCCAAGTCTTCTGCCTACAGCTCAAGGTTGTGTGGCTCTCGCCACTTGCTCTAGAAGTTCGCTATTCTGCCTTACTACATCAGCCGTTTCCGAGAGACCTCTTCTTTCTGCTGTATCCACTCTGGAAACCAGGTCATTGATTTCTTTTCTTGCTTCTTATAGGGTATTTTGGAGATCCTCCTTCATTTTGGCAAATTGCATTTGGAAATAACTTACTATTCTGTCCTCCATTCCCTTGAGGCACTCCTGCAGATCTTCCTTATTCAGCGCCATGGTAGGTGGTTCAGCTTCTCTAATTCCACTGTGTGGTGGGCTCTTTGATCTTGTTGTCGGGGAGACATCTGTTCTCTGCTGCCAGCACTTCTCCAGTTATCCTTCCTGTGCATCCACTGCCCCATTACTTTTAGTTGGAGCGGTTTTCCCTCTGTTCCTGGCTGCTCTCCTCCTACTGGTGGTGTGGGTCGTCCTGGTATTTGAGAATTTTAATGGCTTCTCCCAGGTCTTTTTGTTATGCCAGCCTATTCCAGAGTGTCTCTTTTCTCCTGAACGGGTACTGCTCTCTCACATGATGTGCTTCTGTGGCCTGAGTGTGTTTAGTGACTCTGATGAGGGTGCTATGTTATGCTTGGCTGCGGGACCCCTGGCCTCCAGTGGGGTTCCTTCCAGTGCCTGGGCCTTATTTTTGTCCCTTTTGTTTTAGCCCTGCAGCATTGGGTGATATCTTTTTGTTTTTCTCCGTCTCTTTCAAAGGAGTGGGAAGGGTTTCTCAGCCTGCAGAGTCACAGGGATATGTTCAGTTAACTTTTCGAAGGAGGGGGGAGAGCGCTATTCCTACCTTATCTCTGTGTGTTTTAGGGACTTTGCTGCCTCTTCCCCGTTCACCACACCTTCCTTGTGGGCCTTCTATCTCTCCGCACTCCTCATGGTCTTCCAAGCGTTACTGACCGATCCTGCTTGTTCGGGAGGTGCCCTCTCTGGTCCGGCCGGAGCGCCTCTGCTGGCGATCACCTCCTAGTTGTTCCGGCTGAGCGATCGCACAAGTAAGGTCTTCCCCAGCATCAGAGAAAGGATTCTTTGATCTGCTGCACCACAAGTATGCTTTTGCCGTTGTTAGGGCGGAGATGAGGACGGTATTCTTCTCTGTGTGTGTGTGTGACTCCCAGGGGGCCCCCAGCCTCTCCCCACTCACTGCACCCTCCTATGGGTCTTGATCTTTCCGTTGTCTTCAGGCGTTACAAGCCGGACTCGCTCCTTGGTTCTCGCTTATGTCTCTTCTGGCGCAGGAGGTGCCCTCTCTGGACCAGCTGGAGCTCTTCTTTGTGGGTGCCTGCCTCTGTACCATTCCCAGCTGCTAAGTCGCGCATATGGTGGTGGGGGCTTACCACTGAGTGTGGGTGCCGTTGTTTCTCTCCACCTTGTGCTCCACTGTATGTGAGCCCCACAGATGGGCCTCTCTACTCTCTTCCACTTCCGCCCGGGGTTCGGCCGCATGCAGGATCCCTGGAGGGACAGTCCGCGCTTCAGGTGGGGTATTGGGTTTCCTCAGCCCACCAGCTTGTTGTAGGTGGGTTGACGCCTTCACTGCTACTGTGCACTCACACTTTGTGTTCGGATGTTTGAGGCTCCAGTTCCTTGGGATGTATTTAGTGCAGAAACTGCGGATCGCTTCAAAAGGTGACAGCCCAGAGACTTGCTGCAGTAGGCCCAGGTGGAGGACTGAAAAGTACGTGCTCGCACACCAGCGGCCATCTTGTAATCCAGTGGAAGCTTTTTCAATGCAAGGAGCTGTGGCTCGGTAGGCCTGCATATGTGAAGGCATGCGGCACGTGCAGCTCCAACACCGGCCAGATAGTGTTAAATGCACAGGCAGGTGTCATTACCGCTCATGCAGTGTCATAGACCTGATACTGAAGAGCAGTACATTCTTACATCCTACCAAGTGGTTGAATTTAGTAAGTTTACATGAAGATTAGGGTTGTCCAGCAGAAGGTCTGCTTAGTTATATTGGCCATCTGCCAAGATGTACAAATGCAGTATTATGGAGTCTGCTACCTTTTGGGCATGCTGGAAAGCAAGGGTCTCCTTGGTCCATGTCTTATTGTGAAAGGGTCTGCGTTTTGGAGGGAGGTGTCAACCCACATGGAATTGGATGTTACATGCACCATCTTTAAAACCCACTTTTAACTCTCTTGAGGGTATACCAGTGTCATTTAGACCTTTCGCATGGTTTAAAACATTGGATATTTAGGGTATTGTGCACTGGTCAAAAATACTTTTTTAACAGGTGTGAAAATAAAGACTTTGCACAGCATTACCAGTTATGGGTCGTAGCATTGTTTTTTAAATGATGGCAGCCAGAACCTCGTGTATGTGCTACAATCCAGTCCATATGGTATGCCTTAAGGAAGTTTGGTCATCTCGAAAGTACCGTTTGCAGACTGTTAAGGGAAAATAAGGCCCCTAGGGTGGTGCTAGAAAAGTTATGTAGAAACGTTTGGGAGGATGGTTTGGGTCTTGCAGACTTAAAGTAGTATTACTGGGCATCCCACATGGCAGTAGTGAGTGACTGGGTATGTGGATTGTACTGACCAATCAATTGCTCTGGAAAGGGATAGGCTTTTGAACTTCACATGTTACCGAGGAGCTGCATTGAATGGACACAATTAAATTCAAATGTTACCCAATCATGTATGTCTGAAGCAGGGACACATTGAGCAGGCACTTCTCACTTGTTTTGGCCACTGACCGATCAGGAGGGGGCAGAGGACCATGGCACTGGTGTGGATCGGGCAGCTGGGAAGGTGTGTTATGGCAGGCTCCTTCCAGGCTAGTAGGTGATAACTTATTAACGTTTTCAGCATTTTGGGGATTTTACTTGGGCACTGTATTTGGGGCACAGATATATCAACCTTCTTGACTTAGTGTTTCCTCTGAGTTAACCTGACTTTCCAAGTGGTATTATGGCTAGGCAGTCAGTGCAAACTCTTTGGATGGAGGGAATGATCGTTAAAAGTACCAGCAAAACACATTCAAATTCTTCATCAAAAGTTTTGCAAAGGAATTTCGGATGAGTAAATACCTTTTAAGACATGGTAAAACACTTAGAAATGTGAACTCTGGCTATCATGCTGGGATCAAATGAAGATATCAACGGAGCTGGTCTTGGTGGAGAATCAGGGAAAGTCTGGCTTTAGGCTGATGTCCTTTTGATTGTGTTGCAGGATCGTGATGCGCGTTTGGTCCCTCTTAGGAATAGTATTGATTCCTTTTCGAGCGTATTTGGTTATAATATCAATTGGGGTAAATCCAAAATCCTGCCGATCCCGTCCTCCTGTTCTAGAAGTTTATTTGACCAATGTAATTTCACATGGTGTCCCACGTGGATGAAATACCGGGGGATATGGTTGTCCCCTGCTGTTAAAGATTTAATGCGAATCAACTTTACTACCCTACTTAAAATATAATCTGACCTGACAAAATGGTCTCCTCTTAAACTGTCCTTATGGGGCAAGGTTAATCGTATCAAAACGAACATCTCACCCAGGATTAACTACAGTCTGTTGATGCTTCCTCTCAAACCCTGAGTGGCCTTTTCAAGGAATTGGATGTTATGATACAAGCATTCATCTGTGAAAATAAACCTCCTAGACTAACTCTCTGGAAATTATAGCTGCATTGGGGGAATGAATATCCCCAATTCTAAACTTTACGACCTGGTTTTCTCGATGAGACACATATGGAATATCAAAACAAGATGTCGATGTTTGGGCACAGGCTGAAGCTATCGTGAATTCACCATTGGATCCATATTCCATTTGGTCTCTGTGTGCTCGGAGCAAGACCTAGCTGGTGAGTTCCTTGCCCACTCTAATCCTTGTGTGCCTTTTGGGCCTTTTATTTTTCTTCTTTGGTTTCCCTCTCCCACTGGCCATCGGCATCAAGTCATCCTGTCCATCATCCATCAACTCTGCCTGCCCGCCTCACTCTCCCCATTGGTCCCTAATCAGGTCATGGGACGGCAACTTCTCCACAACACCAGAGATTCCTTTTGTTGCGTCAGGGCCCTCCCTTTCGACCCATTTGATCTCTCTGTGCTCTGAGAGCAAGACCTAGCTGGTGGGTTCCTCGCCCTGCATGGCTATTGGGCATTTTATTTTTCTTGTTTGGTATCCTCTCCCACTCAATCCGCATCTAGACCTCCACTCCCTCCTCCCTCCACTCCCCCTGTGACCTCCCTCTCCTCATTGATCCATGATCAGATCACGGGACAGAACATCTCCTCTTTACTAACCTTCCCAGGGCAGGCAGCCAAGGGGCAAAGGCAAAGGGCAGCGCCCTCAGACGGCCCCCACTGCTTGTTTGCCTGTTCGCCTGACAAAGCACTCTACTGCTACAACCAGGTAGGGTGGTAAGAGCTGGGAGCACAGATGTACAGGCTTGGATTTTTCAAACTGATGGCGCAAAGTCCACTTTATTTTTTTACTAGTGTAAGCAAGCCTGACATTGGGTGCCCTTTCTTTCCTTTTATTGCCAGATTCATTGTCATTTCATAGCCTTCTGCAATGTGGATAACCATGTTTCCTGCAAGCAAAGGATATCATATTGGTTCAGGTCAGAAGTGTTATCAAATAGATGTAAAAATCCACAGGTATGCCACAACCCAATTAAGTCTGAGACTTGACGTGATTCTTGGCGTTAGCTGTGGTTGTTGAGACACAGAGCTCTGGCTAGCCAGCTCCAGGTTTCTTCCTTTGGCTCTGTTGTCGCAGAGTTCCATTATATTTTGTTTCTCATTGTTATGACACTTTAACGTTATTTTTAAGGGTGCCTCATGCCGATCGCTGCTATTACATTTCGTCACGTTAATTTTCCGCTTCCGCTGTGTATAGTTGGTTTCAGCCTTTGTTATTGAGCTCGAGATTTGGCGCCCTTTCCACTCAAGGGATCTACTACTTTCATCTTGTCTGATCTATTCGTAATTACTTTTTCTTGTATTTTCAGATGTATTACCTAATATTGAATCTTTTTAATGTCAAATCCCAAGGGTAGTAGTGATGAAGCTGCACTCATTAGAAGGTTAATGTTAATGTTAAAGGTCATTTGTACCGCGCACTATCACCACCGGAGTGGTCCCCTGGCGCTCTGGCGGCTCTGAAAGAGGGGAGGGGAGGGGGGGGTGGGTTAGTGGGTGGAGGCTGGAAAAGTGCAAGGTTGCAGTGATGTGCTGTTGGCAGCCTCAGCCTGGTGGTTCCGTCGGCTGGGCCTGGGGTGTATGCGGCCGGTAGTCGTCGTGTGCTGATGTGCGAGTCTGTGTTTTTTTTTTTGTTTTGTTGTTGCAGTGTAGTGAAGTTCGTGCGGTTTGCTGCGCTAGAGGTTTGTGGTTGTGTTTGGTTTGGGGTTTGAGAGGTGTATGCAGAGAGGGAAATTGTTAATGGTATTCGTTAGTCATCTCTATCTTGGACTGAGCCGTTTGGGCTCGTGTAATCTTACCCGACGGGATGCTTGTACACCCTGAGCCTCAGGAGGTATGTGCCAGGTTTTCCATTCTAGGCCGTTTGAGGATCTAGCTGTCCCCTCCACCCGCTCCCTTAATAACCTTGCATGCTCCTCAACCCCTCCACATGACTAGCACCGTTGTTAGTGTCCATACACCCGGTTGTGTGGTGATTGGTGGTATCTCGTCCGTTCCACTGCCTCGAGGGACCTAGTTGTGGCTGTCCGGGCGGTGGGGGATGGTAATGGTTGGCTGGAGTAGTTGTATTCGTTTCTCTGGGTCTCGCGGGTGGACCCCTGTGTCCAGTGTCAGCCCTACTGGTGCCCAGGGTACTTCTGTCGGTTCTAGCGGTTTGTCAATGTCCTTTTTTTGATGATTCGTTTGTCTTATTGTTGTTTCGGTTTTAGTCTCCGGTGTTGAAGAGGTAGGTTTTTAGTAATTTTCTGAATTTAAGGTGGTCTTTGGTGTTCCTTATTAATTTTGGGATGTTGTTCCAGGTTTTCGCGGCTAAGTGGTAGAAAGCGGTGCCTCAGAGTTTCTTCTTGATATAAGGTTTTTGTTCCAGTCGGATTTCGTTGGTTGACCTGAGCGGTCTCGTTGGCTTGTAGATTGTTATTTTTTTTTGTAGGAATTCTGCTCCTTGTCCGCTGATTGCCCTGTGCGTTACGCACATTGTTTTGAAGATGATACGCTGTTTTACTGGGAGCCAGTGTAGTGTTTTTAGGGCCGGGGTGATGCGGTCTCTTCTGGATAGTTTGAGGAGTAGTCTGGCTGCAGTGTTTTGGATCCGTTGCAGCTTCTTCAGTAGGTATTCGGTATACCGAGGTAGAGGCTGTTTGCATAGTCGATAGTTGACATGATGAGGCCGACGATGGTGAGTGTTTTGTGTGTGTAGGAGAGGAAGGGTAGTATTTTTCTTGCTGTGTGGAGGAGGAAGAAGCATTTCTTGACTGTTGCGTTTATTTGCGGTTCTAAGGTTAGGGTGTTGTCCATCAGGACTCCCAGATTTTTTACTACCTTAGAAGGTGATGGTGTAGGTCCCATTTCTGTTGGCCACGGGATGGCGGTTTCCTTCTCTTGGTCTTTGGATATGATCATGATTTCGGTTTTTCCTGGGTTGATTTTCAGGTTGTTGGCATTCATCCAGTTGAAGACTTCTTTTAGACAGTCGGTTAAGTTTGAATGATCGGCTTGGGTGTCTTCGATCTTGTAGATGATTTGAGTGTCGTCTGCATAGTTGTAGCATTTGATGTTGTGTTTATTGAAGATTCTGATTACTGGGGTTTGGTAGATGTTGAAGTACAGTGGAGATAGTGAGGATCCTTGTGGTACTCCACAGTCGTTGACTCGTGGGGTGGATTTGAAGGGTTTGATCCAGACGGTTTCAGTTCTGTCTGCTAGGAAGGATTTAGTCCAGCGTAGCGCTGTGTCTGTTATGCCTATGTCTTCTAGTCTTTTGGTTAGGGTGTCATGGCTAACTGTGTCGAAGGCTGCTGAGAGGTCGAGTAGGATAAGGGCAGATGTTGTGTTGGAGTCTGCGTTTGTTTTTTATGTCATCCCAGATGGATAGTAGTGCTGTTTCTGTACCTCTTGTGGGTCTGAATCCGACTTGAGCTTGGTCTAGCAGGTGGTGTTCTTCAACGTAGTCTTGGGTTAGTTTGTATACGTAGGTTTCGAGGAGTTTGGCTGGGTAGGGGATGTTGGAGATTGGTCTGTAGTTGGAGAGGTCATCTACGTCCCCGCTTGTGTTTTTCAGAAGTGGTTTGATGTAAGCCGATTTGAAGATCCTTGGTACTGTCCCTGTTGCCAGTGATAGATTTAGCCGGTTTCTGAAGTATTCTGCTGGTGTTCCTTGTCTGAGGATTGATTTGTAGATGTCAGGGGGGCAAGGATCCATCGGTGAGCCCGCTTTCTTGCTGTGTTTTATTAGCATTGCGAATGCCTCTGCTGATATTTGAGGGTAGTTATTGAGTTTGTGTTGCGGTTCTGATTTAGGTTCGTTTGGTTGTAAATCGTTGCTGGTTGGTCTCTGTTGGATGGTTTGTCGGATGTCATTGATCTTCTTTTTGAAGTGGTCTGCAAGGTTGTTGCATAGTTTCTCCGAGGGGGTTGGGGTGTTGTCACAGCCTGGTGGGTTTCTCATTTCTTTAATGATACGGAACATTTCTTTTTGTGTGTTGGAGGCATTTGTGATTCTGTCATCATAATGCTTTCTCTTTGCCTTTTGAATTTCCTTCTTGTATGCGCAAATGTGCTTCTGGAACATTGTTTTTTTGTCTGGATTGTAATCTTTCCTCCGTTCCGTTTCCATCCTTTTGTTTTCTTTTTTCATGGTGCTTAGTAGTGGGGTAAACCATTTTGCCATTGCTCTTTTTTTTGATGGTGTGAATGGTTTTTCTGGGGCCATCTTGTCGATTGTATCTGCAATCCATTTGTGTAGTATCTCCGCTTTCCCGTCTAGGTCAGCTAGGTCTAGTTCTGTTGTCGAGGGCTTGGTTAACTCCAGTCGTTCAAATAGGTTGCCTTTTTTGACGTCTTTCCAGTTTCTTTTTGTGGTGGCTGTGAGCTTGCGAGGTTGGATGTAGACTTGGGTAGGCAGAGTGATTACCAATGGGATGATGAGATGGTCACTCCACAGTATTTGTATCGGCGGTGACATGGTGATGAGTTTTTCCTCTGCGAATATTGCGTCCAAGGTGTGTCCTGCCGAGTGAGTTGCCCCTTTTACTAGTTGTAGTTTCATGGTGGGGAGCTGTTCAATCAGTGAGTTTTGGGAGTTGGCATGTCTGTCTTCGAACCAGATGTTGAAATCCCCCAGTATGATTAGGTGTTCGTGGTTGATGTCTATGTTGGTTATGGCTTCTATGAAGTTGTCGACGAAGGATGCATCATAAATTGGGGGTCTGTACACCAGGATGAATGTGATGTTGGTTTTTGGGCTAGT
Organism: Ambystoma mexicanum; assembly: GCF_040938575.1. NCBI lineage: Eukaryota > Metazoa > Chordata > Amphibia > Caudata > Ambystomatidae > Ambystoma > Ambystoma mexicanum. Next base: position 1,175,653,206 of record NC_090927.1, on the reverse strand, counting down.
TGTTAGGTGTATGACCATGGACTCGCAGTTGGGGATGTTGAGTGGTTCGTCTGTTCTTATTTTCAGCTGCTCTTTAAATGCTATTGCGATGCCTCCGCCTTTTTTGTTTTTCCTGTTTATTTGAAGGCATTTAAAGTTTGCTGGAAGGTAGCTTTGGAGTGTGATTTTGTAGTTGTCGTCCAGCCAAGTTTCTGTGATGAAGAGGATGTCGATGCCGTTGTCGTCGAGTAGGTCGAAGATCTCTGTAGAGTGTTTTGACATGGATCTTGCATTTATTAGATTGCAGTGGAGTTTAGAGGTGTAGCTTGGTTTGCCTTTTTTTGTTAGGGTCGTTTTCTGATCTTGTTCAGGAGCAGGTTTCAGGTTGTCGGCGTTCTCGAGTAGTGCTTCTAGGTTTAGCCTAGGGTTTTTGTTTTCATCTGGTTCGTCTTCCAGGGGACATGGTTGTGGGTTGGGGGTTCTTCTTGCTTTGGTGATGTATGGTGTTATCGCTTCGGTTGTGTGGATGTTGTATCTGGTGGAGTTTGTCATTCTTCGTGATGTTGGTAGGTTGTTCAGTGTAGTTGGTTTTGGCGTCGCGTTGGTTCGATCTGGTGAGTAGGTCTCAGTGAGGTATGGAGTTAGGTAAAGGGATTTGTCTCTTCTTTCGGCGTTGGTCCGATCATTGAACCTGTCTGTGGGGGTGTGTTCTGTTGTTGCGGTTCTTAGTTGAAGTTTCGGGGTGTTTGTTCTCTCTTCTCTTCTTTCCCTCTGGGTGGGTCGTTTGCGCGGCATTGTACGATTCTGAGTTGTTTTAGTCTAGCTGTTGTCTTGGTCGGGGTGTAGGGGTGGGGTTAAGGGTTGTATAGTTATATAGTTGGGTTCTAACAGTGGCTCTCTTTAGTCTCCGTCTCCCTTAGCGATAATGCAAATTTGGGCACGGCGGCCCTGCTAGGTTTGAGATACCTGTATAGAGGGAGAGAGGCCTATCAATGCAGTTTGGGGGACAGACAATGTAATTTGGGCACGGTGGCCTTGCTAAGTTTGAGAGACCTGTATAGTGGGAGAAAAGCCTATCCATGCAGTTTGGAGAGCAGGCAATGCAATTTGGGCACGGCGGCCCTGCTAAGTTTGAGAGACCTGTATAGTGGGAGAAAAGCCTATCAATGCAGTTTGGAGAACAGACAATGCAATTTGGGCACGGCGGCCCTTTTATCCGTTACGTTTGAGGGACACCTGTATAGTGGGAGAGAGGCCTATCAATGCAGTTTGGAGATCTGACAATACACTTTGGGCACGGCGGCCCTGCTAAGTTTGAGAGACCTGTATAGTGGGAGAAAAGCATATCAGTGCAGTTTGGAGAGCAGGCTATGCAATTTGGGCACGGCGGCCCTGCTAAGTTTGAGACACCTGTATAGAGGGAGAGAGGCCTATCAATGCAGTTTGGAGAACAAACAATGCAATTTGGGCACGGCGGCCCTGCTAGGTTTGAGATGCCTGTATAGAGGGAGAGAGGCCTATCAATGCATTTTGGAGAACAAACAATGCAATTTGGGCACGGTGGCCCTGCTAAGTTTGAGACACCTGTATAGTGGGAGAAAAGCCTATCAGTGCAGTTTGGAGAACAGGCAATGCAATTTGGGCATGGCGGCCCTTCTATCTGCTAAGTTTGAGAGACACCTGTATAGTGGGAGAGAGGCCCTTCAATGGAGCTTGGGGAACAGACAATGCAATTTGGGCACGGCGGCCCTTTTATCCGTTACGTTTGAGAGACACCTGTATAGTGGGAGAGAGGCCTATCAATGCAGTTTGGAGATCTGACAATACACTTTGGGCACGGCGGCCCTGCCAAGCTTGAGAGACCTGCACAGTGGGAGAAAAGCCCATCAGCGCAGCCTGGAGAGCAGGCAATGCAGCCTGGGCACGGCGGCCCTGCCAAGCTTGAGACACCTGTACAGTGGGAGAAAAGCCTATCAGTGCAGTTTGGAGAACAGACAATGCAATTTGGGCACGGCGGCCCTGCTAAGTTTGAGACACCTGTATAGTGGGAGAAAAGCCTATCAGTGCAGTTTGGAGAGCAGGCAATGCAATTTGGGCACAGCGGCCCTTTTATCCGTTACGTTTGAGAGACACCTGTATAGTGGGAGAGAGGCCTATCAATGCAGTTTGGAGATCTGACAATACACTTTGGGCACGGCGGCCCTTCTATCAAATGCAGTTTGGGGCAACGGGGTTAGGTATCTGGTGTAAAGCTGTACCTCTCCCAACCCCGGCCCTCCTACCTTACTGGTCCTTGTAGTCGCTGGTTGACGGCTGGTCACTGGGGTGGCTTCCCCTGCAGACACCTGCTGACATTTCCTGGAGTCTCCTCTGTTGGAGTCGCCCTTGGCCTCGAGGCCCTTAGCCGCTGGGGGCTGCCGGGCAGAGGGCTGCCCTGGGGGGACCGGTGATAAAGGCTGGAGGGACCAATGAGAACGGTGCTGGGAGGGGAGGAGAGGCGGGCTTTGGTTGGTGAAAGGCAGTGGGTGCCTGCAGCGCCGGCCGCTAGACCCTGGGCCCGGAAGCCCAGTAACCAATCACGGGCGGTGGGCGGGTTGGGAGGCGGGAGGGAGCAGGGACACGCTCGGGATGCGGGGGGCGGTGGGAAGGGGGGCAGCAGGGAAAATGGAGGTCGGGGGCCGCGGGCACTCTCCTGCCGATGATTTTTTAGGAGGCAGATCATTCTAGAGTGGATGTGCAATCGCACACAATCGTGTTGAGGTTCTTCTGTGATTTCTAAGATGGCAATGTCATCCGAATCAATTGCTTTTCAAGTTGAAACATGATGCAACAACCGTAATACATTTTTGCTGTTTAGTATCATTCCATCATTGTCTATCAATATACATTCTAATGTTAATTGATGATTAGCAAGAGGTTTAGAACATATTTTCTTTTTTGTTGGTAATGATCCTGTGAATGCCTTGATCTCTCATCGTCGCATCACCTTTAAGGGAGTTACGACTCAGAGGGTGAGGCTCAGGAGATTGACTGACGTCGAACTAATCGATCTGAGTCAAGTGATGGCTCGTCTGATTTGTCTATTCCTGCTTTATGGATCGTGTAGCCGATTTTTGTCGAGGAGCCGTTCTTTACTGCTCCTTACTTCTCTTTTCTGCCAAAGTGAAGTTTGACGTGAGTTGTTCTTTGGCATGGTTTTCGAACTCTACCCAACAATTTGTTTCATCGTGTTGTTTTTGGAGTTAAGAATTTGCGTTTTCAAGGTCCGTGTCATAAGTTAAGTTTAGCAACAGGGACATTTCAAATGGATTGTCCTCCCATGTATTCCTCATCTTAGATACATCCTTACCTTCAGCTTTGCTGCTTCGGAATTGTTTTCTCTCTCCACCAGAGGGCGCTCCACTCGAGGCAGCGGCGTCGATGTCCCTCGGCGGCATCTGTCGAGCATCAACGTCATCTGTTGTTTAAATGCCTCGAGCGCGCCTGCTGGCTACAGTTCCTTTTTTCCGTTAGCTTCGCTTCGGATCGAGATAAAATAGCGCTTCAGTTATAACGAATTATGGCGTCTTCTTCGAACCCGTCCACACCGAAAACTGGTTTTAAGAAATGCCAAAGGTGTGGGAGAAAAATGTCGTTGACTGACCCTCGTCGTAATTGCCTCTGGTGCATCGGTTCCGACCATCGAATTGACGGCTGCGGTTCCTGTCAGTCAATGACCCATAAGGCCTTAAGAGAAAATAGAGGTACACTGGTGGTGGGGGAGGAATCCTCAAAGTTTTCTTAGAGGGGAAAAGAAACACTCGGCTGAGTCTTTGACAAAATGCCATAAAAAGTCCAGGTTGAGGAGTAACTTGAGAAAGTCCTCTTCGTCCAAAAAAGCAAAGAAAAGACGACACTGGTCTCCCTCTTCCTCAACTACATTGGAGGAAGTTATTACATGTCCAACAAAGCATGACTCCCCTAAAAAGTGGGAAGCGTTTAAAGCATCGATGATGAAAATCTTTGAGAATGCGGCCCAGACCCCCTCAAAAATGTCTGATGAAGACCATGCCCCTACGCACAAAAAAAGTGACAGGGGAAGGTCTAAGACTAGAAATCCGACAAGAAATTGTCGAGGGTGTCTTCCAGGGAATCTTCCCAAACACCTAAAAAGAAAAGCCTTCCAGTGCATAAACAGGAGGCATACCTTAAGAAAAGGACCATAGACTTCGATACGTCATCGAAGTCCTCGACGAAAACCTGTTCGAGCCTCCCTGAAAGGCTGTCTAGTATAAGAGGTCGACGACCCAACCGAAAAAAGTTACGTCGAGTACACTATCAACAGCTTCGAAGACTCCTTCGACGGCGTTGATGGTCTCAAACTCCTTCGACGACATTCATAGCTCCTTAGAAATCATCGAAGAATATCTCGACAACATCGAATGTAATGGCCACAACGTCAACGCCATTGACGCTTCTGTCGACGTCGACACCCGTTAGTGGTGAAATCAACACCAATGTTAAAACCTATACCTGAAAAGGTATTTCACCCATAAAGTAGACATGATTTTTTCCAAACAATGTCATCTATATATGGAGGAATGTCGTCAGGAAATGAGGATGAAGAAGAATAAGATGAACAGGAAGGTTAATCTGCAGGGGTAAAATATGGTACAAGACAAGTCCCTGAGGAATTAATTAATCCTCAATCTAAAATGCAAGACCTTTATGAGTGTTTACAATCTGCAAGTGGACTAGAGATGTCGCCTGAATACGAGTTTGCAAAACCTGATCCAGCAGAACATGCTGATTTAGGTTATAGAAAAACTAATTTTATTTTATTGTGTTCCACAGTAGAATTGTACTTTTAACACATTACATAAAAAATATACATAAAACCAGAAGTGCATAATCATACAGTTCATTACAAAATAATTATTTTGTAATTCATCAAATCACATAAACCGAGAACATGAATTCTCCTCCACAAGTCTTCTTCCGATGAGTACCTTATCCTATAAAAAGCTTGAGTTCTGAGACATATCAAATTAGGGCACCCCACACATTAGGTGCTTTAGAGTTTCAATCTCAGTCTTAAAATGGCGGCATAATCTTTGACCTTGCCCACATTTCGTTGGTTGGGCCAAATTCAACCTAATACTTAGTAATTGAGATCTATAAGTCATTGAAGGGTGTTTTTTCAGGTCAGGGGCAAGCACATTGAAACTTTAAGAAGTCCACAGAAAATGGTCCCCAAAACATTTAGCATCCATGATCGCAGACCTTGTGCTTGACCAAATGTACCTACACCATCTTAACTTACCCACTTTAGGTGTAAGGCCAAGTTTTTCAAGCGAGATGTCTGCACAGAGGAGCATTGACTCACAAGTTAAAGCCCAGTCATTAAGGACTCTGCAGCCACCCTGTACCCTTACCAGATTAAGTTTCTCCAAAACCGAGGCTGTTGGAGGGTTCAGAATGTTTATAAAGAGCTGGAGTTTCGCCCAATCCACCATGGTTTGGATGGGTAATTATCCTAGCTCAAGCAAAATCCCTGCGAGGGGAACTGACTGTGGTAGTTGCAAGAGACCTCTCCACAAAACACCCTCCAATTTTGGCCAGTCTATAAACTGACTCCTAGTTTGAGCACCATGAATCAGTTTGGGAACTAATTGCTACTTGTATAATTTCAAAACTGGTAAGAGTGAATATCTACCAGATTTGGCATCAAACACTCAGAGTTTCACAAGAGCCCTGAGAAAGTTAGCCTTCAGGTCCACTTGCGGGTCTTGACCTGTAACTTTGTCATAAACTGTGAGGCACAGATAAACAAATGTGTTCACTACCTCCAGTTTTACCAAAGACCAGGGTAAGGTTTTACAAATTTCTTTCCCCCCTTTTAGAACCAGGACCTTTGATTTAGTTGTATTTAATGCTAGGTCCAGACTCCCCAGGAATCCCTCTACTGCTGATAAAACTCTCTGCAGACCGATAGCTGTCAGGTCGCATAAAACAATATCGTCTGCATACAATAAGTACTGAATTACCAGAGAGCCTAGCCTAGGGGGAAAGGTGTTAGTCTAAAATGGCCTCCCAAACCCAGCAAATAGAAGCAGAAAAGAAACAGGGCCAATACACACCCCTGCCTGACCCTGATCTTTGTGTCGGTGTGCAAGCCTTCCAGGATACCCAGTAAAGCCGCTGGGCATCCTTGATCATTTAATTTTTTCCATAAAAGAGACCTATTCACCATATCAAAGGCTTTACTAATGTCTAGGAAAGCAATGAAAACCGGCTGAGATTGGATCTTGGCTTGGTGAGCTAATACGTCTAGGAGAAAACAATTTGTAGCAGTACTCAGACCCTGACGGAAGCCTGACTGAAAAACATCCAAAGACTTGGATACCAATGCCCATTTTTGCAAAGCTTTCAGTAAAAGTTTCGCAAAGATCTTGTTTGAAGCATCCAGTAGGGATATTGGTCGGTAGTACAATGGTAAGGACCTGTCTTCCCCCCTTAAATATGACAATTATTGTAGCCGCGGACCAAGTCCTCAGGAGCTTTTTGCTTGCAAGAATGTTACTAAATAAGTCTGAGAGCACTGCTGACCAGACCGACATGTTGTCAGATTTGAAAAACCGCCTGGCCCCGGCGCATTTGACCGCTTGGATTGCTTTATCAAATTAATGACATCATCCAAGATGATGATAGATTATAAAAAACTAATGAATAGAGTTACATAATTTATGGGATGGGGTAGAAATGCACCTGTATACCAGGATGATGACATGACGGATATCCTATCAGGAGGACCTCAACCAGACCCCATACTTCTCTTTCATATTGCCTTACAAAGGAGAGTTAATACTGCTTGGGAAAGACCTGAAACCATTCCAGCAGTAAATCAAAAAATATGTTGCAAAATATAGACCCTGTAATTCTGATCCAGAATACTTAAGTAAGCACCCATCTCCAGAAAGTCTGGTAGTTCAGGCAGCCACATCGAGGTTGTTTGGCAGCAAAGCAGATGAAAGTTTAGAAAAGCTGCAGACCTCCATGGCAGCGGCAAAATCACTCAGTGCCGCTATAAGACAGCCTCAACAACGCCCCTACACAGGCTCATCTTCTTTGATGGGTTGTCCCTTTCGTTTTTACTCCTCATTTGGGAGAGGAAGGGGACAGGCCAGTCAAAGAGGAAAAAGGAGATTTCCTCAGGGGCGAGGAAGAGGTGCTAGATCCGCCCCAGCAGCGGCATCTGTCCCTTCAGCCGCTGCTGGAGCTGCCGCAAAACCACTCTGAGTTTTTGACTCACAAGACCCCAGTGGGAGGCAGGATCTCACAGCAGCTGCAGGAATGGCAGGGCATTACCTCAGATGCTTGGGCTCTGGAAACAGTAACCCAAGGTTACTGCCTTCCTTTTCAAAAGAAACCTCAATCACCCACCGGGATACAACTCTACCAAGAATTCAGACCCGCTCCTGTTGCAGGAAGTTTTAACCCTGCTGCAGAAAAGTGCAATAGAACATGTACCTGTAGCGGAGAGGAACAAGGGTTGGTATTCCCCATATTTCCTCATACCAAAGAAAGACAGAGCATTGAGACCCATCTTAGAATTGAGAGACTTGAGCAAGTTCCTCAGGAAGGACAAGTTCAAGATGGTTACTCTTTCTCAGATCCTTCAGGTTCTCCAACTTCAAGACTGGTTGGTATCATTGGACCTTCAGGATGCTTACTTTCATGTGCCAATCCATCTCAAACACAGAAAGTACCTGAGGTTTGCGATTGGCAATTCTCACTATCAGTTTCGAGTCTGCCATTCGGGTTGACCTCCGCCCCAAGAGTTTTCACCAAGTTGATGGCGGTAGTGGCAGCGAGTCTTAGAAGAGGGGGAATTCACATCTACCCCTATTTGGAGGATTGGATGATCAGAGCACGTTCTCCAGAACAAGCTCAGGATCATCTATCCAAGACTTGCCACTTCATTCACAAACTAGGGTTTTCTCTGAATTTAAAAAAGTCAAACATGATACCATCACAGAAGCTCCAGTTTGTAGGAGCAGTCTTGGAAACTTGTTCGGGCAAAGCCTCGCCTCCCGAAGAGAGAGCTCACCACATTCTGCAGATGGTAATAAAATTCCAGAATGCCCAGTGTCTACCGGCCTTCGATTTTCTCAGGTTGCTTGGCCTCATGGCATCCTGCATTTTTCTGGTGCCAGAAGCCAGGTTGAGAATGAGATCCCTTCAGTGGGCCCTCAGGACTCAATGGTCCCAATTTTCAGGGGAAATGACAGACCTTTTGCAAGTTCCAACCAGGGTAGTACAGGATCTACAGTGGTGGGCTTGCAAAGAACATATCCTCAAGGGAGACATTTTTTGGCAACATTGGCCGGAGATAACACTAGTAATGGACGCCTCACTCACGGGGTGGGGAGCTCACACCAACGAATTGACAATCAGCGGTCGTTGGTCTCGATCGGAGTCCAGACTACACATCAACCTATTAGAGCTGAGGGCGATCAGACTAGCTCTGAAGGCCTTCCTGCCCTCGGTACGGGGAAAGAATGTCCTGATAATGACGGACAACACAGTGGCCATGTACTACCTCAACAAGAGAGGAGGAGTAGGGTCACTACCACTGTGCAGAGAGGCAATGCAGCTCTGGTTCTGGGCAATACAAGAAGGAATCTCTCTGTCTGCCATTCACCTAGCAGGAGAGCAAAACACAGCGGCAGACGCTGTGAGCAGGCAGAGCACAGTCTCCCTCAAGTGAAGTGGGAACTAGCTCAGGAAGTCCTTCTGGAGATCTTCACCCTTTGCGGAACCCCTCAGGTGGATCTGTTTGCGACCAGTGTCAACAGGAAGTGCGAACTGTACTGCTCAAGGGAATTTCCCCCGAGAGGAGCTCTAGGAGACACATTCGTAGTGTAGTGGGAGTTTCCTCTTCTGTATGCGTTCCCTCCAGTCCCTGTAACCCCTCAGGTAATCAGGAGGTTGAGAAAGTTCAGGAAAACCATGATCCTAATTCCTCCGGATTGGGCCAGGAGAACGTGGTACCGGGGCCTTCTCGACATGTCCATCTGCCCTCCAGTACGTCTTCCAAAAAGAGAGGATCTTCTCTCGCAATAGGAAGGTCACGTTCTCCATCCAGAAGTCAACATACTCAACCTTCATGCATGGCTTCTGAGAGGCTGAGATACAATGATTGGGACCTTCCGGATGATATGGAGATTTTGCTTTCGGCCAGAAGGCCAGCAACTAAATCTCTGTACCAGTGTCGTTGGAACAAGTTCAGTAACTGGTGCAGGGATAAGAATGTGGACTCTTTTCAATGTAATATTCCAACAGTATTAGCTTTTCTGTTACGTTTGGCTAATCTGGGGCTCCAGGTTAGTACGTTAAAAGGATACTTAGCAGCGCTATCTATCTTCAAGCGCTCATCAGAAGAGGAATCTTACTTTAAGATACCTTTTTAATAACCCAATTTTTAAAAGGTTTAAACAATGTATTTCCACCAATACCTTTTCAAGTTCTTGTGTGGGATTTAAACTTGGTACTAAAGTTTCTTACATGTGCACCCTTTGGGCCTTTACATTCCTGTCGATTAAGGCTTCTTACTCTGAAAACAATACTTCTAATTGCATTGACATCAGCCCGCAGGGTAAGTGAGTTGCAGGCACTTTCTAGTGGTCGTCCTCACACCACCTTTTATAAAGATAAAGTTGTCCTTAGAGTCAAACCTTCTTTCTTGCCAAAAATCGTCTCAGACTTTCACCGGTCACAGAAAATAATACTACCTACTTTCTACCCTCCTCCTCACACTAGTAAGGAAGAGGAAAGACTACATAGATTAGATCCTAGAAGGGCTCTTAGCTTTTATATTTCAAGATTGTCAAAAATACGTCAGTGTGACCAACTGTTTGTGGGATACACTGGCCGTAAATTAGGACTAGCTGTAACCAAACAAACATTATCAAGATGGATAATCTTAGCCATAACTGAGTGTTATAGGCTAGCTGGAAAAGAACCCCCTGGGGGATTAAGAGCTCATTCATCTAGGGGCATGGCAACTTCAACAGCACTTCAAAGGGGTGTTCCTGTACAATCTATTTGTGCAGCAGCCACATGGTCATCCATGCATACTTTTATAAAACATTATGCTCTGGACTCAACTACCTCTCAAGGAGGTCTATTTGCTAAATCAGTACTCCATTCAGTACATGATTAAAAAATGTCTGTACTCCCACCTCCAATACATAACTGCTTTGGGAGTCTATCTAAGATGAGGAATACGTGGGAGGACACAATCCATTCGAAGAACAAGGTACTTACCAACTGTAACGTTCTTTCGATTGGATGTTCCTCCCATGTATTCCTCATCAACCCTCCCATCCTACCCCGGTGTCCATGCCCGAATGCCATCTGCCCGCATCACACGGCCGGCCAAAGACACGAGCCACAGGACTGAACAATCCAAAGCTGAGGCTGAGACCGTTAGGATTTCTGCGTCAGTCAGATTAAGGTTTGGGGGATGTAAGGGACAAGGTGAGGAAAGCCGGGGAACTTTGCTGTTAGTACTGTTAATGCTAGTACTAGTCTCATACGCTGAGCGCAAATCTTGTGGGAAATTGCGGCTAGGTTACGCTGGTACTGCTGCTCGATGTAAAGCAAGCGCAAAGTCACAGGGGTCACAATGGGTCGCGCTCATGCTTACCTCGGCCGCTTCCTCGTTCAGATTTCCTTTTCCCCCCGTTTATCCACAAGAGGGAGTCTTGTCAAATGTAGCCGTCTTCACCACGTCTGTAGCCTTGTCTATAGCGGCAGAGGAAGCATTCGCGCTGGGTCAGACGCAGATCCAACGTTTTTGGAGTGGCAGATTGTCTTGTCAGGATCCGGGTCCGACATCACTTTCTCAGTCAACCCAGGCAAACAAAGGAAACACTCCTGACACTCTGCGATGCTCCCCGTCACAGAGTGAGTATTTGAAGCTTGGCCCCTCCTTCTCCTCGCAAGCGGAATGAGCAGCAACAAAAGACTATCTGGAGCAACAGGAGGAACAATAGTGTAGCACAAGGAACCTCCACACAGGAAAAACTCCTGACACTCTGCCATTTTGTTGAGCCTTGCTGAGCACATTATTTAGCCATTGCATAGAATTTTACTGTGCTCTGTAGTCTACCATTGTCTTGAACATTGCTGCGTAGCTAGCCATGTTGAATTCCACTATGCTCTGAAGTTTCCATATTGTTGAACCTTGCTGCTCTCTTTAGTTGGCCATTGTGTTCAATTCTGCTATGCTCTGAAGTCCGCAATTTTGTTGAACCAGCTGCACTCCTCAGCTGCCACTTCGTTGAACCTTGCTGTGTTCTCTAGTTTGCCATTTTATGGAACCTTGATGCACTCCTTTGGTTTGCCAATAGGGCTGAGCTCTGCTGTGCGCTGAAGCTTGTTACTGTGTTGAACTTCACTGCGCTACTTTTGCCTGTAGGCGAAAACTTACTGTCCTGCTTAGTTTGCCATTGTGTTGAGCCCTGCTGTGCTCCCTAGCTCGCCATTGTTGAATTCCTCTGTGCACTGAAGCATACTATTGTATCTACTGCAACAATCAAGTAAGGCGGGAAGTATTCAAAGCACATCCTTCTCTGTGCCCTGAAATCCTGCCACTATTCTACCCTTTGATAAATAGCAATGCGTTAAACCCTACTGCATAGGTACTATGCCACTGATCCAAATTGTGCTGTGCTCTTAGGTTTCCCCATCACGTTGAATCCTGCTACCTTACGAATCTTGCCATAGCCTTAAATTCTGCTGCGCTAGTTTGCCATTGTGCTGAACCCTATTGCATAGGAACTGTGCCACAGATGCATTTTGTGGCGCTCTGTGGTAGCACTGAACTAACTAGCCTGCTAAATCTGCCACAGTGTTGAACCCAGCTACCCTGTGCCTTTGAATGTTTACCACCATTCTGAAGCCTGTGGCCTTCCAAATTTTGCCACAACCTAAATCTTACTGAACTTCCTAGCCTACCACTGCGTTACATCTTGCTGCCCCGTGAAGTCTGCTACTGCTGCACTCTGTGACACACCTCTGTGCTGAGACTAGCTGCCCAGTGAATTTTACCACTGCTCTAGATCCTGCTACCCTTTGAGTTTTGCTTCTGGGTTAAGCCTAGCTGCTCTCCGAAGTCTGGCACTATCTCAAACCCTGCCACCCTTTGAATGCCACCTCTGAAATAGCCTAGATAACACCACTACCGAATTTGTCACACTAGAATGTGCCAAAACAGGTAATCCTGCTGAATCTAGACATAAATAAATTGCAGTGATTTAGATAACCCGGAAGTGGCACACAAGTGGGCTGTTTGGCTGCGGGACTCTGGATCTGGTTCTACTGAAGCGCTGCGTTTGTTTTCAACACCCGACCTGCGCCGGAGCGGTTGTGGATGCTGTGACTCTGTATTCATAGAAAGTTGTCCACTCTTTGTGTTTATTACCTGGACCCCGCCCCCGACCCATTGCCTTTGCGGGTACTTAACCCCTCGTGCTTGCGCACCCGGAAGTGGCACACAAGTGGGATGTTTGGCTGGGCGGGGGAGCGGAGGCGGAGAGAGATTGATTTATTATTTGCTCCTGAGGTAAGAAGTATATAATATATCCCCTACCATCTACTTCTCTTTTTCTGTTCTGTTTGCTGGGCCCATTTCTTAGGATATTATGGCAACCGTGTTGCGCAATGGAAAAATATTTGCTTTAAAGACCCCCGGGCCTATATTGACCGCAGAAAACATTCCGACCTCCCATTGTGTTGGTATAGAGATAAAATCCTGTATGGATATGCAAGCACCACATGAAACCACTCCTATGGGGGAGGGACACGAAGATCAAAAACCTGTAACTCCCCCATGGTTACCATTACTCAAGAGGAGAACTTAGGGGGGGTAAAAGTGGAGGAGGATGTAAGGGCAAAAATGGATGCCATTAAAAAGGAAGTGGAATTTTCCTACATGCACTCGCAAATACACACAAAAGTGGGTGTCCAATCATTAGGGGAAGAGGACATCTCCTTTGTGCCTGCGGGCCTGTCATTTGACACCCAAATCCCAATTCAATCAAGTTTTCTGAGTGTAAGAGAGTCACTAAGTCAAAAATTAATTGAGGGGACAGAAAACATGTCAGAGGAGATAAATCTTGATGTATCCATGATGGGGCAGGCAGTAAGGACGGAATTGGGGAAGCGAGCTAGGCTCTCAAGGGGCCCCTCTACGCCTGTAAACGCGGCTAGAAATGGGATTGATCAAGTGCACCTATTTAATACACTTCCTCAATTGAGAACTACTATACCATATAGAGTATTCTCATCAAATGCAAAATTTCTGCTACCATCTGTCTCAATATTTACAAACACACAAGAGGGCTGGTGAGTGGAAGACAACAATGTAATAGAGGAGCAGGGGGGACATATACCAAAGGAAAATCTGCCGGTGCCCGCATTTCCAATTCACGTTAATAATCCCCCAATTCTAGGGGCCTCCCTCACAAGCTTCCCTATCAATGATAGCAATGCCAAATTTGAGGAATCACTGCCAGTAATATCTAGAATATTAAATCTTCTTGATAACGGCCATGAGCTTACCCATTGGGAGATGAGAGGTTTGAAAAGGGTTGCACTGGATACCCAATTAAAACTTACCAAAGTGGAAGGCTTTCTTATGGGCAAAGACGTTAAGATGATACCCCCAAAAAAGATAGATATCACACAAATTCCTAAAATAACTAACTCACAAGGATCCCAAACCTTGGCTAGTGGAAAGGAAGCTTTGAGCTTTGCAAGTATGATACCTGGGGTGATTGCGATGAATCTGTCGAAGGGAAAAAATGAGAAAAATGTACAGAAACCTGACTCAGACGGGAAAAAAGGATCATGGAGGTCCTGAAAGAGCTATCAGTGAAAATGTCAGCACTGGAAAAAAGGGTATGTTAGTGCTACTAGGAAACCCTGCCCCCACAATGCCTTTGAGACCGGCAAGGTCCATTCAGGAAGAGGATAACTACTCTCACCGTTACCCCTGACAGTCCTTCAGCTCTAATAAAACTGATGGAATCTAGTGAATGTTCAGGGGTCTGAGACGACGATACAAAAAAGCAAGAGGAGGAGGGGAGTCCGATAGGAAATGGTTTCTTTCTGTCAAGGAAACAGAAACAATTGGCCTTAAAGACAAAAAAAGGCTGATGAAAAAGGGACTGACCTCTTCTAAGGCAGAAACCTTTAATAAAGAACCAAAGGCACCCTCAAACGAAGTTGCACTATCCGACCTAATGAAACTCAATGAGGAAAGTAGGATGGCCTTGCAACTAAATGGTGCTGATAACTCAAAATCTATCCCGGGAACAATTCAGGGAAATAACAAAAATGGAAAAACCTGAAAAAAATAAAAAAATATATAAATACGAAACAGAGGGAAGATATTAGACCAAAGGCAAATGACAAGATAGAAGGAACTGAGAACGAGAAAGCACACCCTCCACAAATGGATGGGGAAAATAAAGCCATAAAACAGTCCCAACTTTCTAACTTTTACACGGTCCTGGAGAAGTCGACATCTTGCCAGATATTACCACAAGACATCTCCAACCTCATGGCTGAACACCCTATGACCTCAGCAAAATCTAATAGATTAGGTTTTTCCTCCCAACCTCTAGCTCCATCCTCAGCACCCACACCAACAGGGACCCTAAAGATCCCTGGGACGGACAAAACTGAGGCGAACATGAACTCTGATCCTGGGATCCCCTTATCAGATGGTGCTATAAATGAGGGCCCAAAACCATCCCTGAAGGAAGTCCAACAACCCTGGTCTGGGGTTGAAGGGGCAATCGCGAATCTCCCTGACACTATAAAAAATATCATTATGGACCTTTACCCCGACCTGTCACGGCTGGGTAATAAGGATTTGATGGGAGAGGACCACGAGATGAAAGAAAATCGACCTCGGGCTAAGAATGAGATATCCACCTCTTCCTCATCCAGGGGAGGGGGCACAGAAAAAGTGCTGCTGCACCATGATCGGTGGCCACAGAGGGAGCAATTTGAAAGAGATCCTATACAATTGCCTGATGAACAAGGACACTTTTATCCCAATGGTCCTCAGGAAATGAGGAATCCTATACAATATGAACCGGCTAGACCCCTGCATGTGAAGGATAGCGTTTTAAGGAACATAATGTGGCGAAACATCTCATTCCCGGAATATCCGAGTATCCTTCTCTATAATTTGTGTGACATTGGAGGTCCATCTTCGCTGAATAGACCTCGTATTTTGTCATTACTTAATGAGGTGCCCCGACTGAGGATGATTGCTTCAGCTGATATTTGTTTAGTGGATTTCATCCATCCCTCTCGTTCTGACCATGTCCGTATTGTTCCTAACTCACAAAAGATTTTTGAAATGATTATTCAGGAGACAGAACAATTCAACAGAATGGGTTACGATATCCTGATTTTTAGTAATGGCTGGGAGAAAGGAAATGCCCAGGGAATGGAAAAAGTACATTCTAATCTTTCCAGGGATGAAGCAGATACACGAAAAGAAAATACTCCGACTCTCGAGGGAGAGGAGGGGCCGGACTTGACTTGGTTAGCCCAAACACTTAGTCAATATCTGAAATGCAAAAAATGAAATAAAAGCTTTAGTGCTACTAAAGTAGTGGACCATTGGAAATTCCTCTCATGGAATTCTAGGAGCCACTCAAATCTGGTGAATTCTGGGGCACTATGTGCAAAATTTAATCCTTTGATCTTTTCTGTATACAGGAAATGTGGCCGACTTCCCCTATACAGCTTGATGGCTTTATATGTATACATCTCTTAGCTAAAATGGGATTACGTGGAAGACCAGCAGGAGGTCTGCTCATTGCAGCCAAACTTGTACTAGGCACACGTATCCTAGAATCAATTGAATTAATGCATTTTGCACTTGCTGTTGTAATGGAACATGGAAGTGATTCACACTCTGAATTGATGTTGGTTCTAAATATTTATTGGAACTCCCAAGTACCACTGAGTAGTGCCGCTTTGTATTTAAACAATTGTATATCCGCCATGCTGCTCAAATATAGAGGAATGGACATTATAATTGCGGGCGATTTTAATTCAGAAATTAAATATGGCCAAGGTATCAGGAAAAAGATGGGCGTTTCAGTATTAAGGTCTAAGCTGAACGCGGAAAAGGTGGAGGTGGTTTCCTGTGCAATTAAGCAAAAGTCAATTAATGGTGAAATCTGGAGGGACTTGTTTGACTACTGGGGACTGGACCATGTTAATGGCCTATTCAATTCCTCTCTGTATGAGCATACATGGTCGAATGGCGTTCATAAATCACATATTGACCATATTTTCATGTCAAAATCCCTATCAGTACTTTCTTTAGAATTCCATATAAACGATACAAATATGAGCGATCACAGATTCTTGGAAATCAAAAGGGTATTAAATAACATACTCCCTAAACAAAGCACAATGCAGATGCACCCGATAGTGTCTTGCAGTGAAAATCGCATAACTTGGCACAAGGGAAATGTTGATAAACTCAACACAGTCTTCGTCCAAGACTATGACAGAATGCCTCTGTCTGCTAAAATCCAGTGCTATTCGGTATCGAAATGTACAGAGTACATTAAAAACATGATAGGGAGATCGATAAAACAAAGTAAATATGGCACTTTGAAACCCATTCATATACATACATATGAACCTTTGGTAAGGCAAAAAAAAAATCTTGCAAATCGTCAAATTAGATCCATTCTGCAAAACAATTTGGCTGAGACGGAAAAAAAGAGACAAATACTACAAATTAAACAAACCAAAAAAAAATGGCTGAAAAATCATAAGTGGGTTCTACAAAATAACGATAATATCAATATGCTAGCAGCTCTAAAGGGGACTTCGGGTCGTGAATTTTGGGGCCAAATAAATGCACTTGAAAAAAGACAGGTTGTACTTCAATCGGCCAATGTACAGGCAGATACTTGGGGAAAACACTTATCAATCCTCTACAAAGGCAAAATGGATGTCGCATGAACTCCTGCTCGTAAAAAAGGGGTCCTGGGATTTCAAGTTCTGAGGGCAAATAACTCAAGAGCGGCCGGCCCTAACGGGCTAAAACATAATACCCTGAAGAAGACTCCGGAATATTGGGCAACATCGCTATTTATCCTCTTCATCTCTGTTATACAGTTCAAGACAATTCCTCAGTCCTGGAGGATATCATATGTTGTGCCCATATATAAAAAGGGGGACAGAACCTGCCCGATAAATTATCGCCCGATTTCGATTATGGATGCTGACTCCAAGATCTTTGCAGATTTCGTACTACAGAGAATAGAGGAGTGGGCGGACTATAATAAGATCTTACCCCCCCAGCAGTTCGGCTTTCGAAAAGGGATGGGAACTGAAATGGGGGACTGATCATTTGTCTGCTCTTAGAAAAGCCATGTAAAAAAAACGCAACCCCAATATATCTGGCATCGGTCGATCTTTCGCTTGCCTTTGATAAGGTGGACAGGGTGAGACTTTGGACAAAACTAGCCCAAGTGGGGCTGCCGTCTCATCTATTGACAGTCCTCGTTAATCTCCATGAAGATTCGGCAATTCAGGTGAGACTGAAAATGTCTGGTGATCTTTCAAAAATAATCCAAACTAATAATGGCCTTAGGCAAGGGTGTTTATTTGCCCCAACTCTCTTCAACCTCTATACTACTGATGCTAATGTCCCGCTTACGACATTCTCTCTGGTTTCTCCAAAGATAGAAGGCATTAAAATATACTGGAACGCCTATGCTGACGACCTGCTTTTGGTTGATAACACCCCTGTTGGTTTACAGTGAAAACTACAAATGGCGAATAAATAAATGTCTTCTACTAAAAGTAAGATCACTTTGTTATTTGGGTTTCCCCATATTTGGGAGCATTTCTATACAGTCTTACTGGAATTTCTACCTGGAGAAAACAGACAAGCTTATTCTCCAAATGAGGAAGATCTCTGGCAAATACTGTAAATTTTCCATCACTCCCCTGATCAGGTTCTATAATCAAAGTTATACCAAAATTGACATACGGTCTGGAAATTTTACCATTTGAAACATCACGTATGGTACAGAAAATGGAATCTAAAATCTGGCAGAAAATTATCTTTTACCTGCCCCAGAGTGTTCCTATATCCGCAATTCGTTATGAATTAGGCCTCATCTCACTAAACATGAGAGTGAAATGGAAAAAAATGGCACTGTATCGGAACTTGGTAGTATCTAAAAACAACTCCCTCTACACCCTACTGGGAGGAAGACTGAGAAGGGGAATTAGTGAATCAGTATGGATGCTGAAACTACAGAAAGACTGTGTAGATCTCCTTAATACTATTGATGTATCATATGAAATGTTGATTGTTAATCCAATGGGCATGAAAAAACGGTTATAATGGTCGGTTTTGGGCCAACATCACGGAAAAGGTGGCTGCCTCTAAGATTTATAAACAACTTGGCGTAGAGGGGAAAGAGCTAGGTATGTTGGAGTCCTACTTGACTAAATTCCCAGATCCCATAAGGAGAGTAATCCATCTACGTTTCCGTTTCAATGTGCTCCCTACTGGGGAAATTCTCGAGATTAGAACTGCTACGGGGCAAAAAATCCCCTGTCGCTTTTGTCACTGTAATTCTACGACCGAATCCCTTGAACATCTCTTACATTGCGCAACAATTGTCCAACAGAGACTAAATGCGTTTGGGAAATTTGTTCACGACCCCTCTAGGGTATCTACTGAACTACTATGGTGGTATATGCTACATGGAAAGTCAAACGCACTAAAGCTAGCTGTGGTAACTTTTTTAGTAGAAGTGTGTGGTTTGGCAACCCTAGGAAGAACAAATTAGCATTGTAGAGAGCCAATATTAGAGTTTCAATTATTTCTTGAAGACAAAGAATGGGTCTCTTTCCTTTTCATGTTCTAACCATATGTATGTGTTTTCAAAAATAAAAAGTGTCGTAGAAGGACTCAACTGATTTGAGAACTCTTTTTTTCTTGATTTAAAATATTGAAAAGAGTTTTGTACATGATGAAAGACTGGAATATGTTGAAAGTATATTGTGCATTTGTTTTAACGTTTCTGAATCTAAACTTGTAATATATATTCTCTATATTATCTTTGATGGGTTCTACATTTGGAATAATGTAAATGTGTTTTAATTTTGTGAAAATGTTTATTCTAAAATTTTGTAAAGGTTTAATTTGCATAAACCAGATACAATTTTTAAAAAAAAATGTTACCTAGAATCCACCCAGAACAGGAGTGAAGTGAGAAAAGCACCTCTGCAAATTGCATACAGCCAGTTTACCCACCACCAGAGAAGCAACAATTCCAGTAGGGCACCCACCCCAGGAACATACCTCAAACCAAAACCTAAAACCAGGGTGGAAAAGCTAGCCATCTCAAACATAAAAGCCACAGCAAGACAGACGTCACAATGGGCCACAGAACACCGACCGACCTCAAGAAAGCAAGCAACTACAGAAGGGCACCGGCCCCGTGAACACATCACAAGCCCAAACCCAAGACTGCTCCAGACAAAGACAGCAAAGCAAGCCACTGAAATTCGACAAGAGGCAGGGACCAACTTGGGGCACTCATGCTCCACGGAACACCATGTAAGAAACTCATGGTGGCAACAGTAAAGACACACAAGTGATCACAGTTCACGGGTGTTTACTGAACATTATAATGGGTGATGTAAATGCCTTATCTAAACCTAAATCTAAGATGGGAGCAAGCTACGACCATCAAATAATAAAGCAGTCTTAGTGGCGTCTTGTCAAATAAAAAGGGTCTATACTAAAAAACCTTTTTGCAGTCCTTACTACTAAAGTACAAAAAGAGTGTGGGATAATGTTCACCAGAAAAGCAAGAAGTGTTAAAAAAAAAAAATAAGTTGGGATGGTAAGGCTGGGTCTCCCTTCCCCATTTTTTAAGCGTGGGACAAGGCAGGACTTCGGATCACAGCACACTCCTGGGCCTCGACAGCACGAGTTTCACAGTTCCAATTCAACTATATCAGAAACCTTCAGGGACTGTCTCTTTCCTGCAAATGCCTCTTGCCTTAGTTGAAAAGTGCAAGGGCAATTCCCCCTTCGTCATCCTTCAAGGTCTCACCACATTTCTCCTCTGTTTGAACTGCTGGTTTGGTGTAGCTGTCTACTTGTGCGTTCGGCCTTGCTTGAAGTTTGCTTTCGTGCCCCACCTTTTATCCCTGTGGGGGAAGGTAAAGGGCCGTCAGGCGGGCATAGTTATTGTCAATTGTCTGACTCTGCCTGACCCCTGTGTTGGGACATGTCGGGTAAACGGCTCTGGTGTTAGTCCATTGTCCGTTACAGTGTAGGAAAGTGTTTGTGCCGGAAAGGGGGTGGGGGAGTAGAGCTTCTAAATATCGTACAGGGTAGGATGGGGAAAAGGTGTTACAGGGAAGGGGATACCGCGTCTCAACCCTCAGTGTCCCACTTCCTGAAGACCCCTCGCCCAGGTGATCCTCCTCCACTGGTCCATCCCGAGAAACTGGATTCAATAGCGATGGCCGTGTCCTGGCCACCTGGACGACAGATCTCCGGGCACTAGTGCATGAGACACCTTCAGGTTTCTCACAACCATAATAATGCAGAACTCAGGACCCAACCGATCTAAACCAAAACTCAAAAATAAAGCTGTGAGGCAAGACCGAGGAGAAAGACAAACCATTCCAATCCCTCGGTTAAGACAGACGCCACTAGGCCACAACATATCAACCCAACCCGAGAACAAAAAGAAACTAATTCTAGGAGGGTACCTTCCTCTGGAAGACAGACCTACACATCTCAACACAAAACCTTAAACGGAGGTAAGATGAAACAACCGCAGCAAGGAAGACACCTCTGCATATTGGAGCACCCCATTTTAACCAGAGACCAGGAAAGCGTTGGGACAGACCGACCCATCCGGAGACCAGGAAAAGAACTGACCCAGGAGGGCACCCTAAAAATAGGCCTACCACAAAATATCACAACCCATTACTGATTCCGATACAGAAGCTACAACTTACAGCAAGGCAATTGCCACTGTATACTACAGCAGACCGTCCTACAACCTACCCCGGGAAAGAAAGTTGTGCAAGAGGGCACATGCCCCTGGAATATACCATGAATTTAAATGACAGGCTAAGACACACAGACCCCAAACATGCCACGATATTAGAAGGACAAAGACACAAGAATGAAAAACAGAAATGGGAATTAACTCGCACCCCGGTGGAAAGGAAACAACCCACCAGAATTGGCAAAACCTCAAAATTCCCACTGATCAGCACTAAATGGACCAAGAACAGAAACAAAGTACTTTTCCTGCTACCTCTCCACCTACAACACTACCTCAGTTGAAAACAAACAACCCACAAGCAATGATGCTAACACACCAGGACCCGAACAGTTCTTGACACTGCACAAACACAGAAACCAGTAACTCCAAAGACATCTTTGGAAAGACCTCAACAGGAATCGGAGCCAAGCTGGAATCCCTACCCAGCCACACCCCCAACATAACCAGAGACCAGATACACATACCATACCAACAACCAACCCACTACTACGAACCAGAACAAAGCGACCCATCCCTCAAATTAATTGTGCTCCTCAACAAACATAAGTACCATCCACATCATCGGCAACAAGCCATACCGGACAACTACAAAATAATACACCTTAAAAGAGAAAACGGAACAGGAGATGGCATCGCAATTGTGCACAAAGACCACATTCGCGCCACACCACGCCATCCTAGTGACATAAACTGCAAATCTCTCCTAATCAACAAGAAGCTCAATGACCAAGCCAACGTACTGTTCCTCCTGATCTGCAGACCGCTATCCGACAACCAAATTTTGCAACAAACCTCACTGACTCCATCGCCAACCTTTCCACTTAAGAGAACATAATTATCCTGGGGGATTTCAACAACTGGTTTGAAAAAGAAAACAAAACCACTGCAAGCTCCCATAGCAACCTACTGGAAAAACTAACTTCAAGCAAACGGTGAACGGTGCCACCCAGGATGCTGGTCACACCTTGGACGCAGTACTCTGCAGAGACGGACTCTCCTCCACCACCCCACCGGTACCGATCATATGGAGTGTCCATCTGTTGATCGCCTTCTCACACAAACTACTAAACCACATATTGCCTGGAAACGCAATACTGCACACTACTGACAAAAGAAATTGGAATAGTCTTGATCTGGACTCCATAACCAAACTCATGGATTCAACCAAACCAAACATCCTCCAGTTAAACGGAATGACTCAAGACTCAGCAGGAAAATAACTTGATGCCTGGACCAGCTAGCACCAGCAAAACCCTTTCGAAGCCACTGAAATAATAACAGCAGCAAGATGGTTCACGGAAGAGCTGAGGGAACTCAGAAAAACAAAATGCAAATTGGAAAAACTGTGTTCCGAGTATGATAGTTAATTTCACATTCTTGTTGTTCATGGCCTGCAAGAATATCATTGTATTTTTCCCTTGTTCTCTCCCTCGCCTTGAAGCGCTTTGAAACACATTGTGTAAAGGTGAAATATAAATATACTAACATATATCATATCATGAAGAAACCATTACAATCAGACAAAATACTGACAACTCAATGTACAAATCAGCTGTCTTAAAAGCAAAAAAAAAGCATACTACGCCACAAGAATACAATAAGCAACACACCCACAAAATACTATTAAAAATGCTCAAAGAAATTAAAAACCCAACATCTTGCAACAAAGACATCATACCATCACAATCTCTGTGACATCACTAACCACCTAAGAACAAAAATAGAAACAATCCAACAGACCATTGATGCAAGCCATGCAACAAACACAAATGCGGAACCATCAATAACCAGCACACCACCAACCGCAGAAACACTCTATCGACTCAAATCTATAGATGAATTAGCGTTCAACACACTAATAAAAGACCCGAACCTCGCTGCATCCCCAACTGACCCATACCCACCAAAATCTTTAAAGAAATCCTAGACCACAGAACTTGAGCATCATACTTTTGGCTACTGATGAACCTATCCCTAAACACAGGAATAGTACCTATGAGGAGTCTGGAATGAAACTCTGACACAAGTTAACCATGATTGTGTTAAAGACTTTTATTGAAAATATAAGGGGTTGGGAAAATGCCTCTCGTACACTGCTCTAAGAGGAATTTCCCTACCTAAACCAAAACTAAGAATCTGTCCGTCATAATGTCCAAAACAAAAACTGTCCCGTGGCAACAGTTTTATTCTGACCCTCATACTAACGAAATTCAAAGGTGTACATGAAAATGTATTTAACCTTGAGTCATTTAGAAAAGTGTTCATAAAGGAGAATAAATGACTCCAACACAAAAGTTCTTCAAGTATAACAGTCCTTGCTCCAGAGGCTGGTTCCCTTTCCTTGGATTCCCCTTTACTCTCTGATGTTTCACAAACAACAGTTCCTTGTGCCTTTCTTTGCCAACAGCAACACTGACGCACACAAAACTATCTTGCGTTGTAATTTTGTCTGTCAGAACACCTGGTATACTTTTCCGACAGGGTTTGGCTCCTTTTCTCCTGTTTAAGTACCTTTTCTTAGTCCTGACATTTCTTCTCAGGGCTTATTTAACTCTTGTGTGCAGACAGTTGTAGTTGCTTGGTATACTGTTCTGCCAGGGTTTCTTATATTCACGCACTTGTAGTGGCCTGGTATACTCTACTGCCAGGATATCTGTTTATACGGGCTTCTGCCCTCTCCCAAAGTTGTTAAATATACTTTGTTTGATAATGTATGTTCTTGATATATTATCTTATTCAGGATTCCCATATACTTTCATTGTATACATTTGCATGTTTGTAAGGGTTTTGCCCCTAGTTCATTTCCCAAGTCCTTCTGTTCTTTCTGTCTTGGTTGCTTTATTTACAATTACTTTCTTTCAGCGTGGCTGCCAATACGCCCTGATGAGCCCTCTACCTCTGGGTTGACTCACCGGCTCTTGTTGCTATTTCCTGGCATAGCGTTTGTCTGCTTCCTTCTCACGACTGCTTTCTCTTGGTTTTCTCGTCTCTCGCAGCTTCCTCTTAACATGTCTGCTTCGTTCCAGGTTCCAGTGTGTTAAGAAATGCTCTCTGTCACCTGCGAACGCCCAGGAGAGTTTTGTCAACTCCCGGCGTTCCTGCAGCATGTCCGTCTCGTGCATCAGCTTCTTTCTCCTTGGTCGTGAGCCGCCTGGCTCCACCATGCCGATCTCAGCCTTTCAGTCTTTTGGTTCTCGCACAGGGATGCAGCTCTCTCCTGCCAGCAGCAGACCTCAACGCTTTGCTTCTGCTCTTTAAATTTCCAGGCACAGGTGTGTGCGAGCGCTCACTGAGCTTGTGGTCTCTTTCGTGCTTTACCTCCACAAATCAGCACAAGGTTCAAGTCATAGCAAATAGCTGGTTCTCTCGTTGATGTCAATGGAAGTAAAATTGAAAAAGGAAAATCTTTTCCATCAATTTCCTTAAACATTGTATCGGAGCCTGCAGAGTTCTCTGAAGAGTGATTTCTGAGGGGGCCACTTTTGTTTCCCAAGGATTTCTGTTCCAGTTAAGGCACCACATTGGCTGGGTATATCTAGATACTGGGTTGACCATAACAAGCAAGGGGTAGGGTGCTAACACAATTTACTTGATGTATAAGCGCCTTACAATAGCACAATAAATAAATGGTGTGGATCCCTAGTGTCCAACTTCACAGCCAGCATCGCTTAGCTGGCAGCGACCCCGGACCATTTAGGATCACACATATCCCATCCCTTGCCTCTCCTATGCGATCTCATCACAGGGACAAAAAAGCAGGTGCTAGTTCATTTCCCCCCTCCTCCCCTTAAAGGCCTGGAAAAGTGTGACTGTTTCGCTGCAGTTTTTTGTTTGTGGGATCTGGGGACATCAGTTTAACTGGGCGACTTTAAAATCTGTGCTTTTTTGTTAACGACATTAAAGGATCATTCGTGCCTGATAAACAATACAGCAGGAAGTACTACTCTTCTGCTGAGGAGCTTAGGTTCCCTGCAGACTGCTATCCTCTCAGCCACTTGTCAGACTCCCTGTTTCCTCACAGCCTGGACATTCCATAGTTGTTGGGTTTCTTGCCCTCCTTGGGGACCAAGGATAGCTCGGAGGAAACGCGTTTGTCTTGGACGCAAGACAGCGCAGCGCAACACAGCTTCAAATCCCGATCCCATGCTTGGAAACCACTCCCTGGTATTAAGCGCGTTATAAATTAACAATAAAAATAAAATATTCAGTATGTTCCTTATCCCCATCTAAACCTGAGAGAAATGCTACAGGAGCATGCTCTTTACTCAGAAGGACCTTAAATGTCACTTTTAATGTGCGTCATATCGTGATTCATTAGAACTTTGTTTAGTGGTCTGCCCAAGCCAAACTGAAGTACGACTCGGGAGGATAGCTCAGGGGCAACACGCTCGGCTTGGAAGCAAGACCATGTGGAGCAACACAGGTTGGATCCTTGGTCCACGCTTAGAAACATCTGGGAATTAAGGCGTTATAAATAAACAGTTATATTATATATACGACTGTGACATAACCATGGGCACCCTGGAAATACATACTCTGTTACACAGAGACCAGAGTATGCAATGTAATACAATGGTCGAAGTGAGAGGGAGCGGTCGGGAGCGGTGCTCCTCTACTTTTTAAAATTACCTTCTACAGCTCCTATACTTTTATTTTAAAAAGAAACCATTCCGGAATGGTTTCGCTTTAAAATAAAAGTGTAGGAAGAAATTGAAGCCTTCACTTTCAGTGCACTGCACTGAACGTTCCCTTAAACAGCAGGTGCAAGTGTTGGGGGTGTGTATGGTGTGTGGGAGGAGACGTGGTGATGGCGTTTGTGTGGAGCAGGGGCAGGCCAGCAGGAAACATAGTTCCACTACTTATTTTCGTACAGTTCGACCACTGTACTGGAGTTTAAGGGGGTTTCTTCCACAAGCACCTGCAATAGACCTTTTTTGGTTATGATGGAGGGATTTCCGATTTAGGCCTGTGACATTGCAGATATGTTAAGTGTATGAAAACCGATGGGAGCCTGTGGTATTCTCTGCAAAATGGGTATTGCCGTGTGTTTTTTTTCCTTGTCAAATGCATGTCATTATCCACCATTTTTGTAACGGGGATTCTGAACATTTAGACTCTTAGTGGTTGTGTTTACTTAAAGAAGGAGCAAAGAAATCCTTCCTCTGCTGCGGTTATGAGAATAGGCCATTTGACTCGTCAGGGATTCATGCTTGCAGTGCTGCTTCTGGATGTGCAAGATTTTAACATCTACAAGATGCGTTCCTGACAGACCGACTGAGTTCTGCGAATTGACGTCCTGCTCAGGCTTATGCACATCTGATCGATAGCTTCCATGTTTAATGATTTTGGAAGGATTGTCTTTTTACCATATGTGAGGGCAATAGATCTGGTTTTTGTAGAAACAATGCTTGGTTAGTAAACTGAACAAGGTTGGTACTCTTGCCTGAAGTGTAATGTTCTGCAAACTGCACTAGACTTCACATTAAAGCTTCAGATGCCGTTTAAGCTTTTCGATCCTAATTTTCTCTAGCCGGCTGTGGATATTTTGCAAAACATTCACTTGATATATGTGTATCATATGCTGCGTATTGGATTCCATGCTGAAAGCTACTAAATTGTGCAAGGAATTTGAAATAGAGTGCTGTAAAAGAAATATTAAAAGTACAATAAGTAACAGATCTTTTTGCAGTGTGACTGCATGTTTTGTGTTGTTATAACAATGGAATTAAACTAATCATTTTGCTTGTATTTTTCATATCGTAAGTTTACCAGTCCAAAATTCCTTGAAAACCGAGAATGTGTGGTATCCTTTTTATGGGAAACTGAATTTGCCTGTCCAGTCACAAGTCAAAAGTATGAGAGCCAGGTAAGCTGAATACCGGTTACCAATATCTGCACTTTGATGTCACTTTAAATGCCAGCACTCCACTCGCTATCCATAGTTCTTTTAAGCTCATTCTTTTAACAATTAAATTGTGACGGTGTTTTCTGTTTAGTTAACCTGTGTAATATTTTCACTGGACTTCCACCAAACTTCGAGTAACGAGCAACTGCGATGTGGATGCCTCCTTGATGTCTGTCTACCAACCACCACCTAGTAGGATTTCAAACACTTCATGCCCCATCTCTGACCCTATTCTTTGCCAGCAGTCTTTGTAATAGAGCACTTTTGTGGAAGGCTAGGCACATTAGAGAGAAGTCCGGTTGGGAGCATTGCAAGCACTTGAATTCATAAAACAATGGCCCCATAAACACGAACCAAGGAATGGGGTACAGGGGATTCCCGTTGAAGGAAATTGTCCTACTAGTTACAATATTTCTTCTGTTGATGGAAGCACAAGCCAACAATTTACCAGGTGTGCCAAATTGCTTGGTAGTTTTTGTGTTTGAGTTGGTGCAGCGGGTTGTTCAAAGACCCAAGTGGGCATAGCACACCTACTGGGAACGGTATTTCACCACTAAATATATATATTTTTTTTTAACGGGGAGCAATCAATGGCGATGCTCTGCATCGAATTTGTGTTCATTAATGGCTTGTAGCATACTGTTTAAGTTCAGCAAATGTTGCTTTTTGGTCAGTGGACTTGAATTACACTTTTGAGATGTTTTTTTCTTTTTAAATGGAGAGTTAAGAATGTTCTGCTCTGCAGTGGATTTTCTTTTCTTTCGTTATGGACAAAGTTTTCTCTAAATTAAGTGGGGCCGTGGGTACCTTTTAGTGAACGAGTGCAAAAATAACTCTTCAGAATGCACAGATAGCGCATCCCCATACCAAGCCTCACTTCAAGGAGAGGACTTTCTCCCCCAAGATTTATTTTGTTAAAATGGGTTTATCTGTGCATTTCACAACACATTTGTCTGAAGACATGCAACCAATAAATATAGGTTTTGGAGCTTTTTAATGGCAGAATTTCCCCCAGGAATTGGCTGTTAAGATACATTTCTGAACTGTGACCTGGTGGGCAGAGGTTCAGAAGGCCAGCCTAGTTTCTTGGAACAGGGTAACCTTCTGGACAAGCCAGACCAATCAATGTAGCTTGGCGGCGGTCAAGACTAGTTCTCAGGAGGGATGAGGGTGACTGAAAGACCTCAATGAGCACACAGGGTAAAGGACACGGTTCCATGTAATAATGTCCCCTCAAAAATATCGACACGCAAAAAATCGCGGAAGAATTGCTGTTTTTTGTGGGGACATTATTACATGGAACATGCGGTTGGCACCCCCGCAACCCCCAAACCCTTTATTTTTCATGGGGAACGGGGGACACCCCCCCCACCTGCCTCTATATATATGGTAACCTATATAAGGTCACCACAACCTTTTCCTGGTGACCTTATATACAGCGACCATATATATAGGGATATTATTATCTGAAACCAAGTACACATCACTCAGTCAGGTGTAGATATATTAAAAATACAAATACATTTATTTCAAGACCTTTGAGTTTCAACCCACTAATCAAATCACAGTAATACTATTAAGCCAATCCAATCCCATCTAAATACATATATACAAGACCGATGAGGTCTAAAGGGTTAATGCACAAAATGGGTCCACAACCTAAAGAGGGAAGGAAACGGGCAGTGGAAATAGTCTTTAGTCTCTTCTGCATCCAACACACTCCTAACTCGGAGGCAGTCCAATCCCTAAGAAGAGTGGAGCCTATTGCTCAAATGTATTTGCACTGCTGGTGCACACAGTAGTTCAAATGGCCAAAATGGGGTCTCTAGCAGCTCAGGAAGGTGGGTGAGGTGATGAATAGGTTCTTCCACTATTTGAGGAGGGCCTCCACTTGAGGGCAGAGTCGAGGGCAGAGTCGATTCCAAGAGTTGGGAGTAGTTCACTAGTTCGCACTAGCAGTGAAAAGGAGAGGGCCCTCAGGGGCCACTCGTGCGTAAAAATTGATGGATGCACTAGGGGCCACCGTTTAGGTTTTGCGATTACTCACCGATCCCCGGCACACTCCGGACCAAACGTCGGCAGTCGAGTCCACTTCGGTTGCAGGTTCAATTGCGTCAATTTGGCGGCTCTGCGGCTTTCAGCAACGAAGATACAGCGATGATTCCCAAACGGGACAGTGGCGATTTCTCCGCTCCTGGTGAATGGATCATGCCAGTTTTACTGCAGCAGGCTTCAGGGGCAATAGGGGCACAAATGCAGCACACCTACAAAGTTAGTCACCACGGCTGGACGACACGGTAACCACGTATACTCCGGTTCAGGCGCACGCACTTCACTCAAGACCTGGGAACGCTAAGTGTACGAAATTCAGTGAGTGCCATGAACACAGAGCTAGCGACATACCGAGTTTCCAGGGCCTCCTCGAAACGGCGGCGGTATCAAGGCAGAGAGAGTGCGTAAGCTGGTCAGCCCACTGGTTGGCCGAGGGACACTTCCGAGAAGGCTTACTTGCAGGGTTGGATGAAAGTGCCGAGAATAGTTGGTCCCACTATTCCAGTGAGTCAAAGCGTCTTCGTAGACCTTCTAGGATGACCAGACGCAGAGGGGTCCCACGGGACAACAGCGGGCTCAGGGTGCCAAACTTTCCAGCTGATCATCAGCGGTTCCTCGACTCTGCTTCTTCGTTTCAGGATACTTGGATCATATCCTTCGTTCAGTGAGAACTCCAGAGATCGACATGGTATGGGTGTTTGGGGCCTTGTCTTATCCAGAATCTCCTTCGCGCCTAAACGAAGAGGACCGAATGGGAGAGCTGCTCACATACAGGCATACCATACGTGGACCAATCATGGACCACAGTGGTCCCAGGCATTCACAACACTCCAGACTCTGGCACCCAGGATGTGTATTCGGAACAGTCATCCCAGCCCACATCCTGGAGGCACACATACAAGGCATGCAGAAGCCCCCGAAAGCTTGGTGTTTGGCGGGAGAATGCATGCCCAAATAAGGACTGACCCGGGTCGGCTTGACCTGGGGAAGGTGAAGGGGTATAGATGGCCAAAGGACAGGACAAAGAACCTCGTGGAATGGGCATTTTGGAGCCAGGCCACCTGTTTGTGCCAAACGCTGTAATCGCGGTTTACCTGGCAGGAAAGGGTTAAAAATATGCGAAATGATAAGCTACCACCAGCCCTATTCAAGGCACACCTGCACTTCTCCTAAAAAATTCTTCGAGAGTATCTAGGGCCTTTGGAAATGACTAGTAGACCCAAGTGCACTGTGCTGGAAGGTGCATTGTACACTTGCAACTTTTCTGCAATATGTAACAGCATTGGAAAGGACTAAGGGAAACAAAGTCTGCCAGTACTGACTGTCTTAAGGGCATGTCAGTTTCCCCATAAAAAGTGAGCGAAAAGCCCAGAGGGGTGCTGCAGAAGGCTGGGCTCAAGTCAGACTATGGTGTTTAACATCAGCAAAAAGTTGGGGTTACACAACTGGAGGGAAAATTACACATAAAGTGGGAATCTTTCCTAACATTGGCTAAAGAGGATTTACAGGCAAATAAAATAACCTGGCTTTCTAACTGTGACAACGTATCGCCATTCTTTTACCCTTGACTTCCTTTTATTTTCCAATTCTGGCCTTGGGAAAGTGTGGGTAAGATCAGAAAAATATCAGATCTCCCAATCACAAGCATTGCACCAGAAGTACTATTTTGGGGATTCCATGGCCTCTCTTTTTGGGGTCCTTCAACCTTTTACCCCTCACGCCCCCCTGCCTTTTTTTGGTTCCTTGATTCCTTTATGGAGGCTCTAGGAACTTATCCTCAAGTCCTCTGCCATTAGTTCCCCGTTTGCTCTGTTTATGGTATTGAGTCGCATCTAAATCATCCAGTCCCAGGGGTACCTCTCAGTCTCCCATTTTTTGCCCTATGGTGATTTGATCACCCTACAGTGGTTTTCGGGAGTAGGTCTGTAGAAGTCATACTTACCTTTTGCCTTCACCAAGCGCACATGCTGTTTTACCTCATTGGTAGCCCAGCGCACCATTTTGGGAGCCATTGAGGGTACCAATGGGCTTTTTGTAAAGGCTATCAGCCAGAGGCGTTGCTAGGGGGGGCTTTAGGGGGATATAGGCCCAGGTCTTTTGGTTGTAGCCCTGCATAGAAGCTCAGGGGCTACAACCAAAATGCTAGCTAGCCCCTGGTCCCGACAGCCCTGACATTAGCATAGCCCCTGATCTTTTTCAGACCTAGCAACTCCCCTGTATTGGCCATTTTGTGTTTCAGGACTTCCTTTGTTCAAGGTGAACACTAGGTAGGCATTAAAATGTACAGTATGACCTTGTTACGTCTCCCGTGAGCCCACCAAGGCAGCCTACATGTTGGTGCTAACTGGTTTAGGCCAGGGAGGGTCCTTGGACCATCTCTCACACTTCCTGTGGTGGTGGCTAAGGCTCAATGGCAGTTCCACTGAAAAAACCAGTATGATCAGGAACAGTCCATACTCGGGCCCCTTTTAGTTATTGGCTCGCCGATCTTTGGCCAGACCCTTTGTGCAAGGTTCTGTAGAATTTGGCCTGCCTCTGTTGCTATCTTTTGCTGATTTCTTCTTGGAACTTGGATGGCAGGTCTTCTGAAGTAGTTTCCCTGCAGATTCTTGCCATTTTGGCAATGTTTAAAGCCCTCACTTAGCAAGTATTGCCAATTGCAGTGGCTTGCGCATATCCCATTTTCTTTTTTGTTGTTATTAGACGTCCAGTCTGGGCTTCTTGAAGATTCCTGTTGACCCCACCCCCATATCTTCTGGGTTGATCCCTCCACTGAACAGTTTCTGTTCAGTTTTACTACCGCCACCCAGTATTTATCGCAGACTCCTGTGGGTCACTGCTGATGTCCAGAATATGGTTGATACCCCAACTATGCGCCAATTCTTCAGTTTAGGACGTCCGAGGGTGCCACCAGCTCTTGTCTTCAACCATAGACTGTTTGCTGCTGAGCTGCTGCCTTCTTTTGTGCCTTAAGATGCTCTGAGCTGTTTCCGCAGCTTCCCTCTTTTTCCTAAAATCGTCATCACTGGACTTGTCATTCCTGGCTTGAAGGTAGATGTCCTGGAGATGAGCCTTTCTTTCCTTGGTGTCTGGGATCCACGTTAGCTCCAGGTACACGTCCTAAAGAACTGAATCCTGCAAAACCTCACCTGTGGAAAATAACTGTTTACTCACTGGTTTGTTTTGGGTTGCTGGAACCATCTTTCCTGAAGCCACCTTTGGGTCCTGAGGTGGGCAGACACGTCTTTACCACATGTTCTGTAGACTTCTATTGGGGTTCTTCAGATTCTGGAACAAATCCTTCTGGGACATTGAGTCCATATTCTGACCTTTTGGAAACATCCTTATGGCCTTCCCTGGTGTTGATCGTTGCAGTATTCACAGCTGTGGGCTAGATCAGACTTAAAAGCAGGTGAACTTTTAACTTTTCCCATGCATTCCAATGGAACTGTGAACTTATTCCGGGCCTCTCCTACAATGGTCTTTGGGGAATTGATTAAAAAACAAAAATGAGCGAAGCCCCCAGGAAGATGCAGCAACGCCAGGTGTAGACCAGGCTAGTCCACCCAGGAGAGTGAACGGGCAGCTGCAGGGCGCCTCCTGGTAGAGCCAGCCCTGACCCAGTAGCGATAGCAGAGCCGAGAGCCCCCCGGGGTGGGCAACTGAAGACCAGAGCAGAAAGGAGGCACAGGGGAGAGCGGCGGGAACAGTAGCTGGCCCCCAGCGAATTAGACAGGGTAGCCGGCAAAAGGGAGGCGCTGTTGGGGCACAGCAAGGACAACAAGAGGAGGGACAAACTTGGAGGAGCCGTGTCTGGAGGAGAAGCCAGCCGGAATTAGCAATCCCAGTAAGACTCCTCTCCCTCTCCCCCCCCCCCCCCGCTGTACCGAACTCAATCCTAGGCCCTCGACCCTCCTGGAGGACAAAAGTACGAGCCTGCAATACCGCTAAGGGTGGGGGGGGGGCACCTTCATAGTCGAAAGGCAAAGAACGCGGGACCTCCCCAGCAAAACAGGAAAATTCACGGACTGCATAGCAGTCTCAAGGCTCCTCCAGGAGACTGTGTCAAACTTCGCACAGGGCTTCTCAGAATCCAAACTATTATTCTCCAGAACCCCTTCCTCCTCACCTGTATCTTCTGATGAGGACTTGTGTCTTCGCCCCTTTCTCCTTGTTGATTTCTTTTTTGTGAAGAGAAAATGGTCTTCCGCGGTTAGAACAGGAAAGCAAAGGGCCCCTACCGAAAGAGACCGATCTGAGAGGAAAAAAGCTGGTGCTAAAAAAAAAAACTCTCTTGGATGTTGTCTTGACTGCAGAGTTTGCGCTACAGAAAGTCAAGGTAAGATAGTAGAACTGATGATCGGAATCCTGGTCAGGTGATGAGAAGTAATGGAAGCAATCTGTCTGAGTATGTTTCTGAGTAGAGGCTGGATCCCCGTAGAAAGCACGAAAAAACACTCTAAAGCAGCTTGAGAAGGCAGCTATGGAACCAAAGGCACAAGAGAAGGGTAGAGGTACAGGTAAGAAAAGAAAGCCAAGAAACGGCTGAAAGCAAGTAGTAGAGCGTTCAGAAAGAGGAGCAGTAGAGCGGTGAGAGCAAGAAACAACGTCCGGAACCGTTATGTAAACTGAAAGGTTAAGCGAGTTAGAAAAAAGGAGCGGACATTAGGCTATACGGGTGTAATGCACACTGGAGAGCTAGAACAAGAGAAATACAGGACAGCAGGAGAGAATGAACAGGAGTGGGACCGGTCGATGAAGAAACTCGGCAAAAAGCCAGATAGAACACAGAGCGAGTAACCGGAGCGATATGCAAAAGGGTTGCAACGCGCCGGCCAAAACAAAGGGGCGTGGTTAAGTACGGAAGTGAAGAAACCGATGACAGAAAGACTAGAGCGGAAATACAGGAAGTAACAGAAAAGGTGGAACATCCTAATGGCGGCGTAGTCACCAGCTGCTCCATAGTCGCCAGGGATACCTTCGTGAACACGGCATAACAGACCGGCCCAGGGGGAGCCACGCACAGGAGCCATAAACATACGCTCCCGGGACTGGCAGGAGGGAAGAGGGCCCTGGGCACACCTCCAAAGCTCTAGGGCTCCCCCTCTAATGCAGACCAGCGCGGGGACTGCCAACAAAGGCAGGGGCTCCACAGACAGGGCATTAACCCACAAATAGTCAAGGCCGGACCAGGGGAACCAGACTGGACGGCTAGTGGGAAACTCCCCGCTATCCAAGAGCACAGCACAAAGGGGTAGGGAAGCGGGCAAACAGGAGTGGCATGGGGGCAGGAAACAAGAAGCCCCTCCTCCCCCCCCCCCCCCCCAAAAGGCCATGGCAATCAAGAAGGAGGACTTTAGGTGGTCCTCGATCCAGCAGAGGCAAGGACCTGGTACTTCCTGTCCCAGGGCCACATGGCCATTCCACCAAATAAGGAAGGGCTACCAGAGGCCCTGAGCAGCCCCCACGATCATCACCGACAAGAAACCTACATCATTTGCCCCTCAGCCACAGCAAAGTCAACAGAGCTGCACATGAACTCACCCTTGGGCACACCTGCCCATAGTCTAAGGGGCCATGTCGAAAAACAAAGGGAGAGAAGGCCAGTACCCAGCAAAGGGGGGCTAGAAGCCACAAGAGGGGACCACCCTGAAACTGTGGAGGAAGGATGGTGGCGTCAAAGCCCGATGAGGAGCAAGAGGTGGACAGAGAGGCAACAAAGGCCCTCCAGGAAGAAAATCCAGAAGAGGGAGGGGTCACGAAAAGATTCCTCGAGCAATGCTTCCAAGACTTTGGAGATAGAATGGCAAACACCATCCAATCCCAATTGGACAAAATGAAGGAAGATCTAACGGGGCCTCCAAAGGGAGTGTAGGGAGACCTACACCAACTCGAAGCTAGAGTAGACACCAACGAAAAAACGCTACAGGAGCTGGCAGACGACTCTAGCAAAGTGGAGGATCGAATGGACCACTTACCTAGGGCTACACACAACCAAGATCCAAAAAGAAGAGCTCATACAGATCGAGGAGATAAAAAATCAGAATTAGAGCACTACCGGAAGCGGTCCTCGACGGGGAACCCCCAAGCAATAACTCAAATCTTTGCTGATCTAATAGACACAACAAACCCGACAGAAATCAAGATCGACCACCTACACAGGGTGGGACCAAAAAGAGGCAAATTGGGGCCCAGACCAAGGTACACCTTTGTGGCAATGCACGACTATACCCAAAAAGAAAGTCTTTGCCGCGGCAAGAAGAGCAACGGACCTCAACTACAATGGTGCCTCAATCCAGCTATTCCAAGACCTATCCCAGGTTACGCTCACCAAGAGGATGATGATGCGGCCAGTCGTACAAGAATTGTCAAATAGAAGGAACAAATATAGATAAACGTTCCCATTCGACCTCCTATTTGAGCTAGACTGGAAGCTAAGGAGAATCACGTTGGCGGAAGAGGGAGCGTCCTTCCTAGGAATAGACACTGAAACTACCATCAACAAGACCCAAGGCCCATCGAAGGAGCAACCGAAAAGGAAGGCCTGGGAATGGTCCATTCAAGTGTTCAGGAAGAAAACCAGGAAAAAGAGGGGCCCAACAGGCCCGAGCCCATCACCAAAGATGGACCAACGAAACTAAGGATCCCCGTAGAGGAGCCCCTACCACCACTCCCAAGTAAAGCAAAACCGGGGACCAAGTGCAGATCATACAAACACCCGGGGAGGGGAAACATAAAGCAAACATAGTGGGGGAGACAATGGAAGTGGAGTCTTGACCTCAAGAAATGGGTCAGGCGAGACACGCAATGGACCAAGCTGGGAGAGGACCGGATCCGAACCCCTGAGGAGGAGAATCGGGAGGGGCCAGTGGCCAGTTGGGTCCACCCAGCGAGGCGGGGAGGGTTAGGGAAGAAGGGGGGTAAGGAGGGGAGGGACGAGGAAAGATCCCAGATGGGGTGTGTCGAGAGATTGAAGGGGAAGGGATCAGGGGGTGGGGAGGGGACTGGTTCAGCTCCAGTCACTGAAGCAAGCACTTTTTCGGACAGAAACCAGAAAACCCTCAGACAATGAATGGCTAAGGAGACAATCATGCAAATCCTTTCATTAAACATTAAAGGCCTGAACTCACCCATAAAAAGAATAAAATTAGACCACTCCCTGGCAAGAGAGAAGCCAGACCTGGTCACCCTGCAAGAAACCCACATACAAAAGAAAGATTAGCATAAGGTCCGAATACAAGGTTACTATCTATCTAATCCAATTGAATGAGACAAAAAGGTGAAGTCTTAATAGCAGTAAGGAACAACACAGGCCTCAAGGTGATAAATGCTGAGAGACGCCAAAGTAAGGTAGTTAGCCTTACATCTCCAGGGGAGGGACGAAACCTTCACCCTGGCCTCCAATTCAGGACAGGACTGGTTCATACAAACATCTCTGAGAAAACTGGAGGTGTTTTCAAAGGGAAGAATCATTCTCACTGGTGACTTTAATCTAGTGTGGGACCCAGAAAAGGATAGTAGCGCTAGAATCGCCTACACCCAGAGCAAACCATCAAAAGAACTGCAGGACAAAATAGATAACCTAGCCCTG
Source organism: Ambystoma mexicanum (assembly GCF_040938575.1). Lineage (NCBI taxonomy): Eukaryota > Metazoa > Chordata > Amphibia > Caudata > Ambystomatidae > Ambystoma > Ambystoma mexicanum. Next base: position 1,175,616,533 of record NC_090927.1, on the reverse strand, counting down.
GTTGATGTTTTTTTGGAGGGAAAAGAGGGAGCTAGCGAGCGGATAATACACATTCTACTCGCATGTGCATAGGTCTGCGTCAAGAATGGACTACATTTCGATATCAAATTCCCTATGGGGCTAAGTTGAAGATGTGGAGCTAGTAGCAATTACACTATCTGACCATGGCCCTATCAGAATCTCGATTAAAAGGAAACCATACCGCTCGGAGTTATGGAAATGGAAATACCCGGCCCACTTTTTTTAAAGACACCCTAGAAGGAGAATTGAGAAAAGAAATAGACACATACTTTCTGACCAACAAGAACCAGGGACACCCCACCACATAATCTGGGATGCATTTAAATCCGTGATACGAGGGAAGATCCTAGCAATCAAGGCCAGAAGGGAAAGGGAACACAGATTATTAGAGGAAGGCCTAAAGGCCAAAATGAAAGGTGCAATGCTTAAAATGTCAATAGGGGCAACAGGCAAACTAAGGAGGGAATACAGGTCAATCGGGGTCAGCTACAACTCCTACAAACAAGTAGAGCAGAACACTCTCTGACACATCTAAGGCAATGATGCTACATGAAAGCAAACGAAGCAGACAGGCTCCAGGCGAAGATTTTGACAAAGGAGGAAAAAGATAGGACCATCATAAAAAATTAAGAAGTCATACAGGGCAATAAGAACTGATCAGCCATCTATAAAGAAGGAATTCATGAAATTGTACACTTCCTTATACAGGTCAGAAACGGAGGAGACTGGGCCCCAACTTGACTATCTGTCAAACTGCAGCATCCCAAAAATAGCAATTCAGGAGAGGGAGAAACTAGAGAAAGACATAACTATAGAGGAGGTCCGCAAGACCATCTCGTCCCTCCCAACTAATAAAGGCCCAGGGCCTGACAGCTTTACGACAGAGTTCTATAGGGATTTCCAGGAAACCTTAACCCCCCATCTAACCACACTTTTTAACAAAATGGGACAGGGGGGGTGGGATCACGCCATCAATGGATGATGCGAAAGTTATACTACTGCCCAAACCATTGAAGGACCCTACCTCGTGCGGCTCATACAGGCTAATAGCTATTATTAATATGGATGCTAAAATCTTCAACAAAACTCCAGCAAATCGTTTAGAACACCTTTCCCCAAATTGATAGACCCTGACCAGTCAGGCTTCATAAGGAACAGATAGACGCATGATAACACCCGGCGGATAGCCCACATAGTTGAAAAAATTGGTAAAACTCATACACCTGTGCTGTTGGTAGCACTGGACGCTGAGAAAGAGTTTGACAGGGTAGAGTGGAAATTCTTATTTCAGACGATGAACAGGATGGGATTCAGGGAATCCTTCATTGTCAAAATAGCAGCTATCTACCGCAACCCCTCACTACACCTACTAACCAACGGGTACCTGTCGGACCCAATAAAGGTCACAAGAGGAATAAAGCAGGGCTGTCCCATGTCCCCTCTCCTATATGCTATTCACCTAGAACCCCTACTGAGCAGGAAGAGAGGTAACCTAGATATAGAAGGGCTCCCATATGGGGCGAGGATACCTAAAGTGGCAGCGTTTGCAGATGATTTGCTACTAATGGTAACAAACCCGGGGGAAAAATTGCTAAATGCAATGGAGGAGGAGATGGCCCAATTTGGAAAGGTAGCTGGCCTAAAGATAAATAGAAGTAAATCAGAAATATTTAACCTCCGTTAGGCAGAATCCTGTGCAGTTCCCTTAGGGAGCACTACAGAAGATTAAGACTACAGGTATGAGTAATAAATCCCCTTTGGAATCAGTCTGTACCACAAAGATTTAGTTGGTAGCTGTGGCTAAGCAGTCAGACTTATCTTAAGAGGGAGATGAGCAGTATTCAGGGTTTGCACAATAGGGCTACAGTACTATGGTACAAGGAAACACTGACCAAAGCTTTGTATTAAAAAGAATATATATATTTATTTTACACATTTATAGTTCAACACATGAATCACAGTTAATAAAGCAAGTTAAATCAGTCAAGAAAAGTATACACAAAACTCCCTAGTTAAATTGTAGACGAGTTTGAGCAAGAGTGAAAACTGAGCAAAACGGCACAGTGAAAACCAAACACAAATGGCACTCTAGCAATTTCTCACAAGGGAGGGAAAGCACAAGTTATACAGTAATATCTTCTTACACACCCTAGCAACACTTCCCATAAGTTTGTGAACAGGTTTAGGCAAAGCAGTACTTAAGCATAGAGAATACATAAATGAAAACCGAGCAAAAAGGCACTTCACAAGTTTGAAAAGAGGGAAGGAAAAGGGGTTTAGAAGAATTAGGTGCACCAACACATTTCTAGTTGAGAAGCAATCTAGAGAAGGCAGTTCTAACAAATTCAGCCAGAGTCAATAGGCCTGTGCCAAAGTCAGCGGTACAGGGCAAAGAGCCTAGGAGCAAAATGTTCTTGTAGCTACAGTCAAGTCTTTGGTTAACGATTCGAAAAGGTGGATACAGAAGTGAAAGACAATGTTAGACGATAGGGGTGGCCAACCCAACAGGTAGGTAAAGGATTTAAAACCCTTTTAGCACTACCACTCGAAAAAGGGAGGCCTGGCGGAACAAAGTACCTTAATATGAAGAAGAGGCTCCTGCGTCGGTGGTTGTTGCTGGTAGTTCCTGTAGTTTGGGGGATCCAGCAGAGGAAGAGAGACTCTCGTCATGGAGGAAGGTTCGAGTTACTGCACTACCCGGGGATGAAACCAGCCGCGGTGCGGCCAAACGAAATAAAAGGTACGCTCCTTTAAATCGCGGTCCGGGTGGATGGCTGCCTGGCTATCTGGTCTCCAAGTGCAGGGCACTGGCGATTCGACCAAGGTAGGCCTGGGAACGGCGATTGGCAAACTGGTTGGCCCCACCAGCTCAAGGGAAGAAGGCCCTTGCAGATGAAGATCTCCTCTCGTCGTGTGGAGAAAAGTGGTGAGACGCTGCAGCAGGGCTTCACCGGTGGTTGTCGTTGCAGGTGTCTTTGGCTTCTCTCCTCTTCGGTTCCTTAGTTCCAGTGGCGACGTCTTGCTCTTCAGGACTTCAAGGTCCTCAGGACCTTGCTTTTATGCAAAAAGACCCCCATTCATACAGCCTAGCTGTCACTCGCACAGTGGAGTGGTCATCTTGGCGACATCTAAGCCTTTCAGGTTAGAGTGCGACTTGCGTTGCTGCGGCAACTCTGTCCAGGGGTCCTACTCCCCCTTCCACACAATGGACCCACCCCAGACTCACTGGCGCCGAAAGGAGGGCTTCTTGGTAGAAGCCCGCCAAAAGGACGAACAAAGGATCCCGGACCTGGGTTAGGAGTTTAGAGAAAGACACAAGAAAGAATTTATATTAAAGTTCTGGCAAATAAAACCAACCGGATTAAAGTTAATAATAAAATAAACTGGCAGTATGTTAGAGGCTGTCAGTAAAAGTGGTAGCCTCGAACAATGGGAAAATCCCATAGGAAAATATTTGCGGTCGAATATTTTCGGTAGTAACCACTGCCACCAGCCAGAAACGTTTGAGAGAGGTACTGTATGGTACCCTCTCAAATGAACAACAGGGATAAACGATTAACCTTTCGCAGTACCTCCATAGTAAGATGGGTTGTACTGGTACAGGTCCTAAATATTGACTAGTAAAGTCAATGGGGACTTTACATGCCCTGGGAGACAGTATTCAGTCCCAGGGTATGGCGTCTGTTTGGGGGTTGCTACGACACCCCTGTGTCACTGCACGGAGGGTGCTGTGTAACACATGTGTAAAAAGCTGGTTCCTATGATGGTGAGATAATCCCCATAGACATTAAACACAAAAAATAGCCTAGAACACACATAGCAAATATGCCTAAGAGTGGGGAAAAGGGTCACACTCTTAGCAGGAGGAAAAAAACAAACCCTTCAAATTCAGCAAAGCTGCTGGGGGACTCTATAGGTAAGGGAAATTAGCCATAGAATGAGAATTTTCCCTAACACTCTTGGTGCCACCAAATACGGAAAACGATCTAAAAACCAACCATCCATACTTGTGGGCCCCTAATAGTGTGTTAAATACCTGGACATCCACATCACTAAATCCCTTCCCCAGCTATTTGCAGCAAACTATCCCCCCATGCTGAATGCCACCAGAGATATGATGCAAGCTGTTCCCCCTTAGATATCTCATGGATGGGTTGGATCGATGTCCTGAAAATGAGCATACTACCAAAGCTGATATGTTTTTATGGGCCTCCGCATACAAATCCCTCAGTCATACTTTTGAGCTTTCCAGAACATCATGAGAGCCTTCATCAGGGCCCACAAAAAACCAAGGGTCAAAGGGGCCATAGGGGTGTCAGACCTGAAAGTCTACTACCATGCAGCATAGATTAGAATGATCAGGGACTGGTTTAAGGCTGATCGAGAGAAGAAATTGAGAGACATGGACAGGGCAGTGGTGGGGACATACCTGGATGAAGCCATCTGGATCCCCAAAGACGATAGACCACATAAATTGTACTGAAATCCTATCGTCCGGGGCAAACTCATGGGACGCAATCGCAAAAAGGCTCGAACCTCATTACCTTCCCGTCACCACTGACACCGATCTTTTAGAAACCCGCAATTCACGCCAGGAATATCCGGAAAAGGTTTCGAAAGATGGCAGATAGGAGGGTGCAGAAAGATAAAGGATATGTTCGAAGGAGGAGAAATAAAATCCTTCCGCCAGGGCAAAACTGACTTCAGGGTCGCAGAGGGAGATAGATTCCGCTACGCACAGCGGAGACATTGGCTCCTTGATCCCAAAGTGAAAGAGGCAGCAACAAGGGAACTAACCCCATTCGAGAAATTTGTAACCACCAACGTAGGGGTCAAACATCTAGTGGACACTAGATACGCCCTAATCAAAGGAGGGGAAAAGGGTGGGGAAAGAAGCTTCATGGCCAAATGGGACAAGGACACGGAAGGCAAGATAGAAGAAGTCAGATAGTCAGAACTATGGGTAAACATCCCCAAAGTTGGGCAGTGCCTACAAATACAGGAAATATGGCTCAAGATGATGTACCAGTGGCACGAACCCCCACAAAACTAGCGATATTTTACCGGTCCACATCTAAATTTGGCTGCAGGGAATGTGGGAATGAAGGAAGCTGGAGGCGTATCTGGTGGGAGTACCCGAAAATCCGACCCTTCTTGGAGATTATACAAGTAGCAGTTCGACATTCCGGGTGTGGAAGAGAAGGACAATATTTGGACTGTTCATAATGGGTCTGGGGGGGGGAATGAGTAACCTACCCATGAGAGTGCAGCCCAAAGTCTACCTTATACTGGTCATGGCTGGGGCTCTGCACCTGTCCCATAAATGGAAATTGAAAAACACACCCACAGAACATGAACGGGTGGGTGAAATATGGTAATTTGTAGCCATGGAATGATGTCGTGCTCCCTACGGGGACACCACTGCAAATTCCTTATGGACTGGGACCTAGTAATGAAATTCCTGAAGAAAGATTCCAAGAGCATGTGGTGCCCAAGAAGGATAAAATTACTAGGAATCGTATAACACCATTCCCCAGGCTGCAGACCTGGTCACAATAACAAACCACGGACAATCTAGAGATGGGAGCGAACAAAGGGAAAAGGAAAGAAAGTGACCCATTTATCATAAGGACACGCCAAGGGACGATGCAGGATGAAAGGGGACGTGGGGGTAGACAACGCCAAAAGGAATAGGCGGACTGGACTAACCAAGACCTGTGGGGGATTTGGGGGGCGGGGGGGCAATTAATAGTTTAAAGTTATTCTGTTTTAACAAAATGCCAATAAAAACTTATTTGGAAGAAAAAAAGATTACATTGATTCTTGGAAGCCTCTGGCTATGCTTTGCAACAGTTTAATTTTCTCTGTGGCTATACGGTATGATCTTGCCAGGTGAACTTTCCATTAGGTCACATTCATGTTGGTGATATAACCTTTAGACATAATTACATATGGTTAAAGTAGAAACAACCTTTTATTACCCCCCGAAACTCATTGCCTCTGAGCATCAGTTTATCATTTTTATTCAATCATTTATTGCTGCCTCACATGCACTGATATTTCATCATATTACCATTTAATGTGACATCAGGGATTGTTATGCTGTTTTCCTGAAATGTTTTCAGAAGGCCAGTGAGAGGCTAACATGTCCATAAATACCCATATTCAGTCTTCCATTCTAATTTACACAAACCATGCATCAGGATTCACATGTACTTTCATGTTATACCAGGAACACTTTCATATGCCCACATAATGTCATGGACCCATATGTCAAGCATCTTCTATTTGGAATGCCTTCATATGCCCAGGTTCAGCCTTACATGCCAGTGTAAAGCCATTATATGAACTGCTTTATATGCTGCAATCATACCCCTCATTAATATTTATGATACATTTGCATACAATTGTTCTAAACGTATATGCACATTTTTTCTCATGAATATTAATGAGGGATATTCTGAACACATGTCAGTATTCTGGCCCTCGAAGCCTAGAGTTAGACAACTCTGCTCTATAGGGAGCACAGGGGGAAGATCCCTGGCCAGAACTCCACTGACCATGACCAGGCAAGGGAGAGGAAGGGCAGAGACTTTACTCTCATACCAACCCTATGGCGAGGGGGGCTTCGAAACTGGTATGCAAGCATGTCCACCCTTATTCTGATTCAACTAGAAACCACCTCTGGGGTGCCTATTTCTGTTGGACCCATTTACTTCGATCGTTCCGTTGCAGGGCCCATGGGTGCAGTGGTGTGCTTAGAGTTCGTGTTTGGGTCCAGCTAGGCAGTAATTCCACGCTACGATTAGTCAGTTCCTGATGCTTTGCAGTTGATCGACCCAGGCACCCTGACATACAGGCCACCGTAGGTCCCACGATAACCTAAGACCCCCAGGACATGATGAAAGCAGGCGGGTGCATAGAACACTGTAATCAGGCGGCAGGCTTGTGTGGCTATAACACACTGCTCAAGCAAGGCCCCTCTTCAAGTTAAAAAGTAGCAGCTGCAGGAGGACTGATCTTGGTCTACAAGCTGGCAGCCTGTGAAGTTTCAAGCCAAAATTCAGAATGGGTATCGTTAGGAAAACTTTTCTTTTTCCTGCTTCTCTCCATTGATGTCTATCGAAACACAACATTTCTGCTGCTGTTCTCAAACTGACGGACCTTTGGAGGCAAGTAAAGCTTTTTTGCTTTACTTACCTTGCTTAGCTTATCCATTTTGGTGTCACTGATGAGTCCCTCTGGCTATCGGTGCAGAAGAGTGCCGTTCTCCATTGCAAAATTTCCTGTTTGTTTTGCGCTTCATACATCACCTTACAGAAAGGTGCAGTAGGGCTTTTTTGTATCCTTCATCTTTCTCTAACTTTCTTGTCATTTGCATGATGTGTACAGGATGGGCGGGTGGTAGTGGATATTTTTTAACCATTTTTTACATTCTCGCCCATAATGCCTTTAAGAGTACTATATACTCTCAAATGGCCGTGCCATGAGATTTTGCCCTTTCCTTTGGCCATCTTGTCTTTTGACCTTCCCCCTACCCCCTCAGTGCTGGATTTGCCATATATGGGAAGCCCTTTCCCAGACAAAGGATCAGCTTTTCTGGGCGAAGCAGTGGTATGAATTTGTGGCCGTATATGGGGGCTGGGACTGTTTGACTCGTCTGTTAGCACAATTGCCTGGGCAGTTCCACAAGAGTGTGGTGCTTGAGAGTGGAGAGCGACTCTCAGAGCATCTTCGTCATCCCAGTGGGGCAAGGATAAAGAGTACATAGAAAGTGAAATGTGTTGCGACATCCTTGAAGGAACTACGTGTTTTGTTGAAAACTGTAAGGACCATTGGGGAACCAGCTAGGAGAAAGAGAGTCATTCTCCTAGCCCCACAGGGATCCTGTAAAGCGGATTTGTTGGTTAAGAAAAGCTTAGAACTTTAATGGAACTTTTATTTTGAGAGGATTTTGGCGTCTTTGAGAAACTTTGCACCCAGGAGAAGGGTGTCATTTTCCTGGGTCATGAACAGAATTCAAACAAATAGGGATATAGAGTAGGAGCCTTTAGACTGGGACAGTGACTTTTGGTTTTGGACTTTCACTTACTTACTGACAAGCACCTACGATACTTTAGTTTAGGTAGGAAAACCCCATTAGAGTTAGGAACAGCAAGGTTTATCTTTTTGTGTGTGTCAAGTCTGTATAGCAATTACCATGGCACCACTTGGTCAGCCTCTTCATTCCTAGTTGCCACATTACTCACAGGTAGGCTGGGAAGAGGGAAAAGATGCTCAAGGTATCCAAATGAGAAACATCCTTTTTAGAAAAATTATAACACTATTAAACAGCAAGACCGCAAGAGGTACAATGAAAATATTCAACTTGTGTCCACGTTCCCCCATGGTCTTTCAACAGGAAACTTTTACACATGTTTGGAAGGCGAGCAGCGATGATCAAAAATCAAGTAAAAACCTTTTTTTCTCAGTTTATTCAATCTGTAACAATGTTAAATTGTTCATCACAATTTACCATTACCTGATTCTCCAGCACTGGATGTTTCATGGATGAACATGCTTTGAATATTCCCCGTCGACAGGCTGGGGATCCTTGGTAATCTCAGTATTGTAGCTAATAAGGAAGCTTTTTAGGTTCAATTTAGTAGCCCATCACTGAGCTTTTGGGTGTATTCTCCCCCAGCCAAGGGGACGTCAAGTATCTAGCCCCACCCAGGAGGCCATTTTCAGATTGTAGCCCCACGTTGTGCTGAGGAGTCCTCTGAGCCTTTTCTCCTGAGAGAAAGTTCACATAATTGGAAAATACTTGAACCAGCTTTTCTTCTAAAAGCCAACAGATAAGTGACAGTTGTAAAGGGAGATGGAGGTTGTAAAGGATGATGGAGGAAAACGGGAAGCCCTTTTCAAGGCATGCCAAACATGTGGCATTACAGATGTGTATTAGGGGGATAGGCATGCTAAATGCATTTACTGTCTTTACCCTAACCATATCCAAGAAGACTGACGTTTGCACAACGTTTTGTGCAAAACCTCTTAAGGATAGAACAAGAGGATTGGTTCTATGGTTAAATGAGGGGAAAATATCCCCCTTCAGAGGCTGAAACCTCTAGAAGTGTGGTGGACTACAGGGCAGATGGACCTTCCCCCCCCCCTCGCCCCCTAAGAGAGCCAGGTTGAAAGAAAGGTTACAATCCCTTTCTAAAAAGAAAAAGGAAGAACAATTGATAAAATCGTGCAGACAGTCGACGACATCCCAGTCGACAGTACCAATGCAGACAAAACCTCTGCCGGCAACGGGCGAGGCAAATGTTAAAGGCTCTGAGGCTTCTTCGACAACCAAATCAACATCCTTGTCGACGATCATACCCACCTTGTTGACCAGTGTTAAACCCTTGTCAACAGCATAGTTGACGGTAATGACTGCCCTGTCGACGGTCAAACCCTTCGCATCCAAGTCCTAGACGACGCTAGTATCGGCACCAAGACCCCCGTCGTAAACCCTGTCGCGAAAAACCAGTCGACAACAAACCAGCTCGCGAAGACGACTGGAACACCGACAACATTGGCGTTGACGGTGCATGGAATATCTTCTACGCCAATACAATCCCCAATAGGAATTCTATCGCCGACAACTAGTGCAAAAAAGTTCTAACAACATCCTCGTCGAGAGACACTACACAGAAGCCTGTAAAAGACAATAAAAAGGCCGCTGGAGAGGTCACATTGACGAAATCACTGCCGGACCTCCATAAAACACCCAAATTCAGTGGGATACAACCACTCAGTCTTTCTCAAAAAACATAAGAGGTGGCAGAACAAGGGAAAACTGAACACCTGGGAGAAGCCACTATTTCTATACATGATAGGACTATAGTTATAAAGATACCGCTCAACAGTTATAAACTGTTATAAAGTTATAAAGGTTGAAAGTCAACCCACCATAACTACAAGCAGAGAACCATCCTTGTCACCAGTTTCCTCAATACTGCCTGAGCAAATATTAGAACCCCATATAGACTCGGAATTCGAACAGGGGTATTCACATCAGTTTTCTGACCAGGACTTGTATTCAAACCAGCAATCTCTAAGAGAAGCACCATTAAGATCACCAGTATCAACGGGCTCTGTGAGGACAGTGTATGCTCATTGATCTCCATACATCTGTCACCCACTGTGCTTTTTGCACACACGTTGAGAGTGGTTAGCCCCCACTATTGGGGAGGGCGGAGCATCACTCGGCGACTTTTGTGCTGAGTGAATGGCCCCCACCTATGGGGACGGCGCAGCGACTCCCGGAACAGCGGCCTGCCACTCCTCATGCATAATTGGATCTAGGAGCCCCCACCCTCGGGGAGGCGTGGCTTACAGTGGAAACCCAAACAAAAAAAGAAAATAGCAACGTGTTTTGCCTCGTTACCCGCGGAGCACGGGAGGATTGAGTTTGTGTTATTGTCTTTCCTGATCCACAGGGCAACGATTCGGAGCACCTTGCGGCTTGTGAGGTAACTCTCATTGTGCACAGTATCGGTGATGCTAACGGCTCATCCAGTCACGTTGCTCATTATGTGGAGGTGTCTCAACTGTTGCTTGCAGCATGGCTGCTGTGGGGCGAGGAGACTGAATTGGTAATAGAGCGGCGTGTGCTATGTGCGCAGATTGACAAGCTGTTGGAACATTTACACATGGAATGCTTGCAAACCTCCTCTCTGCTTCTATGACTGTTTACTGGTTTATTACTTAATCTACGTGTGGTGTCGGCATTCCCTGCTCTCCCCTCTTCATGCCGGCACGGCTTATCCACTTTATGGATGTAGCAAAGTATCCTGATGTCTGGACAGTTTGTAGGACTCTGCAGGGGTTCTACAACATCATGCAGTTGGATGTAAATGGAAGAGTGGGAGGACTCTTTGGATCTCCTATTCGCCTCCTGTTTGGACTGCCAGTGAGCCAACATTGTACACTCACTCTCTGACAACCAGCATGCACCCAGCATGGTTCCCCGTTGCTCTTCTGGGGTATGCTATTACAGTGCATGATTCCAGATGACCTGGGGCAAGTTGGTTCGTGATATGTATCTACAGTTGCTTGATCTGGAAGGTTTTGGGGGTCGGGCCACATTGTCAACTTTCTGCATTGGTGGACAACTGACTATGTAGGCTGCAGTTGGTACTTGAATACATTTCTGATTTGTCATTGTGTACCCTTACTACTATGTGGCCTGCACTCTTCGTGGAAATACAATGGAACTGGATTGTAAGTGAAGGGTTCCAATGAATAGCTGTGATATGGCCCATCTTCGATATAGCAGTGTCCAAGATCAATACAGTGTGCTCAACTTGCTACCTGCGCTTTAGATGAAGGAACATTACATCATATGAACCTACAAGTCTTAATATGCTCCATGTTTTTGGTTTGGAATTCTGAACTGGTTTACACGTATGCATGGAGTAATTGACAGTCAGGTGGTTTGATGGGTCATGCATATATATATTGGCTCACCTACTAGGTGCAAAGATCAACTGGGTGTCAGGCTTTATTAATAGTATAGGCAACTTGACTACAGCACTAACAGTCCAATTTCATTCGGGAACACTCTGTGATAAGATGTTTCGCTTCATTGGCTGGTTTATTGAATCGGGGGTCATTCATCCTGGCTTCTACTATTTCCCTCACTGTTATGGATGTGACGTTCACTATCTGATATTTAAGTCTTATTAAATGGGGGTTGAGGGTGTATGTATTTAACATGCCACTCATTCTAATGTGTAGGAAGCTCCTGTTGACTTGAGAAGATCTATTACATGACCTGAAATTCATTGGTCCTGCCCTGTATTCCTTATGTCCAGACTACCTGTGATAACACGGGTCACAATGTATGGGTCTTCATTTTATGCCAATTGAGACAGCAAGAGAACCAGGCAGATATTGCACTTGTTTTTACTATTCTTGGAACTTTGGGTCTGGGGTTAATTATCTGGGACTGTATTGAATTAAGAATAGGGTCATACAGGCCTATTGTTTTCTCATGGGATTGCTTGATTGTTCTTGTGGACTGGTCTGGGGCTGGCCCTTGTCAGATAGACTGGAAATGGCTTGGTTGTGGGAGTCATTGTATGGTACAGCATGCTTTTGATATCCTAATTTAACCTGTATGCCTTCTCTGATCAGTGATTCATTGTGTAGTTTGGCCATCATTAATTATTTGTTTTTTTGCCTTCCCTTTTTTGTTTGGTTTGACATGTGGGGGTCGGCCCTAGACTGGTCCACTTTTGTCATGATGTGTTTATTTATTAGCAGAACAACGCACTGTATGTTTTCTCCAATTGCCTTCCTTGCATTGGTTGTTAAATTCTTGTTAAATCGTCAAATATATAATAGATGGTTGTATGTGGGGGAGGGTTCACTTTGTTTCTGTGAGGGATTGCAACAAATTATTTGGATATGGGATATTACTTTGGTTGTCTATAATTTGTAGATTGTTTGTGGGCCTTTCACGATTGGTCTTGCACGGCATATTAGTTGTAATTAGTTTTTATGTTTGATATCCTGTTGCAGATTACCTAAGTTTGGGATGGTTGAGTGGTTGGGGTTGATACGGTATCAAACTATTATGATATTAAGTCTAGGGGGGATAGTATTTTATTTAGGAGGGGATTGTCTGTCAAAATTGAGAAAACAGTAAAGGATCAAGAAGGTCGAATTCTTCTGATTGATATTTTACATAATGGGAAGAAACTTACTGTAGGGACAGTATATGCTCCATGTGCCCTGGATATGGGTTTTTTCAGGAAATTGGATGATCTTTTGGGGGAGAGGGAGGGTGAGGCGATTATTTTAGGTGGAGATTTTAACTTGGTGATAGTGATGTGGACAGAAAGTCGTATTGTAGATATAATAATGGGAAATTAAGTGCAGAATTGAAACAGTTTGCTTTTAAGTATAATCTGGTTGATATTTGGAGGGTTCATCATCTAAGAGATGGGGAATATTTGTTTTATTCGCCGGTCCATAATTCATACTCTCGGATTGATTTTTTTTGGATTAGTGATAGAATGGTTGGTCAGACATTTAGTTCAAATATTGGGGAGGGTGGTATTTCTGATCATGCACTCATAGTTCTGAAAATCAATTTACATGGTTTTCATAAAAAGAATATGAGATGCAGAATGCAAGCTAATTCACTTAATGACCGTCTAGTTAATGTGGGATTGGATGAATTTATTCAAAAATACTTTGAGGAAAATAATGGATCTGCTGACATTAAGATTGTGTGGGATTGCTTTAAAGCGGTTTCATGGGGTGAATTGATTTGTAGAACTTCCCATGCTAAAAATAAAGTAAGGATTGAAAATTTACAAAAGGAGATTGCGGGTTTGCAAAGGAATTATGCACAAGTAGGGAAGGTTTGCATGAAACACACATTGAATAAATTGGAAGAGGAGTTAAAGATGCTTTTGCATTCATAAGCAGGGAAGAGTATATTTTACATGAAGCAGCGCTTTTGGGAATTTGGGGATAAAAATGGTAGACTTCTGGCAAATAAACTTAATGGTCTGATGGTGGACAAGTGTATTCCATCTATTGAAAATGATAGAGGTGAGGTATTTCATAGGAGTGAAGATATTTGTGAAGAGTTTAGATTGTTTTATAAAGAGTTGTATAAGGAACAATTACATCCTTCTGAAACGGACTTGCAGTCTTTTTAGGAAAAGGATGATTGGCAATTCATTGGGAATCAAACCCACACTGTGTCAATTGCTTACAGGACAGGAATATTCTGTGCGTACATATGACCTTTATGCAATTGGAAGATATGTTGCGGTGTGGGATAACTTGAGAATGGTGTGGCCGGATGTTCTAAATATATATTTTACGGACAGGGAATGGAAGGATATTATTAGGGTAAGTGCCAATGTGGGTACGGATTTGAACTTGCGTCTGATTAGACAGAAGGTGTTGGGTAAGGTGTACTGGACACCAGTTAAAATGTATAAACTGGGGTTACAAACTGATAATCTATGTTGGGGATGTGGAAATGATGTTGGCACCCTTATGCATCTTCTATGGGATTGCTCTAGAGTTCGGACTTTCTGGACTGATGTGATTGATAGAATTGATTTAATTTTGGATGTAGCTTTACAGAGATTGGGTGGGAACATTATCTTATTTCTACATCGAGGTAGGTGTAGGCGTTCTTTGAAATATAGTGGTTGGATAAATAAGGCTTTATTGGTGGCCATAAGACTGATCTTTCGAGTTTGGAAAACTAGGAAGAAGCCTACAGTTGAAGATTGGTTAGTTGATTTGCGCACCTTATCGAATTTTGAAAAGTTCTCATTTAGAGTGAAAGACAAGGTGAGGTGTACAATTTGTTTTGGGGCCATTCAATGCCTTGTATGATTGACTACATAGGCTGCGGATTTGTATGAGGAGTGGGTAGAAATGGTGTAGTGGGAAAAGGAAGAGGAAAGGAAGAGATAGGGAAGGGGAAAAGAAGAGGGGAAAGATAATATATTTTCTTTTTTGTTCTTTTTTTTTTCTTCTCACTATTATACTTTTTGGGGATTTGGTTTGGTGTCTGTGTGTTGTTGGTGTTTGTGTGTGTGTATGTTCTATGTTAAATGTTTTTGACTGTTGTATTTTGCTCTTTTATTGTTTACAAAAATGAAACTTTTCTTAGTATGTTGGAGGGATCATTTGATTATGCTGTTTATTGATATGTTCTTTAATTGAATAATTTTGATTTGTGTTCTCTAGTTCACTATTCCTTTCTGTATTTGATTCTTCTGTGATTTAATTTAATGACATACTAATAAAGAGATTGACCAAGCCTATCCCAACCTACCTAGCTGCTAATAATCAGTTATTCTCTCTACAAATATCCACACTGCAATCTCTAGTCCAACAACTAGATAGGATGCTGCCATCACTGCAGGACCAACAAGAGGTGTGTGGAGATGTAGCAGGTCTTTCTAGGATTCCTTTAAATCCTACAAAGGACAAAACACATACTGGAGAAGGAAGCAGTTATGCCAAAGATACTCCAACTAGATGTGCTAAATAGCCCCCAAGAGGGTCACCTATCTGGCCAATTATACCTCAGCAGAGAGATAGGTTAAGAAGTCCAGTAAGAGCACAGGGCTTTTCTCCAAGATCAACACACTTGCCATATCGCAAGCATGAAGAGGGAGAACTGCACTCATCAACCACTGATGATGATGATGATAATGTGGAAATGGACAGTACTACTACCCACTCTCCACAACAAGATGACTAGGATGACGCAAATACCGGACTGGACCCTGTACCCGCGGAGCCTGCCAGACAGCCATACTACCGTACAGAAAGCGTGCGAAGAATTTGGTCTGATTCCCTCCGAACGAAAGGATTGTTTCCTTTTTGATTCAATGCATAAGCGGAGGAAGGAGGTGATGTCCACGCCCATTTTAGACCATGTATGGCAGGAAGGATTGCTGTTAATGAAAAGAACCGCCCTTAAAAGGTCAACTAGGAAAGAAATTTAAAACACCAGATATATCCCCGAAATGCCTGACATCCCAACCGACCCCCAAGTCGGTGGTCTCGGCGGCAGTAGAGAGAAAGTCCAACATGCAAGGACAGAAATGCCCACTACCCCATGATAACGTCAGCAAGGAGCAGGATGCGTTTGGGGGGAAAAGGTTTTGGCCACAGGTACCACTAGAGTTGAAGCAGCAAATTCCCTGACGATAATCTCCAGCTATGACTGCGTGATGTGGAACAGGATGGCTCCATTATTGGAACATTTGCCAGATGAAAAGCGGAAGCAAGCCATGGAAATCCTGCGAGAGGGATAAGACTCATCTAATCGTGCAATCAATATTGCGGTTGATATACCAGAGACTGGCTTCAAACAAATCAGTAACTGGGTTGTCTTGAGAAAACAAGCATTGTTAAAATGCACTGATTTCAGGCAAGACGGACATTCAAAGAGATATAACATGCTGTTTGAGGGAGACCAATTTTTCGCACCCAAAATAGATGAGGTGTTAAAAGCAATAAAAACAAACGTTCAAGAAGGTTACTTTGACTGAAGCTATATAGGCGGTAAGGAAAGGAGACTTGCTAGCATCACTAGACCTCAAAGATGCGTATTTTCACATCCCCATTCAGAAGGTGAACAGGAAGTGCCTAAGGTTTGTCGTAGGAATCAGCCATTATCAGTTCAAGGTCCTACAGTTTGGATTGCTCTCAGCACCCAGAACTTTCACCAAGTGCCTAGCCCCAGTAGCCGCGTTTCTAAGAAGGGAAGGGTACCACATATATCCTTACCTCGACGATTGGTTGGTAACGGTCACTCTCATATGGAGAAATGAAGCACGCCATACAACCTGTATAGAGTACCTTCTCATGCCTCGGTTTTTCAATAAACTCAGTGAAGTCATGCGTCAAGCCATCAAACACTTCAGTGGGCCCAATTCAACACCACCAAGGGGTGGCTCTGACCTTCCCAGGAAAAGACACAGACTTTGTCAGACTTTGTCTCTTATCCAAATTCTGCCCTGGCACCAGTGTATCAGTCAGGACATGCAAGCAGCTACTCTGGACCATGTCCTCATGTATACTGCTAATCCAGCACTGTGGTTAACAAATGAGGCTGCTACAGGAATTTCTGGTGGACCAATGGTCTCAAGCAAATGAATCCTGGAACGACAAATTAACAGTAACGCCCCCTAATGGCACAAAGATTGCGATGGTGGGCGACGCCTTTGTACATAACAAGAGGGATGCCACTCAAGGAGCTACATTTGCAAGAAACGTTGGTCTCATATGTGTCACTTAAAGGATGGGGCGTGCAAACCAATCACCCATCAGTAAAGACACACTGGAGTGCCATAGAGGCCAAAGTCCATGTCAATGTCCTAGAATTGAGAGCTGTGTCACGGGCCCTTCGCTCATTCCAACTAGTACTCAAAAACAAGGTAGTCGGAGTGTTGACAGACAACACGACCACTAAGTATTACATGCATAAGAAAGGAAGCACTCGATCCAGAACACTTCAACAGAAGCACAACAGTTCTGTCACTGGGCAATCAAGAACAGCATGCAACTCAAGGGTTTTCATCTGCCAGTAAAGGAGAACGAAGCTGCAGACCAACTCAGCAGAGCCGGCAATCAATCGCATGAGTGGCACCTGGCGAACAGGAAAATAAAACAGATTTTCACAAAGTGGCGGAACACCTCCAATCGTTCTGTTCGCGACATGGGAGAACAAGAAATGCCCCCAGTTTGCCAGCAGATACCTACACCACCAATCGGTGGAAGACGCATGTGCGATCCCGTGGGAAGGAATGTTAGCATATGTGTTCCCGCCAACTCCTGTGATAGGCAAAGTCCTGCAGGTGATCAAGATGTACAAATGTTTAATCATTCTGATAGCACTAGAATCGGCGGAGCAACCCTGGTTCTCAGACTTCCTTCATCTATCTCAAGACCATCCAATCCCTCTGGGTCAAGATCCCGACTTGCTCTCAATGTGCAACGAACAGGTTCTGCACCACAAGCCGGGATCTCAACTTAAAGGCCTGGCTCCTGACTTCAGGGAATTTGGACAAATCCCAATCTCACAAGAATGCTGAAACATTCTAATAGCAGCCAGAGCAGAATACACAAACAAATCCTATGGTTACAAGTGGGATCACTTCTGCAGGTGGTGGGCTCAGCAACTGTTGGACACACTCAATGCCCCTTATGAGCTCCTGCCATATTTGCTCAAATTAGCTAAAGACGGCTTGTCACACACATCCGTTAAGGTGCATCTGACGGCAATTTCTATATAAAACAGAAAGGAGAAAAGATCTCCCCTGATCGGGGCACGCAAAGTGAAACATTTTATGAGAGGAATTTTCCACACTTACCCTC
Source organism: Ambystoma mexicanum (assembly GCF_040938575.1). NCBI lineage: Eukaryota > Metazoa > Chordata > Amphibia > Caudata > Ambystomatidae > Ambystoma > Ambystoma mexicanum. Next base: position 1,175,598,611 of record NC_090927.1, on the reverse strand, counting down.
CACAAAAGAAGATACCTCCACAGTGGAGCTTAAATACTGTCCAAACAGCAATAATGAGACCACTGTTTGAACCAATGGCCCCTGCGGCCATGAAAGATGTCATGGAACACAGCATTTCTGGTGGCAGACATGTCATTTCGACGGGTATCTTAAATACATGCCTTATCCGTTAAACAGCTGTACCTATGCTTTGAGAAAAACAAGGTTGGCCTAAAACCAAATCCTACCTTCATCCCTAAAGTACTGACAGAATTCCACCTGCAAGCGTACGTAACGTTACCAGTTTTCTTCGTGGGACCTACTACTCCAGCAGATTGGATCTTCAGAGTTTTGAAATTCTAAATAGACAGGACTAAAGACTTTCGGAGAACATTGCAGCTGTTTGTATCTTTTGGAGCCCCCTAACAGGAGTCCACCCATTTCCAAGCAAGGAATCGCAAGATGGGTCTCCGCTACAATTACAACGGCGCATAGACAAGCCAATAGGCCCATGCAAGGGCCCACTTGTGCTTATTCTACAAGAGCAGTGGGTTAATCTGTGGCGTTATGGGCAGGGATATCTACTACTGCATGAAGAGGGAGAAGGGGAAGCAGAGGCAAGGGTCGGAAGAGCCATCCTACAGCGCCTGTTTCAGTAAGACATGCCTTTTCTCCAGGGCAACAATGCAAACTGCTGTGTACTCTATTCAAAACATGTGACTCCATGAAATACAAATGACCATGGTTATCTTTCATGGATTCACATGCGCCCACCAACTACCCTGTAGGGAGTAAAGCTATAATTTTTTAAATTTTTTTTATTTATTTGTTTTGTTTTATTCAAACCTTTACAAAGAGAAATATACAAAAAAACGGATTTCATTAAACACAGATATCACAATGTACAGAAAACAGATTTCATTAAAGAAAAAATAAATTCAAAATACATTATTTATACATTTCAATTTCATTAAAATACACATACAGAAATAACCTACTCCAATCCAAAATATATAACCACCTTGCAAGCTCATTGTACTTTTTAAACTATAACACATTCTGCATCATCCATTTAGGCACCAAAGGTTTATGTCAACATACAAATGTTTTTCAAAAATTCGTTGACTTTTATTTTCAAGGCGATAGAAGAACCATGAAGCATTTCACACCACAGTTTATTTCTATCCACCCCGGCTGTATTATAGACAAAATGTGCAAAGCTTTCCAATCTCTTCTCACGAAGATTTGGACATTCCAGTAGTAAATGTTTTAGGGATTCACCTACGTCTTTTGATTTACAGAACCGACAAACTTCTGTCCCACAGCTCAACCCCCGAATAAAGAGAATCTCATTTGTGCTTAAAGCGTTAAATCTGAATCGCATGTAATAGTTTCGAAATTCTCTTGAAGGATATTTTTTCAGATATGTTTCCGGGTAAGGACAGAATTTCCAATATGACACACTTTCAGTGTATAGCTTCGAGTTTAGCAGAACTACATTGTTCTCCAACCAATCAAATGCATTAACAACCTCCTTCACTTTGTGTGGAAACTTGATAAGTGTATTTACCGATAGACCCAAATCAAGAAGTTTCTTCTCACAGTCCTCTTTTAGATTAAGCATAAAATTTCCATTTGACGCATGTTTCAGATGAGCATAAATTGTGCCATTTTCAGCAGCCAAGCATTTTCTTAATAGAGCCAATTTTCTATTAAACATGATACTATTGAGTGATCGTAGACCAAGTTCGTATCTTATTAGCTCTAAAGGAATACAATTTGGAACATAGTATAGAACTTTTCGCCATATCATAGATTCCAGTTGGCATAAAAAGGACCACATGTTTTTAGAGAAAAATTCACACCCATAGGACAATCTTGGCAACACCTTAAGCCTATAAAACAAGATGCAAGGTTCGAGAGTAAATTTGCCATATGTTCTTTCAATGCCTTTTATTTGGTTGAGAGCTACTTTTGCTTTTTGTATCAGTCTGGTCTTTATTACTTTACTGGAGTTACTGGAAAAAACATACCCCAACCAGATTAGGACAGATTGGCTTTTGATTTTAGCACCATTACAGGTCCAATACGAGAAAAATGGAGTTGGACTTTTGCAGCCCACATGAAAGATTATGGTTTTGCTCGGGTTAATTTTCAGTTTTCTTTCTTCAATAAACAAACCAAAATCATTTATAAGCTTTTGCAGGCCGATTTATTGTGCAGTCCATTAATAAAAAATCATCAACATATGACACCCACCTAACAATTGAGCCTCCAATTTTGGTTCCAATTAGACCACTAGAATCCAAGGACTTGCCTGCATTAGACACATACAGATTAAAGAGTGTTGTGTTTCTGTATAAAGATGAATAATTATGTCTAACAGGTCTTTATCTATGCCTAACATTGACAAGGTTTTCCATAAAGTGGGCCTGTCAACGAGATCAAATGCGGAACTAAGGTCCATGGATGCAATACATAAACGCTTCATAGCTTTTTGTTTGACCGCACTCATTAACTTAACCATCAGCAGACCTCCAGCATCAGTACCTATGGCTTTACGAAAACCAATCTGCCTATAGTCAAGGATATTGTTGTTATCAATCCACATTTTCAGTTTTTCAAGTACCATACCAGCAAAGATTTTTGACTCTACATTCATAAGTGAAATAGGGCGGTAATTTTTGGGACACAGACGATCACCTTTCTTAAATAGAAGCAAAACATATGACACTTTCCAGTTATTTGGGATCTTTTTTTTAAGGCAAATGTCCACAAATAAAAAATGTAGGATCTTAGACCACAGGTCAATATTGTTTTTTAGGTTGGCAAAAGATAATAGATTGGGAACCGGGGTGGAGGTAGGCTTTGCTTTTTTAATTAGGCTTCTGATATTCAGAATGGATGTGTCCAATTGCCATACAGCATCTATGAAAACCTCAGACCACAAGCAATATTCCGGAGACTTATATAAAGAACCAAAGTACTTGGACCATACCCCATAAAGCTATAATATGCTAGCTCTCATCTCTCTGGAATTAGAATCTGCTGATGGCCCCCTGGGTGGGGCTACATACTAGACGTTCCATTGTCTGGGACAGAATACACCTCAAAGGACAGTGATGGGCTATTAAAGTGAGCCTAAAAAGCTTTATTCTCCAGCATGGGGTCTGGCATGGATTCACATGCTCATTAATATTCCCCGTGGTCATGCTGGGAATCCTCGGTAAAAGAAAAACAGTTTCACTTTAAAACTGCATTCCTCCTATAAACCAATCACTGTCCTCTGCGTCATACTTCCCCAATCCAATGACAGTCCTCTCCCTATCCCCCGCCTCTGGCAGCCATCTTCAGATTTTTACTGCTCGCTTGTCCTTGAGTTTGCTCTCTGAGCTATTTGTACGTTTTTGTGTGTTTTTCGACGAGAAAAGTTAATTTTTGTTCCAAAGAGCCTGTGTGCTCTTTTCCTCATCTACTGGCAACAGGGGTCTGTTGTCAGTGAAGTTTCACGCTGCACAAGGGCAAAGTCGTCACCGATTCTAGGACATCTTGGGCCTATATCGCGCCCTCTGACAAAGTTGGAGGAGGAAGGAAGGCTCCCTCTTCAGACCCTGCACCAAATGTGGGCTACAGAATGTGTTTGTGTAAGGAAAGCACCTACAATGCCTCTACTGCCTACTCCCGGACCATAAGGAGGTAAAGAGCGAGATATGCCAAGGTTTTACCAAGAAGACAACGAAATACAGACCCAGTAGGCTGGCTGCATGGCTTAACTCCACCAAGGCCTGTGACCCGTGCTCAGAGCAGGGTCATTCCTCGTCCAGCACCGGCCGGTCTGAGGAGCGGTCTTCTAAGTCATTTGAGGGTGCCCCATCCGCCGTGGTCCAAAATGAGGCCAAAATCTGCAAGTCCGAGTCCACTGGGTTTGCCACTGATGCGCGTCCCAAAGTGGATAGGGCGTGATGAACATCACCCTCTGCCTCCATAGCCAGCCTACCATCAAGCTCCTCTTTGAAGAGGAAGTCATCCACCTCCACAAAGCTACAGGAGAAATCCGATAAGCCAAGGGCATAGGAGAAGAAGGCTACACAGCCCACGCAAGCTCAACCAGCACAGACAAAACAGTCATCAACGACTTCGTCGACGGCTACCACTGCCACAGCAGCTGAAGGTACTGCTCCTGCGAGGGTGGCTCCTGAGGTGCAGAAAGTGTCCCTACTCCAACGTCATGATACTGCTGCAGAAGCCTTGGCGAAGGCTGCAGGCACCCCAGTAGGGGTTAAGACACCGGCCCAGGCCTCGGTTCAGGATCCTAGTAGAGTGGTGGGGGGGGGGGGCAAGTGGGTGGGTGCAAGGAGGCCCTGAAACAGTCCTCCCAGGTCACCGCTCAAGCTATGAAGGTTTCGTCCATGGACAACTAGGATCAAGAGTCCATGCATGGGTTCCACAAGGGCGACGACGGCGCAGGGCCTAGTTTTCCTTCTATGCCTTTTCAGCTGAAGGACATTTCCTTGGACATCAATCGACTCTTCACACCTTAGTGTCAACGATTCAGATGAGGACGCCCCCGGCGCCGGTACCTGCAACACCCCAGGTCCCTGATCAACCGCTGACAAAAAAGAGGAAGCGTCATTTGACGCCCCCATATCAACCTCCTCCACCACGTCGGGTCCCAACTCTCCCAGCGAACCCTGGTACAGGGAAGGATCCGGCCACGACTACAGTGGACAATGAATCGCTGCATTTGAATGGTAATCATAGTGTTTCCCCACCGGACGGGGTGGGATTGTTCCAATCCATGATCGCTCGGGCATCTGAGCTCTTCCAGCTGGTTCGAGGAAACCAAGAGGGAGAGGGGTCCTTGTATCAAAGGCGAGAGGCCAAAAGGAAGACTATCATGGCAGTACCCTTTCTCGACGATATTTGGGAAGAGGGGCTTGCCCTCATCAAGAACCCTTGCACCGCTCAAGCCAAACGGGACCAGTTGGAGAAGAAATATATAGGGTGCCGGACTCCACACCAAAGGGCCTGAGGTCGCAGCCATCGCCAGAGTCAGTGGTTGTTAGGCAGAAACCTGTACAGTTCCCTTGGGGACCACTGCAAAAGATTTAGGACTACAGGTGTTGGCAGTAAACCCACTTGGTAGCAGTCTGCACCACCCAGATTTACCTGGTAGCTGTGGCTGAGCAGTCAGACTTCCCTCAAGAAGAGTTAGGCAGTATGCAAAGTATACACAATAGGCACTCAGATACAATAGCACAATCAAACACTGACCAGAGCTTTGGTAACAAGGTATATAATTATTTATTTAAAACACACTTATTGAAACACTCCAGCACTATTATTGTAAATCACTCGCAACACAATTACTATTATTATATATACACTCCTTATTCCTTGCCAGACAAGTCTTAGTTAACACCACTTATTTCCAAACAGAGGTGAGCGCTTAACTATAGATGGCACTCGAATAAGTTAACGAAAAAGGGAGGGAAAAAGGCAGAATGTAGGAAATTACACCACACTAATACTTAGGAACTCTTAAGCAAGGGAGGAAAGTCAAAAGTTACTAGTGAGCCAAAGTCCATAGGCCGGGCCCACTTTTGGAGAGAGCAGGGCACAAATGTACCCAAGATCACATAATGACAACAGGCTTTAAAAGTCTTGCAGGGAGTTTAGAAAGGTTTTAGTTAGGCTCAGAAAAATTTAGCCAGGTTGTCCCAGGCTAACCCAGGGTCGAAAGCCGGGGGCTACATCTACCCCGTTCAGTCGGTTGCAAGGGAAGCCAGGCGGAACACGGTACCTTAGGTGGAAAGGATCTTCCAGCGGAGTCAGTTGTTCCTGGCAGCGGGTGCAAGTCGCGGCGTCGTCCAGAGGAAGAGAAGATCTCGACATGGAGGAAAGATGAAGTTCGTTGCACTGCTAGGGAAGAAACCAGCCGCAGAGTTTTCCGGTTAAAGGTACTACCATTTGATTCGCGGTAGTGGTAAAACGTGGTATCCCGGTTGCTGGGGTGCTTGGCACAGGCAAGGCGGCCACGAGATGTTCCAAGAAGCGAAAAAGGAAGCAGACTGGTTATCCCCACCAGTCGAAGGAAGAAGACTCTCCGGGCTGGAGATCTCCTCCGTCGTTGGGAAAGGTGGTGAGACGGTTCAGCAGGGCTCCACCGGTGGTGTCGTCGTAGCAGGTCGGCTCAGCTTCTCCCTCGTCGGATTCTTAGGTCCTGTGGCGACTTCTGAAGTTCCAGTCCCCAAAGCCCTGCTTTTATGCAGAAAACCCCCATTCACTCAGCCTAGCTGTCACTCAAACATGCTAAGTGGTGAGCCGGCCGGCTCACCACTTGGACCAATCAGGACAAAGTGCGACTTGAGTTGCCTAGGCAACTCAGTCCAGGGTGCCTAAATCCCCCTCCACCCCTCCTAAGTACCCCAGACAGAATGGCACCACTTTGGAGGACTTCTGTGGAGAAGCCCGCTTAAAAGTGGAACAAAGGGCTCAACTTGGGTTGGAGTCACAGAAGCGAACACAAACGTCATTTTAGAACCGAGTTCTGGCAAAAATTACCAACCGGAGAATTAATATTAAATAAATAAACCGGCGGTATGTTCGAGGCTATAGGAATTAAATAATTAAAGTTGGTAGCCTCGAACAATGGGAAATCCCATAGGGATATATTTGCGGTCGAATATAAAAAGTAGTATCCACTGCCACCAGCCAAAACTCGATCGGGGGGACGGAGACGTGCCCCCTCGACTAACAGACCCCGGGGCAATCGAATTGCCCCGGCCAGTACATCCACAATATGATGGTTTGTACTGGTTCTATTCAGAATTTGAGACTAGTAAAGTCAATGGTGACTTTACATGCCCTGGTAGACAGTAGTCAGTCCCAGGATATGGAGTCTATACTGGGGGGTCACTATGACACCCCTGTGTTACGGCACTGAGGGTGCTGTGTAACACACATCACAAAAACACATGAAGCCCTATGGAGTAAAAGACCCCATAGCCCATTAAATACATATAGAATCAAAGAGTGAGGGTAAAAGATTCTCACTCTTGGCAGGAGAAAAAAATAAACCCCAAAAATCCAGCAAAGCTGCTGGGGGATTCACTAGGTTAGGAAATTCAGCCTAAACGGAGAATTCTCCCTAACAGTGGTGTCGGCTGCAGCAAGAAAAAGATTGGCTAACCAGTTTTCATCCTCATTCCCTCCGGACATCGAGGGGGAAATGATGGACGCCATGGGGAGGAAAGTGATTTAAATGGTGGCATCCACAATCGAGCCGGCCAACGCCCTGGCGATTCGAGCCAGGTTCGACAGGTAATTGTGGTACAAGCTAGGATTCATTCCGGTGTTGCTCCCCGACGATAATAAGATGGACGCCCTTGCTCTCTTCAAGGAACGAGAAGTGGCATCAGACCATGCCATCACAGTGGCAGTGGATGTCGCTGACACAGGGTTTTGTCAGATGGGGAACGGTGTCTGCCTTCGTCGACAGGGATGGATGATGGTCACTAACTTCCGTCAGGAGGTCCAAGCAAAGGTACTGGACATCTCCTTCCATGGGGAGAATCTGATGGGAAGCCTATCGACGAGTCCCACCAAGCCATAAAGACTGATGAGATGGCCCGTTGCTTCTGTACCCTCCAGCAGCACTGCTTGTCTTCTTTTTGCTCCTCCAGGGGAAAATGAGCAGGTCATCAAAAGGTTTCTCCACGTCTTAGACAACCATCCCAATCCTCAACGCAAGAAGTCTGCGGTAGCAGAGGAAAGCGTCGCCATCGCCCGCAATGCAGGACGCTGGCGCCCAAGCAAGCCTGAACTAGCCAAGACGGCAGCCCCCACTCATGCAACCCAGTGGGAGGCCGGCTGACGAGGTTAGTCAGCGAGTGGAGAAAGATCACCACCGACAGATGGATGCTGGACACACTTGGCCAGGGGCACACCTTGGAGTTCCAACGCAGGTGTCCTCGTATTCCGCCGGTTCCCGGTCAGGCACAGCACATCTCTTAGCTTCTGGAAGAGGTATGAGCCCTGCAGCGCAAACAGGCAATAGAGCGAATTCCCCAATGGATTTGGGGCTCCGGAGTTTATTCCAGATACTGTCTAGTCAGAAAGAAGACAGGGGGCTGGAGGCCCACCCTGGACCTAAGACGTCTGAAGAAATATTTAAAGTCCCAATTATTCAGGATGGTCATGTTTCAGCTCGTGCTCGGCCAATAGGAGAAAGGGGATTTCTTGATGTTGCTGGACATGGAGGATGCCTATTTCCACGTCCCCATTCACAAGAAACATCGGAAAGGTCCACGCTTCTTGGTGCAGGGACAGCACTACCAGTTCAAGGCCTTACCAGCCGGCTGAAAGTCAGCCCCAAGAGTGTTCACAAAATGCCTGGCATCGGTGGCTACCCATCTACAGGGCATACAGGTATACCTGTACCTGGAAGATTGGCTGATACGCAAAACGCTTGCTGGAGCTGGCCGACCATCACATGAAGGCGACTGACTACTGACGGATCTGGGATTCTCCGTCAACTGTCCTGCTTAAGGCTGTTGCAGAATGCGCTGTTCCTCAGCGCCAGATCCAACACAGTGTCTTGTCTGCCATCGCTCTCAGAGGAGAGGCTAGCAGCCATTCAAGGAAAGGTGCAATGACTGTCGTCGGCGAAGACGGACAGGATGCAGGCCTTCAGGTTGTTACTGGGCATGATGTCGTCCTGCATCTACCTCATCCGTCACTGCAGGTTGCAGATGCCACCCCTAAAAAGAATTCCTGGATGCCCGTTGTATACAGGCGTTTGGAAGTTTCACGGTCAACTTCCCGCTCAATGATGAGTTTATTTTTTCCATTTGTGAAGCGCCTATGCCCCAGGCATCAGGGCGCCGTTGCATATCAGTTACATATATACATCGCTTCAGGGCAATAACAAGATACCCACGAATATCGGTGATTACCAGGAGGAGAGACAGTGGGCCTCATTACACGGATGGCGCTAAGGGATTACCGGCACCGGTAATCCCTTAGCACCATACTAGGAGGTCCCTCAGTGGGTCCCGTCCTTAACGCGTGGCCAGACCACACGTTAAGGAAGGGACCCGCTGAGGGACTTCAGGGCAAATAACAATAAACAAAGCAATAAACAAAGAATAGGAAAGTGCTCAGAACCGAACCTTGGGGTACACCGTATTCCAAGGGGAAGGAGGATGATGTACGACCGCCCCAGGAGACAGCAAAAGAGCGGGAGGAGAGGTAAGAGGAGATCCAGTTAAGAACAGAGCCTTTGAAACCAAAGGAAGTGAGCGTGTTAAGAAGTAATGGGTGATCAACAGTATTGAAGGCAGCATTATTTGCTCCTTCCCCATTCGGCCCTATGGGGGCTCAAATGGGGAAGGGCATTGGTGAATGAGGAATTACCGCCCTGACAACCTTGGAATGGGGCGTTAATTACCACATTCACCAAGGCGAAATCGGTAACATACCAGCAACATCCATGGCGCTTATAACAACAAGATACATAGAAATTATAACAGTAGAAGCAATTTACAAGACATGGATCAAACCATTAAAACAGTAATCTGAGCAATTAACTTGTGAGGGTAAGTAAGGGAAGGAGCGGGGTGAGGAAGGGGAGGAGGAGAGAAGGAGGGAAACGGAGAGGGCGTTAGAATGAAGTAAGGAGGGGGAGGTAAGGTTGAGGGGGGAAAAGGAGCAGGTAGGGAGAGGTAAATAGGGGAAGACGTGAGGGAAGAGAGAGGGGGGTGAAGGGTATCAGGGTGGGGAATGGAGAAGGAAAGATTTCAGAGAAGTACGGAAGGAGGAAAAGCTGGGGATGGAGCGGATAAAGGTAGGGAGTTCCAGTGTATGGCGGCTAGGAGCTGACAGGAGCAGAAACAGGAGGAGGCACATGGGGAAGGGAGGACGGTGAGAAGGAAGAGATCAGCAGATGGAAGAGAGCGGGAAGGGGTGTAGAAAGAATTGAGAGAGGAGAGGTAAGGGGTGTGCAATCATGGAGGAATTTAATGACAAGACAGAGGAAATTAAATTTACGTTGGGAGTGAAAGGGAAGCCAACCAAGGTAAGAAAGCGAAGAGGAAATGGAGTCGTGAGGAGCAAGGAGACGGAGGGTGCGGATGGCTGAGTGGTAGAGGGATTTGAGGGGGGCGAGATGAGATGCAGGAAGTTCAAGGAGGATAGAGGAGCAAAAGAAGAGGGAGGCTTTTAAGTTTAGTTGCGTGGAAGGTGAGAGAGGAGCGAACTTTGCGAATGTTGAAAAGGTGATAGCGGCAGGCACGATAGGTAAGAGATATGGTGGGAAAAGGAAAGGGAGGAGTCAAAGTGAATGTCTAGATTACAAACGTGGGCAGAGATGGGAAGATTAGAGGGGGGAAGTGAATAAAAGGTGGAGGAGAGGGAGGGGGAAGAGTGTTGGAGGGGAAGAATAAGACTTCAGTCTTATCAGTGTTGAGGGAAAGAAAGCGGGATTCCCTCCAGTTTTTAATGGCAGTAAGACAGGAAGAGAGTTTAAGGTGGAGGTCAGAAGAGAAGGTAAGGAAGGGTTGGGTGTCATCAGCATAGAAATGGTTAGAAATACCAAAGGAAGAGATGATGGGGGCAAGAAGAGAGGTGTAAAGAGAGAATAGGAAAGGGCTGAGAACCGAACCTTGGGGTACACCGTATTCCAAGGGGAAGGAGGATGATGTACGACCGCCCCAGGAGACAGCAAAAGAGCGGGAGGAGAGGTAAGAGGAGAGCCAGTTAACAGAGCCTTTGTAACCAAAGGAAGAGAGCGTGTTAAGAAGTAATGGGTGATCGACAGTATTGAAGGCAGCATAGAGGTCAAGGAGAATGAGGACAGAGGATGAGTATTGAGTAGAGAGGAGGGAGTTGAGAACATAAGTGAGAGCCGTTTCAGGGGAGTGTTTAGGTCGGAAGCCAGATTGAGAGGCGGGAAGGAGGGAAAGGTTAGTGACAAAGGCTGAGAGCTGGGAGTAGGCTAAGCGTTCAAGTAATTTGGCGAGGAATGGAAGTAGAGATATTGGACGGAAGTTTGAGGTAAGAAGGGGGGATCAGCAGAAGGTTTCTTCAGAATAGGAATAATGGTGGCATGCTTAAAAGCGGAGGGGAAAGTAGCTGAGGAGAGACGGATGTTGAAGAAGGAGGTAAAGTAAGGAATTAGAAGGGGGTAGATCTTAGGGATAAGGAGGGTGGGGAAGAGGGTCGGTGGGGGCCGACGTAGGATGAGCTTTTGTCAGGAGGGGGGGACACATCAGAAGGGGAGACGGGCAAGAAGTCAGACATGGGAGCTGAAGGAGAGGGGAGGGGCAGGGGGTGAGTAGGAAGGAGAGCAGATAATGTTTTGACGAAGAGAGAGAATCTTCGAGGAGACGAAGTCGGCAAAGTCGGAAGGAGAGAGGGAAGCTGTGGCTGAGGGGTCGGGGCGGGGGTAGGTGGGGAGAGAAGACGAGAGAGGGTTTGAAAGATACGGCGAGGGTGAGAGGATTGGAAGTGGAGAAGGTTAGAGTAGTAGGAACGTTTAGCAGAGCTGAGGCAGGAATCATAAAGAGTGGTAAGAGAAGTAGGAGATTTGATTGGATAGTGAAGGGAATTTAAGCTAGAATCGCTCGAGGCGACGGAGGAGACGACATATTGAGAGAAGTTGAGGGGGAAAGCCAAGGTTGAGAGGGTTTGCGAGTAGGACGGAAGGAGGAGAGGGGGTAAAGTTGATTAAGAGTTGAGGATATAGAGAAGGAAAGAGTGGATAGAGCGTCATTAGCTGAGAGAGAAGAAAAGTCCAGGAGGGAGGGAAGAGCAAGTGTCGAAAAAGAGAGAAGGATTAAAGTCACGAAGGTCACGTCGAGAGAAAGAAGTAGGAGAGGGTACAGGAGCAGAAGAAGGGGAGTAAGGGAGAAGGAGAGTAAAGCATGGTCAGAGAGATAGTTGGATAGTGTAGAGACGGTGGAGGAGGGGTAGGTTGAGTTAAAGATGAGATCAAGAGTGGAGCCAGCGGAGTGAGTAGTAGAAGAAGGGAGAGGAGGTAGGAGTCAAGGATGGAGAGAAGAGGGGGAAGATTGAGGGTGGAGTATGGAGGTGAAGATTGAAGTCGCAAAGTACAATCCTTTGTCTGATAGGAAGCCAGTGGGTTTGTTTTTTTGCGGCTGTGATATGTTCCCTCTTGGGGAGTTTGAAGGCTTCTCTTATGGCAAAGTTACACACACGAACCTGGAGAGGGTTCAAACGGGGTATGGAACTCTGAAGCGAGAATTGCAGCAATTGGAGGGAATCTCCCTCTGGCTGGTGGAACGTAAAGCCACTGACCACCAGGGAAGGGTCGAGGACCCTGGAACAAGAGAACATTTTTCTTGTGACAGTACTTGGGAGAAAAGTACCCAAATACAAAGAGAAATACGGGTCTGGGACCCACAAAGGGTCATCCCTACAAGTCCTCTTTTTCGTGGCAATAACTGGCAGGAGAGTGAACCAGGTCTGCCTAATCAAAGCCACAGAGAAATAGGGGTCTGGGACCCTCACCCAAAAGAGAACCGGAGTACAAATAATCTTCCTCATGGCAGTACTTGGCAGAGGAGTGAACCAATTCTGCCCAAACCTGCAGAAGGGGCAGCCTGGGACTGGGACCCTCAATGTGAAAGACTGAAAGTGTTGAACTGTGAAATCAAAGTGAAAGAGAAGCCAGGGGAAGGAAGTCATTCTCCTAGTGCCAGAACTGAAAAGACTTTCTGATACAAAGTTTTAAAAGATAAGCAGTGTCACTGACGAAGAGAAGTGCTGGAACTATTGTCTTTGGTGTTGGAGGACAATTTTGACCCAGGGAAGGGAGACATTGGGCCTCATTACAAGTTGGGCAGTAGCCTTGCCGGTAAAACCGGCAGGCTGCCGCCAAACTTGCAATTTTTTCCAGCACCCACGAAAGGGCAAATACTGGGTCATTAAGGCCCTGCCGGATCTGGTAATTCCCCATTCACGGGCGCTGTAATGGAATGCTCCCCATTCCCAATTGAGACCCATAGGGCTCAATGGGGAGGTTGGATGCACCGGCACCATTCAGAATGGTGCCGGTGCATTGGACATGCTCTGCTCGTGGGTGCCAGGCGGGCGAAAAGGCACCCGCGAGCAGAACTCGTAGTTTGCCAGTCTGGGAACTACAGTACCGGCAAGCTTACCGGTACCATAGTTCCCGGACCGGCAAACTTGTAATGAGGCCCATTCCCCTAAGAAGAAACAAAACCTGAAAGTGCTCTTTTATCTCCATTCAGAATAGCAGTAATTCTTCTGGACCAAGAAGGTCTACTTTCTCTAGTTTTAACTATAAGGGACAGAAGTAGGATTTTTGGCACAGGATTCTGACAGAACCCTTTGTGTTTTAGTTGTGGTAGGGAAATCCCTTTTAGAGATGCGTAGAATTAGGTTTTCTCTTTGCTATAGATTTATTAGTCAAAAAATAATCACCATGCCACCTGTGCATTGGTCTCCTACTTCTGCAACCTTACACTTGCTAAGGTATTTTTGACATGCCCTCTGAGAGGGAGATGTTTAAAAGCAATCTTGTGGTGTTCGAGGATGGAGGTTTCTGTTGGGCGGGAGGGCAGACTGTTCAGATGTATTATTTAAGCATTCCCAGGAAATGGGTATTTCAATACTATGATGTAGCCTAATGCATTTTCTACTATTAGACTAGTGGAGTTCTTTATACACTGCTAGTTTATTTTGTGTTGGTACACCCACAAAAAACATCTCCTATGGAATACAGTAATACATTGCTAATGAAGTTCATCCAAGATATTAGATGTTATTTGGTATGAGGCTCAGGCGACCCCAAAAGAGTAAAAGCTGTAGATTTGCCAGGACATTAAAACATAGCTCAGTGGTACATACGTTCATGATTTTCTTGGGGGCAAAGAAATTCCTGCAGGCATCTATGGCTGTGAAATCTGGGGATATGAGAATTTACAGCGGACCGTCTCCAGATAGTGGAAAGTCCATTTGTGTCACGTTTACTTATGGTTACTTAAGGTTCCCTCCTCAACCCGTTTTACGTCATGCACATTGAAACAGTCTCTACTTAATGGATACAATTGGCTTCAGACCCCTGTTAGTTTGGAATGCCTTGTGGGTATGTCACCAAGGGACCCTAACCAAAGATCTGATTTTGAACATTACTTATCTAGATCGGTCTCACAACGTGGGGGTGGTTATCACCCACAAAGCTTTTATTGAACTGTCTCGCCATGGCCTCATATTTTGAGACTCCTGGAATGAGGGGGGAACATATCTAAAATGGAGTGAAAAAGAAAGCTGTGCATCTTTTGGACGCTCTTAGAGAGGACACTATGCTTTTTCAACCTCGGTTGAGAGCTTATGCTCCATTATCCCCTGTTGCGCATCTCTAACAAGTCTCCTTTAGTCAACCTAGACTCCTTTTTATGGGAGCCACGTTCAGTAATCTTCCATTGAATGCAGAGCCCGAGAGCCCCAAATGGGAAATCAGCTGCAGGTAGAAACACTACGCGGCATGTAAACAAAACCGTGTTGTGTTTCTGCCTGCTGTGGCTTTCACTTTGGGTCTCCGGTGCTCCCCTGGGAAACACACGAGCCGGAGGAGCCTGAGAAACTTGGAAAGAAAAACCGCAGCCTTTTCCAACACAATAACGTTGTATTTATGTTTGCGGTCACTTCAAAAGCGACCGCAAACATAAATACAACGTTTTTAAAGCTGCGGTTTTATTTCTAAGTTTTCCGGGCTCCTCCAGCCCGGAAAACTTAGAAAAAAAAACGCAGCTAGTGCTTATTTTTAAAAAAAAAAATAAATAGCACTTACCGAGACTCAGCTGCAGCTTTCCTGCTCTGGTCTCCGGTCCCCGTCCTCCGCCTACAGCACTAATGAAGGGAAAGCCACCCAGCGGTAGCCTTTGTTTACTACAGTTGGTTGGCTTTTCCTTCATTAGTGCTGCAAAAGCAAAATCCAGCACAGGAGGGCCTCCATTTCACAAAATGGATGCGCTCATGTGCTTGCTTTTGCGAATTTTGAGCTTGAATAGCTCAAAATTTTACATAGGAAGTTTTAAAACGGAGAATGCTAGTATTTTTTTTTATGTTGCCTATCTATTTTTTAAATAAAATTTTTTACTAGACCATCCCTTTAAATACTGATTTTACAATTCAAATGAAAACAAAAAAGTTAATTTCATCGATATTGTGGCCATGGAACTAGATTACTTCACTGTTAGTGGAAGAGTCCATAAGGATATTAAAGGATGAATGATAAGTCAGAATTCCTATTTTGGGGATTCCAGGGCCACTTTTTACCCCTCAAATCCCCTTTTTTTGGTTCTTTGATTTCTTTTTACTGATTTCTTTTTAGTGATCAGAGGGACTTCTCCTAAAGTCCCCTCGCCATTGCAACTTAATTTTCCCTCATATAAGGTATTGGGTTACTCGTAAGGTGTCCTGTTTTTCAGGCATGCATCTTGGGCACCCCCGTTTTGCCCTTGTGGTAATGTTACTTTATATGGGTTTTGAGTGCAGGGGTGGAGGAGAGGGGTTGTGGTAGCTGTGCTTTTTTAGTTTTGTCTTAACCAAGGATGCAAGCCTTTTACTACATTGGTAGCCCAATTACCCTTTTTGGTAGCCAATTGTTTTTAAATCGTGCTTTCACTCATTTATTTTCTAGGGTTCCCTTTGTTCAAGGTGAGCTTTGGGTAGGCCCAAAATTGCCATTGTGACCATTTGGGATTTTTGTGAACTGATGATGGCATCCTCCATGTTGGTCGCAGCTGGTTTAGAACAGTATAGGACCCTGGAATATCCTTCTCAATTATTGTGAGGGTGGCTAAGGTTAAGTGGCAGTCCTATGGAGTAACCAATATGTTTTTTTAAAAGTTTTTATTAAGGTTTTACAACATGTAACAGTACAACAGCGAACCCCCCACCCACATTCCCAGCTCGATCCCTGTGTACTTAGTCCTAGAATCCTCTCTCGCTACCTCCAGCAGCTGCTCAGTGAGCCCTTTCCTCCCCTCATAAGGTCCACCATTGAGCGAAGGTCTCCTCGCAGTCGAAAATGACCATGTTCCAAGGAGCAATGTCTTTAGAAGAATAAAGTTGCCACCATGTACTGGTTTAATAGCCCAGTCTCCTCCTCTTTCCCCTTCCCCCTCACACCTGTTCCTCATCTGCATCCTACCCAGGACATCACTCGGTTGCTTGTTACATTCCTCAGGGTGGTAGCTTGTCGGGGGAGGTTTGTAGATCATGTAGCAGGATATTCCAGGCCAGCCCTTTGCTCTCAGTCCCTTCCTTCCTCCGCCATGGCCGCACTATCCACTGTTCTGCTGCCACCCATCTCTGCACGTCCGCCAACCACTGCGCCAAAGCTGAACCTCTGGAGCATTTCCACGAGATTGCCAGCCTCCACCTTGCTAAGAGCAACAAAAAGGCAGCCATTCTCTTTCTGTGATTCCTCCGGCCCCCTCCGGGCACCACCCCCAGCAAGCACACCTTAGGAGAGCAATCCATCTGGCACTCCAGTAATGCTTTGACCCTCACTCAACATTACCCCTTGCCAATACTCTATCACCGGGCATGTCCATATCATATGCCAAAGTCAGCTGTGTGTTGGCCGCTCTGCAGGCACTGGTGTGAATGGTATGGGTGTATCGTGTGCAATTTTTGTGTAGTTAGATAGGTCTGATGTAAGATATTAAATTGCACTAACTTAAACCTTGCGTTCCTGGAGACCTTTCCTACATTTCTGCATATTTTGCATCATTCCAGTTCCTCGAAGGTGACTCCTGTATCCTGTTCCCACGTCTCCTTAATTTTAAGCTGTGGGAGCATTCTACTACCCTGCACCACCGAGTACAGTCTAGAGATTGCCCGCCCCTCATTTCCTGTAGCCCGGATCGCCTGCAGGATGGGTTGGTTGAGGGCTGCTCCAGTATCCCCCACTCCAGGGCGCTAGTCAGTCTGGCTTCATTCTGCCCTGTAGTTATTTGATATCTCTATGCCCATGTGTGGAAGGGTAACAAAGTTTCACCCTCAAATAGGTCACACAGCTTCCGACACCCCCTGTAGTGCATTTTGCGTCCACTATTTCTCTTATGATCTTGACCACTTTAGAATCGGCTCTCAGAGGTGTATCTGGGCTGTATCCCACCCCTATCTTAAGTTTGGTATGCACCCTCTTCCAAGCCTGCCTGACTACTGGGCTCAAGCAGGTCGCTCCCTCCTCGCCTGTTGCCCTCCATAACGTCTGATGCTTCTTGGGTTTCCCGATCAGCTGCCTGTCTATGCCATCTTCCCCACTGTCCCATTTAGTGGCATACTGCAATTGGGTTGCCAGGAAATATAACTCATAATTTGAGAGCGTCATCCCCACACTCTTCATGCCCCCTGTGTAGCATAGCTTTGCTGTTATCTAGCAATTGGAAGACGGGTTGTCTAGCCATATGTGGGATAGTTGCAAAGAAATAAAGCAGCTTGGGAATATTTATCATTTTGCATATTGCGATCTTGCCCATTAGGGACAGTGGGTAATCCGTTCCAGAATTGTATCCTGTCTTCGATTCACATGAGCGCCCTCCCTATGTTGTACTAGAATGGCTTCTCCACTGAATGATGGACGAAAATCCCAAGGTAACGAAAGGAATCCACCTCCCAGCATAGTCCCACCTGTGGGAGATCCCACACCACCTTCCTCTTAGCAACCCCAGTGGAAATACCAACAGTTTGCCCTCGTTCACCTGGAAACCCGTCAGGCCCTAAGTGAAGTAGCACCTTTAACATATATGGGACATGTACCTCAGGGTTTTGTACGTACAGCAGTACATAGTCCACGTAGTGGGAGATGACATGGCGGTGGACCCCACCTCCATACCGGCATCCTGGAACTCTGATCTGAAAATGCACGCCCCGGGTTACAGCGCAAATAGGACCGGGGACAGCAGGCAACCTTGTCGGGTGCCCCTGCCTAGTTGCCAGCTAAATGAGACCACCTTGCCTGTCCTAACCCTGGCCAGCAGTTCCTGATACAGCAGTCGGATCCACTGCATTGTTTGGGGCTAGACCATTACCCTCAAGTACTCTGAAGAGCCACTCCCACTGCACTGAGTCAAAGGCTTTGATCGCTTCCATGGAGGCCACTGCCATTTCTGTCTCCTCCCCCTATTAAGATGGATTTCTGAGCTGTGACCTGGTGGGCAGAGGTTCAGAAGGCCAGCCTAGTTTCTTGGAACAGGGTACCCTTCTGGACAAGGCAGACCGATCAAGGTAGCATTGGCGGTGGTCAAAACTAGTTCTCAGGCCTTTGAGTTTCAACACAGTAGTTATCAACAGTAATACTTTAAAACCAACACAATCCTACTAAAATACATATATACAAGACGAAGTGGCCGAAAGGGTTAATGCACGAAATGGGTCCACAACCTAGAAAGGGAAGGAAGCGGGCAGTGCAAAGAGGCTTTAGACAATTCTGCAGTAATAACAATCCTAAGTGAAAGGCAGTCCAGTCCCTAAGAAGAGGGCAGCCTATTGGGCAAATGTACTTGCAATGCTGGCGCACGCGGTAGTGCAGATGGGCGAAACATTGGTCCCTTGTTCGGTCTGTAGCAGCTCAGGAAGGTGGGTGAGGTGATGCAGAATAAGTTCCCACTATTCTTGGAGGGTTCCAGGAGTTGGGAATAATTCAATAGCACAGGCTATCTTTGGAAAGGAGAGGGGTCATCAGGGGCCACTCATGCATAAAAACGGATGGATGCGATAGGGGCCACCGGTAAGGGTTGCAAGTACTCACCGGCCCCTGCCGCACTCCGGACCAAACTTCGGTAGTCGAGTCCTCTTCGGTTGCAGGATCAAATGCAGCAATTATGCGGCTCTGCGGCTTTCAGCAGCGAAGTTACAGCGATGATTCCCTAATGGGATAGTGGTGATTTCTCTTCTGCTCCTGGTGGATGGATCAGGCCAGTTCCACTGTAGCAGGCTTCAGGGCACAGGGGGCACAGCAGCAAGGTACCTGTGAAGTTCGTCACCACGGCTGGGCGACACGGTAACTGGGTGTCCTCCGGTTGGGGCGCTCTCTCTTTACTTCAGACCTGGGAACGCCAAGTGTATGAAATTTAGTGTGAGAGTGCTGTGACCACAGAGCTTGCGATGTCCCAAGTTTCAAGGGTCTCCTTGAAACGTCGACAGTGTCAGAGCAAAGGTCCTACTCAAGTTGGTCAGCCCACTGGTTGGCCCCGGGACACTTCGGAGAATGCTTACTTGCAGGGTTTGATGAAGGTGCCGAGAATAGTTAGTCCCACTATTCCAATGTGTCCAAGCATCTTTACAGACCTTCTAGTTCGATCAGAGGCAGAGGGGTCCAATTGGACGACGGCGGGCTCCGGGTGCCAAACCTTCCAGCTGGTCACCAGCGGTTCCTCGACTCAGCTTCTTAGTTTCAGGATACTTGGATCCTATCCTTCGTTCAGTGAGAACTCAAGAGATCAACATGGTTTGGGTGTTTGGAGCCTTCTCTTATGCAGAATCTCCTTTGCGTCAAAACGAAGAGGACCCAATGGGAGATCTGCTCTCATACAGGCACACCATACGTGGACCAATCATGGACCACAATGGTCCCACTCATTCACAGCACACCAGGCTCTCTGGAACCCATGATGTGTATTGGAACTAGACAGTTCAACCCACATCCTGGAAGCACACACACAAGGCATGCAGAAGCCAGCGAAAGCTTGGCGTTTTGCGGGAGAATGCATGTCTAAATAAGGACTGACCCGGGTGGGGTCGACCTGGGGAAGGTGAAGGGGCAAGATGGCCAAAGGTCAGGACAAAGAACCTCGTGGTATGGATATTTTGGAGCCAGGCTGCCTTTCTGTGCCAAACGCGGTAAACACGGTTTGCATGCCAGGAAAGGGTTAAAAATATATGAAAAGATAAGCTGCCACCAGCCCTGTCCAAGGCACACCTGCACTTCTCATAAAAAAATCCTTGGGGTGTCTAGGGACCTGGGAAATGACAAGAGGACCCAAGCGCATTGTACTGTGAGGTACATTGTGCACTTTAATGCAGAAAAGTTGCAACATTGACAATGACTAAGGGAAACAGTCTCCCAGTACTGACTGTTTTTAAGGGCATGTCAGTTTCCCCATAACAAAGTGAGTGAAAAGCCCAGGGGAGTGCAGCTGAAGGCTGTGCTCTAAGTCAGACTATGGTGTTCAACAGCAGCAAAAAGTTGGGTGGGGGGAGGGCGGGGGTTTACACAGCTGGAGGGAAAACTTCACATAAATGAGCATATTTCCTAACACCCCCCCTTACCCTCTCTGATGTACTGGAGCCGTCTCAGGTTCATTGTGGTCCTGGTGAATCAGGTGGGAAACCTCCTTGAGTCGAGACGCCAGCATTACCAAAAATGTTGGTATTAATGTTTAGTAATGAAATGTTTAGTAATGAGATGGGGCTATATGACCCGCTTTGCTGCGGATCCCTCCCTGTCTTTAGCCGTACCACGATAATCGCTTTCCCTCAATGACCTGTTCTGAAAGGCCACCTCATTAAGCTGGCAGAGCCGAGGAGCTAGTAAGTCGGCATACGTTTTATAAAATTTGTCCGGGAGGCTCATCGCCCTCGGGCGTTGTCCCTGACCCCAGGGATTATATTGTCATCTTAATTTCCTCCTCCGACTAGTGGGTTCATCTAGTCTTGCTGCCACCTCGGGACAGGGAGGGTTGCCCCAGCATGTCCTCTTTAAGTTTTCGGCGTCCACTGGTCCTCTTCATACACCTTCTCAGAATACGTCTGGAATACTGCGTTCATGCCTTCCTGAATCATGACCAAGTTCCCTGTCTCATCCTTGACTTGAGTGATCAGGCTCTGCGGCTGCTCCTTTTTGAGAAGCCACGCCAGGAGTTGCCCTGCTTTATCCCCTTCCCTGTGGATTCTGGCTGTGTAGTGTGTGTAGTAATGCTTCCCCGGCCTTCCCTACGCTTGCTATTGGTTAACACTGGCCCACAGAAGTTCTGCCCCACACAGCGACCCTGTTGCCATCCCCCCCCAGCTTTCGAATCGGTTCCTCCTACGCTTTTAGCGTGGCAAGCAGAGTTGCGCGCATCCCCTGGGAGGTGGCCATACATTTACCCCTAATTGTCACCTTGAACACTTTCCACACTGTTCCATAATCATCCACCCAGCCCTCGTTAAAATCAAAGTACTCTACAATGGCCTCCTGGAGTGCTTCCACGTAGGCCCTGTCCAACAATGCTTCCGCCCGTAATCTCCAAGTGGGAACATTGCTCCTCTTTCTTCCCCAGAACATTGTCGCCTTCAGAGGAGCACAATCTGGTAT
The DNA here is from genome assembly GCF_040938575.1 of Ambystoma mexicanum. NCBI lineage: Eukaryota > Metazoa > Chordata > Amphibia > Caudata > Ambystomatidae > Ambystoma > Ambystoma mexicanum. Next base: position 1,175,577,277 of record NC_090927.1, on the reverse strand, counting down.
TTTTCTACCCATAAAGCCAACATCCCATGACTGGGGTAACTGCTCCCTCCCCACAAACAGATAGTCTAGCCAAGAAGTGAGTTCCATGCGGGTGGGAGTAAAAGGAGTAGCCTCTCTTATCGCCCTTGCTCTCCCTCCAGAGGTCCATAAGGTCTGGTCTGCCAGTGTGCGGCGCAGGGACTTGGAAGACAAATGCGTATTGCGTGCTTTGGGATCTACCTACCTAGCAAACAGTTGAGGTCACCCCCCCACAGATTTTTCTCCCTGTATCTGTACTCCCTCGTCATGCCTTACACCCCTGGGAAGTACGTATCGTTATCAGTATTGGAGGCATATGAATTCACCAGTCAGATATCCTGTCCCTCCATCACCCCAAGAGAATAAGAGTTCTCCCCTTCTTGTATAACTTAAGTGATTTGGAGGGGAACCCTGCTTACTATCCAGGTTAATGTTCCCTTGGAATATGAGGAGTAGTTCATTCCGTATACTCCCTCCACCCCCAAAGTGTTTAGTTCAGCCATATCGAGGTTCACTTCTTGGAGGAGTTCTATCTGCACCCCCCACCTTCTTAGAAACCCTAGTACCACCCTGCAATTAGCCAGTCGCCCCAGTACCCTCACGTTACAGGTCAGAATTGTCACAGAGCCCATTTATCGGACCATGATCTCATCGCACTCGGCGCTTCTGTGCACCTAATATAGCTTGGTTCCTGAGCTAGACACCCCCTTTGCCCCCTGATCCCTCGCCCCCCGCCCCATAAACTTCTAAAAGGGACCAGAAGAGTCCAACAACTTCCATCATAAAATACTTGTAATGTAGGTACTCTGCATAGACCTACCCCTGCCTGAGGAGAGACCGGTTCTGTGCTCGTGCCGGGAGGGGTGCACGACCGCACTCACTCCCGTGAGTTGTCTGCCCTCATCCGGGTATCTGGTTATGGAACTCCATGTTGCACCCTGCCCATGCCTATGTTGCAATTTCTCCCGTAGCTGCTTGTGGTGCACTCTGTTAATCCTCCAGAGAGTCAGGGGCTTGGCCAGTCCTGCCTGCTCATTGGCCAGGCTCATCCAGAGCCTTGGCCGATGGCAATCTGCTGCTCATCTTTGCCCCGCAGTCGGAGAGTCCCGTCGTCCTCCACTGAGACCCTGCTAGACTCGACCAGGGGACTTTGGGATCTGCCCGGCTCCTGCCTCCGATGTTTGTTTGTGTTTGTCCCCGTCTGCCAGAGCATCTACCTTGTGTTCCTTGTGGGTCCTCCGCCCAGCTGCCTTCTGCCCCTCACCATTCCATGCCTCTTCCAGGAGTTGACGATACGCTGGCGTCCCCCTTTCATAATTTGCAGTCTTGCTGGATACATCCAACATATAGCGTATGTCATTGTCCCTCAAGGCCCGCTTTATTTAATCGAAGCACTGCCTCTGCTGTTGTACTTGCCTCGTATAAATCGGGAAAACCATGATTGCTTAATTAGAGAAAGTGATTGGGCCTCTTCTTCTGGCTTCCTGGAGGAGTACATAACGGTCCCGGTAATGAACAATTCTGGCCACGATCAGTCTGGTCTGGCACCCGTTGCTGGCTACTGTGGGCTTCCTCCACGTGAACCACTGTGAGAGGCCTTTCTCGCCTACATGTTCTGGTAGCAACCTTTACCAGAAAATGCTCCATTGAGCCCCCTTCTGTGGTCTCTGGTAGGCCGACTATCTGTATGTTATTCCTTCTCGAGCAGCCTTCTGCATGCTCCGCTCGAGCTTCCAGGACCTTGGTCCTCTGTAGGAGCTTGGCTACTTGTGTCTTGAGGGATTGCACCTTTGTCTCTGTCGCTGTGACTCTTAGGTCAGTTGCCTTTTGCCTTTCTAATGTCTCTGCATATCTGCTGTAATAAGGTTCAGTTCCTCCCCTATGGTGCCGATCTTTAACTCCAGTGCCGCCCTAGAGCTCTGTACTGCTTGAAGAGCTTTGGCAATTCTCCCCTCTAGATTAGTGGATTGAGCGACCGGCTGCGGGGCAGTAGACTAGGCTCTAGGTGGTGCTGGCGGCTGCGATATCAGGGCTGCGCATTTATCCTTTTTGGGTTGCCTGCTCTTCACGCCCATCATGGTCCGTTCAACACCAAGTCGGCCCAAGACGCTACAGTCCCCAGTCGTGGCTACTGTATCTATGTGAAGGAGCCTCTCTCTCCCCCTCCAGAAGGGGTCCTAGGAATGTCCGACTGTGTCCGTCCTCTGCACTCCTCGAGGTGTCCCCCTCTGCTGGCTTTTGTCTGCATAATGCCCTTCTTTATTTGGATGTGTGTGGCGGCCTGACCCGCTTTGTTGTACTCCGGGCTCCTCCGATTACTATGTGTTGGGATCCGTCGCTTGCCTGCCCACCTGTCGGTTCCCTAGGAGCAACTCTATGCAGACATTTTTTGGCTGACAGGTGTGGTTTTATGACCAACTGCCTCAATGATTTGCGTGTGTGGTGGGGCCCTCTGTGCACTACCTGCTGTTTCATCCATCCCGAAGTGTCACTTTTTTCCTCTGCGTTGAGGCCCTGATCGGGTCTCTGCCTTGTTCTCTAGGTTACTCCAATGGCTGTATGGTGGGATCCGTCCCTCCTACCTGTCCACCTGCTTGCTCCCCACGGGCGGCCCCTTGCAGGCAATTGGTAAGATAGCTCAGCATGTTGAGCACTTGCTGCTGCGATCTATGCGTGATCTGCAGGTCACAGGTTCGAATCCCGGCTAGGCCAACTCAGAATTTCCTCCCTTCCGAGGTCGATAAATGAGTACCAACTTCGGTTGGGATGATTAATGTATGTAAATGTTTTCTGTAAAGCGCTTTGGCTTAAGGCGCTATATAAATAACAAATCATTATTAATTGGGATTATCTGGTGGTGTACTTCAGCCAACTTCCCTTCATTGATTAATATTATGCACTGGCTGCTATCATTCCGCCTGTTCCGTGGTCTCACTTTGTCGCTCTGCACCAGGGGCCTTGATCAACTGTCTCTGCCTGGCCATCCACCTTGTGCTCCACCTCATCTTCCCGGATACTCTCTCTGGTGCTGCTCGCACCCACATGCTCCATGGGGTGGTACGCTGCGTTCTTGCGTTGGGCACCTGTTAATGCCCAGCCTTGATATGCCTGGTTTCTGTTTGGCCCCTCTTCAAAATAAATATAGAAAATTAAATTTAGTGCGGTTCACTGCCTCCTGTCTGCCCCTTGCGTGTGATACTGGGTGCACCCGCACCATTGCGTATCTCGGTTGCCAGTATTGTGCTCCACCGTGCACACCAGCAGCCTGTGGGTCTCTATTCCTTTGTGGGCGCAGGCTGGCTGTGGTCGCAGGCAGGGCGGTCTCTCCCGTTGTGCACGTACGTTGCTTCCCTGTAATTGCTTCTGTGAGATCCCTCCAGAGCAGCCCTGTATAGCTGGGCCCTCGCCCCATGGTGGCCACGGGACTCTGCGTCTGGTGAGCAGGGCCTGTGCCCTCGTTTGGACGATAGTCCGATCTTTGGTACGGGGCTCCCTCTGCCACTTTTGGATCTGAGGGGGACCTGAGTTCCCTGCCTCCCTTTGCCGCTCCTCAGTCCCCTGCACTCACCTCTGTTGCCTCTGGCTGCTGCTTGGTGTCCGCCGCTACTGTGAGCAGCTGCTTAACCGACCTTGTGGGCAAAGCGGTTGCCGGTTGCTTGCCTTTGCTGTTGTCTGATGTCCTTGGAGACCCTGTCTCAATGATCGGGATCTGGCTCTGGTCCTCTGTGGTCGCCGCAGTGTCCGCGTTAACAAGCGGCCATCTAGGACCGCTTCCAAAGCCTAGCACTCCTTTTTTTATATTCTTATTTTACTTTTCAAAATTTGTTACAATCTGCACTCACTTGCACCTCCCCCCTCCCCTAGCCCCCCCGCTCTCCCCCTTCCCTTACCCCCCACTTTCCACTGCTCGCGGCTGGATCATGGTCTGTTGTATCGTGCTGCAACAAGGATTCTGCTAGGATTTTTACGGTTGGCGGCGTGAGCCTCATGGAGTTCTTACTTCATGGGGTGGCTGCCAGTCACACATTCATGTAAACAGTATGGTTGGTAATTTAACAGTTTGCCTCCAGCCCCTTTAAGTGATTGGCTTCCTGGCCTTTGACGAGCCCCTTTGTTGGAGAGTATTTAGGCCATGTACTGCACTCCCTTGCTTTCCTGTAACTTGGAGGTGACAGCTCTGCTGACTACATGAAGGGATGTTTTTGCCATTTTCAAAGCCCTCAATACTTTCAAACTGCAGTGGCATGGGCATATTTGTGTGCCACCAGTGGTCCTGTCCAGATTCTTTAAGACACCTGTTGACTCCCCACATCTGCTGGGTTGTGCCCTCCAATCTGGAGCCATTGTCTAGGCCTTTTTCTGCCACAGTCTGCTGTGTACCACCACAAGCATCTGCTTGGCTGTGGTTTGCTGCTGCAGTCCTGAGGGATGGTGAAACTGCATCACTTAATGCGCTAGGGATGTCGGAGGGTGCCTCCAGCTGTTAACTCCATCCTGTGCCAATTGGCTACTGTGCTGTTGCCTCCTTTTGGTTATTGAGCTGCTGGGAGCTGTTTTCGTTGGTTTCCCCCGTCTTGAGGTCCACCTCACTGAAATCTTCGATGAAGAGCTTTTCTTCCTTTTTTGGATCACTGGGATAGTAGTTGGCACAGGGTTCAAATCCCTGGCATCCAAATCCTTAAAACCACACCCATGAAAATGGCCATCTACTAACTGAGGTATGCCAAACCCACTGGTCTGATGAAAAGATTCCTTGTAGGTGATACTTTACCACATTTCCCAAAGAGTAATATGGAGGGAGTAGGGGAGTTCCGCTTGTTCTGGTACTTCATCAGAAATCTGGGTCCATCTTTTGAGTTCTGGAACGCTGTTTTGGCTTTGTTCTGTGGCCTTCCCTGGGGTGCGCATTGCAGAATCCACATCTGTCAGGTTAAACACTTATAACCACTAAAGCTGATGGCCCTTTAACTCTCTCCTATTCATTCTAATGGAACCGTCAAATTACTCTGGAACTCTCCTAAAATTGACACTGCTGTACTTACCTGCCCCTGCATGTGTTTCCTGGATCCCCTAGGTATTCGGGGAGTGCAAAATATTTGCAATTACCTGTGGCTTAATATTCATTTTTAAAGTCCTACCGTGCATTTCTATTTTGGTGAATGTATTTTCAACTTTAACAAATTCTGGTAACAATGTGTACTTTTTTCTGAAATGTTTAAGGAAGGTAATTGTTGCAAAAATTATTTAATCCTTTAAATCCTTTCACTAGGATTTACAACTTTTTTTTACACTGTCTGTGGATATAATATATTGTGTGATGTTCATTAATACTTATATAATGCCCTGGGAATTTGAATGATTGTGGAGTACTGTTCAAGGCCTTGGGTATTTTTCTACATATGGTTCGTAATGGTAAAATTGTATTTCTCTTTTTATCCCATAGCCTAACGTATGTTGGGGGCCTACTACCAGGTCTAGGGTCGTCCACATATACTAGAGTTGATATTCCCGGTTTTGTTCGACTACCAAGCTGGTCGAATCACATATTGTTAAATTTTTGTAAACTTTCTTTACTGCATAAAGTGTAGGTGATGGGTTGGGGTTAGTCATGTAGAAAAAGGGGGAAAGGAGTGGGAGAGAAAGGGTCTCATCCCCCCACCCCTGCATTTTGAAGTAAAAATGTAGGGGGGGATGCTCCAAAATGAGATTCGACAACTTAAATTTGGTCAAAAGTCGTATATCTCTAGAGTTGGGATGTGTCTATAGGACACTTTGTGTTATTGTGCATGCCTAGAGAGGACTTTCCAGATTGGTAGGTTTCATGGTTTTCTGGTTCTACCCACCCACTGTTGTCTGCCCACCTCGGGTGGAGGGTACACATATAGACACATATAGACATTGGGATTAGGAGTCCTTTTAGAGACTTTTATGTTTGTATAAATATTCTTGATGTATTCTAATACTCTGACTACATGTTTAACCTGATAGTTTTAATTGTTATTAAAATAAAGTGTGTTTTTCAGTATATAAGTGTGCTTTCTTTTCTAAGAGTATCTGGACTGGTTGTACCTTTGTGTTATCCTACTACCCCTACCTGAGAGTTGGGTCTTTCGGTGTGACCATGTAACTTATACTAAGCGGTTTGGCTTTCCTTTCTTGTTGGGTGTTAGCCTTCCCCTTATGGTTAGCATTGTCAACAGAGCTTGGTACAAATATTGTCAACGGTAGGCAAAGCGGATCTGCTACTGCAGTAGTATTTTAAGCATGGCCTCTGGTAGATTTTTGATCTCTTTCACTAATATGCAAAAGGCAGTAAAAACACATTTTTCATAGACTGAATTAGAATCTGTTTATCTTTTCTCTTTTATAGAACTGTTCCATAAAGGACCCAAACAGCGGTTTTGTCTTCAACCTAGAATCACTGATGGCGAATTCTAGCTATACTGTTTCAGCCAATGGGAAGACATTTAAGGTAAAATACAGCTTCTTTCATTTTGTGTTTTATATGTGTTCATGTTCATATTCATTGCAAACCTTTTCTTAAACTACATCTCTCCCACCTCACCACATTTGTATTGCACATTATTGTTCCAGATAATGTTTTTTGTCTGTTTTCAAAAGTAGAAAACATCAAAAATGTATTTTTACATGTCTATATTGCATTTTAATTGCACAAAAAGCAAAGCCTAATTCATACATCATTATAGCATAGTTCACCAAAATAATGTTCACATTAACACTACATTTAACATTCCCCGCTAACAACCCCCCCCCACGCCAATCGCCTCCCTCCCCGTCTGAGCTCCTTCTGTTGTCCTATTCCTTTCAATGACAGCCCAAGTGAGCACACCCAGCTTCCACCCCAGATCACAATTCCACATCGGTACCTCCTAATCCATATTCATCTCTTCTCTACAAGAAATGCCCTGCTCATGGAAGTTTACCATCCGAGGGGTGAATGGAGACTGTAAACATCTCATCTTTAAGTAGCTATGATTATACCATATTCAAAGGAGTTTACTTCATAGATTCAAATTGTTGTTACTGATGAGATGTATAGCAGAAACAATTCTGAAGGAAACATGCACTGCATTGCGTAGTACCACATAAAGATGGCAGATGAGCTATATACCACACAGATATTCTTTAAGCTTTTACCTAGACGTTTTCTCTCAGAACAAAAGGTGCAAAAGAGAGTGATACATGAGGAAATCTCCACTTTCTACTTCATGGATCTTTCAGTGATTCATGTGCCTTGTGCCTTGATCTGGAACAGTTTCTTTTTTTGTGTAAATTCAGAATGCCATTTGTGTTATCTGTAGGAGGGTGTGACCCTCTTTGAGGCTAGGGAGGTGAGCTCGCTAAGCAAAAACCTCTGTAGGGGCTTGGGAAAGCTGGACCTCACTGGGAGTGACTCCCCACAAGGGGACAGGGGCTCCCATTCCGGTAAAGAAATCCCTGCAACTGAGACATTAGACCTCATTCCGAGTAGGGTGGTAAGGGATACCGGGCACCGACAAGGAGACCGGTGCCACTAATCCCTTACCGCCCTACTACGAGGTCCCTTAGCAGGTCCCTCCTTTAACGCCTGGTCTGACCAGGTGTTATGGACGGGACCCGTTAAGGGACTTCAGAGCTAATAACGGTACCGCAATTTGCGGTACCGTTATTAGCGCCTTCCCCATTCCCATTGAGCCCTATGGGGGCTCAAATGGGAATGGGGAATGGCTTTTTCAATGGGGACTTACCGGTCCTGCAAAGGTCGGACTACCCCGGTAAGTCCCCATTGAACGAGACCGGTGCCGGTACCGTTATTGGAGGCAGTCATGGCGCAAAAAGCGCCATGACTACCTCCAATCTCGTAATGAGGCCCATGTTCTGCATATATGGGAATACCAGAATACCAGAAGTGGATCTGACTGTCAGCTGTGGAATTCTAAAAAATGTAGAAAGTGCATCTGAACAGTTGGCTTAAGGCAATGCTGGCCTCGCAATTGGATTTTTAATTAAACACACCCGTTTTGTATCTTGTAATAATAATAAACAGTCTTTCTCCCCGAATGGTAGAAAAGTTCAATGCAGAGGTAAGCAACTAATGTGAATTGGAGGCAGAGGTTTGTTGCCGAGACGGAGCCGTCAATGGCACAGAGAAGGACTCCTAAGGAGATCTAGAGAGAATCCAGAAAGAATGGGAAACGTGGTGGACGATGCAGAGGGCGGTGCAGAGTCGGTCAGGCCCAGCTGAGTCATCCCAGTGGGAAGGGGTGACCATGCAGAGGATGTGGTGGGCTTGGAGCCCAGGAAACCGTGCCAAACCCAGCGAGCAAGGGGGAAAAACATGATTCCTCTGGTCGCACAACGTGAACCAGAGAGAGAGAGAGCAACATAGCAGCGAAGGAACACTACCCCTTGTGTTCAGGAGAGGACGCTCAGGAGCTGGGGAGAACGCCAGCAGCACAGGGTCGGTGCCATCTCGCTGGGGCAGGACCTGCTACGGAGAAGGCATATTGAGTGTTCGCAGCAGAGGGGGGGAAGAGGGGCACAGAGACCAAATCGTGCGAACGGGAGAAGAAACGAAGAGGCTAGATCTCTGAGGGATAACTAGATCCAGAGAGGGAGACAGACATACTTAACAAGAGTGGTTACCGGAGCACTATAAACCCGATCCTTGATCTGCCAAACTGCTCAAAGCCAAACGCAAACAAAGAGAGATATATTAGGTGGGGATACACATACCCCTACAAGTCAAACAAAAGAAACTGGGAAATAGGGAACCTGGAGGGCCCTAAAAAGAAGTAAGGCATCCCAAGGGGAAACGAGAACCAAACGAGTGGAATCACGTGGGTAAAGACCCACATAGTTTGTGGAGGAGGAATAAAGACATATCTCTTCTACAATTACTAAGAGAATTCACTTTTTTTGCAACTTCAGTATGATCTCGATCTGAGGAAAAACATTTTCTTTATTTGGAACTCTGACAAGATGGACACAATCTGATAAAGTCCGGAGACCAGTCTCCTATTACATAAGTGTGGAACTTGAAACAAGGAAAGATTCCTGGAAATATTTGTGACGGCAGAGTAAAGCTAATTGAATGCAACGCATATTTCTTGCTTTCCTTTGTTTGTTTATGTAAGTTTATTAAGATTTCAAAAACAGGGAAAAGAACAGTACATAACATTGTTGGAGATTCATCATAATGGTATACAAACAGGTTAATACCTATTCTCTATCAGTGAAAACATAAAATGTTCAAAATAGTTTTCCCCTCCCCGCCCCACCCTCCTCGAAAAAAGTATTCCTCTTTCAATCACGAATGTATATGTGCTGGAATGGTCTTGATTGGTGCATAATGAGATTCCTTTAGCAGAAATAGTGAGCTTGGTTGCCATTACATGATTCTCCCTGGGTCATAGTATAGTTCTTGTGCAATGGGTAGTTTGGTGTCCTTTCACCAGAGAAGTGGGCAAGGTCTCTCGTCCCCTTTCTCGCAGGTCAACAATTAGCCCCAGGCATGGGTTTGCTTACAAAATCTACCGAAAGTGTATCACATTGCATAGCTTTACCATGTAGAGTCAAGGTTATTTTTTCCATGACACACATATTTGAGGCTGCATTAACCCATTCGCTTTTGCTTGGTACATTTTGAGACTTCCACCTCATTACCAAGATGGCGCGTGCTGCTAACAAGAGATGAGCTGCCAAGCCCTTGATTCTATTCCATTCATCCTCGCATCTCTCAAACCCAAATAGAATGAGATAAGGGTCTTCAATTCTCTGAATTCCATCAAGGTCTTTGATCCACCCCAGGACCTCGTCCCAGTAGACCCACATGTGCCAATAATCAGCTATTTCACCACATTTACGTCAACACAGTGGGCTCATCGACTGAAACTTCTGGGAGTCTGTGCGGGTCGTATTGCCACCTGTGCAATCATTTGATAGCATGCTGTTTATAGTGACTGCTTATAGAGACTTTGGAGGCATCCCTGCACATTCTCCTCCACATGCCAAGGTCCATTTCATGACCAAAATCCTTCTCCCATCTACCCTTCAAAGGCACAGTAGATCCTCTCCCCGATCAATTCCCTATACATGGTAGATATCAGACCCTTAATTTCCGTCCTAGAGTTCAAGAGCAGTTCAAAGGGGGTGAGATCTCTGCTTATGCTATCCTTCCACTCGGTCCTTATCAGGGTGACTTTAATCTGCAGGAACTGAAAGATAGGTAGTGGGCCAAGATTTAGAGCCTCTTCTAATTCCGATATTATAATGAAGGAGCCAATTTTCTATAGTAGTCCCGCTCTCTGCAGCCCAGCCTGAAACCAAGATTGGTATCTCTCCAAGTTGGGAATGTATTCTCTAATGCCCGGGGCCCATTGGTGACTCGGGGGATGGCCACGAGGTGACTTTTCGCATGTCGCTTCTCTCCCTCCATATTTCCCAAATAGTTCCCAATATCGGGTGGTCCCTCAGTGTTACGCTCACCTGGTATCCACGGGGACGCCACCCAGCCCTGGTTGGATTATTTGCACTCTCGAACTCTCTCCCGGTCCCTCAGTAAGGTCTCTGGTTAAAGATGGGTCTTCAATATAGGAGAGCTGGATTCAATACCAGATTGTCTTTGTTTTCCCACCTCCCTTGGCCTCAACCCCTTCCTCCCCCTTGAGCCTTCTCCTCACCTTAATATTGTAAAAGGTGGATTCTCCGTCCTGCTCCTCATGGCAGGGGCGCGTATATGTGGGGGGCGAGCAGCGACCAAGTTACTTCACTGGTGCAAGCCCCCCTGTGGGAATCCAGGCCTGCTGCGACTCCGTAGGTTTGCTGCTTTACAGTCTTTATATGCAGTTCCTATGTTCCTCTTAGTTCGAATAATAATGTCTTGCGTCTTTCCTTTTAGGTATGGAAAGGTATTTTGGGGTTGTCATGCAGTTTGAAGATGAGCATGGGCCGTAGGCGAAAGCGCGGTGTGCGCGATGCTGTCCGGTGAGTAATGCGCGATGCGCGGCGCTGTTTCGCCCTTTATATTGCTAACCTGTGTCTTTTCTCTCCTTGCAGGTTGCGATGTTCCTCGCTGAGCGCTGTAATGTTCCAGCAATGATACTGACCAGGAGATGACTACCCAGTTAAGAATTGTGTGGCTTTCTTCATTCGGGAGGAAACGTGAGTAAAAGCTTACTAATGCTGTCTTTCTTTCTCCTCTTTCCAGGTTATGGTATTCCAGGATGCATGCGGTGCCAGATGATGGAGTTCGTACCTTCAGGTGAGTGGAACTGAAGTCAGCGATGGATTGAAGACAGGATACTGTTCCAGGTAAGTTTCGTAGTGTTCTTTCACTCTCTGCAGGTCCTTGGTTTCAGGTAAGCTGGTATCAAAGAACTGGACACGGTGAGCGTTATGCTGCCCACAGCCGAATAACGCAAAGCATGTTCTGTTGTTTGGGTGTGGTTTAAATAGTCTCAGGTCTTCATTGGACAGCCTCATGTATCTTTAAGTCTGGGAGGCATACTCCACCTTTGTCCTTGGGTGATGTCAGGGTGTCATAGGCAACCCTGGCTTTCTTTCCCTGCCAGAGAAACCGTACGATAGCTCTTTTGACCTCATTAAAAAATAGCTTTGGTATTCTAATAGCATTTGAAAGGGATAAAGAAAACGGGGAGACAAACCATTTTAATCATATTGACCCTTCCCAACTGTCAGAATTCCTGCCCCTCATGTCCCCAGCCTCCAAGATGTCAGGCTGGAGCCAGGCCACGATCACCTACATGGCCCTCAAGGGCCTCTCCATCCCTCCAAAAACCCACTTGGAGTCAGACTTGGCGCTTGTGGCACCAGACTCACTCACTCCCATAGGATAACATTGGGGATTGGACTTGTAGTGCATTGATGGGGACAAGATGGATGCCCCCGCATATTTCAGTTCCCAGAACTGCGTGTGCAGTCTAGTCTTTTGGGTGTGGTTCAGCCCATAGACACCTGGGATACCCAGAGACTGTTTAAGCTACGCCCAGGCTGAGAAACATGCTTTGCGTTTTCTGCACCTGCAGTGTGACAATCACCGTGTTCGGATCGGTCTCCACTAGGCCTGCATCGTTCTTCTGCGCTCAGCTCCTGCAAGAACACCGTTAGGAACAGCCTTACCTTGCGGTGCTTCTGCCCATCATTCATCGCTCCTTCTGTTCTGTGGGCATCTTCGGCTGTGTCATTCCCATCCCGGCACGCCGCTTCCTAAGGAAAAGGGAAAAGAACAGAAAAAAGGGTATTAGTAAGCATTCAGCAAATCTTCGCTTATTTTTAAAAACTGTATGAGCTTCAAACGCTTACCTGAATCCCAGCCGCTCTGGGGGAACTGTGTCTCTGGAACTTCTCATCCATCTGCAAGAGGGAAAAGACACTCCAGATTAGCGTGGAAACATCTATAGGCGCTGCATACCGCGCTTACTCACCGCATTTCTTCTTCATAACCGGCATCAACGCTGAAAACGTCGCGGCACCTAAAAGACACAGAAAAAGAACTCAGTGCAATACAAATACGAAAGGGTCGCATTGCGCTCTCACTCACCTTCAGCGCTACTCATCTCAGCAGCACGTCGCCATCCCCAGACGCCGGCCATCATCTAAGGAAGGAAAGGAACGAAGTTGGAGAACTGTTCAAAAGACTCCTTATACTTACCTGTCGGACTCTTGCCAGTGAAGTAACTAGGCAGCAACGAGCCTGCATCAATCAATGCGCCCCTGCGCTGAAAGCAGGACGGAGAGCACACTTTACAAGAAAACAAGGTGAGCTGTGGATCAAAGGGAAGGGTTGGACCCCGGGGAAGAAGGGGCTCAAGCATAGAGACAATAGGGAGTTAAACTCTACCAATCCTGTGTTTCAGGCCCAGTCTCCAGTTGAGTAGACTCCAGGGAAGGGTTTGAGGTCGTAAGAGATCAGAACAGGCTGAGCGACGTCCCCATGGATATCAGGCGAGCGTTACACCAACCATGATATCGTCAGTTTTTCCCATTTGGCGAGGTCGGCGTGGAACCTTAGGAGGAGGGAGGGAAAGTTGGCTTCATATAGATCCTTTATATCCTTTATGATCTGTATATCCAAATATTTAAATTTGTATTTTTTTATTTTAAATTCTTTTTTTTATTAGGCACACGTGGCAGCAAAACAACAGGCGAACAGCGCCCAGCAGGTACAGACTGACAATACAGTTCATGGTACAGTCATACGGAGATTGCACACAAAATAATTCAAAAACAGAGTTACAAACGACATGCGAGGAGGGGTGGCTGAGCAAAATAATATGGGAGGAGCTCTCAGACTAGTGAGAAAGAGCAGGTGGAGGGGAAGCAACCGGAGTCATTTCAAGGTCGGACAAGTAGGAGCGGAACCTAAGCCAGATGTCCCTAGGCCTGGAGTGGGTAGGTTGCATGTGACATCAAGTTTCCTCGGAATCAGAGGCCCAAGTAAGCGCCTTTAACCATTGGGCATGTGTAGGGGGAAAGGGGCGAAGCCAGCAGAGCAGGATGGACCGAACCGCTAAGAGCATGCAGAGGCCAGTCAGTTTTTTGGAGTTTCGAGGGAGGCCAGGGAGGTCGTGGAAGAGACACAATGCTGGGGAAGGATCAATGGGGTGATCAAGCATAGCAGATACCGTCGAGCAAACCGCTCCCCAGAACTGTGAGAGGCGGGGCAGGACCAGATCATGTGGATGTAGTCCGCGTCATCATGCCCGCATCGAGGGCAACTAGATGGATGCTCACTGGACATGCGATGCAATCTGACCGGAGTATAGTGGAACCTATGCAGCACTTTTAACTGGATGAGTTTAAATCGGGAATTAAAGGACACCCGGTGAGTGCGGTCGCATAAATGTGCCCAGCGGTCGTCTGACATTTCCACCCCCAGGTCCTTCTCCCAAGACCCCCTGAGTTTAGAAAATTCTGGGAAGAATCTGGACTGCAGCATGGAGTATAACCTGGAGATTTTACCTTTCATGGGTGAGGGGGAAGTGAGTTCCCCAATGGCCGGGTCGTCTGGTGGTAACGCAGGGAATGTTGGATAATTACGCTTAAGGGTCTTACGGAGAGACGCGTATTGAAGCCAGACACTCCGGTCACTTCTCAAGGGTAGGGGAAGATCAGTCCACTCAATGAATATGCCCTGGTCAAACACGTCCTGCAGCAGCTCATAGCCTGCTTCGGCCCAGCGACGAACAGTAAGTGGTGCGACCTGGGGGACCCCCGGGAGGAAGTTCCAGAGGGGAAGGTTGCCGTGGAAGGCGCGGGCTATTCCAAGCAGCTTCCATGTTTTGGCTAATGCAAGGGATGTGCAGGCGACCGGACTCTGCGAATCCAGTACCAGAGGAGCGGGTTGTATAACCAAAGAGCGGATTTCGCGGTCACAGACCGCAAGTTTCTCGAGCCGGACATGAGGGGGGGGTCAGTTGTGTTAAACCAATGGGAGATATATTGGATCTGGGATACTAGCCAATATTTAAGAAAATCAGGGGCACCAAAGCCCCCCTTGGCCATGGGGGTGGACAAGGTCTCATACTTAAGCCGGACCGCTCCTGAGTGCCAAAGGAAGGAGTTAATTGTACGAGTCAAGTCGCGAAAAAAGTCCGCGCCTGGCCACAAGGGGACGTTGGCAAACTTGTAAAGCAGCTGAGGTAACACCACCATTTTCAATAGACCCATTCTGCCCGCGAGAGAAATCGGGAGCTTGTCCCAGGCTAAAACCTTAACGGACAGATGTGTAAGGTACTTCCGAAAGTTCTCTTCGAAGGTTAGTGCCTGTTGGCGCGTTACTACTATTCCCAGGTAAGTGAATGTGGATTGAGCCCATGTGAATCCCAGAGTGTCGGGGGGGGGAGAGTGCATTCCGTGAGTGGGAAAAGGGTGGATTTCGAGCAATTCACACTAGGGCCCGAGACCCGGCCAAAATAAATGATATCCTCCAGCACTGGAGGCAAGTTGAGGGATGGAGAGCGAATGAACAACAACGCGTCCGCATATAGCGAAACTATGTCCGCCCTCCCGGCAGTACGGAGGCCTCTATGGGCATGGCGGTGACGAAGCATGTCTGCGAAGGGCTCTATGGCAATTGCAAAAACCAAGGGAGAGAATGGGCACCCCTGCCTCGTCCCCCTGGCGATCCCGAAGGAAGGAGAGCAGTGGTCACCCGTACGGACCCTAGCCACGGGGGACGAATAAAGTAGCTTGACCCAAGAGAGAAAGGAGGAACCAAATTTACAGCTCTCGAGAACCCGCCAAAGGAATTGCCATGATACCGAATCAAAGGCCTTTTGCATGTCCAGCGTGGCCGCTACAGCCTGAGTCTCTGGGCTAATCCTGTCAATTATATTAAATATACGCCTTAAGTTCAGGGAGGTGGACCGCCCCGGGACAAAGCCCGCTTGATCGGAATGAATGATGGATGGTAGGATGGGGGCCAACCTGAGAGCCAGGGCCTTTGCGTATATTTTGGCGTCGCAATTTATAAGGGAAAGCGGACGATACGATCCACAATGCGAGGGGGGTTTGCCAGCCTTTAGCAATATTGTAATCGTGGCCTCACGTAGTGAAGAGGGGAACACACCTGTCTCGACCGACTCCTCCCACACAGCCAACAAGTGGGGAAGGAGAAGTGAATTCGACTGGGATACCATCCGAGCCGGGGGCTCTCCCCGAGGATAGGGAATCAATAGCGTCGGAGAGCTCCTCCAGTGTAAGTGGGGAGTCAAGAGAGCCCGCGGCCTCAGGGGATAAAGTTGACAAGGGAAGGGAATTGAGAAAGGAGTCGATTTCTTCCACTGATACTTCGTCCGAATTGGAGTATAGGGACTCGTAGAAATTAAAGAATTCCGTGTTGACGTCCCGGGAGGAGACAGCCAAAGAGCCGTTCAGTCTCTCAATCCCGAGAATGTGTGGGGAACCTGTCTCATGTCGGATCAACCTCGCAAGGAAGCGACCAGGGCGCTCGCCTTCCCCGTATTTCCGCGCGATGCCTGGGTTGTCCAGAAACCTCTGTTCACGATCAGCCAGGGAGCGAAACGTATCCAATTCCACCCCAATGGCCGCTAGGTTACCCGGAGAAGAGTGAAGTGAACACGCAGCCTCCAGGGTCGACAACCTGGATTCACTCTCGGCTAGATCTCTCCGAATCGATTTGAGGACTCCGTTTTCCTTTGAAAGTGCAATCCCTCTAATATAGGCCTTGAAAGACTCCCATAGTGTGGCTACTGATGGTACCGAGCCTGCGTTTAACTCAAAGAACTCTTCAATAGAGTCCTCGAGCTCGGAATGAAACTCTGGATCGAGTAGGGCGAGGGGTTTCAGTCTCCAACAGCGGGACCGGCCAGGATCAGGGACCCAACTCACGGTGATGGTCACTGGAGAGTGGTCGGACAAGGTTCTGGGTAAAATCATTAACTGTTTTACGTCTTTAAGCAAGACATTGGAGATCACCCAGCAGTCAATTCGGGAGTATGAGTCGTGGACTGAAGAGTAGAATGAATAAATGCGGGAATCGGGGTAAAAGAACCTCCATGCGTCCACCATGGCCAGACGGGGTGGGGATGATGATGCAGCATAGGCTGCCCTGGAGAGATGACGGGCCTTGGACCCAGATCTATCAAGGGCTACATCGAAGATAGTATTAAAGTCACCCCCCCAGAGAATTGGAACAAGGGGGAAGCCATCTAGAAGGGACGTGACCTGTCTGTAGAACTCAGGGTCATCGAAGTTGGGGCCATAAATGTTCAGCAAAACCAATTCTCTCCCTTGAAGCGTGGCGTGTAACAGAACATACCTGCCCAGGGTGTCAATATGTGAAGAGATGAGGGTGAACCGGAGACTCTTGTGGATAAGGGTCATGACCCCACGACTTTGAGTAGAGAAGTCGGTAAAGAATCTATGAGGGCCCCAGGTTTTGGCGAAACGCACGCATTGTTCCATGCGAGCATGTGTCTCCTGCAAAAAGAGAATCTTGGACCCGTGGCGCTCAGCCTGCAGCTGGAGCTGCCTCATCTTTCTATAGTTCCCCAACCCCCGAACGTTCCAACTCATAAAGGTTAAGTCCCCCTCAGCCATAGATGTGATAGTGGTAGAGTCAAAAAAGGTGTCCAGGACCAATGGGTGAGTGCTGCACCACGGTCCGCCTTCGCTGCCAGCGCCAATTTTCTGATAATAAAACCCCAAACATGTCCCACCCCCACCCACATCCCCCTCCCAAACAGAGGAATGACAATCCCAAACCCCTTCAACCAAAACCAAACTAGAGGCATCAGCGCCTGGGGGCCTGTAGGCCGGGCTGGCCGCAACGCTCCGGGTCACAGCAGGACCAGTAGAGCTTAAGGTGCAACTACAAACATTGTATGTAACTTAGACAGGGTGTCTTGCACTTAGCAGTATGGCACATCATTGAAATGAAAGGAGAAACTTGAACAAGCCGAATCCGGGAGAGAGGATCAATGCGGCACCGTTGACGGGGAAGGGCCGAACCCGGCCGCCCCCCGCAGGTCCCAAGGGGGAAGCTGCAGAGCTGTGGACAGAAGAAGGAAGTCAACCTGGGAAGTGTTCGTCAATAAACTTGGAGGCCTCCTCCGGGATCGTGAAGAAGAACACCTGATTAGCATGTTCTATGCGCAGTTTGGCGGGGTAGAGCATGGCATATTTAATGGAGTGATCTCGCAGCCTCCGCTTCACAGCCTGGAAAGTCTTGCGTTCACGTTGGACGGCAGTCGAGAAGTCGGGGTAAAGATGAATCCTCGCACCCCCCAATAACAGCTCACCCTTGATCCTTGCGGCTCTGAGTAGAGTATCACGATCCCGGTAGTTCAGGACCCGGGCGATGATGGGACGAGGCGGAGCCCCGGGTTTGGGTTTAGCGGAAAGGGCACGGTGCGCCCGCTCAATAGTGAAGTGAGGGGAGAGCTTGGGCGAATCCAGAAGTGACATTAATGTGTGCTCAACGAAGTCCTCCATAGGCTCGTGTACTTCGTTCTCAGGGACCCCAATAATACGGAGGTTATTGCGCCTTGAGCGGGATTCCAAGTCCTCGTTCTTCTTCTCCACCTCGAGGACTCGGCCCGAGAGAGCGACAACCTCGGAGCGCAGTGCACCCAGTGCATCCTCGGCGGAGCCGACCCGTGTCTCGACCTCAGACACGCGACTATCGGTCCTTTCGATGTGGGCCTTGATCGAGGATATTGTGCCGTTCATATCATCCAGTTTTGAGTGTAGGACAGTGAAACCCTCCCTGATAAAGTCCATCATGTTTTGGGATTCAGGTGCCACTGCGGACGATGACGCAGCAGGGGCCTGCGCAATGGAGTCCTCCGGGGATTTCACAGCTGCCTTCGCAAACATGTTGGAGCTCTGTTTCCTCGCGCCCCCTTTGGTCATTTTGAAAAGGGTTATGGTCGAGTGGGGTAAAGGGGAGCCACCAGCAGCCCCGAGAGGGAGACGGGGGGATCCCAGGCCGTGCAAGCCAATAGTCCAGGTAGGGTGCGTAACAAGAGAGGGAAGCAGGGAATGTCGTGGCCACGAGACTATGCCGGAGAAGTGTAGACCGCAGGGCTCCAGCCCGATCGGGAAGGTGTGGAAGACTACAGTGGGGGGCCTTGAAGGTGGGAGATCCCAGAGATGGAAGACTGGGGACCAGCGGTATTGACGTCACCCCTCTGCAGAGTATCACTCCGGGTGGAGTGGCAGTAGCCTCCAAAGTAATGAAGCGGGGAGAGGCCAGACCCCAGTGAACGATGAGGCCACACAGATCGAGGGATTCCAGCCAAGGTAGAAGCAATGTGAAGTTGGTGAAGGCCGAGTAGCCCCCCAAGGGGGGGGGGAGGGCAAGAGCTGGGCCTCAAAGCAGGAGAGCCAGGAAGGTCGGGGCTCACCAGGCGGAGCCGGTAGTCGTTGCTTGTGGGCCTCCAACACCCCTCACCACAGAGAGGAAGGCCCGCCAAAGAGGGGTGACCCCAGAGTCCCGAGGTAGGGAGGCAGTAGTTCAGGCGCGAAAAGTCAATGGAGCCTCCCCAGCACGCACCCGGAGGCCGCGTCTCTCCATCAGCGCAGCGTGTGCAAGCAGGGGAGGAAAGGTCCCCACGACCCCTCCGCCGGGCCTCCCGGAAGAGGGAAAGGAGACCCCACGGAGACTCCCAAGCTGGGAAGAAGGAGCAGTCCAGGCGATTCGCCAGGAATGGCGGGGGCAGCGCGCCCCAGGCCACCCGGCACCAGGGGGAGCGGAAGCACGGCCCTCTCCAGCAGATCGCAGGTGTAGGAAGGAGTTCAGCGAGGCCCCAGGCGGATCCGTCCACCCTCCGCCGGGGCCGGCCGCGGCTCACAGGATCACCCCAGGAGGGGGGGACGGCTCAGCGGAGCCCGAGGGAGCCCCCCCAGCCCCCGATCCACGTCAGGGCCGGGGCCGCAGGAGCCCCGAGGCAGCGGCCGCAAGGTCGCCCCCGGAGGCAGCGAGACCCCCCGCAGCACGTACCTGGAAGCCGCGCCGCTCCAGCAGCGCAGCGTGTGCTGTCGGGGGGAGAGGCTCCAGCGACCCCCCCACAGGCCGCGGAGACCCTCCGGAGAGGGCAAGGAGACACTGAGGTGAAGTATGCAGCAGGGGAGAGAGAGCGGGGCGGCCGCGCCACAGGCCCGACGCCCCTCCAGGGACACGGGGGCGGCGCGCCCCAGGCCGCACCGTCCCAGCAGAAGCAACAGCTCTCCGTCGGCCCCGCCGCCGGGGAGGATGAGGCACGCCGGCCCCCACCGATGCCCGGCAGATGTGGGAAAGTAGCGCGGCAGGGCCCCGGGCGGGTACGTCCACTCTCCGCCGGGGCTGGGTTTTAGGCACGCAGGAGCGCCGCAGGCAGGGGGATGGGTACTGCGGAGTCGGGGAAGGCCCCTCCCGGCTCCGATTCGCAGCCGGACCGGGTCCACAGGATCCCTGAAGCAGTGGCAATAAAGTCGTGTGCCCCGTACACGGCAGCAGTCAGAAAAAGCACCAAAAAACAGGGTTATGAGGTCTGCTCGCCACGGAGCTCACGCATCAGGCGGCCATCTTGCTCGGCGCACAACAGCGCCCCCCAAATATTTAAATTTAACATGTTTTCCATAAGACCCAGCGGGGCAAATCTATCTATGTCGACCTGTGTGGTTTGATGCAGCGGGAATAAGATAGACTTTGCTTTATTTATTTTAAAGCCAGAGAGTGCTCCGTATTCACCAATTAGTTGAATTGCTCTTGGTATAGAAGTTTTGGGATTTGAAATGTGCAGGAGGAGGTTGTCTGCATTTAGAGCCACCTTGTACACAGTACCTCCCAATTGTAGTCCTCCTACCTGACGGTCCTCCCTTAATTTTTGGGCTCGGGGTTCTAATGAGAGCGCAAAGAGTATAGCGGAAAGTGGGCATCCCTGTCTTGTACCCCTGCCTAGTTCGAACCAGCAGGAGTATTCTCCATTCACAAAGACAGAGACCTTGGGGGATGTATACACTGCATGATCCCTTTCCTAAATTTCGGGCCTATTCCCACCTTGCTAAGGAACGCCATCAAAAAACCCCATTCAACGCTGTCAAATGCCTTCTCTGCGTGGGCCGAGAGGAGGACAGGGTCATTGTCCATTTTCGGGGATTGATTAATTAGATGTAGGGTCTTCCTCATTGTGTCAGCTCTCCGTCTCCCCAGTATAAAACCCACTTGATCAGCATGTATTAGGCGAGGCATGAATTTTGGCATCCACATTCAATAAGGATATGGGGCGATATGAACCACACTGCTTGGGGTCCCTTCCTTCCTTGGGATTACCGAGTCAAGGGCTCGAACAAGAGAGTCCGGGGCCCTCCCAGTATCGAGAATCTCATTAAAGAGTTCAACCATGAAAGGGAGAAGGGAGGCAAAGAAGGATTTATAAAATCCAGCAGTATTGCCGTCCTCCCCCTGGGGCTTTACCAAGTGATAACCTCTTGACTCCATTTTTGATTTCTTGTTCTGTTATCGAACCCTCTAAGAAAAGTGATTCATTGCAAGAAAGTTTTGGCATATTGACAGAAGACTGGTATCCTTCAATACCCGGCAGGTCAGGGTCCACCTCTGATCTGTACAGGGTCTCATAGAAGGTGGCAAAGGCTTCTGGAATTTCGGCCCTTGTTGCGGTTTGGTGGCTCCCCCTTCTCTATTTCCATAACTTTCCGTTCTGTTCCCTTAATCTAGTGGCTAACAGTGCATCCGCTTTGTCCCTTTTCTCGCAAAAATTCTGTCTCAGAAGTTGCAATTTACGGACTGTCAGCCCATGTTCCAGGAGACAGAGTTCTTCCCTTTTTCTTTTCGCCTCCAAGATCTTGTCAGTACTCCCACCTTCGTCCCTCTCCATTCATCATATTTGCAATCTCAGTGCGGCCTCCCTCAACTGGTCCTCTCGCAATCAGGATTACCTGTCTTCCTATCCAACCTTGGATCAGCCCATAAGTTAAATTTGCCTCCGAGGAGGACGTGACCCGTGGCCTCAAGCATAATTTTGGAGATTGTTTTGGCAAGAAACCGGGATTGTCCCGAGTTGGGGGGAGTATACAGTGGTAAATGTAACGTTTACCTTCCCAATAGAGCCAGCTACGAGCAGAGAACGTCCCTCTACATCCGCCCATGCCTTAACAGTGAAATCTGGCCCTTTCCTGATGGGTATCCCAACTCCCCCCTTTCTTAACGGCCCAGATCCCCAAAACTCAGTTCCTGTTCGTACCCCAAGCATTCTCCATTCTTCTCCTTTGGTGTATTTTGTCGCCTGCAAGAGAAGGATGTCAAGCCCTGCCCTACGAAATTCTCGACATACCAAAGATCTTTTGATTGGAGAGTTGAGACCCTTGACATTAATGGGTCCCTACTCTAAGGAGGTATCTCGCCTATGGGTCTGAATTAACCGCCATTTATAATTGCATGTGTAGAATGGCCCCTGAACTGGCATCGGGAACCCAGCAAACCATTGTACGACACCTTATGTTCCAATCTTTGTCCTAACTAGGATTATTTCCCCTCTCCCCTCCCATCTCCCCTCTCTCCCTCCACCACCCCCATCTCCATTCCCAGTTGATGGCGTCCGACCGAATCCAGTTGGAATCACTGACTCGGTGTGTTAGGGAGAATTCTCTGTTTAGACTGAATTTCCTAACCTAGTGAGTCCCTCAGCAGCTTTGCTGGATTTTTGGGGTTTAATTTTTTCTCCTGCCAAGAGTGAGACTCTTTTCACCGTCACTCTTGGACATGATTTGTGTGTTCCTTTGACTCTAGATGTGTTTAATGGGCTGTGGGGTCTTTTACTCCATAGGGCTTCATGTGTTTTTGTGATGTGTTACACAGCACCCTCAGTGCAGTAACACAGGGGTGTCATAGTGACCCCCCAGTATAGACTCCATACCCTGGGACTGAATACTGTCTCCCAGGGCATGTAAAGTCACCATTGACTTTACTAGTCTCGAATTCTGAACAGAAACAGTACCAACGATCATATTGTGGACGTACTGGCTGGGGCAATTCGATTGCCCCGGGGTCTGTTAGTCGAGGGGGCACGTCTCTGTCCCCCCGATCGAGTTTTGGCTGGTGGCAGTGGATACTACTTTTTATATTCAACCGCAAATATTTCTCTATGGGATTTTCCCATTGTTCGAGGCTACTATCTTTATTTATTTAATTACGATAGCCTCGAACATACCGCCGGTTTATTTCATTATAATTAATTCTCCGGTTGGTATTTTTTGCCAAAACTCGGTTCTAAGATGGCATTTGTGTTCTTTTCTGTGACTCCAACCCAAGTCGAGCCCTTTGTTCCACTTTTTGGCGGGCTTCTCCACAGAAGCCCTCCAAAGTGGTGCCACTCTGTCTGGGGTACTTAGGAGGCGTGGAGGGGGATTTAGGCTCCCTGGACTGAGTTGCCTAGGCAACTCAAGTCACACTCCGTCCTGATTGGCCCAAGTGGTGAGCCGGCCGGCTCACCACTTAGCATGTTTGAGTGACAGCTATGCTGAGTGAATGGGGGTTTTCTGCATAAAAGCAGGGCTTTGGGGACTGGAACTTCAGAAGTCGCCACAGGACTTAATAATTGGACGAGGGAGAAGCTGAGCCGACCTGCCACGACGACACCACCGGTGGAGCCCTGCTGGACCGGCTCACCACTTTTCCCAACGACAGAGGAGATCGCCCGCCGGAGAGTCTTCTTCCTTTGACTGGCTAAACTTTTCTGAGCCTCTCTAAACTCTTTTCGAACTCTCTGCAAGACTTTCAAAGCCTAGTGCAACTATGTGATCTTGGACGCATTTGTGCTCTGCTCTCTCTAAGAGTGAGCCCAGCCTATGGACTTTGGCTCACAAGTGACTTTTGCTCTCCTGCCTTGCTAAAAGTGTTCATAAATCTTAGAGTGGTGTATCTTTCCATATTCTGTCTTTTTCCCTCCCTTCTTCATGAACTTATTGGAGTGCCATCTATAGTTAAGCGCTCACCTCTGTTTGGAAATAAGTGGTGTTAACTAAGACTTATCTGATAAGGAATAAGGGTTGTATATATTATAATAGTAACTGTGTTTAGAGTGTTTTACAATAAGAGTGCTGGAGTGTTTCAAACAGTGTGTTTTTAAATTAATAATTATATACTTTGATACCAAAGATCTGTTTAGTGTTTGCTTGTATTATTGTATCTGAGTGCATATTGTGTATACTTTGCATACTGCCTAACTCTTCTTGAGGGAAGTCTGACTGCTCAGCCACAGCTACCAGGTAAATCTGGGTGGTACAGACTGCTACCAAGTGGGTTTACTGCTAATGTCTGTAGTCCTAAATCTTTTGCAGTGTTCCCAAAGGGAACTGCACAGGTTTCTGCCTAACACGGTGTCAGCCCACCAGTGGAGACCGTTACCTCACGGCCCCTTTTGCTACAATAATCTCAATGACATTTCAGACCCCATTCCATGTCCCCCCGCCACCCTTCCCCAAATCAAAAGTGTAACATCTTAGTAAGTTGAAAACTCACTCCTCACACAGTTTCAGCCTTAATAACTCTTCCCCCCCCTCCCCCGCACCCCCCTCCAGCAGTATACGTTCGGACAAATAGAATCCTCCTGGTAGTCTGCCGTTGGGCCCCCCTGCCCCAATGTCCCACATATACAAAACCACATGGTCTGCAAATTCCGGGTGGCAGGGGAGGTGCAACAAGATGGGACCTCCCTGTCAGGCCTCCCACCTCGGGGGTGGGGGGGGGGCATATCAACAAGCATCCAGGGTAGTTTGATGTCAAGGGATTGTGATCGGTCAGATGTTCGTTGGAGTGTCGGTGAAATTCAGTTATCTCCTTCAGGTGAGATGGTGCCTCTCTGGAATTTTCTCGACCCCTTCACTCGTCTTCTCCTTTGAGCATTGGATGCGCCACAGTCTTCCACTTTGTCCTGCCTCTTCTGTGTCACCTCCCCCTTCATGAGTCTCCATGAGTTCGGAAATACATGTCCGAATTTCCTTCTCTGACCTCAGCTATACTTTCTTGCCGTCATGTTCGAAAGAAAGGGAGAAAGGGTAACCCCATCTGTATCTGATCCTGCGTTCTTTCAGCCATTTTGTGAGGGGACCGCACATCCGCCTCAGGGCAAGAGTCAAGGAGGATAGATCCTGGAAGATTGTTATCCGCCCGCCACCCTTAGCCTTTTTAAAGATCCTGGCCTTATCTTGATAGTTATGGAAGCGGGCAAGGACTGACCTCGGTCCACCTGATGGGCCCTCTGCTCTGTGAATTATTGTTTTTGGCTCATTGAACGCTTCATCAGCAACCA